>NC_054404.1:2634581-3327914 GCF_017976425.1 Toxotes jaculatrix | reverse complement strand
GATCTGGCAATAAATATTCCACAGTTTCGAATTCTTTTCATGAAATATATTCATTCTGGTTAAGCTTTCCTTTTTTCATGTTGATTAAAATATGGTCTTTGACATAAGAAAAAAAACTTCAGCAACCTATTACAGCATCGAAATCAGCCAATGAATATGAAAAATATGGTAAACTGCTGTATTTCTTTATACACAGCGCTTTGCTGTAAAGATGAGTTCATACATGTTTACCACTGGCAGCTAAAGGGCTTCACATTCATGAACCTGGCAACATGACTGCATTTTGTATCCAACTGAGCTACACAATGAAACCCAGTGTTTAAATGTGACATTTGAACTGTGGGCAGTTAATTATGTAGGCTGAGTACAACTACACACAGCAGAGAGAGAGAAAGAGAGAGAGAGAGTTATCAATCCGGCAGCTTGCTCTGTTTTTCACTTGACACAGTTTAACTCTCATGCACACACATACTTCTCATGGAATGAGTTTTGTGTGCGTATTTGCATCTGTATGTCAAACTTCTTAATTTGTGTAATAAAAAACAAAGTGAAAGTTTAGTCTTCTATTCAAGCTCCGTTTCATCATAAACACAGTTTAAACATTTTGAATTCACTGCTTTAACAGAAAGTTATTACCTAACATATGCTTCTGTCAAATCACCAAATGGTTCCATGTTTAGTATGTATGCAGTGTTGATAGTTGATTCTGCCATTTCCACTGTCTGCTAATGCTAATGTAGAACAACACGCGTCCTGCTGCATAGGTCATGTGCTGCAGGCAACTCTCAGCAGAGGCTTCCACCTATAGAAGCCAAGTGTTTGCATGAAGCTAATATGAAATACTCGTGGGAGGTGACAGCTCTACTGAGAATTCATTTAAACACTGTTTTTGTAGGATATTGTTTAGCTACAATTAGTGTGTGTTTCTGTCTTGCATCTGTCCCACACTGCTGGTACACAGCATATCTGAGTTCTGACAAAACAGCAAACTTGATTGTTCCCGTCACTTCCTCTAGAGGCTGCAACATAAGTATAGCAGCACAAAAGAGAACACAGTGGAACCCTGACAAGAGCTGGATCTGTTTATGGCACTGGGTTGTGACTTCTGAAACTGAAGACAACAACTTTCATAACAGCAAAACACGAGGCCCTGATTTCAGGCTTTTCTTGAGTCAAGTATCCCATGAGACACTTGAAATCTGTCAGCTATGGTTCCTATGGAGAAATCAACGTGACCTCATTTTAATTCCCTGCTAGGCCTTTAGCATTTCTGTTGCTAGTGAAATTACACTCACTGGAGACTTCTTGACTCCGACTGTGCTGCATTTATGTTCCAGATTTCTTTACAAGAACATACATGGAGATAGAGATTTTGAAATTTCAGCATTTGATAATATGTTGATTATTTAGTCTCGATGTTTTTTATTCATACATTGAAAAAATACGGTAAAATAAACATATAAATATGTACATAGCCCTCATAGGTATGCAGAATCTAAACCTGTACTGTGGCCAATTTAATCTGCCACAAGCGATATTACTACCCTGAAATATGTGTTAAAAACTCGACAACCTCAGAAACTAATCGTAGCTTCAGTGAGATCTACGGGTTGTTTTGGCCATTATTTTCATCTTTTGTTTCCTTACAAATGCAAGAGAAAGAGCTCAAGGATAGCCAGGCTGACCTGATGATGCTGAGCACCAATAAATCACCACAACCAGACGATACTGTAAAGAATGCCTTGACATCAGCCAGACAGAGTTATGGAGAGTTAAGGAGAGTGAGTCATAACGATTTGTCAAAATCTAATTCAGGCTTTCTTAGCCCTTCATCAGAAACCCAGATGGGAAATATAGTTTGCATCCTGGGAACCAGCCTTATTAAAGCACACAAGTATTCTTGAGGGGACCGACTACTCAAAGGCCTGAGACCCATTATAAATCTCATTTCAACTTTTAAAGGCCTTTGTTGAATATAGCACCTGAGACGGTGGTTTTTGTAATATAGATCTGGGTACAATAGTGATTTAATAAGTCCAAGGTGAGAGTCTTTGGCTTCACTGCCAATAATATTCAAGTTTGTTACAGCTTCAATGCAACGGTAACCACAGTGTACATGCATTGTCTGATCTGTTAGTCTCTTAAACTACACTTACAGGACTACATTTACCAACAAGTCCTCCAACTTAAACAACCACAGAGGTCGTTTGTCCCTTCCCTCAGTGTGAGACATAGGTACATACCACCAGCAGGCATGCTGGACCTTCATTGTGATGGCAGTCATGCTTAGGTTTAAGTACCAAAGCTACTTGATTATGTTATGGTTAAGTACTTTCTTTAGGTTAGAGGACCTTCATCATCATGGTTACAGTAACTAACACTCGGTTAAGATTGTTAACCTCGATGCACAGCACCGAGCTCTGTGTCCTCACTGCTGCACTGCTGCCATCTATCAGAACTTTTAACTCCCTCCACCCCCACGCCCCACGCCCCAGCCTCTGCCTTTATTAGCATTTAAGTAATGAATTTTTAATGTTTTTAATATATGTTCATGTTCTTTAAGTGTTGTGTATCCCCCCAGGCTCTGCCGGGGGGGGGGGGGTTGTGAGTTCAAGGACACTCTGTCAGGCTTGCTCAGATTTGCTCCAGAGCTTTACACGAGCAGAGCCGCACTGACAAATTAAAACGCTTACTGACACAATAACGTGATAACGTGATTGACGTGAATGTCCTGACTGAACTAAGTATGAAGCGTGAGTTCCAGGCAATGATCCCATTTAGATGTGGAGAGATATAAAAAAAAGAAAAGACACTGTTAAGTTTGAGTGTACGGCTGCTCATTATCGTAGAAGCTATTAACCTAATAGAGAAACAACTTGTAATAGCCTGATAACTATTATAGAAGTTCAGTACACTCAGTTTGAGTGTGAAAAAACTACCGCAGGTAGCTGATTAACTAAAGCTTTCAGAGGGGATGTGCACGTGTGGGTGTTTAATTCACAATACTGTTTGCTCACCAAAACCTGAAAAACGCTGAAAAGGAGTAAACGTAACATCTGTGGCACTAATGCAGATTAAATAATAGAGAAAGATTTTAGCCAGGGATGCTATTGTTGGCCTTTGTGTTATACCAAGAGTATAATAGGAGAGAAAGAAGCTATTAGACAAGAATGTGATGGAGCTCATTATCATATGTCTGCACTCCACTGTTAAAAACTGCATTTTACAAATGCAAAAAACTGAAGAACAGAAGACAGTGACCTGCACAAAAGAATAGTCAAGGAGCTTAGGTTGAATAGCTGTGACCCCAAAGAGGTAAAAAAAAAAAAAATGTAGCTGTTTTAAATTGTTGTTGTGTTTAAAATGTTTAAAGCTGGTTCTGCTCAACTTGAGGTCAGACCAAGGACAGTGCCTTTTCTACAACGAACACCATGAGAATAATTTTACGTTTTCCTTTCGCTCTGATTCTTTTGGAGTATCCTGCACAGATGCCCTCAGAACAAAGCTCCACTTTAACACGAATCTGACTCGAGCAGCTTTTTAAGATCTGAAATTCTTTGAGTTAGTTCCAGCAGCGTAATGCACATTCCACTCATGAAGCCATCGCGCTTCAGTGGCTTGACAGAAGAAATTTGTGCAGCGGCACTGTGCTCAAGAAGTGTGAAAATGCTGTGTAATGTCTGCACATTTGCACACTGGAAAACACTTGCTATTTCTGTGATACTCAATACTCATTTGTTCTGCAGCCATGACATCCACTGAGCTGGCATATCAGATTTTAGTACAACACGAGGCTGATGACAATTATTAGATCATCTCCAAAACAAACATGATCGGATTCTTTTAAAACACGTTGTGGGGGTGAGATCGTTTAATTCCTCTGTGACCACCTATACACACATGTCCCTGCTGTCTCACTTTGAGTTTTGGTTAATTAGCCACTAGGAGAGCTGTAAACGTGTGGGGGACAAACCGTTGATTAAAGTGTTATTTTGACGATGAGAGCATCTTCAAAGGGAGCTGCACTTTAAGAATTAGCAGAATAATTAACACCCTGCTGGAGTAATAGGCCCCACGGACAGACATAGACAGGACACACACGAACACACACACAAATGTAACAGGAACGTGGACTTTTGCTGCACATACATATAGAAATGTACAAAGAATAATCGATTTTCAGGTAAACCGGTCTTTCATTTGTATCCTCAAATGCAAGTTGACATTTTGAACAAAACTAAATTTTCATCCACAGCAGCGTTATGCAGCCGAGCACTGACACAGACAAACACACACTGTAAACAGATACTAACCAACCTCTGCAGAGGGTGTTGGTGGGAGACTGGAGTGTAATAAAGACATTACTTCTTTATTTGGTGCCTGCAGGGACAGCAGTCTCTCTCCTTCACTCGTCTCTCTTTTCATTTCATCCATCATTCGTCACTGTTTGTCAAAGAATAGAAAAACAACTGAGAGCACTAAAAGGTCTCATTCATCTTCCTCTGTTCTGTCTTTGATCTGTTTGTCTTTTTCTCTTTGTTGTCCACTCTCAATCTGCCTCTTACTTCTTCTTCTACCACCACATTTTTCCCCATTTTCGTTCCCTCTCATGTTTGTCTCTCTAAAGATTTCTCTCCTTTTTTCTTCTCTCTGAATTTGCACCTTTCTTTTATTCTTTCTCTCTCCATTCTCAGCTGATACACTAATCTAAAAAAGGAAAAAGAGTGATCATGACCTCCTGCTGAAAAACCTTTCTGTATCCTCAAATAACACTTTCTATGCATAACCCAAACCTCTGTTACTCCAGCTGAAAACTACCAGCATTTTAATTCCTCTTCTCTCAACCTTTTTTTTCTGTACCTCCGCAGCCACCTTCAGAGTGAATTCAGAGTTGAATTTAGATTTTTGCAAATCCATGACTCATACAAGTCCTATTGAAAACATATTTTATGAGAAGAATGCTGTGTCACAGCTTTTATTTCTTTCCCTTTTTCTTTTGTTTTTTTCTTTTATATTAGCAAAGAGCAAAGCCTCCTTAGCTTTAGCCTTCGACCAGCGCCTTGGACAGCTGAAATGGCAAATGTCATTTGCAGATTATATCAGCTTGAACTAATTAAGATTAATTTGGTTAAGTAAATTGGCCGAAGCACCAAAGGAATTTCTTGCTGCTGTATGACTAATGTGCTCTCTGCAAGCTGGTAAAAATGTCAAAAACAAAACCTAAATTTTACTCGCTAAGCAAATTGGAGATTTGAGATTCAGTCAATAAAAGACTGATTCCCTAAACACTAAACCTACCAAAATACATGTGTGTAACCAACCACTCTCAAGCAGCCTGTGCATTAACTAAAACTGATTGTTGTTAAGCATTTACTGACGTTTCCACCACAGAGTATGCTGTGTTCTGCCACATGTAACCGAGACAGTGATCACTGCTGGTTGAGCAACAAGCAGATGTGTGAAAGACATCAGTCATCCCCGTCAGTCCTAAAGTCGGGAAGGGCAGATAAGGTCAAAGCAGCGATGATCAAAGCTACCATCAGCTCACCGAGAGGCTGCTCACTTCAAACATACAAGAGCCAGTGTGCGGCACACAGATGACAGGAATAAAATCAGACACATCAAGTATCTAGTGACATGTTTTTCATGTCACATTCCTCTGTGGTCGCCTGCTGAGGCAACTCTTTGGTTGCTAGTTGCTCTGTTAATACCTGAAACTGAGTCACCATAAGGTTTGGTTTTTAGAACATTGCCATTCAGTGCAAACAGTGGTATTTAAATGGATCCATGGTCAAGTACAAAAAAATGACATATATCCTTTTCATGATGAGACAGGTGGGTGCACCTGCAGGTTTCTGACGCACCTCCAGCTCTGCCTTCGTGCCCTAGCTGTGGGGTCGTCAGCTGGAAGCCACAAAACATCACTGATGTTTTGCCCCTTTAATCCCTGAACATCTTGAGGTGACAGAGCAGCAGTAGGAACATCTCCCTACCACCCCCTGCAGCCGGCCCTGGGATCCTTGCTTTCCTTATGCTTTGTCCTTTCATGGGAACCAAAGTCACAAGCTCCCTTGTCCTGCCTCCTCCTCCAGGCCTTTGAGAGTCTTCCTCAGCTTGGGTTCTGTGATTTCAAGAGACTTAAGGAACCACTGGGTGGTGGGTAGCCTCTGTAACCCACCTCCACTGGATAGGTGAACGCCCTCCACCCTGCTGGTGAGCACACAGCTGACAGCTCCGCATACCTTTCCTTCTTTCTCTTGAAGGCAGCCTCCATTCCCTCTTCCTATGAACAGTCAGCTATAATGACCGTCCTTAGAGTTGGATCAGAGCATGATATCTGGCTGTAGAGAGATCAAGGTGATCACTTTTCAACTTTCAACTGGCGGTCAAGGTCAGCTCTCATGTTCCACTCATCTCCAGGTGACATGAGAGACCACACCCTCATGTTGCTGCTCTGAGCCTCCCCCCGGCTTGCCTGACAAAGTAGATCAGCTGCTGTGATGTTGCAGCGAACAGTCTGGATCATGAATATCCAACATATAGTACATTGCACATTCAAAAGCATTTATAGTTTCACGCTTTTGAATTGTGACAAACAAAAAGTCCTTTTTAATTGTTTTTAGTTTTTAATCCAATGACGGCTTGTGTAGTCCTCTCGTATTTTTAATTATGTGCTATGTTCCTCTTTTGCACATGTTTGCACCTACAATCTTGTATAGCATACAAACACATGATTCAGTCCTGTGAGCTGTCAGTAACACCAGTCTCACCTGTAGAAAAGATTTTTCTTGAAGGTCAAGGTGATCCTGACAACAGCCTTCTTCTATTCAACCTCCTTTTACTGTTAGGAGCTGGACCGATGGCAAGCTGCTTCCAAACTCTTGTTACGTAACATGAATGATGTAAGGAGCCATCCACCCATTGAGCTGCTGTCCCTCTTGTTTGTAGTGACAGTCAGAGCTACACTTTTGTGTTTGAGCGGGAGGAAAAAAAAAAAAAGCATCCTGTCTGATCACAGGATTACTCCTGTCTCCATCACTGGAGCTCTAGTCTCATCCCCAGGCTTTAACACCACCTGAAACAAGAGGACATAGATAAAGGGAAGTAAATGGGAATCAGGTGCCACTTGTCTCATAAGGCTGCTCTTTATCTTGCCTCCTGCTGACTCATGCTCAGCTCTGCTCTGGCTATCATATGGGTATTTTGGTTTTTTCGTGTAGTTGGGAGTGACAGCAAAGGAGAGCAAAGATGACAAGCAAGGTCATGAGCTGAGTTCCAACCTATTACTTCTGGAGTATGTGCCTGAGCCCGGTGAGAAGCTACGATGCCTAGAGGTAGATAAACAGATTTCTCTGGTTATTGAAGGAACATGGTTTGTACTGGAGTCATCCGGGGTTAGGGTTGACTCACTGGGAGACAGACAAAAACATCACTGCCTCCCACACTGTCTTCCACAACATGCTCAACTGTCAGCTCCCTGCTCTCTATCTGCCAGCCTACCTCTGTTATAATGTTTTGGATAAACAAAAAGGAGCTCATTTTCAGTTGCACTCTTCCCTGCACAACAGGCTGTCGCAGTTAAATTAGGTTTGTGGTTCTACACAACTGATCTGAGGTTTCGTATGAGGGAGAGTTGCCAATCCAGAAATAGCACTCATTTGACCTTCACCCCTAAACCTCCCCCCCAAGGACTCCATGTTATCTTCCACAACTAACCCAGCTGTCATTTCATTGTCACTTTGTTTGCTGACACTGACCCTGTGTCTGTCAGCCTCTGTCAAATGAAATAAACCAAAACAAAATACGTAGGAATTCACTCAGTGGGTAGATAAAATATCAGTGACAAAAATGACAAGTGCCACGACACCACTCTTTGTCAGGTTAAATTAAAGATGCAATATGGAACTTTTTAAACTTTAAACTAACAATGAATGAACAAATATTTATATTTTTATCAGTCAGTGCCTCTGCGCGACCCTGTTTGAGCTTTGCTGTGGCTTTGAAGGTGAGACTCTCAGACACAAATGAGTGCTTTTTACATCGCTGTGGAAAACAACACTAAACTAAAAGTAAAGCTACTTTTAGAACTGAAAATAATCCATTAAAAATAGCATTGAAATGTTAGAAACCTTAAATTGCTCCCCGCGGGACAAATAAAGTTCTCTGAATCTGAAGCTGAAGAAAACAATGTTAGTACTGTGCCGTTTATATTGGTAGCGTTTTCCGTCTGCTCTTTGCGGATGCGAACTTGGCCAACTAAAGAGAAAAAATGCTAAACCAGTGTTACCATTTTCAACTGGTGTGTGTGTGCATGTGCATGTTTAGCAAGTTCGGCCACTTTTCATAGTTAAGAAAGTTTTGTCGTACCATGATAAGTAAGAAGCAAACTCAAATGGGTCAATCGTAACCTTCTTCCTGGCGAAAATTAATTCACAGTATAACCAGTTTACAGGTTTACCTATAAATAATTTAAAAGTTATTTATGATTTTGCATAAATTACAGTAAGTTAAAATGGCCAGAGACCCTTAGTCCAGTTTTCAGAGAGATTTAGCCAGAAAGATCTGCAGGCCATCATGAAATCTAACATCATATTTTCAAAGGAACTGTCTGATGTCAGAAATGAATATCCAAAGCTGAAAAGTGACAACGCAGAGTCCACCTATCTCCTATTCATCTTAAAGAACACCAGTACTGCTTCATTTCTGAAGCTGCTGATGTACAGCAAAAGTCGGGTACAGTTAAAGGCCTGTTTGATCAGACTCACATTCTTGTCAGGTACAGCTCGTTGTTGCGTTGTCCTCAGCAGAGCTTGAAAGGTATTTCAGTGAACTGAGGCAACCCTCAACATAGACCAGGTGTTAAAAATTCCAAACCATGTGGCACTATGCCATATGCAGGAAGTGAGCGTGTGAAAGATTGTGATTAAACTAAGTGTGATGTTTGACCTGCTTTTGCAGTAAATGAGTAATCTGCATGTTGGGAACCAGTCACCTTTTAGGATTTAGGTAACATCCCGTGTGCTTTTTTGTTTTTTTTTGTTTTTTTCGTTTAAAACAACTAAACAACTAAATAGATAAATTAGTGCAGCTCGAAAGCTTCATGTTGCCAAGGTTCTGCCAGTTAACCAGATATTTTAGCTCTGCCTGACATACGAACATGTGATAAATGCATATTAATGAAATGTACTTTAATTCATGAGTCTGTCATGAGCTGTTCCCTTCATGTTCATGGACACTTCAAAGAGAGAAAATTTGCAGATACACTGGGATTGGTCTCCGGGTTTCACCAGTTCATCATCAAACAACAACAGCTCGGATATTTAAAATAATCTATAATAAGGTCGCCTCAAAAAAACTTCCACACTTAAAATTAGACATTTGTTTGCCATCACTCTTGTTCCTCTGTTTTTCTGAAGTCTCTCACCGACATGACTTAATGCGCTTTCAGTTTCCATTTGCTCATGATTCAAAGTGACATCCTCATTTGTGTCGTCTGTTATCAGACACTCAGAGGAAGATGCATGTCATGTGTCAGCTCTATTACACACGGGAGATTGGCTTCAATTATAATGACAAAATACAATATGCCAACAGGTACATATTCCTAGATGATAGACATACGCACTCACACACATATAGACATACATGCTCACATTCATAGACACACACAGGCACTTAAACATGCACTCTTACTGGTGCGTGTATGCATTCACACATGGCATAAAGACGTGTGTACACACATATATACACATTCCCTGTGCCAAGAATGGTGTTTTATAACACACACACACACACACACAGAAGGATGCCATATTCCAATTTAGACTTTCTCACTAGCACACTTTAACTTCAATTGACTTCTATTATAAAGCTCACGCCAGCGTGCTAACTCTCTCCCCACGATCCTGCAGTCAATCCTATTTCCATAACCAGCGTGGAGCCACATTGCTAATAAAGTTAGCATGCTGACATTCAGTATTCACTGTGTGTGTTAATGCCCCATTCTGAGCCATGCTATGGAAGTGCTAGGCCTGCCCATATTGGTTTTCCCCATTAGAGGCTAATAGTTTTAGGTGGGTTAGTGCAGTCCATTCAGATCCTGCTGTGAACATTGATTTCAGTGTTTACTATTCTGTGTGTGTGTGTGTGTGTGTGTGTGTGTGCATTTGCTCTGTTTGCCTCCTAAGGTGCATCACAGAGCGGTCAGACTGACCACAAAGAAAAATATGTCAGAGGTTAATTGTCACATTACCAAACAAACACATTTTTATTTTATCTATTTATTTTTGTGGGAGACAGAGAATAGTGTATATATATATATATAAACAGAGGTGGATCATGAAAAAAATATACATCTTGAGTAGACAGGGAAGTGATATCATGTGGCCTACCTTTTATTCTCTACCTTTTGTACTAAGTGTTGTCAGTGCATCTTGCATTTCTCTGTCTGAGGAAATGAGATGATAAAAACATGTAATCAGGGCACATTGATCTGAGCCACCTTCAGTTCACAGCTTTGCTTCCCCTCTGCTTGTGAAAATCAGGACTTGTGGATACAACCGATACTATTCTCTAAATATGATTTGTATTATACAAAGTAAAATGATATTTAATTCCTGATTAAATAGAATAAACTGTAGTTTAAATGTGGTTTTGGTTTTGCATAAGAAACAGTGTTGAAGTTGCTGGTTCCATTTTCCCTGACTGAAAGTGCTGCGCTCAGACAGGATCAACCAGAGGACAGTGAGGATCACTGTATCTACGATGATGAGAAAATCATGGAAAATGACCCTTATTCGTAGTGTTTTAGTTTAAGTGTCCACTAATCTGTACACCGAGTCCTAAACACTTGCATTGCAGCACAGCCTGGATTTTATCACAGCAGTTATTTTCTGAGTAGAAAGCCAAACCCCTGTAGTGTCATTTAGTAGCTTTACGTTTTTACCTATAAAAGGAAAGCAGCAGGGTTTAGCTACATTCATGAAATGGTGTTAAAAGTCATGTAAAACATAAGCAGGCCATGATGTCTGCCTTACACTTAAACATTACCCAGGATGGATGTGAAACACGAGAAGCCACATCTTACTGTTCTTTTCCCCTTAAATGGACTAATTGAGCTTCTCCACTCAGTCTCAACATAAATCATTCACTAGATGCTTTTATCCAAACAGCCTCTGCATAGGATAAGTGCACACAATGTCACCCCTTCTCTATGATTCATAAGTATGGAGTCAGATTTGTGTCAATGCAGTTTATAACAAAACTTTTTAAATGTCAAACAAAAATAAGAATTTGAGAGAGAATTAAACCCAGTGACACAAAATAAAAGATATAACTTGCTGCAGAATAAATATATGATAGATAATATATTGTCACAGAATGGAGAAATTGTTTTGTATTTTTGTTGATTTTAAACTACTTAAGGTCAAACTAACAGTTCAAAATGGGTTAAAATAAAACAGTAGCAACCTGTTTTATTTTTCACCTGAGCAGCTTCTTCCATTTTTTCTCTGAACGGCCATGATACGTCTGGTGGATTGTTTTGATATGTTTTTGGATTTTATGAAACAGATGGCTGAAATGACTTCACACACATCTTTGACTGTGCTGGACCTTCAGCTAGAAACTATTCTCTCTCTTTAGCATAAGAGCAATGTATAATGACTCAGGGGAGTGTGATTAAAAATATAGTTAAATAAAGTTATCAGTATATAAAGTCTTCCCAACTTTATGTAAAATATTTTTATGTTTCTGCTTGTTGTGGTACACAAACCTGGAGAAAATCATGGCAGACAGTTAATTTTGACACCAAGACTGGTCAGATTTGGTTGTTAGCCTAAATTGTTTGTGTTTGTGTGTGTGTTTGCGCATGTGGGTGGCTATAATTCAGAGCCACAGTTGTTGGGTGGGTGGTTACATTGAGTGGGGTGCTTTGCTTTGTGTGTGTTGGTGCTTGATACGCCTGCTGAGATGGGCTGGAGGGCAGTCAGAGAAATTCGTGTTTTAACCCCCGGTTTTATTGTCTTTTTAAAGAGCAAACCAAATGTTGTGGTCTTAAAGCTGGCACATCATTTTTGTGTGCTTGTCGAGCTCGACTCATTTATCAAATTTTACTTTTACAGTATCATTAAACACTGATATATTAATTAACAAATTACAGCCTTGGTTTGCCTCTTGTTTATCAGCCTGAAAACGCCCCAGTCACACTGGCACATCAGGCAGGTTACAAGCTGTGATTTCACAGCCACAAACTCAAGGTACTGTGATGAAAGAAACACACATTGATAGTCCTTAATATTCTGTTCAGAAAAGTTACAAAAAAAGGTGACAGGGTAGTAAATTCTAGCATAGATGTAATAGCAAGACTAATTATGTGATTTTTTTTTTTATTGCTCTCCGCAAGGACATTTTGTTTTTGCTTGCCTTCCTGAGGGGTGACAGGGTCACCTGCAGTCTGTGAGCTGCACCCCAAACTCTATTCAAAACTCAAGACTATAAATATTATCAAATAAATAAGAGACCTTCACATTAAAAGACTGATGGTCTCCCAGCTGAGACTGAGACTTTACTACCTGCTGGACCTCTTTTGCCAGCTCATCCACGGAACAAACATTCCCGTCAGTGTTTTTGATCCGGTGTCAGTGTCAGTATCTGTGTTGGCGGACCTAAAAGCCCGCTCTGTGCCAACCTGGCACCCTCCCACTTGGCTCCGTAGCATCAAGTTTTATTGCAGACCCTGAGAATACTGACAGAGACCCTGGTAAGAGTCTTTGATAAATGAACCTCCTGGCCTGGGAGCTGGTAACTGCCAGCAGAATGTTTCCGAACATTTCCTCTATCATCAGGGCTTTCTAATCACAAAGCATTCACCTTCATACCGCTGCCTCCATCAGCGTTTAACACACCCTGCGAGCAGCCGAGCAGGGTGTGTGTGTGTGTGTGTGGCATTATTTCCTGACTATAGTGCTTTTCTCATGTCTGGCCTTGCCAGCAATCGATCGGCATCTCCTTTGTCTGCAACATTAACAGACTGTGAGGTGTGTGTGTGTGTGTGTGTGTGTGTGTGTGTGTGTGTGTGTGTGTGTGTGTGTGTGTGTGTGTGTGAGAAACCAATATGAACTGACTTGCAGTGCATTCACCTGCCTGTGTATCCATTACCTGTTCACGGTAAGGAGACTGCCAAGGTGAAGGATTCTTTTGCAAAGCGGTGTGCTGATGTCCGATAACCATCTGGGGAGGCACAGAGGAATGATGGGTAATGAAGTTGGCTTAGTGTCATGAGATCAGTATCAAGACTCATGAAATAACATGACAGTATGCTTTCTGTACAAATCAGTTAAGGTAGTCAAATTGTTTGCTACGTGGTTCAATTTATTTTTACAGGCAGAATCATAGATAGATAGATTTAATGTTTCCTAAATGCACATAATGTAACCAAGGTTGTTTCTGTATTTTATGTAGGGTGATAGGCGCAGTCCCTCAGCTAACATCAGACTGACAGAGACATGCACTTTCAACATCAGTCTTAATTTCTTGTATAACATTTCAGGGAAGGAAAAAAAATCCCATTAAAATAGCTTTGGGAACTGTTATGAACTGAAATGTGGCGGTGCTGATATCACGAAGCAATCCATTTGGCAGATATGAGCGACTGCGGTTGCCGTCTCAGCTTTCATTCTGATTCTATATTTGCAGAGGCTCTCAGTGTTGGTACAGGCCGTCCCTTTGACATCTACTTAACGTCAAAGTGTTTGCTGAGCTGCAGCCTATTATACTTCCTGCTCTGTCCCTTCGCACTGACTGTGATGTGCTCTTGCACCATGACTGACGCTGCCCTCGTTTTACCTGTATTAACATTCATCTCGGGTGATCTCTATTGGGTGATATAACAAATATTACATGAAGTGAACACCCGCTGAAGACAGACTGTAATCAGGTCACCTAAAGCACCCTCAGCAGATGATGAGGGCCGCATTACACCATATTAACCACGGCCTGTGATGTTTATCAGTCATGTATGTGACAAGTGAAGCACTGATGGAAATACTTTAGCATGTTGACCAGAAAGTCCTGTCAATATTTTTGAAATCAGGAAACATTCAAGAATATTCAAGCAACACAAGATCATTTTTCATCATTTTTAAGGGACTTAAATCCGTGATGTGAAAGACAGTGTGTTATCAATAAGAAATTACCTTGCATTTCAGTATATATAACAGAATGTCAGGTGTTAATACACATTGAACACATCTGTGGTATGTCTGTAAACCATCAATTAAACCATCAGTTGAGAATTCATCTCATTTGTCTCCCCTACAATGTCTACCAAAAAAAAATGGCAGTGTAATCGAGACAGAAATTAAGTTTCCTCTGAAACAGTTTTAGAAAATCTAAATATAAAAACATATTTTACAGGCGCCAGGGTTGAAGTGGAGCGCAGCCACATTTCATTTAGACGTAATCTGACTACAATTCACATGCAAATGGCAGGTGTAAAGGGAGCCAGTGTGTCTTTAATGACACTGGGTGAGTTGATGACACATTCTAGCACCAGTGCCACCAATGTCACTTATAAATAATTATACAGCAACTTTTAATTTCCCCAGAGAGGTCATTACAGTTTCATCTAGATGTATATCCATCACCCTTTTCCCCTTTCACTCCTGCACCCAACATCTTCATTACACTTTCCCACCCTCCCCTCTATCTCCACTCTCTCATCTGTCTTTCTTCTCCACCTCTCCGCCACAGCACAGCATCACTCCTGTTTTATTCTTTCAGCATCTGTCTCTGTCTCTTTCTTTCCCAAATTCCCCCATTCTCTCGCTGATCTGCGTTGTCAGTCTTTGTCTCTTGACCTCTCTCTCTTCTACTCTCTCTAACTTTCCTCCAGCTGTGCAATGGCAGGTAGCTGTGATGTCATTTATCCTACTTACCGTGTTGCCATGGCGCCCCTGAAGCCAATGGTAATGTGGGTAAACAGAGTTCCACATGACTGGAGGATTTATCTATAAAAGTACTGTTAATGGAAGATCACAAACACACAGGTGCCGTAGGACTGCGGTGCGTTGTGGGCTGGGCGGCAGTGACCCCCGCGACCTGGGCCTGGACCCAGCACATGTTTAGGCACAAACTGCAGTCATGATCTAAAGACAATAATGTTGAGGTTGAGGTTTTGGAGGGAAATCACCCTCCAAAATTTTGTGGCTCTATAACAAACAAACAAAAATTACTTCCAGATTTGTTCCTAAGAGACAAGACTCAGAGCTGCGGTGGGTCCTCGCCAGCTGTAAACATAAACTATATTAGTCAGTGAACATTGTTTTGTGTGACGGAATTTTTTTTGTCATTTTAAAATAGTCTGTGAAGTAAAATAGAGACACTGGATCTCTTTAAGTTCAAAATAAAGTATTGGCCACAGACTGAAAATAAAATGGTTATATAACTGGTAGCCTGAGGGTATCTCAGTTGGATCTGATTTGAGAAATTACTAAATAAGTTCACTGATCTCACATGGGCAGTACCTATCAGCAATATACTGTATTTTAAGATTGTCTGTTTTGTGAACAACAGAAAATCAACCTGTAATCTGACATGTGGTGATTCATTTTGAATATCGCGATTGAACATGGCAGAGATGTTTCTATACATAAAAGGAAGAAGTGTTTCCCAGAAGTACCAAAGAATCATTTGTTTCAGAACAGTAAACCAGCTGTAGAGCAACTTTAGAAGGGAAAATATGCTAATGAATACTCTACATGCATTAATAAAATATCATATGTGATAAAACTCTTTCACAAGTCTATTTTTTTTTCCGAGAGAGAATGTGTGCTTAGCCAACTCTCAGTATAAATAATGGAAAAAAAAAACTGGATTTTTCAGGAAACTGCCCAAAGCAGTCCAATTAAAGTATAAAAACAATTAAAGGCAAGTGCTTTCACTGGGCTTGTGATGTAGATGTTCTGTTGCTTGTGTATATAAATCTTGTTTTTATCTGTTTCTGTGTCGCTGAAGCATTTTGTGGCAGTCAAGTTTGTTCTGTGAATAAAATTGACTTACAGGGGAATCACAAATGAAAACCATAAAACTTTCTGCCAACAACAACTTGAGGGTGAGTAAGAGGGGGCAGAGGCCCAGCACAAACTCGTGGCTGTTGTCTTATTGCCTGAATAAGAGGCTTTTTGGAGATACAGACAAGCTGGCAATATGACTGCAGCAATCTCTGAACAGAGTGTTCTGCTTTTGAGGTGGCCCTATTTCACGTATTGTGGATCTTGCAACGTGCCTTGCTAGAGAGAGAAAGGATGGAGACAGAAAGTAAAGGTACGGAAAACATATGGTATAAAACACAGCAAGTGAGAATGAAAAACAAAAACCAGGATGCGAGAAAACAGATCCAGACAGAGATTCTTACAGTTTCGACAAATGTGGCAGGCGCCAATTTCAGGAAGGCGTTTGAGTTTCTGACTGAAGATAGATAGAGAAACATATTTATTGGAAATGCTAAACATTTAGAGTATGTGGAAGACATCTCTCATGTCACAGGGGTTTGTCAGTTCAGTAAATATAAGCAAATAGCCTTACAAAGTAGATTTCTTGCTAAATGGAGGCTAATGTTCTGTGACACACTGGAGCGTTATGCATTTGTAGCCTTTAGCTGTACTTCATACCATGCTGAGCTGTTGTCAGCTGCTGAGAAAAGCTACCTCAGTGAATCTGAGCAGCTCATTTAGCTTCCATTTAGCTTTGTTAGTGACTTCATGTAGCTAAAAAGTTCATTTAGCTTTGTTAGCTAAATTAGCTCACTTGCTAATTAATGAAACTCTTAATTCTAACATTTAAGTACCAGCAAATATTTATAGCAAATAAACAAACCTGACATAATCAAACACAAAAATAATCACTTTAATCTGTTAAATTAGATCACAGCCGGCCAAATTGCATGTTTAAAAATTGAATCATCCATCAGTCAGATCCACAGTACATCAGCCTGTCCTCTCACGAGCTGAAACAGCAGATTCAAAAGGGAAAAACTTGAAATCACCATTGGTTTACTTGAAATAATGGAAAAATTACATAACAGACTTAGGATGAGACAAAAAATTATGAAACAATTAAGGAAGACAGTCTATATATTAAAACAGTCCCTGTTTTAATATATCTTAAATGTGTTTTGGTCTGTTTGAGATCACTATTCACTTCTTTGCTGGTCACTGTGTTTGAAGAAAAGTAGGGATTTTATGTGATCTATTTGGATAGAATGAATCTTCGTTCAGCCACCTCAAGATTAGATTGAAGTTTTCTTCTAAACAAGCAAAAGTTATGTTTGCATTCAGCGTTACTCGCCAAAGTGTATTGGATGTTTCTTTGAGGTTTAACAAAAGTGCTGAGTGCATTTTCTTCATCATAAGAGGTTTGCAAATTAGTTTAAAAGAAATATTTTATATCATTCATTATTTACATTTAGCTTTACTTGTTAGCTAACTTCTTCTTCATTACCTTAATTGGGGCATTGCTCCGATTCTTAGTGCATTACCCCATCCAACATCAGTAGAACAGGGCAAGTTGTGAATCAGGCTGTGTGCAAGCATATGCACATGAGGATGCATATGTAATACAAACAAAACAGTTTAGTAAGTATAGACACACATGCATAGGAAAACATTTATTCAAAATACACACATGAACATACATCTGAACCTTGGTGGTATTTAGCATCTAAAACACACACACACGGTCCTCTGTCATAACGTATGGACATCATGGAGAGACAGTCTGAGATCAACAGAAGTAACTGACTTTGTCTGTGTTAACGCTGATGCTCTGATGTAGTAAGAGAGTAGAGAAAATAAAGCCTTTGCGTTTCTTCTTCTGCTCTTACCTTTGGTTTGTGTTTCTACATCAGTCTCAGCAGACTTTGTCAAGATCCAGTAGAGATGGATCTCAGGTCCCATCTGGCATTATGTGTCCATCTCAAGTGTATCTCAAGTGACCATGTGATGGGAAATTTGGAAATTTAATCAACAGGAAAACTGTAAGTGCTGCTAAACAGAACAGAATATTCCTAAGAAATAAAAAAAGTGTAGCAGTGGCTATTTAGTGCCTTAGTCTGGGTATTGGTGTTGTTTGCACACATACGCATACACACATGGCACAATATGAATGTAGGACACAGGAATCATTATCATTTCACACAAAGAGGGAAAAAAAAGACATGCACAGTCTGAATGCATCTCCCAAAAAGCTGGGCTGTGAGTACACACAAATACACACACACACACACACAGAAAAGACACATGGATGCAGTCAGTCAAGTAGTTGTGAACAGATACCGATGATGCCAAGAGAGCTGCTTTCATAGCCAGCCAACTGTCCCAGGATACGTGTGTGTGTGTGTGTGTGTGTGTGTGTATGTGTGTTAAAACAGGAGTGTTTATAATACATTAGCACTTCTAACCCTCTTTCAGCCCAGAAAATTAATTGTGCATGTGTGAACGAGTATGTGTTCATGTGTGCCTGTAGGGAAATCCCAGAACTGGGTACACGATGTCACCGAACACCTTCTGCCAACTCTGAATGAGTTGTCTTCCAAAGAATTAGTCACACACACACACACACATACAATTTGAAAGAGACGAGAGAAGCATTTAAATGTAAAAAGGGACATAAGATAAAGGGACATAAGAAAGTGACAGGAAAAGGGGAATAAACTTGAACTTGTTTGTTACAGTGTGTGTGTGTGTGTGTACATGTATGTGCAGTGATCATTTTAAGCTAAGCATCATGAAACTACAGCTGTGTTTTGTATCACAGTATCTCATGTTTAGTCTTATCAGTTTGTTTTGCTGACATTAATTTTCTCACTGTATCTGTGGATTAAAACTACAGTGTGGTTAATTTTAGTTTAGACTGGGAAACCAACAGCTGCTGTGGTATCTTCATAGCCACCGTGGCCCCAACATGTAGTTAGCTGTATTGTAATTTGAGGTGGGACATGAATATTGTCACTCCCTACTGAACGTTATCACTGGGCATCAAAGTTGTGCTTAGTCTTAAAGTGGTTAAGTTGTGAGAACACTATTGCAGACTAAAAAAGAGACATCACCCCATTTTCTAAAATAGTCAACAGTTTAACATCGCAGTGTCATGTTAGAAACGGTACAGATGGATTGATGAAAATTAAAATGAAAAGCTTCAACATTTATTTTGAAACATTAGCATAGCTTTTGGAAAATTTCCACTTACAAATTTGTGAAAAGCACTTTATGGACTATTCAAATGGACTCGACTTTCAGTGTCCACCTACTTCATGTGATCACTTCATGGTGGGCAAATGGTTACTTGCGTACATGAAACGTGCTGAGGAACAAAATCAAACTGAGATGAAAAGTCTGAAAGGAAGTAGATATGTACATTATATACCTGTAGTTTTAATTAAGTGTAAGAACAACACAAATCTCTTTATTCTGAAGGGGGTCAAGAACATTACATGTGTTCCCTTTTAAGCTGCACTAACAAATTGATGATAATGGCCAAAAGTCGTCTTTCTCTGGTAATGATAAGTGCGAGGTTCTGGCTGAACACAGCAGCACTGAGCAGTTTATTGTTTTGTTCCTCATTTGTTCCTAATGGATATTTTAATGACACTGGTCGTTTACTCCGTCCTATCACAAGGTGAGAGAGAGAAAGGTGAAAATAAAAAGAGTGAAGAGGTGAAGGAGGTGAAGGAATGACAGTGTGTAAATGCACATTTAGTTCAGCATTTAAAATGTACTTGCTTTGAACAGATTTGGAGATTATTTTTATATCTTAAAACACTGAAACATGTCTTGAGTGTACTTTTAAAAGTACAGTCAGCCACTTCCCTCCTCCAAGAGCACTCTTTGCAAGTTCACTGGGCTCCTCATCCAAACGGTTGGACAGCCCCGCTGCAAACTGCTGCTCTTTGCACTTGTGGCCATTTGGAGGATGGATTGAGATGGTTTCAGGATGAATGGTTTATTGTGAGATGTTACCGTCTGAGGTGTGAATTGAGAGCTGGTTTATTTGACCAGAGCTGAACAAGTCTGCAATATTGAAGAATCCTCTCATTGGAAATGATTGTGTGCTAATTGGATTTCTCCAGACCCCACTATCCCCCACCAATTTAAAGCAATCTCTGTATCGGTCTATATGTGTCTCTCTTGGACCATGTCTTGTCTTGTTAGCCTCATTATTCAGGTCCATTTTCTCTTGTCTCTCATTTTCAGTCTGTGCCTCTCTTTAATCTTGGACCTGTGTTGGAATGATGAGTGTTCATTTGTCTGGAGAGTGCTCAATTCCTCACTCACTATCTGTTTCTTTGATATTTAAAAGTCAAATGATCTAATCATCTCACACTCATACTCAAACCATGCAGGAATCTCTCAAGCACCTGCCTCTCCTGGTTCTTCTCTTACTGTCTCCCTCTGTCAGTACGTCTCTGTAGATTTCTTCTGGCTGTAATCCACGTTGGTTTGAATTGCTGTGACTGTTTAATGAGTTCACCACCTACAGCAGAGTGACTGTCTGTATGAGGAAATATAATGCATGTAAATGTATTGGCAAATATATGCACAAATAACTGGAGGTGTCATAATGTAAATGTGCACTTGAAACCCTGTCGAGTATTTGTGTTTTAGTGTGTTTTAAAAGGCTGCGAACTATCGTATTTTTCTTTCTTTCACTGTGTTTTTATCCTCTGAATCAAAATCATCATCATCAAAACAAACAAACAAACAAACAAAACTTGCTGTGCTGTGCTGCACAAGACTTCCTCCTCTTACTGGCTAAAAGACTTTGACTTTGAGTACCCTGCAACAGTGTCTCCTCTGGGTTGCGAGACTTTTCATTTTAACAGATGCTTGTATCTTCCAATTTTCCACCTGTAATATAATCCTAAGTCTGCAGCAGGGACACTAGACTTTGAAAAAATGCTACCAATCAACACTAATCCAATTTGGTTTTCGGCATGAGCTGAAATGAAAGCATCAAAATGTATGAGCTGAAATTGCGTTGCAGTAATAGAAACACTAACCATATGTTAAAATCCGGGATCCGTAATGACTTTAATAAATATTTTGCTCTTATATCGATCTTTATGGTTATGGTGTGGGTAAACACCAAACATAAAATATCCGCTGTGACTGGAAACACTTTTCACACTCTGTTAAGAGTTTTTAGCAGGTTTGTTTTTATGTCTATGAAAAGTCAAAGTTGTCTGACTTCATCACTACAGTAAATATTATATTTGAGATCAGATTACCTCGGCAGCTGTTCATATTTCACTCATATCAACAACTATTTGTTGAAACAAGGAGAGCATCAATTAGTATGAAACCTGTCATTGTAGATAGCAGGGATTTATAGCCTGAGTCGTGATGGTGCAGCATAAGAATGAACAACATCTCTTTAATTAAGTGCAGACAGAACACTTGACTGGATAACATAATCTCAGCTGACTGTGTTTAAAAAGCATATCATTGTCAGGGACTTTTCTCATTTCAGTGTTTATGCATTTTAAGCTTTTTCTTCATGTCATTTACAGCTTTTTGATTAGGCTGATGTGATTGTATAGGGGGAAGGTTAGAAATGACATGGCTCCTGGACAGTAGAAATACAATCTTTCAAAGGCAAAGAGGCTTTAATTACAAACACCTTGTTTAATTTTTAACTTTAATTTTAATTGTTAGGTATTAGATTATTGTATTTTACCCAAACCAATCAATACTTAGTGATCTGTTGGTCTAGCTAACATCATTTTCAGTCGACATAATAGCTGCTATTTTACAAAAAAAAACTTAAATATTTCACACACTGCCTTAAATGTGGGTTGTAAATATATGCAGTAAAGATGTTTACTTTCCTAGGAAGCTTAGTACTATGATCTTTCCCCACAACACTTACCTTCTACATATTTATATGTACACATCACTGAGCTGCACAGTCCAACTAGTCTCATTTTTCTGGCCTCCAAGCTGCAAAATGCCTTGTTCGTGTATGACTCTGTGATTCCCCCATGACTGTGAAAGGCTCTTTAATCACCTTTGCATTGCAAGAGGTCGCCGTCAGTGGAAAAAGGAGCCATCTTAAATCCCATCTTATATTTTCAACAGCACGTAACAAGGGGCAGTGTTATGAAAGGCTTTTTCACAGGCCAAAAGTTCCCTTTATTGAAAACCGTTTGTTCTCTGAAATGTATTCACAAAGCCTGCCACAGTCTCTCCTGTGTGCTATGAGCCATGCATTCTAATAGATGGTCACTAAATGAGAGAATTAATAATTGACATCCTGCATGAAGAAGCTCTAATAAGTGTTGGTCTGAGCCAGTAGCCCTCGGGGGAAAATAAACAACCTATTTATTAAATAAAATGGAACATGATGAAGGTTATTATGCTCGGTCACACATCTAAAATGGGTTCCTTTATAATTTTTAAAGCAGATCATGCATGGCATAACAGCTTGGACTGCGCACACGTTATTTATCTACATATACAATTTACTTTTGAGGACGTAATGATTTTCCATCTATCCATTACATAGATAGATGGATCCATAAATCCATGTGGGCAACCTTACAGTAGAGGCTCAGACTACAGTTCACATCTGAATAATAATAAGTCAAAGCTACACTGCTACATCACGTGTGAATGTGTGTGTGTGCACGTGCATGCGTTTCAGATGCCTGAGGTAGAACGGATATGACTGGGTGTGCTATTGATCACAGACAGGTAATCACCAGTTCTGATCCTTAATTACACATATAGATTTGCTGAGGACACAGTAGCAGCTGCGCCTGTACAAGCTCCACTCAAAGTGCCAAGGTCACTGCAATGACACTCAAATGCTTGCAGAAGTGGCACAGTCAGTTCAGTACAACGTTAGGCACAGAGCACCGAGCACAGAGCGACGAGCGGAGGCCACGTTTTCACAGCCGTGGCAAGCAGGGCTAAGGAAGGCAAAAGATAATTCACATTAATAACTGGAACAATCCCGGTAATAATCCTCTGCACAGACTGGGAGTCTGGCCAATACAAAACCCACTAACCCAATATGCACTGTATAAATAACACTGGCATATCTGTGAAAGTAGCAAATAGCTCTTTAGCAGGTAATCATAGGCTTGAAAATTAACCTCTGGTCTCCTAGACTCCTTTCCAGAATCTATTTTTTGCAGGAAGGGTTTGTTTTGTTGATCCCTTTCAAGAAGTAAAACACAATACTGGGATATTTTAGACCTCTATAGTCTAATTTTTTTTCTGAGAATTCAAAAGCTAAATCATTAATCATATTTACTGATGTTCTTACCATTTCAAGGGATCTTGGCTTGATAGATGCTTGTTTATGGTCTACTTTGTTTGTTTGCTATTCTGTGTTTAGTATACACTTATCGTGAATGGTTAGGTTTGCTGGAAACAGTTGTTCAGAACCATGAGGCTCAGTCATGGAGCTGGATGTGAAGAGCTGCACTGTTTCACACTCGTTTGATGTTAAATGTTAATATGAAAAATACCTTTTAATTTCGAAGAATGTTAAATGTTGTTACCAAGCAACTAAAGATACAGTATATTTGCTGCATCACAGGACATTATGGACACCGCCAGGAGACACGTTAGAAATGTCTGTGAATGTCACAGTGAAACTGTCAGCTGCTGCATCACAGCCCCCGACCCAGCAAAATGTATGCATTCCTCGACTCCTCCAATTCTCCAGTGTACCAAAAAGTCGTGACAAGGCCAAACTGCCCAATGTGGGAAGTAAAATGTTGCAGCAGATGTCGGCAGCTATTCGGGCAGGTAAATGTGGACAAGCTGCACATGGTAACAGCACGTTTGGGTACAGTAACAGTGGAATCACAGTTAATTAAAAACTATGATCAAGACAAGGTTAAAGAGATAATGAGGGCTTTGAAGAAGGCCCTGGGGTGTGACCTGTTTTTTGAAATGCAATTCTCCTCACACTTGCTGCCATTTATTTACAATACATCCCTTCCACTATATATCCGCTCCACATCCTCTAGCTCCTGCCACCAGACACCTCACCCACGCACATATAGGAAGCACTTCAGCACCATCAATAACAGTCTACTCGAAGGAATACTCAGACGAGCTTTCTGAGAATATATGAAGAAGTGACTCAGTTACAGTCAGGGAGGGGTCACGCTTTGGGAAACTAGGCTTAGGATATTCCCTCCATAATACCTGTTGTAAAGCTTCTAATCCTGTCTCACTTGCCTTTGTGTGTCTGTGTGCGCTCTTCTGTTTTGATCAGCCATGATTTTTAACTCATGATTTCAAAGCCCTCTTGTGAGTGCCAGACAAAATCAGCTTATAAACCCAAACAGGCCTAGAGGCAGCCAGATAATTTGCGTGGGAGCTTGTTTATGTCTCCATCTTGTGTTGGCATGAGTGTGTATTTTCATTACAGGGAGTACGTACCAGACATCAGAGCCCTGCCTTGGACTGAATCCTTCCCTGCTGTTCATGGATCCTTTGCTTCTTTTCAGTTAAAAAGTGAAATGCACTTCTTGCAAACACTGGACTGAAACAGCGTTATACTCATAAAAAGAAAAATGTTGGTAGAGAAATGAAACACGTGAGTAATGAGCAATGTTTGATAGGCTGCATTTGAGTGTTTTCATGGAAGCCATCTGCAAAATCCTGCAGTTTTTGAGTCTTTCTAATTTCAATTCAAATTCTATTAACACTAAGAGGAACATCTGCCATGCAAAATTGCTCCTGCAAAATGGTCTGAAAAAGCTGTGACATCGCATAAAAGCAACAAGTGTTGTCTGCTATTCCTCTGACAATTCGGTGCTGCTTTGTTTCCCCTCTTTTGCGGATTTCACTCTCTTTCTCTGTGGCTTGGTTTAATAACTTTGCATTGTGATGATTGTGATTTCCCCCAACACCCTTTCTCTCTCTCTCTCTCTCTCTCTCTCTCTCCCTTGCTCTCTGCTTCTCTGTGTGACAACACTGCAGCGTGACAGTTTCTGGTTGTTCTGATGTCAGTGTTTCCCCTCAGCTTTCACTCTCAGCTTGTAAGAGCTTAACCAGCGGCTCCCCGTGAGCCCGAGCGTAATTACAACAGCAGCAACATCAGCTCAGCTATTTTGTCTGACAACAAAACTGCTTCACAGACAAAGACATACTGGCTTTATTCAACTGAGGTTTGGGTTTGTTTGTTGTATCTGTGTGCTCATGCAGTGACTTTCATCTATATAAAGACATGTGTGTGACATCTTGATTATTCATACCATGCTGTGTCAGTATGATGTAAGGACTGCGCTGATGGGATTAAAACACCCATATGATCTGATGCAGTCAGCTTGCTGGGCTTCACATATTTAGGATCTCAGTGTGTCAGGCAGCAGCACTCAGGTGATGCAAAAGTGATTAATATACATTTAATTAATTTATTCTAAATCACTGTCAGTACCAGAGTGATGTTTTCACTCTGGTATCACTGCTGGTCATGGTTGGATGGGGTCAGAAGTGTGTTTTGTTTTGTTTTACTGTGGCAAGGTGAGAAGTGAAACCAGTGGCGGTCAGCAAAAGCAGGATTTTACTGATTAATTAAGCTTTCAAATATCCAAGTGGTAGGACTGGCAGTGTTAAGCTTGCCCACCCGACTCTCCACCCTTTTCTGCTTGAATTCTCTGACTCTAGTTGTACTACAAGGATATCAACAAGTAAAAAAAAGCATAAATCAAAGCCTCAAAATGTATTTTTAAAAACACAGTGTCAACACAGATTCTCAGGTGATAGTTTCCAACCGTTTATAGTGTTTTAACCTGAAACCAGAGGAGATAAAAACATGCTGAAAGTTTCTTTCCCTTCTTGAATGTATTTACAAACACACAGAGTAACTCAGCAACCAAAAAGGTGTCTCTCACTGAAAATGTAAGAAATCAGTTCCTCAAGACAGAATAGACTAAGCTGCTATTGATGTTATGAAGGAGCAAAAAGACCTGCTGTGTGAAGTCAGATCACAGTTTGAGTGAATGTCTGAATCAGCCCAGCCGAGGGATGCTGTTCAGAAATCAGCGGAAACATTTCTGTTCCAAAAACAGACATTTTCCACATTTAATGTGACAACTAGAAGAGATTTCCAGTCTCTTCTGTATGTGAGAATCATCACTACAGTTTCTGCCTTAACAGTAACTATCGGGACAGGGGTGGGGAACCTATGGCCAGATGTGGCTCTTTTGATGGCTGCATCTGGCTCGCAGACAAATCTTTAATAAAAATAAATAAATAAATAAAATAATAATAATAATAATAATAATAATAATAATAATAATAATAATAATAATAATAATAATAATAACGTTAAAAATATAAAACACTCATGTATTTCGATCCATTCATTTCCTACCGCTCATGTTCACGGTTGCGGGTGGCTGCAGCCAATCACAGCTGTCCTGCGGGACAGCGCTAAATTTCTATTGGATAACGCGTAAAACGTACGCGGGACGTTGTGAGATCAGGAAGTGAACTTCCCTCCTTTTAGTCAAGTAGTTAGCTAGCTAGTTGCAGAAACCCTTTAATCGAAGAAGACGAAAAAAAACAAGATGAGGAGTATCGTACTTTGCAGCAGGGATGGACAGAGGAATTCGCCTTTGTGGAGAGAGCAGGTTCTGCGGTGTGTTTAATATGCAGTGATAAAATTGCATCGATGAAACGATCAAATATAAAGCGGCGCTTCGACACACGCCAAACTACATTTGCATCGAAGTATCCTGCGGGGGGACAGCGGGAAGAAAGCATGTCAAGAGCTGCGGTGCAGAGTGCAAGCTAGTCAGCGGCAGCAGCTCCGTGTTTGGACCCAACAAGGTGACTGGAATTCGGCTAGCTTTGCTGGTGCTTTAGCAATTGCGAGAAACGGAAAGCCATTCACAGATGGGGGAGTATGCCAAAACAGTTTATTATTCGTTTATTACACTTTGAAAAACTGGGAGAGTTTAAAGAAGCATGCACAGCAAGTGACCCTGCTCAACAGCTTGATCTTCAGCGGCTAGCGGCCTTCACGTCTACTCTCCTGCAGTCATTCAGAGCGGGCTTTGGAGAATTTCATGAGCGCACTCGTCTTCATCACCCATCCACACGAGTGTGCAGCGGACGGCGCCGACCTCAGTTACATTCCCCGGTGTCTCCGTCAGAGATTTTGAGCTACAAGCTGCTGACCTGAAGGCCTCAGACATGTGGGTGAATAAGCTCAAGTCACCGCATGAAGATTTGGAAAGACTCGCACGACAGCAAGCAGAGCTGGCGAGCAAACACGAGTGGGGAGTAATGGAACAAAACTTCAACCCGCGGACCAGCTGATTGTCAAAACTCGGAACGCGCTTCCGGTCACATACCACACACTGCAGCGTGAGAGTGTTGCTGTACTGACAGTGTTTGGCTCTACGCATGCATGTGAGCAGTCTGTCTCACATCTAAAGAACATGAAGACCAACCTACGATCACGTTTAACGGATGGAAGTCTCAACACCGGCATGAAGCTTAACCTCACCACGTGTCAACCGGACTGCAAAGCCATCATCAGCAAAACCAGGCAGCACCTGAAGTCGCATTAATGGTAAGAAGTACTTTATTTATCATTGGTTAGCAACAGCGCAACAAGGTTATTGGAAAAGAATTCAGAGACTTATTGTACTTTAAAAGTGTTGGTCTTACATAAAATGCACACCTTTACTTGTATTTAGTTTTAAACACATTGCATGGCTCTCATTGAATTACATGTTAAAATATGTGGCGTTCATGGCTCTCTCAGCCAAAAAGGTTCCCGACCCCTGTATTAGGATAACAGTAATAGTAGAGGGTGTAATCTGTGTTCCTCATATGAGTCGACATCAAAAAACAGCTTTTCACTGCGTCTGTTAAAGCTGTTCATTCCCCTCATATTTTGATTCTACTTTCACTTGTCTTATCGGGGTGAGCTTTTTTTTTTTTTTAATGAAAATTGGAGAGAAGAGGTTGGGGTTACCTCTGTCATAAAAGATGTAGAATTCCTCAACTGTTGTCTGATGTATGTAAGTAACAGATCTTAATAGGCCTGTGATTGACAGCTCAGTCGAGGGTGGAGAAGTTGGTATGCTGCGCCGGTGCCCGAGTGAATTAGACTCATCTATTAGTGATTGTAGGGGTTTCTGAATGTAGTCTGCTGAGAAAGAACATGCTGAGAAAGAAAATAAGGAAAACTAGAAGGGATGTATACATAAAAAGAGAGCAGGAAGGACAAACAGGGAAATAAGATGTTGAAAAAAAGAGAAAGAAGCAAAAGTTTAAAAAAAAAAAAGTAAACTGAGATGAACAAGATGAAATGAAAAAGCAACAAATAAAGTCTTGTAGACAGAGAGAACCATCAAATTTTCCCCGAAGGCCCTCAGAGTAAGAAGGTTTCATTAGTAATTGATCCAACTGCGCTGAAGCGTACGAGATAAAATGCTCGACAGATGACTACATTAGTTTGCATTGCAGACGTTTTGGGACTTTGATGGTTCCAGACAGAGAAATTATTTAAAAGCCGTGTGCTCCCAGACATTGGTATTGAGTTTGATTTTATCTTTCAACTTTTAAGACAAATGACAGTCTCACATAGTACGTAACAAAAAAAACAAAGACAAAACAAAGTTAATAGAAGGTGTGTAATCACTGAATTGATATAAAACCTGCCTATCTGGAATGTAAAGTAAGCAAATAAACGTAAGCTGTTTTCCCATTGGTGCCATGCTGCCAGTAAGATCTTAACAAGGATTCATCAATCTAACACCTGTGCAGCCTGGAGTTGACTTGAAATCTGCTTTTTCACAAATTCTACACTCTTTCTCAGCCATCTGCTGAGTGGTGTTTCATGAAAACAGAGGAGAAATGCACTGCTTCTGATGGAAAATGGACTGGCATTTAACTTAAAAAAAAAAAAAAACTTTTGGTGTGAGGGAGACTGTGAAGCCTGTGGTTTTTAATCCCAAACATAGCTGAAATCTGATTTACTTCGGGTGTCGCCCAGCTGACAGTCAGAGGGAAGATCCCAGCTGGGGGCTCAGCTGGGAGTGATGGCCAGTAAAAAAAAATCATAGTAGTGTGAAGACTGTAAACAGACAGGTCCAGCATATATCCTGTAGCACCTCTTACTGCTTCTCACTCATTGTCATGGTAAATCTACACAAATGTTTTCACTCATTTTGGCTGATTAGAGCTTAGAGCTGCGTGGGTGAGTGCAGACAGTTCTTGATTGACATCTCTCCCACTCAAGTTTTGTTTCCCATTTTAGGGCAGGAGGACTGAAACCTTTGCTTTCCTTAACTTATTAGCCAAAATCATTAGTGAGATTCAGGCTCACCCACACACAAAACCCAGGACCACATCCAGAGCAGGCTGCATTAGGAGCGCACCACAGTCAAAAACAGGCTCGCAGTCAGTGATGAGAAGTCAGTCCGGGCAAGAAAACAAATCTGAAAGGCAGAGGCAGGAAGGCAGGTCAGAGATAGGCAGCAGGTCTAAACACAGGTGGCAGATTACAGGCAGGTTAACAGGAACAGGGAGCATGCAGACAGGAATGGAAGAGAACGCAAAGCAACACTGACAGACTAGCAAATGGGAACTGGAGAGTGGCTGGTATGTATACGCTGGTGGACAGGTGTGGCTTGATGTGGGAATGAGAGACAGATGTGCAGGAAGGAGCAGGGTCAGGTGACTGGCAAGGGCGGAAAACATGTTGAGGGCAACTGGTGAAGAGATGAGGAACGACAGGGTCCACAAGGAACACAAGAGGCCTTTCTCAAACTGTGTTTTTCTCCGTACTTCTCACGGACTTGTGAAACGTCATGAGTCATGGCCCAAGTGCAGCCCCTCTACCCAAGTTTTCTTGTTTCACCCATTTCACCAGGAATACTTTGGGAGCTGATTTGCATGGACTTGGGGTTGACAAGTGTATATTTGGCTTCAACCATCAGCAGTAGGAGTGCACAGCCTAACCCATATCTCCTCTAAATTTCATACTATAAATGTCAATGTGTTACCAGATTTACATTTGAGATTTTTAGGTAAGTTGTTAGCCATTTAGATTTTGAATATCTGGTAGTTTTACCAAAATAATGAGTATTTTCAGTTTGCTTGTAGATGTGGGGACCGACTGGAGGTAAATAAGGCAGTGGAAGTTGTTTTACAGTCACCAGCTATGAACACACCATTGTTTTGAACCAGTAGTTGTCATATTTACAGTATGTTGCCTGTCCTTCTTCTGGAACCACTTGGCTTGAACAAAATTGGGTCCAGTTAACGAGACTTTATTTTTGGAGTCAAATCTAATTATTTTCTTAGGGCCTGAGTTACACTCAGGTCTCCTTGGGTGAGTGTTTTCCTTTTTTTAATTGATGGGTGTACTTCACTTCAGGTAGGACAGTAGTGGGTCCTTGGGTGAGATACCACCTCTTGGGCCTGGATCAGGCAGCGCAGTGTGAAAATTCAACATGTAGCTCCATAAAAAGACTTGCAGTTGTCAGCAGCAGCTCTGTGTGAAGAGAGCAACCTGGTAGTGAACTGTCAATTAGCCCGGCTAACAAAGCTAACGAGATGAGACATAGAGACACACAGACATTGTGTGTGTGTGTCAGGAAGGGACAGAGGTTGTGTGTGCTTAACGTTGTGTCTTCATACGTGAAAGTGTATATCACTGTGTCTTTTGAATGTTAGTGGACAGTTGTGCTTTTGTGGGTCTTTGTGTGTGTTGACGGGCTGAGAAGGTAACAAGCTGAGACACAGTAAGCATCAGCTGACTTAATTTAACAGAAGAGACATTGTGTGTGTGTGTGTGTGTGTTAACTTGGCTAAGCAGTAAAGACACAGACGTCAGGCTGCAGAACCCTCTGATCAGCAGCGTCACCTTAGATTTCTATACATCTAACCTCTGTCCACGTCTCTGTCTGCTGTTTATCTTCTCTTGCTCCTCTCCTCTTACTCTTTGTTTTATCTTTTTCCCTCTCTGAGAAGTAAACGTCGGCGTGGGTCTGAAAGCTTTCGTTTCCAATTTGAAACCTTGGAAACACAGACAAGAACGATGTCAGTCTGAGCAAAAAGTGTGAGCCGCCTATGTATAATCCAAAAAACACAACAGAAATCATAAAACACTTTGATTCTAACCAAAAGTACACACAGATAGTAAGTCCCCTGGGAATCCTTGTAGCTGTTGTAGCAAAATGAACAGCACAGCAGATCCACTTCTGGGTCAATTTTCACACTGACCTGCAAGTCGCATTCGCATGCACATGCTTTTTTCATTGTTGTGTGGCTGTGTCTTGTTTTCAGTTCTGCTTGCTTGTAGAGGGGCACGAAATTCACAGACAGTTCTCAAAAATGTTGGTTTTCATTTCTCTACAGATTGATCAGAATATGGTATACCTTATCGCTATTTTCAGCAACCATGAGTTTGATCTCTACCTACACCAGGTCACATCAAAACACCTAAAATCTAGAAGATGTGAGCTGAACTTGATTTTAAGAGGCAGCCCAATTACCTACAGAGTCAATGGATAGATGCAAGTAAACACAGATGAAGACGAACAAGCTTTTCTCCAGGCGGCAAGAGGTGAGGTGAAAACACATCTGCAGCAGTGCAGCAAACACATGTTGATGCTGAGGCTGTATAACTCAGCTTCATAGACGTGTGTGGACAAATTACAGGAACAGCTTAAGCTACTTCTGGCTACAACTGACACATGTAAAGAGACACACACTGAAAGATGGCTGCAAAAACAAAACAACACAACACACTGTGTAGGAGACAGCGTTGTTGGACTGACAGCATTCCTGCTGGAATCTGTGTTTCCATTTAAAAACAATGAAGAATGTGAAAATGTTATCATGACCATTTGCCATGATGGGCAAAAGGTTTGTTTCCCTCCATCTCTCTCAGTTTGTTTCTCCCTCTTTTCCACTTTCTTCTTTGCTCCATCTTAAATTTAACTTTTGCTTTTTTAGCTTCTGCTTTTTGTCTCCCCTCTACAGCTCGTATTTTCACATCCCTCATTCATCTCTCGTTTGTGTGTGTGTGTGTGTGTGCTTGTGTGTCTGTATGTGTGCCAGATAACCTGTCTGAGGTGCTATTGAGGTTAATGAGGGGAGACAGCATCAGGCTCCAGATCCCTTTAATAAACCTCGTCAGCTCCACCCGTCTGGTGCATGCCAATGAGTTGGCCAAATGTACTGCTGCGCCCGTGTCAGTGGAGAATGAAAATAAAGTCTGTATGAAGGGAAATGAGGCTTGGGTCTTAAAAAGAAATATGAATGACTTGAAAAATTGCCCTTTGATGAGTTTGAGAGTTTGCAGGACAGCTCACAGTCAGGGACACAGTTTATTCAAACGGAGCTGAGCGTTTTGAGATTAGAATGGATCAAATTAGATAAAACATCAATAATCTCTGCAGAGAACCTGGGAAATACAGTAGATAAGACCATTTAAGACAGAACAGGTTGTTACAATGAACTGATGTCGCGAAAAAGTCACTGTACATTAATCACCCCAGAATCTTGTTGTCACTTTACTCATGAACATCTCTTTACTCATAATTAGAAGTTGCATGAAGTATTTTATGTTTTATCTTCAGCTGGACTTTGAGAAGTCGCATCCTTAACAGAAAAGCTTGTATCACAAACTGCAGTTGCAAGTGGAGTTTGAAAGTTTGGGGCATTTTCGTGGCTCGAGGGGTCTTATGAATATGCTGCTGAGTTGCATTGTGGGAAGTGTAGGATATAGCAGTTTTGGAGCCAACTAAATCTAAATTGTAAACTAAATTGCTGGGGGACTCACCGCTGTTTAACATCTAGAGAATATTATTAATCCTTAATCAGGCGACTGCAGCAACTGAGTTGATCATTATCATACTTCAGTGCATCTATTAATTCAGCACAACACTGGGTGATTCTGAACCAAGCATTTCTCTGTGTTGTGACAAACGTTTGCAGTAGATGAATGAAAAACATTGCATTTCCACAGTGTGTGTATAAGTGCCCCCGTCTCTACATATATTCCCAGTATAAATCATCTGACACTGAGCCTGTGCTTTGCAGCCTTGTGGTGTCTGGTAAAACAGATAGCTTGAATAACTTGACCCCCTGAGGAGGAGGCGTAGTCTGGCATCTTGTGCGTTGTGCTTCCATGTCCCATGTTTCAATCCGCTCGCCCGACACGCAGACAGGAGGCTTCCTGTTTTCGAGCTGCAAACAGCTCTTCATCGGACTACTGAACTCCTCCTGACTGCCCCCAGCGACACCGCTCACCACAGAGGTGTAATCAGAGAACCTCTCAGGGTGATATGATCCAGAGCTCAGTCTGAAATATGGAGTGAAAAAGAAAAGGTGACAGTGCTGTTCACTCTGCAGTGTTCAGAATGAAAAATTATCAAACTCTCCCACAACCCCACCATCTTTGGCAGTCGGTCCAAGGTAACAATTAACAGTGATGTTAGCTGACAGCAACAAGAGAAACTCATCTGTGTGTGTGTGTGTGTGTGTGTGCGCGCGTGCGCGTGCGCGCTGTAGGTGAGGGAGAAACTGTCTCTAATAATGTCACTCTATAAACTCATCCTCACACAGCACACACCTGCACTGCAGAGCTCATATTTCTTTCTAACTCTCATTCATATGAGGATAGATTTCTAAAGAGTCACACATCTAAATATAAGACTGCAGAGAGAGAGAGAGAGAGAGAGAGAGAGAGAGAGAGAGAGAGAGAGAGAGAGAGAGAGAGAGAGAGAGAGAATATAATACAAAATAAGGAGGAAGTGTGTGTGTGTGAGAGAGAGCGGGTGGGGGGGGTTAACGGGGTGGCGGCTGTTATTGCTTTCATTTTGTAGTCAGATTTTTTGTTCTCTGTCTCTAAAAAGGGGGAAGAAACCATCTCCATTTAGATTGCTTTCAAAGGACACACACGCACAAAGTAAATGCACCATCAAGCATACACACCTGTGTGCATGCACAACCAGACACAGCAACACACACACAGACGTGTAGACAAACACAAAATTCATTTCTCGGCTCCTTCCTTCAACACACTCACACTCAGTGCTGTTTGTGTGTCTGTGCCTGCGTGAGACACCGAAACACCTGTTGTGTGTTTTCATCTTATTTCCTTAAACAATTTCTACAACATTTTTACTACAGAAGTTTTCTCATTCACCAAGTTCAGCTTTTCATCTCTGTTTGTTCTGTATTAGAGTCTGTTGAGTCGTTACAGTCGCGTTGCTACATTCATCGTTTGCAACGCAGTTTGTTTTCTGATGGTTTTAAAATCATTACTTGCTATCAAAAAGATTTAAAATGCAGAACAATGGACAGAGAACGGGATGCGCAGTATTTTCTTTTTTTTGTCATTCTCATTTGTGAACAAAGTAAATTCTGATGGGCCATCTTTTTTTGGGATTGATCTGTGGTAAATATTGTTTATATTGGCGGGGAAAGGATGTGCCACATGCAACAAACTCAGAGTGAATTTGGTAGAGTATAGATGTCCTTTCAGGCATTTTGTTGTAAGGTTAGAGTTGTCTTTTGCACTCATGGTGGTTTGCACATTTTCTGATCAACTCACTGAAATGTTTGCATATTTTATCTTTGGATTGCATTGGATTAATTTTTTATAGTTAGTGATAGTAGTATAAGTTACATCTTCTGTCTCAAGGCTTGCAAAATATGAAATTTGACAGATATGTTCGATAGATCCTTTGTGGTTTTTGCCCCGTAAACATCCTCATAACAAACACTGCCGGCCAGCAGGCAGATGTCAACAGGCTGCCGTTCAGTTTAGTCCTGATTGTCATTCTCCACAGAGATGGAGAGGAGTCAGTCACAAACGGATGGATGCTCAGCTTAACTGTCAGCCACAGCTCTTTCATGATGGCAGAGTCGCCAGAAACGAGGTGTTCACGTCTCATTCGGTTAGTGACACGTCCACACAAAAAATGGCAGTAGGACAGGAACATGCAGTGCTGATATTTAAGAACTTTTGTAAATGTTACTGATTTACTGGGCTCCAAAATCAGTGTCGTTTGTCATCCAGTGGTATAAAATGTATGAGATTCTTTTTTTTTTAAAACCACAAATGTATTGTAATGTGTGTATGAGACAACATTTTGTAAACTTCAGTGTGTTTTTTGACCACAAAGACCAAAAAGAGGTTCAGTGTAACCAGTATGTTAACTCACACACACAAAGAGTGTTTTGGCTGAGCGTTGTCTTATGTTGAGAATAATGTAATGCAAATTGAAGTTTTTCCCTTGGGACGTGTCTCAAAGTCTAGAATTCAATAATCACACGCACACACACACTCACCTACACACACACACACACTCACCTACACACACACACGGTGCCTTAAAGCATTTTTAATTTTCCTGCATCATAACTGCAAACCTGTAATTAATTCCACATGTTGTCTCTACATAGCAGCAGCATGTAGCCTCACATAGACACACACATATGGTCTGGACTGTGTGTCACTGTGTTAATCTCACAGACACGCTGCTCATTAACATGTTAATTATCATTTCATTTTCACTTGAAAGTGATGGTAATTCTCCCCATTCTTTATTTTCACTCTGACCTTCATTTTTAATGGATAGAGTACCCACGCTGTGATGCTTTAATATAAATACTTCAAAAGTCTAATTCGCCCTTCCTCAATATAAATACAATATAATAGACCGAGCTAACAAAGATTTTTACCTTCATTACTGTCATTACCTGCAGTGAAGCTTTCTCCTATTCAGTGTCAAAATAATTGAATTGAGATGTCAGCTGTCCAGTGAAGAATTCATTAATTCTCAGTTGTCGTATTTATAATATCAGAAGACAGAGCGTTGTTCTGTGAACGAAGCTGCGGCTAAGTTGCATTTGATTCAGAGAACGTACTTCAGTTTTAGAGCTAACCATGAAGAGGACATTTTTATGGATCACCAGGATTTTTTTGTAGACTTTCATTGTCCCCACCGTCCCCCTCACTGTCCTCAGCATGTTAACATTGTGACTGTGAGCATATTGATAGTACGATGCTGGGATTTAGCTCACTACTGCCTAAAAAGCCTCACAGAACTGCTAGTGGGGCTGTAGAATCTTTTTCATCAAACCTGTATGTTTCCCTCCCTATAAAACATTATTTTTTTTTTTTTGGGAAGAATTTATACCTGCATTGTTTGTGTGCACGTTTGCTTGCTGGCAGTCCTCTTCATGCCCACGCTTTGTTGTCTATTGCTGCATTTCATGGCATTTGTGTCCTAGTGCATGTGCAGAAAATACTAACAGTGGGAATCTGCTCCTAAAAACACTCTGAAAACTCTGTAACTTCAAATCTTTGGGGGCAAGTCCAATACAATCCCCTAATCACTGAAGGCGAGTCACAGTTCTCTGAATGCAAACTGCAAACATTTGTCTTTCAGAGCTGTTAATGATGTTTTTTTATTTTGCTGAGACCAACTCCTTTCAGTTCATGGGCCCGATGGTTGAACGCCCAGGCTGTGTGGCTGTGCGGACCCTGCCTGTGTGCATTTCACTTTTGATTATTTCAGGATTCAATCATGTCAAACGTTCGGCACAGCAAAAACATTCTGGTCATATCTTTATGGATTCAAGAGGTCATCGCCTAGAACGGTCAAGTCTCGGTTGAGTCTCACTTCCTCTTTTTTGTCACTGAAGTCTGTCTGGTCTGTCCCAAGTCTACAGCTCCGCTCCGTTCACTGTGGCTGTTTTCAGTTTGCTCAATTCCGCCATCTGGACACATTTACTTTAGATGTCAGTGAGAAAAGCACTTTTTGGTTATTTACAAGTAGAAATCACCATTTCTTTCCAGTGTAGCAGAGGTAATCTATTTCTGGGCAGGAGGGAGAACCCTGTTAGCTGGTTTATTCATGGCAACAAAGATGTTCAGTTACAGGATCTCATCTAGTTTATATAAACAGCTCAACAGGACTGAAACCTTTTCTGAACTCCACCCAGAATCAGGCATTACGCTGTCGGTGTCAACACAGCCAATGGGACATCACGATAAGGAGAGATTAGATGGGGAGAGGAAGAGGAGAAAACAGGGAATAAAAGGAGGAGTGGAGAGGTGATGAGACAACGAGAGGAAGGAAAGATGAGCGAGTGGAGGAGGGGATGAGAGAGGAGACGTAATGATGCAAGTACCCAAGATAAGTGACTGCCATCTGAGGTTGGCAGGCCCCAAACACACACACACACACAAACACACACACGCACGCACACACACACACACACACACACACACACACACACACACACACTTCCCTGCTGTGTAGAGCCCCCGTGCCACATGAAAAATGTTCGCTCTTTTCTCAGCTTGTTTACAACAGTGGCACTTTTCAATTAGCTGGGCAAATGCACACACACAGACACACAAACATACACACATATATTAACACGCTGACACAGAGTTAGGGCGCACAACAGCGTGCACACAACAAGAAGTGCAAGCCTATTTTTCAGTGGAGAAAGCTATCAGTTGAGAATACAAACAACAGGGGCTGTAGAACAAATGAGCTGTTACACACACACACACACACACACACACACACACACACACACACACAGACACACACTTTCACATAGAGGCAGGAAAGTAAATGAGTTAGGACACACAAACGCAGAGTGCTTCAGAGTGTGTGTCTGTTGGGGGTTCTTTTAAAGACTGCTCCCTCATGCCACTTTTCAGTCAAACACAATCATATAAAATACAGAGACACAATCCTGCAGACACTGGATTTAAACACGCTAACACACACAGACACACACACACACACACATCCAGGTCCTGTGATTCTTTTGTAGATGGATTCTCTTGATGTCTGGAAGACAAAAGTCACACAAGCCAATTCCCCAAATCTCTGATTCATTCTCATTCTCTTTCTGTCTCTGTCATTGTCATCGGACAGAACACAGTCACACTTGGTTCGCACACAAAGCCACAGATGTACGACAGCGTACATACACAACCCTCTCTCCTAGAAATTCTGTTGAAATACGACAAATCTGCAGCAGAAAATACGTTTTCAGGAAAACGTCTTTAATGCTGTCAAATCTTGACTTGCAGACTGATCGCAGCTTGGATTTGTTTTGTGCTCTTTTAATTGTGTCATCCATATTAATTCAGTCAGTCACACAAAAAGGAAACTGTATACATAGTTGTCACATGTAGTTTTGTTTAGTTGAATACAACAATGCCTGGAGCAAAAGAGACACGCACGATAAGCACAAAGACACCAACACTAACACGCCAACACCAAGTATAACTGTCCCAGCCATTTTTACTCCTCCTCCCTCCTCTTCCTCTCTTCTGTTCATCCCCTGCTGTGCCTCTCTGCTTTCTTCAACTGTCATCCCTCCCCCCTTCCACTTCCTCTCTCCTTCCTCCTCTTTCCTTCTAATTATTAGACCAGCAAGTGAGCAAGAGAGAGAAAGATGGTAGCAGGGTCAAGCAATAAGAGAAATGCTGTTCTTGCCTTTCAAACATGATAGAAGCCCTCTTAGATATGTTCATGAGAAACTGACACAGTCAAACATATATATAACTCTAAATGACAGATTTGATGCATAAAGAAAACCTTGCATCAATTAAAAAAATATATAATATATATATAAGAAGAAAAAAAAAGAGGAGATAGACTTCACAGTGTGAACGTTTGTGTGTGTTGTGTGTGCTAGGCATTGGAGTCTTTGGATAATTATGTAGCTGCCATGGAAAACACCTACATCCGATAAAAAGCAATTTTCAATTGGTGTGCGGCTTCAGTAAATCACACTCTGCTTCTTTTTCCTTTTGTTTGACATTTCTTTGGCACCTGGCTTCCATATAGTTCAACCCACTTTAAAAGTTTAAAGTTAAGAACACGACTGCTTTCAGTTATGTTTTTCTTTTTTTTTCAGGCTCTGAGACGTTATACTTGTCTTATTTCTTGTCTTATTTCTTCTTTTTTTTGTGTGCAGTGTGAATCAGTAGAAAGTCTTGAGTGGAGGGTGTAATCTGAGAGAAAAGTTGTGACAAGACAAGAAAAAAACGGCCACACAGTTTTCACAAATCCTATATGCAAATCTCGTCCCACAGGCCCGATGCGTGTCAAAATCTAGAATCGATAATTTGGGAGTTTTAACCTTTTTTATTCACAGGAAGAGCAGAGTCAGAATCTCTGTCACTGCCACACAAGTCATTTGGGCCATTGTTGTCTGAATTAAGGCTGCCATTTTCCACTGCTGTGTCTGAAATCACTTTCTCTTTAATACATAGGGATTTTTTGCCCACTGAGATTCCCGTAGTGAATTGGAAGAAAGTGGTATACTCCCAACCAGAAGCCACAAGGTTCAAAACACCTCTAGCCAACATGCGTCTTGGTTTCGGAGCATGTAACCACCATCCCTTACAGAGACACAGGCCTTATAACTGGAGCTGGTTAATCAGGGATTTGTCATTTGAACCATAGGTCTGTCTTTCGGCAGAGAACACACTCAAGTTTTCCTTAGAAAGCCAAACCTTTTCTCATTAGCAGTTTAATTTCAAAACGAAATGTCTGTTTCATAATGAGTAATGCATACCTCAAGAGCCATTAGCTTCTTTCTGTGCTCCTTTGTAAAAAAAAAAAAAAAGTGTAAATTGAAACATGAAGAAAAACATGAATGATTATGCCAAGGTTGAGTATGGTACATTTCTATTGTAATCTCCTCTCATCTTCCAATTACATTACTCACCCTTAAAACCATTAGAGTTGCATCTCTCTGCCCAGCTTCCCTGGAGTTTGTCCAGACAGGAAAACATTTACATACACTACATGCTATCTGTATGTCTAGTATTGTGTGTGTGTAACGTCTTTGCACTCGCCTCCCACCCACTCATCATATTTGTATGATGAAGTCGAGCCCTGTTCTGATATGGTGACCTACATTCTTCATCCTTTGGGAGAGTTAAATTTTTCATTGGCGATTTTTTTTACAAATAGGAAAAAAGAAGAAAGAAAAACATACAATGATGTGTCCTTAACATCATGAAAACAAGAAAAAGATGATGATCCAATGATACCGGATTTAACAACTCAGAGAAGGTTGCGTGTGCGTGTGTGTGTGTGTGTGTGTGTGAGTGTGAGGATTCCCGATATGTTGCATCCCTTGAATGTACCTTGTAGAAGTCATATTTCTATGCTAATGTCAAGAATTTCTCGCTCGCTGTGACCTACATACTCAGCTTACAGAGAATAACAGAGAAAACAGAGTAGAGACAGAATCAGGCAGGTTAAGTGTGTGTCAGCTCACATGTCTTTATTTTCATATACTGACAAAGTCCCTGCATCAACTCTAGGACTCCAAGGAAAACACAGGAAACACCATCTCTGGGATAAATCTGATTTCAAATGTGAGGATGATAGGATGTTAACTGTCTTCTTTTAAAATGTTTTTTTTTTCTTTTTACTCCTGGGGAAGAGATATTGAGAAACACAATCTTGGTCTTCCATCAATTTCTTTATTTTTTTTTACCATTAATGAACCATATTTATTTACTTTTATAGAGGGAATTCTTCACTCTGTCATTCAGTCAGAATATCGTCAGTTTTCTTGCTGTGGACACAAAAGGCCAAAAGAGAAATACAAATGCCAGAAGTGATTCACACGTGCCCTTTCAAAATGCGATATAAAATTTATGAAATTCTGATCCAAACTGAGTGCTGTTGTAATGACTGAAGCTACAAAGGCTCAGTTTGGAAATGGCTAAGATCAGCATCAAATTACTTAAACATCAGGGAGCTTCAAAGCAAAGTACATCCGTGGTTGTGGTTCTGATCACTCTCATACACCGGAAAAGAGGAAAGATTTGCAGTAAAAGGGGAGAAAGCATCTTATTACTCAGCACACTTGGAATTATTCGCCCTTTATTTTTTGTTGCTGTTGATTGTTTTAATGCAGCCTGATAATGAGGCTGAATTTCTTTTTCAGTCTTCATGTTCGTTATTCAGTAGAACATTGTGTTCACATTTGGCAGAGGGTTTATTTAAACCCATCCAGTCAGTAGTAGCTGATGCATCAGTCAGCACAGACTCACCAGTAATTTTTGAGTCTCCAGATAAAAAGCTGGAGATGTGGGCAGTGACTCAGAGGTGTGGAACCAAGCCACTTTTAAAGTGCCACTTATCTCCTCACTACATTTGGTCTTCTCATAGCATTTTCAAAGCATCTTTAAATGGCCTGTGTGTAGGTTCCTTTTTAAGGAAAACATTATTGCATGAATTCCTAAGCTGATACACTATATTAGTTTTTCCCACATGCAAACCAGGCCACGTTCCCAGCTAAGCCTCTGTTAAAAGCCTGGAAAAAAAAACTTGACTTACCACAACCTGTGATGAACTCTGAGATATGCTGATGTGGCACCTCTGCGAGGTACAAAGTAGTTTGTGTAGCTTTAATGGGCAGAATGAGGTACACTAAGAGTACCTCGTCCATATTTAAAACTGATTCATTCCCACTTGTGCAAAGGATTAAGATAAAAAGGGCAGGAGGGTGGCACGGTAAAAGAGGTACACCACCAAAATTAGTCATATTATTCAGAGTGGAGACAGATATGATGACACCGGTTCCAGGACCCAAAGTACTGCTGCTTTTCCATCCTACAAGATGATTTCATTCAGTGTGCATTCCACATGTAAAATAATACCTCAATTTCCATAATTAAACTAAATTAAAGTAATTTATCTAGGAAAGAGGAAAAACATTAACTTGTTCCGGCTTCTCAAAATTGAGGATTTGCAGCTTTTCTCTCTTCTATATTGTTGTATTATTCTGACTGCAGTAAATTTCTTAATTTCTGCTGCAACCACTAATCCTTTGTCAAAAATCATGCAAGCTCTTATATTGTCATGGTTTCACTTTTCTATATTGTATCATGTGTTTGTGGAGGAGCTGTGCAGTTATGTTTTCCTTCATTAACACACAGGCCAGTAGTTCTAATTTAGTTAACTTGTTAGATTGTGGCAGTAAAACATATTAATGAAATACAATGATAAAAATGCAACAATCCAAAAAGTTTCACTTATTTTTTTTTTATGTTTTATTGAGAAAATACATGGCAAAAGCTTAATCCATGTAATGAAATATATAAGGAATAATATGCAAACTGTGCTATAGATTGCATGAAATGAAATAGCTCACTAATAACATAGAAGAAATTTGGCAATTTCAGTAGGTAACGACACTAATAACACAATTTCTGTTCTGTTTCCCATCAAGTTCTCTTCAGTTCAAACTGCTGCTTCTACAGGAGAATACTATGAACTGAGACACAGTGAGAAACTCTCCAAAGTTGTGCACTATAGATAAGAAACATGCAAAAAGGTCTGACAACATACTTTATCTTCCTTATGGTCCTCAGGACATGGCTCTTGATTCAAACCACAAGTTATCCACAAGGTTAGGGAGGTCACTTTCACTTCATTTCACCACATGTACCCAGATTAGATCCCCACATGACAGTAGTTACTAGTCCGTTTGAAGAAGCCTGGCTCCCACAGGGAACAGACTACATTTACCCAGTTTGGTTCCCCACATGACAAGAAAACGAGAGCATTTCAATAAAACTGACTTCCAAGGTGGAAAATGGAGTTTATTCAGTTTGGATCCCCCCATGATGCAAGTATGAGAACATCTGAATGAGCCTCAGTCCCAGTGTGAAACTAAATTTGTTCAGTTTGGGTCTTGGACTGCAGAAGTTCAAAAATATGCAACAGCTAACGTAATAGTCCAGTAGTTGCCATGTGATACTGACAGCTGAAATAGTTGGTGACCTAGAATCACAGGTGCTCAGTGATGCAGGAAAATCCTTCGCCTGATGAAATTTAGACACTTTACAGTTTGTAATTCCAGTAACTAGAAGTTGTCAGTTTTTAAATGTATTAATCAGAACCCAACTTATGAAGTGCTTAAGTCTACTGAGGCCTCAAGGTAAAAAATTAATGTGTTTAAAAATTCAATTTCATTTCATGCTTGACAGGAGTTTGACTATCCAAATTTACACTAAAATGGAGCAGCTAAATATGTTAGGCTATTTACTTGATTGTTTCACTTACTGACAGTCAGTCATTAATGGTTAGTGAGACTAGAAATAATTCTGAAACCTCAATTTTTTTTTTTCATGAGAAGAGCGAAGCATTAAAACGTTCTGTCGAGCTAAAAACTGAAACATGACACGTGAAATTTAATTTAACATCTGACAATGTTTGACTACAGGTGACTTTCAGTAAGAAAAGTCAATTATTTTGTTTTTATCTTGAGTATTATGGGACTGATATTCAACCAAACGTTTCTTTAGTTCAAACTATTCTGGGGAAAATAATTTTAGCATTTAGAGTTTACAAACCTACTGACTGTGAAATGAGGATAGAATTAATTACAGGGAGTCCCAGTCTCAGTTACGTCTTCTATGCTGTGCATTTAGACACATAACGTACTCTGAGATTTAAAACCATGACCAGTCTTTTCTCTTTTATAACTGAAATCTTAATGTGCATGACTCAGATTATTTTTAAGACATAAATACCAAATATTGTTCTACTTCTACTCTTGGCTTATCTACCCAGAACTTCCTGGTTCTTACAGTATGAACACACTGGTGCTTGAAACTTTTCTTGGCTTTATTTTTATTTTCCCATGTTTGTTCTAATGATTGATTAGAGCTAATTGATCAGAATCACCTGTGCACCTCGCTCCTTCGTTCCCAATCCATTCATCGGCACGTTGTGGGATCGGTTTGGTCAAGTGTTGTCTCAGCCTCACCTCCCCTGATAAGGATGAGGTCTATGTAATCTCTATTCAGATTTAGCATTGGACCAAAAGAATAATTTAGATGAATCTTAGTGTTTCTGTGTTTCTGTTGGCATTCGTGAAATTCAAATTGTGTGTGTGTGTCAGAAAAAGAAAGAGAGCAATATGGAGACAGAGAGAAGATTGTGTGTACTCCTATATGGGTGTGCGTGTGTGTGTTGGCCTTTCATTTAAACGTGTGTGGCTCTTGCTGGGCTGATAAGGATCACTCATTATGTGGTAAGTTAGGTCTCGGCTGAGCCTCGCCACGACCCCCTAGCCACATCACAGCACGCTGCTCATCTGTATTCATGGGTGGCTAACAGCCGGTGCACTTTTCCTGTGAAATACAGTAGGTGGAGAGAGGTGCATGAACACACACACACCTACACACACACACACACACACACACACATCATACATCTCTCTGCCTGGCTGAATTCAGAGATGGAAGAGAAGAGTCTTGCCTGCCTTCAAGCACTTTAATTCACATTTTTATTTTTGACAGAAAGTCTTTTATGAAATACAGTAAATGGAATGTGAATTGTGAAGCTGTGAATAGAAATCTGACTTTAGCCTCAGATTTATGACTTTATTTTCCACCCTAAGAATTTTTGTCTGGTTACATTAACAGTCCTGGTTAAACCCTACGCATCGTCTCCATTTTGGAATGAATAAATACAGAAATGAAACACAGACAGCTGCTTCCTTGAAATGGAAATAGATATGAGCAGAGGTCTCATTCAGTATGACACAGGTTTATAAAATGGTTTCTGCCTTGGATGACAGTAGGAGGGAGGGATGGCAGCTTCAAAGAGGCTCTTTGACATCGCACATTCAGGTAGAGCCAGAGTGCTGTTTTACCCAAAATCCCAAATGGTGCCATTATTTACTTCAGGGGCTTATATCTAATTCAACCTGTTCCCAAGTTAATGCAAACTCAACTCCCCCTCCATGTTTACCTGTTGTGTTATTAAATTCAGTATAATGTATTTTTCCACATCACTAAATCCATCAGCACAGCAAGAGTCATGTCAGGTGTTCTTCCTTGGTGCTGTTGTGGTATGAGGAAGGTGTGAACTCAAGGATGAGGCTTGAGATTCATGAGCTGAAGTGCAAGGTCACAGATTTTGGATTGTGGCCACAAAAAGAACAGTCAAAGAGGGTTTCCTGGATTGTGTGTCCGTGCACATTCACTCACAGATAGGATAGGATCTACAAGGTCTACAAGCTTTACGTTGAACCGCAGTCAACAAATCGTGTTAACTGGAACCAGTTGAAGTGCACGTTCAATTTGAAGGAGAGCCCACTGGAGGGATTATGGATCTAATCTGACCTGGGAATACCTCAGGATCCCACGAGGATGAAGTGAAGGATGTGGCTACTGAGAAAGACACGTGGGCAGCTCTGCATAGTTTTTTAAACAAACCCAGAGAGGAGACTAAAAATGGATGTATGGTTGGATGATGTTTAATTACTGTATTGAAAAAAATAAAAATAAAAACGCTCTTATTTCACTGGAGTGGGTTCAGACTTGTTCCAGTGATAAATACGTTTATTAAAATTCAGAGCCCATTCAGCTGCGTGCTGTGTCCTCTCAGAAATAACCTCTGCCTCCACCATGAGTCATGTATTCAAATGGTGTTTTAGTGTGGTTCACAAGTGAAATCAGAGTAAAATCATATCTTATGACTCTTGGGGGTGGAAGAGTCTTCTCCTGCAGTTTTTCAGCAGAATATATCAGTGGTTTAATTTGGTCCTGATTAAGGGATCGTCCTTCAATCAGTGGCCCTGCTGAAGTGTTTTTGTGCGAGACACTTAACTCCTACCAGGGCTGCTGACCTTCCTGTGGTGCAAGACGAGCCAAAAAAATTTAACTTCAGGGGAAAAGCAATATCAAAAGACATAAAATATCTGTTAAAATATGTGAGTGGATAATTTAACAAATATTTGGCATGAAACAAAACTAGTTTTATATTCTCATTTCCCCCTTGTTCGGCTTCTGTATTGCAGTGTTTGCTTTATGTGCATACACACAGCAAAGGTGGCCCACGACAGTGCATTACCACCTCTGTGAGAGGGAAAAAAAAGAATTAAAGACCATCATAATTCAGTCGTATTTTCTCCCTGAGCACAAACGTGTGCTGTATGGGGTCGGTGTTTAGAATTGCTGATTTTGTCAGGGCAGCAAAGTTGCAGGGTACAAAATGTACTTGAAACGAAAGTGGGAACAAAACGGGTGCTGACGTAGAGGCAAAGTAATCAAAAACTCGAACATAAAGTGTTACTACTTTTCACAACTAATAAAAAAAAAAAAAAAAATACTGAGAGGGTGTGCTGTCCTCTGACTTCACACACGAGACATAAAAACATGTACATTAACACATTTCACATTGACAGTTTACAAGTCTCTTGTGCACACATCAAATCAGCTATCTTATCAAATTAGGATAAGGATGTATTTGTATTGTTTAAACACGTTCAACAGCCTAAATAACAAAACTGTCATTATTTTCCAAAACTATATTTATAAAATTAATTAGCATATGAGCGCATGTGGTTAAAGTTTTGTTAAGTTTAGGCAAGTAAAATTATGAGTGAAATGAAATGTAGACAGATCATATTCAGGGTTAAGGGAGGTTTACTATCAGTGGAAGGTGGAGATTCAACAGCAGAGTTCGCCCAAACACACCACTTCTCAGAAACATCTATCATTATTTGTATGCTGACAAGAGGTCACTTGTTGAAAACATAAAAATGAGTCTTTTTAAGTGCGTAACCCCACAATCGATGTCGTCATTTCATTTATAATGTTGTACATGCTGTCGAGGGAGAGTGTGGCAGAGGAAGGCAGGAGAAAATGAGAGTTGAAGAGGGAAGATTTAGAGAGATCAAGAAGAGCCTGAAATAATGAAGACTGAAGATGAGAAAAAAGAAAGAAATCTGTGGAAAATTAGAGAGTGAGGAGGCAGACAGAGCAGATAATCTCTGAGAAAGAGAGAGAGAAACAGGAGAGTAGAGAGAAGGGAAAGGAGAGAGAGAAGGAGACGTCTTCAGATGAAAGACCATATGTGATCAGAGTGAACTCTCACTGTTAGAAACTGTCATTAGGAAACAGGAAACCAACAAAACACACACAAAAAACTGGCTTGTTAACCAGGAACTGAACTTTTCACACAGTTCTTGTCCTGAGTAGTTGTATCACGCACTTCAAAAGAAAGAGTCGTGAATAATCATAGGATCATATCCAGCAGCAAAGCATCACTGCTGCTGCAGAGAAAGTGAGGTCAGGTCGATAAAACCTCTGATGTGACTTTTATTATTCTTTCCATTGTGATTCATTTACATAATCATCTTTGTGCACATGTGTAAGTAATGAGCCATTTAAATAAAAACGAGCCAGTAAATGAAAACCCTTCGCTGATGTTTCCATGGCAACACCTGTGAAATTTGTGAAACACAATCACCTAATATCTAATTAATTTGTCACATCACCACTGATTTAAGAAATAAAAGATAATAGCTTTGTGGCCACAGTGCAGAGGAGAAAATATCATGGTGTGATCCTTTAGTGTTTTATGGCTGTGATACAAAAGCTCTATCAACATTTTCATTTGATATTTCAAAAGAGGCTGCAATTATTTGTTCATTCTAATAACAATGTAGAGTAGTTGAGGGCAGCTGGCGAACAGTTGTTTTCATTACATTGTGGTAGCAGCATTGTTGTTTAGTGGTTGAGATGGTTGTGTAATGTCTTTAAGCTCCAGGCACCTTCATAATACTGTATGGCAAGACTACAGGTGAATAGGGTAAATATTTTAACTAATAACTATCACCATGAAACTTTCACAGCTGATTACTTACAAAAAAAGACTAGAAATATTCTTATTTATACACATCAGTAATCACATTGGAAGAGATCAATCAGTAAAGTTTTGAGAGGATATACATTTTATCTATTGAGAATAAATCACATGGTGAAAGTTTTAAAATTTTATGTTTAAATATGCAAATGAGTCATTATCCAATCAACACTGGATATAAATATATATTTTATTTTTTTTATTGTGTGTGTGTGTGTGTGTGTGTGTGTGTGTGTGTGTGATCCTAGTCTGTGGTCTCAAATTATCGAATGTCAGTTCTTGTCTGTTTCTGAAACAACTTTTCAGCAGTCTCGTGAATTTTGGACATATTGTTAGAAAAATTCTGACATCAGGAAACATGCACCGGGCGTTACACACTCTGCTCTGACATCGTCTCAGACGCAAACACAACGTGTTGTATCACCTGTTGTCCCACACAGTTGCCTGTTCAGGCAGACTTCTGTCTTGCACCAACACAGTCGAACGTGTGGAGAGGTCTGGCAATGAGACTGCACCTTAATGAAAATATGCTGTAATATATTCTATTATTTTCTTGCAAGCGTGGATATTGTTGCTGATGAATGTGTTTCAGCTGCAAATTATTCTACAGAGGGAATTAGAAAATAAAACCCGCAGGCATGTTTTGCTCATTTAAATAGGTGAATTACCTTCCGACTTTGAAAATGCTTCCACCCCCTTACTTCTACTCTTGATGCCAGTGGAACAACTGAATAGAAAAAATCCACACAGTTTTGTGACATAATAAAAGCAGCATTTCAGTCTTTTGATGCTTTTTGTCGGTTTCAAAAAAAAAAAAACTTGATCCCGAGGTGTGTAGCCGGGTTTTGATGGGGGGAGCAGACCTTCCCGACAGCTTGTCTCAACATTATGTTGGACACAGATGGGAGAGACAAAGGACAAACAGCAGGAAGGGGTTTAAGTAAAAAGAAAAAAAAGAAAACAGTGGATTTGATTTACTGTCATCTGCTGTGTTAAACCTTGAACAACACTGAAATGTAACAGATTGTTAGGACATTCTCTCACTGTGTTATTTGCCTCCATCCTGTCCTAAACCTTCTGTCTGTGTCATAATACGTCTTTTCATTCTCCACTTGCCTGATTTAAACCTCTGGATGGGTTTGATCAAGACCTTGAATTTTATCAGAGGAATTCATATTCAGCTCGTCCAAAAAAAAAAAGTCCATATAGCATTACGTTTCTCATTCTGTCTAAGCTGAATAAACTGATGTCCCTCATCCTCTTTGCAGGGGTCATACACGTTTACATCTGAATCAACTTAAATCTGAGATTATTTAAGATACACATTACTTCAATCAGGCCATAAATAACTGGGTCTTATACCTACAGTTCCCAAACTCTGTAACTGACCCCATGATAATTGTATAGGTGTATAAACGCTGATTCACATCTGTGACAAATCACAAACAGGATTTCACATGCACATTATGTGGACATTCCCTGCATGTGAAATCTAACACATTTGTAAGGGATGGTTTGAGCTCTCTGGATCTTTAGCTGCTCGATGCTCAGGTTTCCATTTTCAGCCACGCTTACTCCGACTCCTACACGTTTCTTGGGAGGTATGTGGCTACTGGGAAACTGTCTGGAAATAGCTGTTTTTCACATCAGGAGGTTAAAGAGACCCAAGCACTGTGCTGGGCAACGTGTGGCTGTAGAACCAAAACAGTGAGCTAAAAGAGGCTGCATAGTGCTGTGGAGTGTGATTCTCAGTGGACAGGGCAATCACAATCAACCATTTGCCATCATACTGACACATTTCATGTTATGTTCATATCAGAAACACTGCCTAAGGAAGCTTCCAGAAAGTGGATTGCTAAGCGAGGCATAAAATCTGTTCCAGTCTGAGTGGTGATTTTCAGCTGCAGTGTTATGTATTCATGGCTGTGTGTGTTAATTGGGTATTTTGCAGTATCTTAAAATGTTAGCCAGCCTGTCAGAATGAAGGGCAGGAACAATCTGCCTTTACAATATTTCAGATGTATGTGAAATGAGTCAATGTGATCTTTTCAGTGTGAAATCAACCAGTATTTTAGGGTTTCTGTTTTTTAGGCTGCCAGCGAATGAGCAAACACTGGCACGCACTTCACAGGTGAAGCTGTTACACACACACACACACATACACCTACACACACACACACACACACACACTCACAAACACACACGCAGAAGGCTTGTCTGGCATGCGTGCAGAGGCATTTTACAAAGACTTGATTTTGTGATTTTGCAGGGTAATTTGACAGCAGCTGCTTGAGTCGTGACTTACACTGTGAATACACAAAACCACCCAAACACCCACTGACACACACACACACACAAATTCACATTAACACTCAGAAAGACTACATGGAGCCATACACTCGCACTGCATACAAACACACTTACACTCCCTGCATACAAAAAATCCTGGACAGTCCCTCACAGACATACAGCCAAACCTCGCAGGGATACACACACTTGCACATACACAAACGCACATACACAGAGGTTAAGCAGTGCAAGGCTCTAGAGTTTACAGTTCTGTTGATTGGTCCTTTGTTACCAAGGAAACGGAGACGGACAGGTACTAAATAGGTTCACCGGTACCCCGTTGTTTTTTTTTTTTTTTTTGGTAAACATGGTATTGATTTTAGCTTTATCTTTTTATCTCAATGTTGTGACGGAACGAGTACAGCAGTGTGAAAAAGCGTTTAACTCTGACAACTAATGATGAACCAATAATGCAGGAACCCACAGTGAAGAAGGTTGTCGCCACCTTTGATCCCATTTTCTACCTTTAGCCTCACATCCAGACCATGACAAGACAGATTTTCCTCACCTCAATGTATTTTTTTAGCCAGAATTTAATGATATGGTGTCACTGACAAATGCTGAATCCTGCACTAATCAGTATTTTTGTATTAACAATGGACCAAATGACTATGTAATTTGATAGGGGACGCTGGAAGTGATCTGTGGTTTGGCTGTCAAATGTCACATAAAGGGAAGAAATGCTCAAAATTCAAAGTGTATTGAGTTTCTTGTTATTGACAAATATGGTTTATTTTTCACTTGACATTTGTTAAAGAAGCAGATGCAAAAACACACATATAAACCAGTAGTAATACAAAAAAGGTTTCACACCCAAGAACTCACAACCAACACAAACACGTGTAAGTCAGTCACACAGACACGTATGTACACACATCTTTCTGTCTAAGTGGATATGCATGCACACTTCACCCACCCACACACACACACACAGACACTGGCACACAAAGACACAAACAAAGGCAGTCAGTGACACACACTCACACAAAAACACGCACACAGTCACAGGCAGGCGGTCTCCTACACACACAACACACATGCAGAGAGGAAACAATCATGTCTGCTTTGTTTTGCCTCCTCTTCCGCTGAGGAGTGACATTTTGAAGGGCTTGGTGGGGCGGGGCTGAGGGCAGGGGGTGCAGAGATGAAAAAGACAAGTCGGGATGGAGGGAGCACAAAGCCAAAAAAAAAAAAAAACAGACAGAGACAACAGAGTGTCAGAGAGAAAGAGAAAGCGAGTGTGGAGAAAAAGCTGTGTTAAGTTAGCAAACAGGCAATGTGGCAGATAAGTCCTGTGCTACCACGCTGACTACAAGAGAGGCAGAGACAGCAAGACACCCAGAGACAAAGAAACAGCGAGAGACAGAGGAAGAGAGTGGGAGGAATGTAGTGAGGGAGCACAGGTAGCATGAATTGGGTAATTTTAGCTTCAGAAAGTAGCAGGAATTATCAAGAAAGGAATATAAATGAGAAGTGGAGAATACAAATGGCCAGACTGGGTTTTGCACGCCACGCACTGGATCTGGTCAGGCAGTTCAGTTCATTTGGTTAAGGTTAGAGAAGAAGAAGGCAAGAAGTCTTGGTTCAGTATCGCAAAAATTAGTGCACCAGACTGGTGGCATCTGATCACATTCACGTTCTCTGTAGTTTCCATGCCAGTGTGATGTAGAATTTAAAAAAAAATAATTGTGCTGCATCATTATTACTGTTAGAATATATTTTTGGAAGGAGGTCAGATACAGTGCAAACGTTCCTCATCCCGAGTCACAGGCAGAAAATTATCAGAAAACAGTGCAGGAAGATGTCATTCAGATTATTCTGGAACATAGAAATGTGAGTCGAGCATAGTTTGTATAGATTGTGCAGGCGTCTGGCCTCAGCACCCACCCGGTTGGCTGAGACCGGGGCCTTTTGAGCTGCGAGAACTGAGGAGTCCTCTGACTGCTGGCGCTGGAGATTGTCTAAGAGCTCATTCACATCAGGCATGTTTGGAGCAGTGTATTCAAACTCTGGAGGCGGATGTCAGCATTTCATTGCCTGCTCGGAAAGATCCGTGCAACAAAATGAAGCAAGGTGAGCTTAGAGTCAAGAGGAGGTGAAATTCTTTGCTACTTTCAAAAAAGTTTAAGCTGCAGCCACAAGTGACGGTGATACTGAATAAGTTCCTGACATGTTCTTCACTGATGGAAACACAGGTGGAAGTAAAGTACCGCACAGCAGTGACTAAAGACCATCAAATTTAAAAAAAAAGTCAGTTACAGGTATCACATAAATCCTGACAAATCCATGTCCAGGTGTGTTCCACTTTTTTTTTTTCCTCTTCATCATCACACCCTGAAATGCATGCAAAGTATGCGGTGTCTTGGGAACTGAGGAAGAGGCTGAGCATGCACCACAGTCTCATGAGTTAATTATACATGGCAGATGTTGTTGAGGATGGAGCTTGATTTACAGTGGTCCTCACCCTCCCCTCTGCCTACGGCTCATCCCGGCTCAGCCTTTCACTGAACCCTGCCCCAGTATACTGTGAATATGGAAGGCTTAAAGATGATAATGTGAAAGCTGTTGGCATTGTAGCAAGAAGAACAAGGTGTAAGAGTGGGTGTGAAGATGTGAGTGTGAATTAAATATTTGTCAGTGGCATCAGTGTTTGTTAGAGGTGTGCGTCATAGCCTTACCTTCCATCACTGCTTTCTAACCTGTAACAAAAAACGACGGAGAACCAGACATCAGGCAGCACTGAAACTCAAAATTTCAGTTTGCCCACATTGTAAATTCAAGCACTCATTCTCTCACTCTCTTAATGCTTAGTGATATTCAGGCAGACAGTGGTGCTCCAGTCATAGTTGTGAAACTATATCAGTTTGTTGTGATGTGGTGAGATGAAGAAGAGGCCTGCATAGATCTGTTTTTGATTTTTAGTAAATTTGAGTGAAGGGATCATTTTCTGAAGCACCTGAACTACACACGCTTCGTGAAGCCACGGTGAGCGTACATGCATTTGTATGGCGTGTCACGTGCGATGGTGAGGTAGCAGGTTTGACTTCGTCATAGGTGAACGGACAGCTTCAGAGCGAGGAGCCGCACATGAGGCTGAGGAATGTGCTGCGTTGGCATTAACACGCTGCGTTACCATCAAGATCACGTCATAGGCCTGGTCACATGTACAAGGAATATTCTTTGTTAACATGGTGCAGTGAAATGACAACAAGTGACAAGTGCAACCACAAACAAGTAGTAATACAATACCATACAAGGCATTTAGAGGGAAACAGAAGTTCACATGTGCAAAGGACTGGAAGGCATTTACAGCAAATCAAGGAATTCTTGAAAGAATTTTCACAAGCTGTCACTTCTCTTGTCTGATCTCGCCTTTATCCTGCTGTAGGGTTTCCTTTAAAACTGCACATAGAAATGACAACAACTGAAAAGGTCAAAGAATAAAAGAAATCTGAAAGGGCTTATAAAGTCCAAAACACCTTATAGAACCTCTGTCCTTCTCTGGTTTTCCTTGCTGTGTCTCTCAGTGCTGTTATACTGAGCTGTGTTAACACATTTCTTTTTACCATCACAGATTTACACTGAATTTCTCTCTCTTCTCCCCATCTTTCTTTCTGTTTCTGTCTTCTGTCCACATCTTTCTCCAGGCTACTTTGACATCAAGTGACTCTCTTTATGCCTTCTCTGTCTCACAGCCCTTCCTTTATCTCCCTTCTTGCCTCTCCTCCTGTTTTTCTTTCTCTCTCCCTCTCTCTCTTTCATATTCTGTGTTTCCTCCCGTCTCCCTCCTCTGTATAACCCTAATGTTTTGGCCTGTCAGTGGAGGCCCACAGAGAACCAATTAGTTGTAGGTTTTTATGCTTTGCTGTTGAGACGTTTTTGCAACATGTGCACTTTCACTCACACAAAGTGTTTCTGCATCTATCAATATTAAAATCAGAAAAAGCAGCTAGCCTTAGTGTATGTATGTGTGTTGCTTGTGTGGAACAGATTAAGTATCTCTCTCCTCTCAACCCAAGCGGTCGAGGCAGACTGCCGCCCACCCCGAGCCCAATTCTTTCTGAGGTTTCGTCCTGTTAAAGGAGTTTTTCTCTCCTTTGTTGTGTTTCTCTCTGTAATACTGTGAGATCTCGGTCTCTGTAAATTATCTTGAGATAATGTATGTTGTGATTTTCAGGACTCTGTGGCAGAGTTGGGCTGATCGGACTGACCACAGTAAAGAAAGCCTCAGTGGGGTTTAGTTTGAATACAAAAAGTATGACAGGACGTTCTTCATCAGTTCTTCTGAAGTGTCCGCCTGTGAGTGTAGTAGGTGTACTGGACTGTATAAAGGTTTTTCATACAGAACCTGAGAGTCTTAGGGCTGCTCTCTCTCTCTTTCTCTTTTTCTCTCATAGTTTCTCAGCTTCTATTTTACTTAGCAAAAAGGAAAGAATGAAAATTAGATGACCGAAACCACTGGCTGTATTTTTGGGCATCTGATTTTAAAATACATCCTTACTGGTACATATAATGACAGACTTATTATTATTATTTTTTTAATCTAAAAATAATATAAACCACCAATAGATTTTTCTTCTCTATGGTGAAGATCTGAATAGATATACAGCCTAGTTTGTTAAGTTCAGGAGGACTTGGTGAAGGTTAATTAAACGGTTGACTGAAATGATAAATGAACAGCCGTTCCCTGTCACACACTTTGTAAATATCGTACTATTTCTGCCTTTGCTTCTGACCACGTGATCACAAAGGGTAACTGTAACTCCCATGAGGAAGGTAGTTCAGTACAATTAAAACATTTTCCGTTCTGTCATGAAAGCACGATGTTAAGTATGCTCTCATTAACCTGATCTGTAAAGGTAACAGGCGTGAATAACAACATATGTCTGTTATTTGACAACAAACTATCATGTACTTGATAGCTATTGTTTTGACTTGTGGAGCCACACAACTGTCTTTATGCAGTGAGTAGCTGGACAATGAGTAATGAGATGCCATCTATCAGATATAATGGGCGTGTGGCAGGTCACAGAGCACAGATCTTATTGGCTCAGGGGGTTTGAATGACACACTGTCCAACAGAGTGAGCGTATGGATCTGGGCTCTGCTGCGGTGGCCAACTATAGCTTATCCAAAAGTCTCAGGCACCATTATTTTATCTGGGTTACAAAAAGTTCACTAACACGTCACAGTTCTGCCATGGCTTTCTGTGTAAAGAGATTTATGCACATATGAAACACGCAGTAATTCACACAGGATCATGAGTGTGATGGAAACAACGAGGAGTTCACCTTTAAGAACTGCACAGTTCTAACATTAAAAACACACACACACACACACACCTCCTCTTCCTTCAGAACTGGGCCGCCTGGGTCTTTGCACTTTGAATTTGTTTCCAAATGGACTGAAACCAAAGCATGTTAGACACACTCGGATGCTCTGCGGTGCAGAAGGCTAAGATACACCATGTACTCAAGATGTTGTGGGTTTGACTCCAGCTTTTGGCATTTGTCATCCAACTTGTCTCATCCTTGTTCTTTCGAATTTCCTTTTCTCTTTGTCTCTCGTTCCCTCTCTGTCCTGTTTTTTTCTCTTTCATTTCCAAGTGTTTCACTGGCATCAGACATGTCTTCTGCTGCCAGGCCCTCTTGTCTCACATTGCCTCTCTAACCCTCTGCGTACGGATGTGTTAAACCACAATCCTGTTAATCCCACTAGTAATGGTGTGTATTGGGAGAGGTATCAAACATGACTACTGGGGTTGGTTCTTTGGCCGAGTTATATCCATGAAAAACAAGGATTCAGCACCATATGTCCAACAGCTTTTCAGACCCTACTGTGGAAAATCCTCAATTTCTAATTAGACACAAATGAGCAATGCTCATATCTGCACAATACATTCGCTATAAGTCATGTAAAAAATAAGTACTCAAAATAAATGGAAAGGATGAACACACATACATATCATGCTCAAACAACGGTCGATTTAGTGAATGAACATAACTCTGCAGTGTGGTTTTAAGATCCTCTCTGTATTTTTGGTATCAGGTGAGAGTTTGACTGCTGTTGACCTACATGTAGAAGCAGGAGCCATCTCCTGAAGGGCATATTTGACTGCTTGACGAGCGGACCTATATTTTGTTGACACCACAGATCTGAGGTTATCATCCATATTTATCTGGTTCAGTGTATGTCAGCCTCACAGATTTCAGTCTGATTTACCCTCCAGAATCTGTACGCCAGCGATTTTGACCTTTCTTCTGAAGAGATGGGCTTTAATATTTACATTTTAGAGTCATGTACGAGAAAACATGACCAGCTTAACTACTCTGGGAGGGATGAGTGTGCTTTTTCTGCATGTAGTTACTGTAGAGTACTGTACAACCTCAGAACATCCACATTGGTGCACATCTGTAGGGGAATTTTGCACATGTCAGTGTACATGTTATGTGTAATGTTTATTTTTGAACCTTGAAGTTACAGCATCTTACACAAAGATACCACCATGAGCAGCAGCTGGTGACAGTGGAGAGGAGGAACCTCCGACAGATCCAGGCTCAGGGTCTGCCTCGATCTGTTGGGTTCAGAGGAGAGAAAGAGGGGGGAGAGGGGGAGAGCGAAGAGGGAGACCGACCAGGAACAGCTGTATATGCTGCTGAATTCAAGCACTGTCTGACTGGTTGTTATAATATTATTAATAACAGTGATATGTCATAATGTTGTTAACAATATCAGCATCAATCATAGCAGCACCGATGAATAATCATCACCATAATAACATTAAAAATGATGATGATGCGTGTTGAGTAGTGGTGGCAGATCCGGATCCTGCAGCTCTGCAGTCAGAGATGCTGACTGAAGCACAAACTACGGGAGAAGAAAGACGCATAGTCCATGTCATGTAGGAGTGTGATATAAATGGGAGAGAGCGAAGAAGAAAGAAATGCTCAGTGCATCATGGGAATTTCCCCCAGCAGCCTCAGCCCATAGCACATCAGTGCAGGCACTGGTTTTCACTGAGGGACGCACCATAATCAAAGCCTGTTCTGACCCTCAGCTGTTCTCACAATCTCTGGATGGTTAAAGAGTAACGCTGCAGTGGTGGGGGACCGAAAGGCAGAATCAGGCAACCAGCCCTGGAAACCTAAACTGTTAAACTGTAACTGGAGAGAGCAACATTGCACAGAACTGTCATTGGTTTTCTTCTCCACTGGAAAACAGAGGTTTGACAGAACATTTTGGAAAATTCACATTAAAATCTGCTGGACAGACACGTCTTTTTTTTTTTTTTCTTATATATTTTAGGGTGGTGTATCTCACTCTGCACATGTGGTGAGAAGTTTACTAAGAGAAAGTACGTTTTTGCTTTCAGAAAGTCTGTAAGTTTTTATTGATTACATTAGACAAATTGCATGGAAGGTGTAATCTATTTGGTCAATAATACATGTAGGTGGGTTGTTCAAGTGAGAGTTGGACCATGTTTTTCTTGCTGTGAGGTCAATATCTTTAGGGTGTATTTTAAAGATTTGTGCTGCTCTTTTGCTTCACACAAGCCTGAAGTAAGACTGTGTGTAGGTAAGGTGAGACGAAGATAGCCTTCTCCAGCATTAGTGTGATGGCTCTAGGTATCTTTGGCAGAGTGTTTTTAGACATATCGGATGCCAGCAGTACTTATGAAATGCCACATACTGCTCACTGTTAGGCAAAGAAAGTTAGACTTGCTTTAATAGACCACAGACATTATAAAGGTGAGTTAACCTTTTACCACCCACAGTTCTGCCCACGGGGTGTAAACACCATGAAGTTTCATGGACTGCAAGTATGAGGAAAAGTGCTACATTACATGTAATACATGTCTTGTTATGTGCTTAACATGCTGATCTGAGTGTTTATTTTCAGAATATTTGCCCTGTTGTAAAAAATAATTGGCTGGCACAGAGCCCTGTAGAGTAGAACAAGAATTAGACCATAACGAGTCCTTGACCACTGTGTTTCTGACTGTGTTGCAGGCAGCAAACCAACAACAATAGTACATGTGTTTTATTATTTATATAGACCACCCCCAAAAGAGTGGTGGGTGCTAAGATGTTACACATATTTCAAGTAGGAAATATGGAATGATGTTTGGAAAAAACAAAACTGTAACAACTGTTTGCAACTGCGGTATATGCTCATATCAAATATGTGTAATTCATTAAATTAAAAGTAATTGGGACACTGTTAGGAAGCATAAACAGACCATACAGATGGATACCGTGTCATTTAGCCACTGTAGCTTGCAGCTATTCAGCTATATATGATTAAAATATCAACTTGCAGAGCATTTGAATGGCAGCATGAACCCTTCCTCGTGTAATAGGCCCGTGGCTCACAGCACACGAGGTGATGGAGCATCAGGAAGGATGGAGCCAGGAGTGCTGTGGCCGGTTAATGAGGCACACCTGCACCTAATTAAATCTCTCCCTTTGGTGGTGGAGGGTGCTTGAACTGGCAGGTACAGCTGGACTTTCTCATGTTAAATGCTTTTAAAAAAAAAGCTGCTTCATACTTATCAGATTGTTGACTTCATCATCAAACCACAGAGTATTGAATTTGAGTTGTGGTTTTAATTCAAATACAAGCTGAACCAAAGAGGTCTTTCAGTTGTTCTTTCTGCAGTAGTTAAACCTGGACTTGGAAAATAGTTTAAGTGGGTTTTTTTTTTTTAAAGACAGTGCAGGAATGATGGGATCTCTCCTGGGAAAAGTTCTGCATCAAGCTCGCCTCGCAGCAGCAATACATTCACCTGATGCTGACAGATTGCTGTCACCATCCGCTGCTTTTTTTTTTACCCCTGCCAACTATCCGCATTACCAAGGACACTCTACCGAGGATGTAGCCAACACTTGACCCGCAGCTTTCGCGAAAGTCTCTGGGGGGTCGGTGAGTGTGTGTGGCCTAAACAGCAGTGTGTTGCAGGTCTTGGTCTCTTCCTTGTTGGGGAGGTGCAGGTGGTGGCTCACCATCTGCTGGCACCATGCCTGAAGAACACAGTCCACTGGCTCTGCCTTACATCAGATATCAGCTGGTATCAGACATTCTGGTTAAACCTGTCTAAACACCTAAAGGTGGGATTCTTCTAAGCCCCGGATCCAATTAGCTGCCAGTGTGTTTCCAATTCCACGTGACTTGAAGGAATCGGTAGTTAGCTCCTCGTGTATGAGTCGCTGTGAGGAGAACATGATATTGGCCCGAGTGTTTCTTTCACATAGACGTGACAAACAAGAGTCATTTCTGCAGGTGTGTGTGTGTGTGTATGTGTGGGCGTGGGCGAGTGTCATACCCCTCCTGCCCATCAAGCGTGACTGATTCTACCAGACAATGACACTCATGTTCTAACAAGTTAATTCTGTTGTTTCTCTCTCCTGACCCAGATCAAATGATTGACTATATAATTATGATCACTAGCAGAGATTTGTTTGTGTGTATTTAAATTAGCTAACTATGGTAAATGACTGTTAAATGAAGCAGTAAATTACTGTCTTTTTCACTTGCTCACATGAATGTACCCAAAGACTGAGCCTGTATTTGCACCTGTAATTCCATTTTTTGCATTTTAGTTGCAGCCCATTTACGATGCACACTCCGTTGTCATTGAACAGTTGTGGCGATTTGTTGACAATCATCACAAACACATGTAGAAAAAGCAACACAAAATTTATTCTGAGCTCAAATGCATTTTACTGCACTTCTACGGTCATAATAAGCAAGCAAAGCTCAGAATGACATGGATGGATGTGAACATGACAATATTTGCCATAAATAGCAAATAGAAAAAGATGCATACAGCAGACATGGACTGTATGTGCTCCTGAGGCCATGGTTATTCTGTGCTTCAGTGTTTCCAAATCACACAGTGCAGGTGTTCTTGTTAACATATCTTTTTTTCTACTGTATGATTATATGACCTGAGGTCATAAAGTTTATTGGGTTACGATCATACAAAATAAGTCATCACAGAGAAAGCTGTGGATGGCAGATTTGGTTATTGTTAAGCTGAAATGCTTTTTCAAGTCGTTGGAAGGCTAATGATCATATCAGTGACTGACTTTTTTTTTTTTTTTTTAGGAAAAAGTCTTTCCTGTTCTTTCCTCAGCAACCACTGCTGAGATGCCCATGAGCACCATCTGCAACAGGACTCTCCGTGGTCGTAGTAGTGTGACATTGGTTCGGCTCTCAGATGTGAACGTGTAGAGACAGTAAAGCAGGAAATGAGCCAGCAATGCTCGGCTGGATAAAAGTAAAAGAAAAGTAATGAATAAGTATTAATTCTGTCACACAGACAAGCATTTAAATTGCTCTTTGTCTGACTTGCATATTTATTAGGACACCCGCCCCTACACACACACACACACACACACACACACACACACACACACACACACACACACACACACACATACACACCCACACACAAAAACCAAACGCAGGTGGGCTGGATAAATAGAAGACATTTTAATAACAAAGATATTGCCTTTAATTCAAAATGTTAAGTGTGGTGCCATTTGTCAGAGACGAAGCTAATGATCTGTTCATAATGGAAATGAAAACATAAACACAGAAAGGAGAGGTGAGGGAGACAGAAGGGGAGGGAAGGGAAGACAGCAAGTAATGAAAAATAAATTGAGGAAAAGAAAAAGGGAAGAAGAGATGGAAAATGGAGAGGTGGGTGAGTAGAAAGGAGACACCTATGGGGGAAAAAAACACAACCAAGAGACACAGAGATTGAATAAAAAACAAGGAATAGAAAGGACAGAAGAAAAATATTCGGATACAAAGAAAGAATCCAAGAAAAGATTCGCAGACAAAGACGGCGACAACCGGATTTGCATTCAAGCTCTGTCAGACTCTTCTTTCAGCCTATTAATTAAAGCCCATCGCGATTGTTCTAAAAATGAACCAGCCAGTCGGCAGACAACCTCACACATCATTAAGTCTCTGATTACATCTACAGCAAGTCTACTGCTTTAAAAAAACAGAAATGATTACAGCTACAGCTATTAAATAAGGCAGAAATCATTACATGTGCTGTCAAGTCAACAGCTATTAAATAGGCCTGAAAAACAATGACAGTGATGCTGATTTGTTCTCTGATATCGCAGCCAAAGAGAGAAGGCAAAATGAGAGAGACTGGGTGGGAGGAAGGGAAGAGAAGGGTAAAAGCAGGATAAAGGATATGAACCAAAGCGCCACGAAGAAAGAGATAGAAGTATGAGAGAGAATCAAAGGCCTAACAAGCCAACAAAGTGTGATAGACAATTAGCTTTCCGTGAATTCCAGACATCTGTGTGTGTCTTTTATTCTCTATTTCCACAGCATGAAATGAGACCAGAAACGAATATCTCTTCGAAGCCAACACTGGCCCGCTAATTAAGCAGGGCAGACCAAGCTCTGGAGTGCTATTCTCCCATGCCATCTTTGTCTTTTGGAAGCTTTGCAAACAAATGTGCTCTCTGTAGCTCATTATTCAAGAGAGAGGATTCATTCATGAAGCAGTTTCGGATTCAAGACAACAACATTAGATGTGGCTTGTCTTTCTTTTTTCTCTTTTTCAAAAATTTGGCCATAGAACTAAACAGTGTTGTTATTCGTGTCTTGTTACAAGTTTGGCTGCGAGAGAACTGTGAACTGCTGTGATTATAACTGCAAAGCACATGGAAAAACATGCAGAAAACAGCAGAAACGTCATCATCACATCACAAACTCACACTGTATGCAATACATACCTGCAGGAAACCATGTAGAAACCATACAGAGAAATATCGTTTATAAAGTGGAAGCCAAAAAAAAAATAAATAAATAAATCGGATCTGTAGATTATCTGGAGTAACTGAAACACTGTTCTTGCGTCTTCTCCAAATGCTGACTTCTGTCCACTTCACACAGTCATACAGCTGGTCACCATTGCTAACAAACACAGTATCAGTTTTTGGGATCAAGTGTCTGCTCATCCCACAGGAACAAGCTTTGGTGTTGCAGTGAAACTTAAATCCAAAGTTTCTCTCTTTGACATCACTTAGTCGCTAAACTTTGTCCTGAGATGCGGCGCACTGAGGGTTGCAAGTGCTGAAGGTCAAAGTGGCTCTGCATCCAAGTTATACTGTAATTCTTATGGGCAGGTATGTGTGCATGTGTGTGTGTGTGTGTGTGTGTCAGAGAGAGAGAGGGAGAAGGTGTGTCAGATTGAGAAGTCTGTCACAAAGGAACCAATAAATGGAAACTTTGATGGCTCAGGCCACAGGAGACACACAGAGAACTTCAAAGATGCTGTGGCTGCCACTGCCTACACACTGTGTGTGTGTGTGTGTGTGTGTGTGTGTGTGTGTGTGTGTGTGTGTGTGTGTGTGTGTGTGTGTGTGTGTGTGTGTGTGAGTGTGTGTGTGTGTGTGTGTGTGTGGAGACGAGATGCACTGATCCAGAGAGGACAGGTAGAAATAGTAGGATGAGAGAAAGAGATGGGGATTTGGGGAGACGTCTGATCCTCGGCCACCATCCCACTGACAGCAGCGATAACGCTGACAGTGAATCCACACACTGAGGTGGGAAAAGGTTTGCACAGCCTCATTTAAAGGCTCTATGGGTAACATTCAGAAAACATTTGTTATTAATGACCCGTGGCATCAGCCAAAACAGAGACGAGTCTGGCTATGAGAGACTGGTGTGTGACGAATTTTATGTTTTGTTTTTGTGTAATATATAATATATGATAAGTTGGCGGTAGCTTTACTGCTGTTTGTCAAGCTTTCACCGTGAGGCTCACGTCAGCACAGCTACATTTTCTGGATAGCACCAACATTTTCCATCACAACTCTCATTTTGTTAAATCAATAATCTCACATTTCAGCATCGTACAATAGACCTTTGATATTACTGTACTGAATGGGTCTGGCAGTGGGTTGAGACAACTGTAATCCTAAACTAGGAGTGGGATGAGTATCATCCGACTGGAGATAATGGCCATGAAATCGTAGTAACAGGTTCTAAAGAACAGACTTCCATTATGTGAGAGGCTGTGCATCATGAAAAAAAAAAAAACTCTGCAAACACACAGAGTCTTAGTCCTGATCCTAGACATCAAGTCGAGAAAATCCAACTGTCCACAATTCAGAGCTGTGGAGACAAAACAGTTCCTGATAATTACCAAGACATTCTGAATGTGTGAGCAGGCACCTGCAGGGGAGCAGAGAGGTTTTCAAGTTAATTATCAGTGTTGTCAAAAACCAAATGTAATAAAACTGCTTTGGTTCTAAGGCTGTGGCTCCACAGTAACTGAGGCTCAAAGAAAAGAAGGAGGAAGAGATGAGAGGTCATGTTGAAAAGTTTGCAGGAGTGAGTAAGACTTTTCTGTCTATATGTGTGTGTGTGTGTGTGTGTGGTCGATAACACATGACCTGACACAAAGCCATATCCCACTGCGACTAACAACAAAGACAGGTAGAGAAGGAAGCTGAGAGGGCAGGACAGTGAGAGACAGGAGGAGGAGGAGGAGGAAGGGGGGAGAGAAAAGACTAAGAGCAAGAAAAGGCAAAGGAAGAGGAGGGAGAGGAAAGAGAAGAGCAAGATGTGAGAGCAATTTTGATAACAAATGACCTGCCACAGAGTCCATATACCTGTAGCAGGGACTGTTGGAGGAAGAGAGACTTTGGACAGTGGCTATTATCACTTCAAAGCCTCACCAGGGAGTTGGAAAGGTTTCATCGACTCGTGTAAGCTAGACCAGTATTCCTTCTACAATCATTCAGGGGTAGAAAGCACAGGCTTCCCAACTGCCATTTAGCCTGCGTGACACAGGAAAACAGCCACAACAACACCAAGTGAATTCTGAGGAAGATGCATTCGAAGCACAAAGTTAAATTCTCTGAGACAGCATTAAAGAGATGTAAAGATGTAAAGCTCTCTTAAAGTTAAATAAAAATTAAGAAAAAAAAAAAGAAGACTGTCAATGTTAAACTTCAGTAGCAAAAAGACCTCAGTGCCAGTGGAGATTATAGTGAGATCCATTAGCACTGCTTTTTATTTGTCGATACATCTAATTAGTGCAAGTAAGAGCAAAAAAATAATTAACAAAAAAAGGGGTGGGGGGCATTGACCTTGTGGTCTCACTAAAACGTTTTCATTTTCCACTTGTCATTTTGCCATGTGTTTCTAGCAGTTTCACAATTCTGGAAAATAGCTTTGGAACGAGGACTCACAGAGGTCTTTAGTCGGTCAAAGATCGAAATCCAATCATTAGGAGAGGGGCAGACAGAAAAGCAGACAAAACCGAAACCAAAAGGGCTAAGGCAGGTCGGGTACCTTAGGTTTCAAAAAGCAGGCAAAGGTCACACACGGGCAGTCAAAAAAAAAAAACAAAAACACAAGGTTAGGAAGCAGAGGCAGCACAGCAGATAATTTAGCAAAGGGGTGAATGCTGGAGGGGGAATATGGTAGGGCAGATGACTAATGGGGAGCAGGTGTGTAGGCAGCGCACTGGAATGGAGACAGATGAAACTGACAAAACCGTGAAAGTTTGTCGCATTATACACGAATGAAATACATACAGAGGATTCAGCTGTGCGGTTTCTGCTAGCTGTGAGTTGGTTGGTTCTCCGGAGGCTTGTGGATTCTTGCCAGTGTAGAATTTGTCATATGTAGCACCAGGATTTCGGAAGCGCTTTTCACAGGTGGTAACCTCAATTAGTAAGTGAAATACCCGTGTGGAAAATATTTAAAGTCACTGTGTGAGGATGTTTTTGATTAATAGAATCGTTCAAAATATTCCTGTGGTGTAATGTTTTGCTGCGGTCTGTGTTGCTTTCAGCTCATTCATCTCAGTGACCCCGAATCCACAGTGACTTTTTTTCGATTCTGACGCTGGGGAAATTTTAAATTCGAACACACACAGGCTTCGGTGCTGAGGAGGCTCGCTGTAGTTTTATGGCTGCCATTAGATGGTACTGAGAAGTCATTGTTTACTGATAGCACCGTTTTTATAAGAAAATATCTAGTGTGACAGTTCATTCTCGACCTTGGAAGCAGCAGCTGACAAAACAATTTTAACTCAGGACTCACTTAACGGCTTGTTGTGGAGCTTTTGAATAAATTATACAATCTTTATTGGCAGATGGACTTTGCTCAGGATCTGACAACTGAACATAAACTTTCCTTTATATTCAAACATATTTTGAGCATTAACAATGATGTATACACACTTCTACCTCCCCGCCTCCATTCCTTTATTTTTTAGTGCAGTAATCAGTGTCACTCTATATAACTTGCACCAGCGCTGAATGTTGCCTTTAAATGGAAACTGCTAATGAAGAATAGCTGCATTTGAACGTATCTCATAGGAGACGGGATTGCAATATGGCACAGTAAGAATTTGCACTGAAACGGCTTTTCATTAAAGTTTAATTAGAATGAAATCGCTTTGATTTTAACAAGTTAACATTCCAATGTCCTAGGAGCTGCGATAACAACTGTGTGTGAAATATGTGGGTGTATGTTTGTGCCTGGACAGAAGCCTATTGTCTGATCTGGTCCTTTCTGATTTTGACCACATTTGCGAGGACCAAAGTAAGTTTAGACATTAAAGACAGTACATTAAAGACAGAGCATTGTGGCTGGCCCTCAGTTCTTGATAAAAGAGGTAAAAACGTGTGTCTGTGTTTGTATGTTCGAGCGTGTTTCATTTACCCTCACTTAGCTATTGAAGTTGCGCTAATGAGCCACATCAAAGCTGTGAAATCAGATATGTGTTTGAAAATTAAATATATACATAAATGTGTGATTGCTCATCTGCTCAGTGTGAAAAATGTCTAAAGGAAAACACAAAGTTTATAATTCCACAAACTCTTAGAATTGACGACGCCTTTAGAGCGTAAAAGGGGTGGGAGTTTGTTTTGCGACATGACTCTGCACTAATAGAAATGCAACAGTGATTTTCACTTGCACTAATTTGTCCTCTTCAGTCTGCTAATAGCTGGAAAACAACTTGTAAACTAATTTGAAAAGTGTAATTCCTCATTACAGAAAAAGTAATAAAAGCAAAGGAACAGTAAATATCTCTTTCTAAACTCAGCATGCCTTTCACAGTTCCCTGTCTTTTGCAGATGCTTGTATTTACAACCTTTCTTAAGGTTGAGACTGAGCAAATAAACAAAACAAAACAACAAAGAGGAGAAATGAAGTTTGATACATTCACTCACTCATATCTTATTTTGCTGTCAATAGATACATGAAGTAAATGGTGTTTCTCCCAGAATGAGTCTGGAAATGAATCCAATGAGAAGTGCAAACTTCAATTAGATTTGTAACTGTTTTTTTTTGTTGTTGTTTTTCTTTCAGCAAGTTTAAAGAAATGTTGAAAATGAGCCAAATAAATTATTAAGGTGCTGTCTTTTCAAAAAGAAGATTTTACCTTAAGAAAAACCTTACAGTATAAGGATAATCTTTTGTTTTGAACAATCACCATTTAACATTTAATACATTCTTCCCTAATATCTTTGCTAATATTTATCATTAATCTCTAGATGTTCTTTTTTAGGCGAGAGCTTCATAACTGGATTGGTGGTGGGTGGGGTGGGTTAGAGGTAAGGACATTGGAGAGCCCCTGCATTGTTGAACGTGTTGAATTTAATCAGACTGACCTGCGTGAAGAGAAGGTTACATTAGTCTTTCATCCAATGAAAGTACGAAGCAAACTGATCATAGACTGTAAACAGTGTATGAGTGTGATGCTTTGTAGTCTGGTTTTTACTAAACAGGATACTGGCACATTGCTAAAATAATGATTTCTTCATTTTCGTACTACAAATGGATGCACTGTGCATCACTGTCATTGCTCATTGCTACTAGTGTTACCAATAATAGCAGTTAGCTCTAATATGACAAGTCTGAGTTTCTGTTATCTGCTCTGTCGACTATTTCCACACTTTTCAATGCTTCACACGAATTAGCTCAACAGGAGAAAGAGAAAAATAATACCACAGCACCAACAGCACTGTACACAACACAAACTAATAAACACTTATTTCACATGGCTTGTTGTGACTGAGTCTAACCAGAAATTGTACTGCACTACCTCTGCCAACACTTAAAAGCTGTGAAAAGATTAAATTAAAGTTAACCACAGCACCTCCACTGTGTGCTGCTGTTTGAATAACAGCTTATTTAACATCATACTTGCTCTCCATAGTCTGCTTTCTCTCCTTTGCTGCTACTTAAAAAGTGGCACAGTAGCATAAAAAAAAAGATAATAGCAGAAGTTGTCATTCCCTAATAGTTGAAATAAAACAGGAGAGTAGGGGAGATGTTAATAAAGAATCTGTACGCACCCACACAGTCCAGAGAAGAGGTTTAATCAAGCTAAAGTGAAGACACCTGTGTGGGTGGAGCATGGGTGTTTCAGAGCTTTAATTAGTCCAACCCGTGTCCTGCTTTTAAATTCCCAAACAGCAGTGTTTTGTTCACGGTGTACAATTTGTTTTCTTTCTGTAGAGGTCTGCAGATGATTTGATGCATCACCTTATAAAAACGGGCCCGGTGTCAAGGTTTAACTTTTTGGCCAGAAATCGAATGAAAGTGAATTTTGCCTCACGCCCTGGGACTAGACTCATTTAAAGTTTTAATTCTAAGATCCAAGGTAAGGGTCATAAACTTTTATCATCTGAGGACTTAAGATGAGTACATTTCATCTCACCCTATGACCCGGGCTCATTAAAAACATGCAGCTCTCCTTGTCAGATGATAATCTGCACCAGATAGTTATTAAGGAAACAATCTATAAACACGGAGACATGGGGCCAAGTATGTTTTTTTTTGTAGTAGTAGTATAAGTGAGGTTATATCTTCAGTGAACCTTGAGTTTTCTGAATCTAGAGAATTAACATCCATAGGGCAGATGTGAAGGGTTGAAAAAAAAATGTATATGCAGGAATGAAAATTAGTTTTAAAAAAAATGTCTTCTACCACTGTTTTAAATAAACCAAAATAAAAATTGATAATAATAGACCAATAAATAGAAAGTGAATAACAAAGCATGGATGAAGATTTGTAGTCCAAATTGTGTTTTGTTTATTTTGACACAGTGAACGTACATCAGCTTTTCAAGTTAAAACTACAGTATGTGAACATTGTTTGCTCGGTGCGTTATGAAGTTGGCCCAGATGTAATGTGGTGCAGGTGTAGTGTTCCAGCCGCCAGAAGAATTAAATAAAACTGTAACTTCTGATGAAGTCAGTCATCAAAGAGAAAATTCATCATCCAAAGTGGGCTGCTGTACGTCGAACGCACCAGCTGCCAGAGAAGTGTAGCATCTGTGATGAGTGTCATGTTAATTCCGTAGACTGTCTGCAGTCCAAAGTGCTGCTAAATGAAGCTAATCCTCAGCCTAAATCAGAACTTCAAAAAAAGACTGACTCAGGTTTGATCTTCAGGCGCCAGAACACGTCGTTTTACAACTCAGACTAATGAGTAGAGATGGAAAAGTCAAAAACATAATTTAACACCGACAAATAGTATGTGTACGCCAGTGTATTAAAATTAGTTTATTTGAATTTTCTTACTGAAGTTGCCATGTGGCTAACTCTGTGTTTCCTGTGTGTAAACTTATTCACAACAGACCTCCTTCTGTTTCCTCTGTCCCTGTCTCTCCATCATTTTCCCTTCATTTCACACCCTCTCCTCCGTTCTAGTCCTCCTCCTCCTCTTCTTACTCTGTTGCTCTGTCACCTCTCCGCTCTGTTGCTCCTGTGACGTACAGTATCTGCAAATACAGCCCTGCATATCAGACCAGCAGCACTCACCTTGTATTTTATAAATGTCCCTGGCTCTCGTTCTTTGTCTCCCACTGTCTCTGTCGTTTTTTCCATCTCCTGTCTCACATTGTCTCTCCCTCTTTCCATTTTTTTTTTTTCCGAACAGTGGCCTTCAGATACACTGCAGAGTGGGTTAATGATCTGCTGGCTTTATATTGTGTGTGAGATAATGTCTGTGAATCTGTGTGTGTGTGTGTGAATGCCGTCCTTGTTCTGGCATTAACAGTTCACGTGGGAGTTCATATTAGTCTGGGCTGACAACAGCTATCCATTTTACACACACACACACACACACACACACACACAGAAAGTGTAAAGGAATTAGGCTGACAAGATGGCACCCAGTTGGTGACTTGTCCAAATTTTTCATCCAGATCTGATTTTAGTCATTAATTCAGCCATTCATTACTTCATCTTGTGAGAGTGGGGTTATGTTTCCTGTCAAAAGTGAATTAAGAGAACGATTAATTCCAGTGTATTGTGTGTACTTGCACCAAATTAGGCTTCGTTGCCTGTGCCAAGGAGCTTGTGTTTTAAGTCCCACTTATTCATTAACACGAAATCTAAATTTAGTGAAAATGAGAATCATGGGCCAAGGAACAAGTGATTATTCTTGCTGTGAATCCAGAATTCTTTGTTTCTGCTCTTTTGTCGTGGAATACTGAATGAAATAAAATGAAAAACCAAACAGAAACTCCATTAGCCCCTGTCTGCCAGTCCATGTGATCAACTCTGAACAGTTAGATGATAAGATCTATAGCAGTCTCATGTCTACACTACACTTCAGTTTTTGTACAGATTAAACAAACGATATCACATTAATAGTAATGTTTAGAGGTGTTGGCAGGTGTATTTTTTTGTCTTTAGACAGAGCCAGGCTAGCAGTTTCTATTTCCAGTCTTTATGCTAATATAAATATACTGGTACGTATGTTTGTGTCAGAAAATAATTTTGTTTATTGTGTCTCCGTGTGTGACACGGAATCATCTGTATACACTATATATACGTGTGCGTTCTTGAAGTGTCTGCATTTAGTTTCAGGTCATTCTATATTCATGTCCAATTCCACTTGTACATAATTGAGAGGCAAAGGCAGCATGGCAGAGTTAAGGACAGCAATGTTCGCAGACACAAACCTGATGAATTTTACAACACTTTGCAGCGCTTTACAGTGTTTTACAGCATACACACAGACACGCATGGCTGCCCAGGGATGTGCTGGATCTGGCTGGCCTACTTCTGGTTCTAATTCACCTCCTCCTCTCTCCTCGTTGTTAGGCTTCACACTCTGCCCCTCTGTCACCTTTCTCTTCCTCTTTCGTTTTTTTTTCTTTGATTCAGCTTCAGGGTTTGCAGCAGCTGTATGTGAGCTTTAAGATCAGCTTTCAAAACAACATGCAACATGTGTGCCCGAACTGATGCACACGTGCATCAGTGATGGAAAAGCCATTAAGATAATTTACACAGTACCGAAGGCTTTTAGGCGAAGGAGCCTGTCGCTCAGAGTAAGGACACAAAGATACACTGTCAGCTGCAGATAACAGCAGCAGCCAGAGATCCAGTCCAGTCCACTCTGTGCTGGTGTCAGACTGAGGTGCTGAGTCGAGTGGCACAGATACCAAGATAAATCAATACCGAACATTTTCATCAAACGTTCCCAGATATCAAACCACACATAGCATGCATAGCAAGATCAACTGACACGAACCACTGAGATAACCAGCAGTGTTGATGGCAATAACGCAGGACAACGCAGAGAGACACAAGTACAGTGCTTAAAGACAAGAGGTAACAACTGTGGGATCAGTACAGAGTCAAGACCAAGCTTATATGGCCTCTGAACTTATAGAGGAGAGACTCAGCATCAGAACAGAGCACAGCAGAAGGGATTAAGGTTGTGTGGGATCTTCTTTTATATATTTCTTACTCGCAAATTTGAGAGAAGCTTTTTTTTTTTTATTTTTTTTTTTTAAATTTGCACCATTAAACTTTAATGTTTCAAAATTAATCTCCAGACTAGGTAGAAAAGTTATTTTAAAAATTCATAGAGTTCCTAACTTTGGCACCCCCTAGTGTATCTCTCGAGACTGTGTGTGTCATGGAAGAAATGAAGTACAAGAATAATATTAGTCTGCCCATCAGTCAGAGGTATGGTGGTCTGGTCCAGTCTTTCAAAAACATGGTGTGTTTATTTAAGGTCTGTAGAAATGAAAGACAAGAGACCGACTGTGTTTGTGGCCCGTTGAGGTCAAGGAAGTGTTGGAGCTGCTGTTAAAATACGATCACAGCTCAGCCCAGTGTTTCTGTGGGAGGCTGTGCTGAGGGAGTGACCATGTCCATGTATGTGTGTCATAACAGACAACAGTGCTTTCCTTAAGCATAGCAACACTGTCGTCAACACTCCACCTTTGTCTCACTCCCTTTCTTGTCTTTCTCTCTGTCTCTCTCTGTTACAGAGAACTGTCTGTGTCAGCCATTTTAAAGCTAGTTGGTCTCCAGACATTGAAAGCATGAAACAGGTGGAGATAGGTTCATGTTTGCTGTTGCTGGGATGCATGGAAACAAGAAGTGATAGTGTAGTAATATTGATGCTCATGCCATTTATGAAGCATCAGTTAATATTTCTTGTTAGAAACAATAACTAGTAAATAAGCAATACAAACAGATGCAAAACAACTACGTATGGACACGTAACAACTGCAAAGAGACAACCAAACCACAGAAATAAACAGTAACCACAAAGAAACGCACAACAACTGTCAAGAGACACCCACAAAGACACAAAACACACACAGAGATGACTGAGGAGATGAGAAGAGGGGTATGTGGCTTTACATGTCTCAGTATCCATCCATTGTCAGCCAGTATGGTCAATCTAAAACTGACCATGAGCTTTCTCTGTGGGTGATGTTTGGTTATGTTTATATAACTACTAAAGAAAAGGAAAGGAAAAGGCTGCTGTCATGGTTAAAAGAAACCAACACTGACTGTGAGCAGGAGCTAGGAGTTACAAAATGCAGTCTTTGGTGTTTGCACACTTCTGCCCAGACATCCTTCCTGGCCTCATCCCTGAGAGACTGTGGTGATACAACATTAATCCAAGGCTTTCATTATTCACATAATAACAAGGGGTCACTTGCGAGGGAGACTGGTTGCTAGAAAGATAGCGTTTGAACAAACAAACAACACTGTTGCCTCCTTGGAGAGGGCAGTGGTTTTAGGAGAGATCTTTGATGGTTTTGAAAGAAACAGGCAAAAGGAACAGCAAGCAAGCAAAAAGAGAAAGGAAGGAAAAAAAGCAAGGAAAGAAAGTTTTTGATGTGAAAACTGCATTAGATGTAAATTTCATATCCTTCACATTAAATCAGCTTCAGCAGTGTGTCTAGACTTGGATGGCCGGAACGCTGCCATGGCCTCCGTCTCTCTCGGATTATTAGCAGCGGTGGCTAACAGAGCAGAGAATGGAGTAGCCCACAGCAATCTAGCAGTGGTGAATTGAAATGCCAGGCCAACCAATTATGTTGTCAGCACACACAGTGACGAGGGTGCACTGCTGCACCACTGTGATCATTTTAGTCTGAGGGGCACAGAAACTCAGGGAGGACACACACGCACACACACAGACACACACACACACACACACACGCACACGCACGCACACACACGCACACACACACCGGCCCGGAGCCCGATAAATAAGGCTCATCTCGTCTCAGCGGCTCATTGCCCTGTCAGGCCAAATAAGGAGCCCTCATTTCCCCTCAATGATACACACTCACAGACACACACACACACACACGCACACAACACACACCTATGCACTGAAACACACAAATAAATGAGCACTGATACACATATGGACACACACTTGCACAACACAATGATGATGCTGCTTTCTAGACCTGTGTTACAAAACAAACAAACACACACATGCACACACACACACAGACACGCACAGAGAGCCATTACATTAGTGGAGAGAGATGCAGCATGGTATACTTGTGACACAACGATTAGTCAATCCTGTACCCACAATGCACTGGAGTGGAGAAGGCAATCTCAAGTTCCAGGGGACTGGAGATTGTGCGTGTGTGGCTGTGTGTATGTTTAAAAAAGAGAAAGACAGAAGACGTTTACTTGCACTTGCACATTTACCCTGTGAGACTTGTTTTGTGTGTGTACGAGTGTGTGTTATGTATGTTTTGTGTGTGCTATTTAGCAGAACAAGAATCTTAAGTCCATCGTGTGCATTTATACGTGTGTGTCCGTGCATGTTCCTTCGTGTGTGTGTGTCTGTGTGTTGGACCATGGTTAATGGCTATACATTAGCACCCTGGGAGCTCAGTAAAAGGCTGAATGTTTGTCTAAAAATCGACTTGGCCCTGAGCCGGGTCAAGTGAACCTGCTGCGAATGCCGGACTGAGAGAACTATCTGTTCGATTGAAAGCAGAGGTGTTAGCTCAAACCACTGATCTGTTCTGCTCTGCCGTGCTGATGGTGATGTGCTGTGGGGGTGTGGAAGAAGCTAACGTGAGGGAACATGTGAAGGTATGTAAGGTTGTGCAGGAGGAAAGATACTCAGTGTGTAATCATTTTCTATCTTGAGTTTTTAATCCAGAGTTTATCAGATAAGGAATTATATAGCTGTGAGGGATTTTCCTGACCACTTAAACAGCAGTGTTGGCTTTTTTGTTCAAATGCTTTAAAACATACATACAACCTATATTTCTTCAGCTTTTTGCAGATTTAGTGTTTACAAGATTAATAACTGTGCTGTACTTCTGGTTAAAAGTTAATGTTGATCCTTCACAGGTGATACTCATCCTAACATGAAGCACAATTTTACTAATTTGAACACATTGAATACAGCAGTTGTATAGAGGTCATTCTGTAAACTTTTTGTCTTCCAAATAATTTTAACTAAGCTGGGATGAGTTAAAAACCTCACAAAAGGAATTTCAGTTTAAAGACTGTTACTAAAGAATTAACACACACACAGAAAAATGTGTAGTGAAAATGTATTGCTGGACATCTGAAGGAGCCAGCTCTTGCTTACAACCTCATGTATTCCAGTGGAAAAAAAAAAAGCAGATCTGACTTTGCCTGCCTTGACTTTGTGTTCTGCTTTTATCTGCCACAAAATAAAACTTTAGCTGTAACCCACAGGCACCCGTATGGCCTATGTACATTTAAAGCTCTGACAAGCACAATACAATAACAAGCACTGGAGTAAATGGATGTCTTAAACTGTCAACAAAGCCTAAAGTCTAATGGCCGTCTATAAATGTCACCGTGGATGTGTCTGCATTCACAGGGGCAGTTATCAGCTTTTAGAAGTGCCTCAGCCTCAGCCAAGCACTCTCCGCCTCTTCTCTGTCGTAAGCGGCCCTGATGCATCTATATTGATACCCACCTGTTACTGCAATTTCAGTCACCTCTTTCTGATGAAATATAGATGTGTGCCTCGCTGAGTTTCACTCCTCCTTCTCGAAAAGTGTCCCTCATGCCTATTTATTGATGTTCCCCGGAGTTATCAGTTAGTAGCTGGCTGTCCCCTTGCTCTACTGTTTTCCACTTTTATTAACTATGTGTGTTTCTCTGTGATGAAATATGAATGCATGTCCTTTCTCCTTCTGTCCCCTTTCTTTTTACCACTTACCGCTTGTTTTAGCCAAGTGTCTCTCTCTGATGAAATATAGATGTATGTCCCCTTCCTTTCTCTCCACCACTTACCGGGTGTCCAAGCTGTGCATCGCTGTGGGATGAAATATAGATGCCTGTCCCCTCCTTGGAACTGTGAATGCAAAATGTTGTCTATCCATTACAGGGGAAATTATGTCTGTCCTCCCTAAGTACCGGGGATTATATGTGCTGTTTTGACTTGCGAAGTGTTTTAGCTACAAGTATATATTATGAGACTGGGTGAATTCATGAATGCCTGGATACTTAAGCTGTCATCCTGGATAGACCTGGACAGGTACACAGAAATAACTCTTTGAAGCACAGACAGGAAAACAAGAAATATGTTGACTTTTCTGTTTTTTTTATCATTCCCTTCTTTTTTTATGCATAAAAAGAGGTTTATCAGCCTTTGCAGGACAGAAGGGCACAACAGGCAGGACACTGAGAGAGTCACGAAGCAGGCGGCCTTACACGCTGCTTTCACTGAACAGCTACTTTCAAAGACGACAGTCGGCAGTGGAGACGAAGAATCTGGATTCGTGAATAGAAACCTTGAGAAAACATAGCAGTCGAGACCATTTAAATACTCACTGCCACAAGAGAATGTTCCTTTCATTTGCTCATTTATATTGTAGTGAAATAACTGCAAAACATTTGCTGAAAATGTAAATATACAGAATGTCGAGAAAGTTCCCTTGAACATTAAGCACCAAGGATCTGCTAAAATTACCACAAGTGCAAGACAGAAGAGTTTAGTGTCCTCTCTTGGCAGCTTTAGAGTTGTTGGGCCTGTGAAATGGGAAACTGACAGATTATTGTACTGTCCTTGAGAAAAACCACGACATGCTGCAGACTGGACAAATGCAAGCATTCTCACTTTGAGACTGAGCAAAGTTTTATTAGTGAAATAAGATAATAGTCATAAATCAATCAATATTTTCTGTGCCTCTGTAGCTGTAAGGGTCCGTTTCTGGCTTCATGTGCCAACTACACGTGTGGACATGTTTAAAAATGTTTTAAAATGTTAAAAACACTGTATCTTTTGCAGTGTACCCAGCATTTATCTTTACCGTTCATATCGCCTACGTCTTACTGGTCCTTGCTCCTTTTCTGATGACTTGCCAGTGTTGCTGTGAACTTTGAGCCTAAAAAAAGCGCACTGAACTGAATTCTACTGTAATCCATTTGGTTAGGTATTTTAAAGGAAATGGACGGAACTTGCTTCTAAATCAGGACACAGAAAGGATCATAAAAAGCCCCTTTAGGTCCATCTGCCGTTCTGAAGTGTCAGCAGTTTTCTCTGAGTGGCATGGTGGCATCTCATCCCTCTCTGTTTTTGTCATTTGTTGTTTTTCTCTGAGCGAATGAGAAAGGTGGTGGTAACATGCATATATTATTAAACGGGTATGTGTGTTTCTGCTATAATGGAACAAAGTAGAAAAGTGTTGCCTCTTTTCACGGTGCTATATCAAGACCTCTGACACTTAAACACACGCGTGCACACGACCCCCCGAAAGAACGACACCGAATCGCAAACGCGCACAGACACAGTCATGCATACTAGATAAAAGGCCCAAGGCTCCAACAAGTGATGTACTCATGTAAGAAAGGAATTGTGAGGGAATGTCTCTACACTACACACACCAAAACACACACATACGCACACACACACACACAGTTTCTGGCAGTTTTCTGCAGAAATCAGCACATTGAACTAATCCATTAGCCCCTGCAGTCGGGAGAGAGAAACAGAAGTGAACTTTGCTATCAGACCAAAAACTTTCCTCTTTTTCTAATCATCTCTCGAAACATCCCTCCCTCCCTCTACAGTACAGCGATGAAAGAGAAAGGGGGCACGGTGAGGTGAAAGTGGGGAGCGAAGTGATGAGGAGAGATGGGGAAGAGAGAAAAGACACTGGGCACAGAAAGAGAAGGAGGAAGAGAGAGATGAGACGGATGGGAGGGAAAGGTGCTAAATTTTGCTTCTTGAAATGGTCTTTCCATTCATCAGAGCCACCACATGCACGCAAAGAAAGAACATGATGATGGGAAGAAATGGAAAATCAAGACAGATGGAGATAAGAGTGCAGGCGGAGTGAGAATGTATAGATGAAAAAAGAGTGAAAATTCGTACCTTTTTTTTTTAAAGCTCAGTGCTACGGTGTAATCTGCTTCATGCTCCGGTTTCAGTGTTCCATCACACAAATGAGGGTTTGGAAAGCTCAAAATTAATCAGATTTATTTAAGGCTTCACTAATCCATAGTTATTTTATACTGAAAGAGAAATGTGAGGTGTACAGCATCTTGTACAGAGCTTTTTAGCCTCTTTTAGCATGTTATTTTTGGCAGCAGACAGCTATTTTTTAGTTAACAAGCTTTGACATTTATAACTTAATTTTATCATTTATTAATATTATAAACTGTCAGTTTGTTTCCTCATCTTTGGTTCATCTCCTGCTTATTTACCGTTGATTGCACCCTACTCCTCTGTGTTGCATTGTGGGAGTTCACTTCATAGGGTGAAACTGTTCCCAACAATACTTGTTAGCGGCCAACACAACTTGTAGCAAATAACTGTATGCAGGCCATGAATTCACTGTCAAATGTAGGATTTCCACTTCAGATGCTGCAGACCTGCCTGCTGGGAAGGACTTCAGCAACATTTTAATGAGAGGCTGTAACAGCACCTGTCTACGATGGATTGAACAGTGCCCTTATTAACCACCTTTGATCATGTCTCTGTACAAACAGGAGAAATTGATTTCCTGTATAGGCCCGACAAAAAGACAAAAACTGAATTTGCTGACTCAGCGTTGATAAGAGACAGCCGGGGTCTGTGTGTTTGCTAGTGTGTGTTCGATAGCCGATCAGTAGCTGAGTGTGTATATGTGCACACGTTTGTGTTTATGAACGGCAGCTTATCTGCTGCTCTGTATGACAATATGGTGACCGGGCCTGCGGCGTGGTGTTGTAGGGCTAATCTTCGGTAATGTGCTAGGTGTTTCTAAACGAAAACTAAAGTGTGTAGGATTGTTACGCAGCTATAGGGCGTCTTTGATTTATAGGCAATGCTCACAGGCGTTTCCACAGGCAGGTGATTTTAAAGAAGTGAAAACACCTGTTTCAGTTAAAAACCTGGGTGTGTTGCTTCTCCACCTGCTCAACAGCTGCTTTATTTTACCACGATTTACACCAGGTCAGAAATGAGCCACCTCTCTGAGACTGAAGAAAGGTTTCACTTTGTGACCCGAGCTCCAATATTAGACTAATCTCAGCTGCCATGGTCTCCACTGAGGTTTTCAAAACAAAAGCAGGAATATTTATTTCAAAGCAAAGCAAAGAGATATCTGTATTTCTTCTTGGACACTTTTACTATTTTGACCCTTTTCAGCATTTGCCTTGAGGGTGGTGCTAAGAGAAAGCTGCACTGGATAATTCAAATAAAAAAACTTCAAATAATTCAATTTTATTTCTCATGTACAAATTGAAATTTAGAAATTTAGGTCTGATGGCACCAAAGGAAACGTCTGGACTGAAAACTCTTAGTTTTCCCATCAGTTTGAATTACCGCTGTTCATCATGTGTGCTGGCCATTTTTGGCCCTGATTGAAACGGGAAGACACTTAAATTTTAGATCATCTTTTACAGTGAAAGATTTTTCAGGTTTATTAGGTTTTCATTCTGCCTCGTATAATTATTTCATCTGCATTATCTCACAACTTTGGTGAATTTTCCCCAAATATCATCTGCAGTATCCATTTAGAACCCACAGTTATTCAAATATTAATCAGGATTTTTTCTCCCCCACTGAGCATTAAAGCTTGATTGGTTATGCAGCAAAACTATTTCTATGATCACTTCATATTATCAAAAAGTTTTGAAGCAGCCTTCTTAATTACACAACAACGATTAATGAATATCAGAGCACATTTCTGGTGGTTGGGCATCATTCATACACCAGCCAGCCCAATGGCAGTAAAGGTCTTAATATGCTTTCCAAGTCTGTGCTCAAATATTCATATATAATCAAAGTCTCTTGAACAGATCATTTCCACCACATTTTATCACCCCATTGTCTTTAATCAATGCCATTTCTCCCCCTGTCGACGTTCATTCAGGCTGTTTCAGATGAGCATATCCTCATTCACCCAAAACGCCACAATAAAATTAGACCAAATTCTAATTAAAATGCTGCCACTTAATGGGAGCCTGTCAGCTCTGTCAGTGCAGCTAAATTAACCAAAAGACAACGTTTATCACTTAAATGAATTGCAAATGTATCACTTTAGGTGAATTAAGGGCTTGTTTTGTGTACGGGGAGCGTAACACAGGCTGTTACTCGCTCATCCTTTGTCTTTCGGGGATATTGATTAGGACAAAATCAATGGGACAGTTTGCAGTCCTGCTGATGTACTCTGTCAATCAGTTAGATTTAATCTCACTGCTGCCGGTGACTCATTTGTTAGCGACTGAGGGCTGTTTATTATCACTTCTCCCTCTCATCAGCCTCACGTTTTCATCATTTCATTCCCCCAGCTTCCTTGGCTTACTCTTCATCCTCCTTCCTCGTCTCCCTGTATGACTGTTTCTCCCTCCATCCCTTTTTGTCCTTATCGTCTCATCCCTCTCTCCGCCTCCTGCAGGTTTGAGAAGGTGAATTTGTCAAAGTGCCAACTCTGACTTCCAATTATTACCTTGTTCCTCTTCCCCTCTCCTTTCCTCCTTCTTCTCCTTCTCTTGATTCTGTCCTTCCCTTGATTCCTACCTCCTCTTTTGCACCCTGTCTGTTCTTTCTTTTCTCTCCCTCCTTCTCCCTGATGGAGTCAGACTTATATCTCTATTAGTCAGGGAATTAGGCAGAAAGATAGATTGGAAGAAAATCAGCTTTCCTTGGAGGAGTTAATTCTCTCCCTCTATCACACCATCACTATTTTCTCTCCCCTCTCCTTCCTCCCCCCTTCTCTCTAACTTTCTCGTCTACTTTCATTTTATCAAGCCATTATTATTCACCCCCTCTCTCCTTCTGCCTTGATTTTCTCTCTCTCTCTCGCTCTCCCTATCACTCCATCACCATTTTCTTCTCTTTCTTCCTGCCTCTGTGACAGACTAATTTCAAAGTTGTTTTAGCATAGTTAATGAACGCCCACAGCTCCTGACTCTGATTTTCCAAATGACAGGGGGCTGGAGAGGGAAGCACTTAAAGAAAAAATAAGACTGCAAACAGAGCTCAGCTAATAGGACTGGTGTGTGTGTCTGTGTCTGTGTGTGTGTGTCTGTGTGTATAAACACGAATACTCAATGCAAACGTCATAAGCATGATAGCAGCATCCTAGAGTATCCAGCATCTTTTGAGGGTCATTTGAAAATTGAAAAACAACCTATATGTGCACCTTAACCAGACACTGTATTTTTTATACTCTGCATAACAGCTTTCTTGGCCTTTTCTTCTTATGTGTATAGTATTTATATTTGTAATTTTGTTTTTATGCTGCCTTGTTGGTCAGGCCTCTGGTTACAAAACGCACAAGGTCAATAAAAAGTTCTATAAGTTTGTTCAAATTTTATTTTTTACTGGTTTTCTTCTGTTAGCTATTTTAGACACTGAAAAACTCCATTCCTCACACCAGATTATTATATATTATATATAATATATTTCAAAATCTAATTCACATAGACCACGGTGTCTATCTAATGTGATCAGTTTAACCTGCTCAGTTCATGTGAATGAAGCAAGTGACTGTCAGTCAATCAGTCAGTCAATACACGATTCAGGGAAATAATAAAAACTTAATATGTCTTGGTTGAACATATGTTTGGTTGGAAAGTGGTTCAGAAGATCAACATCTCATTATTCATGCACTGCAGATGCACTGTGCATAAAACATATTGCAGTTTGCCCCCAATCATGTCAAATCACGTAATGTGGCTGCATCAATGATAAAAACCGTCAGAGCTCAAAAACCTCAGGTGGAGAAGATTGAATGAGAATTCATGACTGACCCTTACTCGTCACGCAGAGCAACTTGTGGTTCATTTGTCTTACTAACTAACTCCAGCTGTGAGTGGTTTTTATATATATATATATAGATATAGATATATAATGTTGTATAAATTCAGCATTACTCACCAGTACACTGTGTGTATTCCAGAGGCCTGACTAACTAACTAATTGAATCCAGTTCATCATAAAACAACTGATGAGTCATTTATGAATATTTCAGACACTTGATCGTTTACTTAAACTTGCTTGTGTTTTTTTTTTTCAGCATCAGTTATTTCTGTAACATCACTTCAATTTGTGGCGTGAACACAGGATACAAACAATACAGGCACCCACTCATTTATCAGCAGCCGCACCAGTGGGCTGAAAGTTTGCAAAGTACCTTTAAAAGTGGCCCCTCACACAAGTGAGGACTAACAAAAATGTGCAAACTTTTCTGCTTACTACACACACACACACACACACACACACACACACACACACACACACAACACACACAACACAGCACACTTCTAAATAACTGTAGGTCAGACAGCATACATCTTCACGCCTGCATGCACAACAGACACTTGAAGAAAACTTCGGGTTTTGTGAAACAGCCTCTGATAAATGTACACCTACAAACTCCCAGAGAGGTAAACATGTCAACACACACTAACAAAGCAGCTGTAAAGTTGTTTTATTTGACCATCTGGTGAGCCTGACATGTTTATTGGTCCTCATAACCTGGCAGCTCTTTACTAGCCCGGACAAGGCATTTGTCCCTGGGATATTGTGTGTGTGTGTGTATGTATTTGCAAATGTGTACATAGTACAGCACTGGTGTGTGAGAGCTGATGTCATGTACCTGTGAAATGTCATTTTCATAGAGCCAGTGTCCCGTGACATGGTGGCTGGTAAAATGAGGCACACAGCCAACAACCTGTAGCTAGTTTTTGTTTTTTTAACACATCTACACCCCTTTGCTGTATTCATGCATTTGTTTTTGTACCAGACTGACCTCACACATGCACACAAACATACAAACAACAACATAGATATATGAGTTTTATATTTATGATGGACGTTAACAAAATGTATAGAAGTATTTGCACGTCTACATACAAATAAATACATTCAAGTATATACATTCATTTGAATGTTTTCTCGATAAGTATTTACATTAAATGTTCATAAAAATATGAAAAATATGTAAAATATAAGACAAGATGGAGAAAAAGAAAAAAAATATATTGCTAAATTCCAGTTCTGTAAAATAATGATCACAGCACAATGTAAAGATTCAGCACAATCACAGGCTCTAAAACAGTCTTAGAGTTAAACTTTGATCAACACATTCTGTAGCTATAATGTTTACCTGTGTGTGTGTGTGTGTGTGTGTGTGTGTGTGTGTGTGTGTGTGTGTGTGTGTGTGTGTGAAAGATGTGTGAGGCGAGTAATCATCAAGAAAGAAGCAATCAGTGGAGGGTGTCTTTGTCTCTAATCATGCAGAGAACCCCCATGGACACTGTTGTGGGCGTGTGTGTATGTTTGTGTGTGCGTTGTTGTTTGTCTGTTTGTGTCCAATCAGCCAGAGAGCCCCCCTGAACACTGTCAATGAAGCATCAATCAGTAAACACACACACACACACACACACGTCAATCCCCCACCATCACAGCACAAACAAACACACGCACTTTCACTCTCAACATCTGTCACTCAAGGACAGGATGAAGAATTTCTCCTCCTGAAAAACTTTTAATTTCAAAGCCTTAAAAATCAGATGAAACCTTCTTTAAAATGTTTCCTTCATTTTCATAATGAAGTTCAAATCAAATTCAAATCAGTCTTCATCACAAGCTATGTCATGTATCCATGGAAACTTCTCTTCACATTTGTCTACCACCACTTTAGTAACTCTACCGTCTCTGTATTTGTCCAGCTCCACAGGTTCTCAGTGAGCAGCTGGACATTTGGAGTTTAAGTGTCAGTCGTCCTTTTTTTTTTTTTTTTTTGACAAGAAAATTGCTCGCTCTTTTCTGTCTGCTGCAGTAAACAATAACAACCAAAAGCAGTGTTCTTCTACTATGTCCGTGTCAAAACCTGCTTGACTTACAGCAGAGCGCCACTCGAGGACAGAAGCTGTGCCGCGCATTCACAAACATTAATAAAACATGGACATTGCAGCTTAAAAAATCATATTATACCATGACATTTGGAATAAAAACACTGCGTGTACATAAAGCAGTAAGGTTGATATTGCAAATTAACCTGAATTAAATTTAATTTTACTGAAAACTGTAGGAATCATAAACAACCTTCTAGCCCACTGTTGAATGATCCAATTTCATTTTAAGGATTTGATCAAGTCCCTCTTATAAACGCCATCCAACTTTTCCATTTCACTCAATAAAATTAAATAAATAACATGAATAAGTATGAATTATTTCTAAATGGCTGCTGAACTTTTCCAGGTCCCCTGCTAACAAAAAAAAAAATAAAAATGAAAGCAGCTGCTGTGGGAGAGGATTATTTTTCCAGACAGTCTTGGGATGGAACCTCACAACACTTCTGTCACAACAACAATTTTTATTGAGCAGTTTTATCCTGTTTGTGAGGATAAATTTCTTCTGGAGACAGCGAGCGATGTAGCCATAATGTGCTATATGAAACAAGTAAACAGACATTTTGAACTTGAGTTAAAATTTATGTCAGAAAGGGTAAAAAAAAAAAAGTCTCAGTTTGAGCGCCGGTGGCAGCTGTACCAGATCCAGGTTCTCTTAAATATCCGCTGTCCTGACTCGTTCATGCAGAACAGTGTTTTGGGTTTAATGAGAATGATGCGAGAAAAACAACAGAAAAAGCACAGAGGCTGTCAGCATCCTCGAGTAAACAGGAGGAAGAATGGTGCAACAGGCAGGCAAGAAACAGCGAGTTTTGATTTCTGTTTGACTCTCATAATTGGCTGGAAATTGCTTTGTTTGATGTGTGTTTGTGTGTGTTATGATATTGCACTCTTTCGCAGAAGAGCACACATACATCAATATGCCCGTAAAAGTACATAGGTGCTTGCAGGCTCTTGGTCACAAACATTAAGTTAGAGATAATTGTTTTCTTATGGTTTTATTTTGTGAGCAAAGAGCAGTAAGAACTGAATCTTGTTTTTTTTTTTTTTTTTTCTTTTTCAACCCAAATGTCCCTCAAGCACACAGCAAATGTACGGAGACAAATGTAGGCACACATACAGTATGCTAATTGGTCGATGGCATCGGTGTGTATTGATCAGTCTTTACTGCTTTCATTTGTTAAACTGATATCTAGCTCTGAGCACAGATCCTGCGTGTCTGTCTGCCTGTAGTCTGCATTAATAAAGCTTTAAGTGTAACGCACATTGGTTGCATTTATATCTTTGTGCATAAAACTGGGTTTCTGTCCTTTGATGTGCATTTTTGTGCGTTTTCTTTCTGGCAAGCGTAGCAAATCTATAGAGACCGCTCTCCCCTCCTCATCCCCAGGCAGATACAAATGGCTGCTACATTTTAGTAATTGCTTCTTTATTGACAAATGGCTCTGAAGTGTAGTGAGGGCATTACCTGTCACTGTTGCTTTTATTCCTTATTGAATTCTGTCCCTCTGTTGTTTCTGCTGCTCCGTGACTCACAGAGCCAAAAGAAACAAGTTAATGTCTCCTTTATGTTTGTTTGCGTGTTCTTTTGCACATCTGTGGGTTCGCACACATGTTTGCGTGTCTGCGGATGCGTTTGTCTGCCATGTGATTATTCTCTACATCAGTATGTATGTGTGTGTCTCAGTGCAATATCCTGAGGGAGAAAATAGTAAACATGTGGTTCTGACTTAAAAAGTACAAAAAGAAAACCAGTCACAGTTCAAAGAGTGATGGATTTCATTTGCTTAAAGTGCAGCTGCCACGATCAGTAGGAATTTGTGGCACAGATTAAAGGGAAAGTGACATTTCACTTCATCATTTGGAAGTTAGCAGGATGAAGGCGTAGATCGTTGTCCCTTTTATGAACAGCTTTGGTAACATTGTTATCTACAAACCGCTAACCATTAGTAAAACCACCATTCAATAAAGCCATTAGTGATTAATTAGTTTGGAAATGTGTAATCTTTAACTCATTGGATACAACAGTGAGTTAAAGTCAGGGTTTTGTTTTGCGTTGAGTTTGCGTTTCTTACAGTGTAATCATTTTATAGGTGGTAAATTGTGGTATTGTTGTCCTGATTTCTGAATTTGTGCATAACTTTACTGCACATAAAGTTTCACAAAAGAAAGTTTTTACCCTGTAAAAAAAAAAAAAAAAAAAAAAAAAAAAGGTATAAATGGTGAAAACATTTTAAATATCACCTCACATTTTGTGTCTTTTTGAAACGCAACAGAGATGCTTTGATTTTGATCTTGTCTGCATGTCGTATGTGAGCTCCAATCTAAAACCATCAGCCGCTCGTGTTCAGTGTTACACACCCTGAAAAAGGATTTCACATCAAAATATCATCTCGGTTGAAGATACCATCAACTGCATCAGCATCTTTTTTTTTTCCCCAGACTCCTTTTTATCCTCAGGCCCCTGCAGCAGCCACACCGAAACGCTGCTCTTGAGACATCTGAGAGCCTGCCACATATTTCTGTGACCCCTCACACCTTTTCCCTCCTTTACCTCCCTCTGCAGTGTGCTTTCATGTGCCCCTGGTTTAAAGTGAAAAAAGTAAAAACTTAAAAAAAGATACTGATCTTTTGTTCTGGGCGCTGCACAAAGGTGGGGCATAAAGCTGGAATTATACTTGATGCAAGGGCTTATCGTCAGTCCCTTGTAGATATGTATAGATATGCTTATGTTTTTACTTATAGTTCAGTGTTGGATTTCCATTAACAGCACCGCTGAAACACTAAACAGATGTGTTGTACATGATCGGGCTGTGGGGTAATTATGTATCCCACATGCTATCTCCATAGCTGCCATAGCCTCACTGTGTAGTGACAGCGCACAAGAGCTACACCAGCTACACCCTAAGCCCTAGATGCAGAGCTTTAGGGTCTGCTCATACTTGGACCTGCAGGCCTTCATCAGCAGGTCATTAGATAATGATTTGTGCATCTACCTGCTCTTATAATACAGTGATATTAAGAAATATTGAGGAATCTACATTATATTTCATTCCCTTCTCTCGCCCCTTGCACATACTCTACTCAACCAGACACATGAAGTGTTTACTGAACATGCAGCAACCGCTGTGGTGTCCGTAGACTGCTTTATGGGTTTATTGTTGGTCATTTTGTTAAATGACAAGAATTTTTCCTTCATCGGTAAACTGTTTGTCACTGCTCGATGGTGGCCATAATGTTTTATTACTGGCACCTGGCATGGTCCTGCAACGTGCATCACTTGTTGGTATATTATGTTGATGATCTGAAAATGAAACCTCATCCGTTGCACTCATAAATACCTGAACTCTCAGGACCTGTCGATGCAGTACTTTCAGATTCATTCATTCAGTAAGTAGAAAAAAAAAGGCAGTATACAAAGTAAAATCATATTGCATTAAAAAATGAGTAAATATGACTGTGCAAGAAGTCAAGAAGTTACAAAATGCAGAATACTGTATGTGCAAAGTCAAATGTCAGCATTTTTGTTGAATTTGTAATTTGTAAAGGCTGTGAAGAACTGGCAGACAAAAGTATAGTCATTCTCAAATCATTTTACTTGATGGCTTTGTTTCTCATCAGTATTCATGAGACTGTAAATGAAGGAAAAGTCATTCAGCTTAGAAGATGAGGGTTTTTAGATTGAATATAATTTAATTTAAACAATTCCATTCCCTCCTGTTCTTCATTACATGCTGGCAGTTTACCGAGAGATTAGAAAACTGATGACTAAACAGCAGAGATGAAAGTAATGTAAGCACATCCAGGTCCCTTGGAAGCACAACACAGAAAACACAATCTGTCTTTACCATTTAGGACCATGTTAGAAATTTAAAACTTGTATGTCATTGCCTAAAGTGGATTTTATGGAGTTTGTCAGTGGATTAATCCTAAATATAATCAGAGCGGGTGAGTGTGCATGAAAATTAGGATGAGAAACTTTTCGATGACAGCCCATGCATGTTAATGAGTGATTCAGAATTACTTCTTCTTCCCTGCCCTGTCATCACAAATGACGCAGTGACAAAGATCAATCACTGACAAAGATCAATCGCTGACGCGATTGCATGATAGCGATCGGGTCTGTGGCTCATGGAGGAAGTGAACTGGACATGCACTCTCTGCCATACAACTGACTGAGTGCCCTCCAGCCAGGCAGTGCATGTATTTGTGTTTGCGTGTGTTGGAACTAAAACTAAATGTCTATATATGCTGACAGTGCACATTTTTTGTACATTAGGCTCAGTAGATTATCAGTGGCTGACTGCAGCACTGTGAGCTGTGCTTTTAACTAGTGTCTTGTTTGAAGCTTGTTTGGTAATGCCGTTCTCTAACCACAGTATGCAACAAAACTCAGTGCACCCCTGGACAATATCACAAAAGAAGTGTGTGATTAAAAACAAACCGGTTCGACAGATGACAACGAAAATATGTGACCCAAAGTTCAACCAAAGCAGCCCCACACCTGCGATTTCCAGAGTTATAAAAGAGGGTGCAGTGGCCGTCCTCGAAAAACAACGCCACGCACACATCGCTAATTACACAACCCTGCACTGAAAAATAGACGGGTAAGTGCCTCTGACTTGGCACAAGGACGAGCTGTAGAAATTGGTGTTTCAGTGACTGATCACACAGCGTGAAGGACACCGCATGAAGTCGACCTCCGTGGATGGCATCCAAGAAGAAGACCATGGCTCACAAAACTGCAAGATTAAACTTTGCCAAAGAACACGAAAGAAGCCTGATGAATGTTGGCAGGACATTCTGTGGTCTGATGAAACCAAAATAAATTTGTTTGGATCAGTTGGGTTCCAGTATATCTGGTGTGGACCTGGCCAGCACTGCCACAGCGCCGACCTTGAAACGTGGAGGAAGGAGTGTGTCGATATGAGGTTGCATAGAGCGTAAATGGTCTAGTGGAGATGAATGCAAGTCTGTATACCCAAATACTGAACGAAGAGAAGACTCCTGGTCTCAAGAATCTTGGCAGAAGAGGAATTTTCCAACGTGACAATGATCCCAAACACACTGAAAGAATAATACAAGACTTTTTAAAGAAGAGAAAAGCGAAACCTCTGACCTCACCAAGTGTGTCCCCTGACTTGAATCAGCTGGAACACCTTTGGAGTATTTTAAAGCAGAAGCCAGAGCAACAAAACCCCTCCAGCAAAGAGCAGCTTAAAAGAGTCGTCTGTGAAGAATGGCAGAAAATCTCTCCAGAGATCTGTTTAGATTCATTTTACTCTAATCTGTCAAACATTTGTGTTAGGCATCATTCCTCTTGAGTTTTGGCTAAATTAAACTGGACAGGATTTGTATTTACTTTACATTCTAGAGATACTTAACAAGAGTGTACTCAGTTTTGTTGTATACTGCATGGTGGAAATAATTTTACTAAAGTACTCCCACAATTTAGAGTTTCACTTTCATAAAGCTGGGGAACTCACTAGAGACAAAGTTAATGTCACTTAATCCAAGATACTGTATGAAGCAAACCAAAAACACTAATAAATTTAGTGGTGGAGTGCACCTTTAACTTCATGACGCGTTTAACTTCATCTGTACAAAAGGTCTGTTTCTAGTTTCGGCCATTTATCTGCCACACTGAATGATTTGGGAGCTAACCATGGCTGCAGTGTCTGTGGTATTTCACTGCATAATATTCTTTCTATATGAAAGCCCATAAAATTGTGGTTATATTATAGCAAGGTTCTGAAGAGAAAAGCAGTAAATTAAGCGGCAGCCGTCAGAGGCCTTGGAAAGCAGAGGTAAGGTCAGTGAAGTTGAGAATGGCATCCTGTCAGAAAGCAGCAGCAGCAGCCCTGAGCCAGGAGAGCACTGTGACAGTGAGTGATAAATTGGACATCGCTATACGGCGCTCTGAAGCACCTTTCAGTCTCTATTTTAAATTTTCAACTTCCTGCAGTTGAATGTGATTGAGCTCTGGTGCAGGTTAAGGCTTTGTACCAGGCTGCTTTATAAGCGTCGGGTACTATAATCACACAGTTCCACAAAAGTGAACATTTAGCTTTAATAGGTCTTGGAAAATCAAGCTTGAGGTTCTTTAAATACTGATTTCATGTTGCAAAGGGAATTTAACCTTAGATTAATAAGGGCACGGTGTGAATCTTTTGTCTCTGTGTTGCAAAATCCCAGCTAAAGCAGTAACGTCACTGTTTTATCATAGGCTGATGTCTGTAAGTCCTCCAGCTGAACAGGTTGTTTGTCCCTGCCCTCTGATAGAATAGAATAGAATAGAATAGAATAGAATAGCTCCCACAGTGGAAGACATACCTGACGTTCGAGGTTAGGCTGAGGAAACGATCACGGTTTGGATTAAAATAAGTACTTCTGTGCCTTCAGGAGACAAATAAGCACATTTCCAGAAATGTTGACCTTGATACCTTTAACATGCTGAATCGTATTTGTAGCATAAGGTGAGAGAGTGAAAGTATATAAGAGCAGAGAGAGAAAAGTTTGAAATACAAAGAGAAACGTGAGAAAGTGAAGAGTGAAAGAAAGAAAGGGTGGAGGAGAAGGGAGAGGAGGAGGCAAGGTGTTTGTGGATGCTATCTGTCTCCTGTGTTATTTATCACCAAGACAGGTACAGATATGGAGTCTTAGCTTCCCAGCCTCATTACACATTCACTCTCCTTTTCAAGCGCACACACACACACACACACATTTTCATACACATTCACACAAACTTCCTCCATCTTCACTCGCTTTTGTTCTTCACTGTCTCTCTAACCCTTCCTCTCTCTCTCTCTCTCTCTCTCTCTCTTTCTCTCTCTCTCTCTCTCTCTCTCTCTCTCTCTCTCTCAGATGCACACACACACAAACAAACATGCATTTCAATTAAATCCAGGCTCAGCATGATGAATGTGGTTACCTTTTAATTTCAATTATAGCGGCTGTTTAGCTAGCTAGAAAGCTGTTGTGTGCTCAAGCAACATCCGCCAAGCGATGGCTCAATTACAACACACAAAGTGCAGAAACGGGTGCATGCCGAGGCACAAGCACACTTTTAGCTGATACACAGGCAAATATACACAGCAGTAAATGCACATGGACAAGGCACACACACATGCAAACACATGCACACACACAAAATTAGATTAGCTAATTTAGTTCTTGTCTGGACACATTTTTCACCTCCGTCTAGCTGACGGCTGTTCTAAAACCTATTTAGAGTTTCCACAGGGCAGCACGGCATCTCAGCGACTACTGACGATGTGCGGAAACTCATAATTATTGCCCCAAATACACGTGTTGTTTATTCATTTATAAGTAAAAGATGTCATACGTGAGAAATAAGTGGTTGAGGACATAATTATCTCATGGGATTCAGCTAAAATGAATTTCTTGTAGGGCCTATTTATGCCAACACAAATCAAACGACGCACTGCATTTTGAGTTTCTAACCTACTTTAACAAAACCAGCATCTTGACTCTTTTTTTAAACTTTGTTGACAGGGGGAGCATTTACTGAACATGCATTCGTAGTTTTAAAAACCTCACCTGAACACTGCCCAGAACTACAACAGGTTGTGGTAGTCCCTCCCCACTCTTGTGCCCCTTTACTGACTTTCCAACCCCAACCAAGCAATTCCACCTTCGCACACGTGCCTCTGTTAACAGTTGCACTTCAGCCACACACCTAAAGCTAAAGATAACACTTTGTTGATGAAAAACAGTCTTTCTGATGCAAAATAAGCCAAATTCCTAGTGAATGGTCCATGTACGCCTGTGGCTGTTCTCGTTTTGGATAATTCACTTATTTTGGAGGATTCACTTAATTGCCGTCTTACCAGTGTCAGATAAGACAAAAATTTGCATCTCAGTGTGTTACAATAAATCCAAGGATCATAAGCATGATTATAAGATCAATTCTGTCTTTCTACATCGATTAAAACTGTAAAAAAAAAACAAAAACATTTATGTCAAAGTAATTGGTTGTTGACACTGTCTGATATAAATGTAGTGAGATGCCACGTTTTACAAATTCCTTTAGCAAAAACAGCTTGTGTTTGACAGGTATGGCCATGAATTTATGTTAAAGGAAACCTGAGATTGAGAGTGAGAGGCAGAAAGTTAAGAGGAAAAAAATGGATATAGCCAAAGTGTTTTAAAAAAAAAAAACAGAGAGAAAACAGCTGGCAGGTAGTGGAGGAGCAGGACGGATAAAGGTAAAGAAAGAAAAATACAGACTGAGAGAGAGAGAGAGAGAGAGAGAGAGAGAGAGAAATAGAGAAATAGAGACACCCAACGGTAGTTGCTGTCATTTCAGCAGCAGCAGCTATTAAACCAGTTTAAATTGCTGCTGTGCCGCCTGACAAAACAGTCAAAAACAGGGAAATGGCTGTAAAATAGGTCACACACACAGAGTGATATTCACACTCACAGTATGTGCTTTCACCTACGGAGTCAGTTCAAGAAGGCTAGAATAAATAAGTGCAACACACACACACACACACACACGCAAACACAAACACACCACCTCTGGAGTCAATCAGAAGAAGAATTGCCCAAACTAGACACATGCCTCAGGATGAAAGAGCTCTCAGGGCATATTCTGCTATTTCTAACCCACAGTGTTGTGCCTCTCACATGCACACATGATCTCTCTGTCTCTCTCACTCGCACACACACACACACACACAAACACACGCATATACACACAGTGTGCACTCTATTCTCTCAGCTTGTTTCGTATGAAATTTGACGTGGAATGAAAAGCTCATTTGGTAGAAAGTGGCAACAGAGGGAGAAAAGCGAAGAAGAGACTAAAAGCGGTTCAAAAAAAAAAGAAGGAAAATTACGCCGATGTTGCATCGTTTGTGGTCCCTCTTTGCGTTTCCGGTGCTGTGGTTGTTTTTCATATTAATCCCTGCTCACCTCCACAGTACAAAACATACAAGGATACACACACACACACACACACACACATCCATTAGGGCTGTTTACCTCCTCACTGCTGCTGTGACTGTCATACATGGACTTATTTTTCTGAGATTTTACCCAGTGAAAACCTGAGATGATGTAAAAGTTCTTATTTTTGCAAATGAATTCTGACTTGAATTGAAGTCTTGTCTACAGCTCTAGTGATAAGATAATAGCACATATTTTTCACAGAAAAAACTCAGACTCTTTCTGTGTTGGAGTAGATGAACCAGGCGCTTCTAAAGCAAAGTCTTGTAAGAGAGGCTAAAATCTTCTGCAGCACTGATTCTGCTTGATTTAACCATAAGCTGCTTCTTCTTTGAGCTTCATGAGGTAATCTCATTGTCGCTTTTACCTCAGTCAGCCATCAGGCTTCCTGCAGGCAACAGCTGCTCTTCTGTGTTCTGATGTTTCTTGCAATCAAGATAGAAGCCACGTCCACATCATCACTTTTCTGCAAGTCTGAATCACTTTCCCTGAAAAGAGGATAAATACAACACAACTGGGCTGCAGAGCCGACCGCATAGCAGGGACTGTGCGACCGAGATTTCATTTCTGTTAACAGAGTTGCCATGTTTTGATTAGAACAGCTTACCTTGTTAAATGTGATCAACTCCACACACATGGATTGGTAATTGGATTGCAATCAATTTAATTGGATCTTGGGTTAATTTACACTGTAGACACATTTAGGACACACACACACATGCACATGCAGTATCACATAGAAGCACACTCACTGATTCTTCCTTTCTCAACACCAAGATCTGCACAGACATACTCTATGGTAAACAGTCAGCCTTTGCACCACTGCACAGTTTCATTGCCGTTGCTCATTGTGCCCTGTGACGGCTTAATAGAGACTTTCAAATGCCGTCCCATTAGTTGAGCTGAGAGAAAAACGTTGATAATAGGAAGTGGTGAGATGGATCATCCACTGGTACAACCTAAATTAGCTGATGAACATGTTCACATCTCAGTGTGAAAACAAAGAAAACATCTGAATGAATCAAACACATTTTTTTTGTGTGGGCATATGTATGTGTGTGTGCGAATGAATTGTGCATGTGGAGGGTCATGGGAGGTGACCCAGTTTCTGAAGGTTTATCCAGACCCCACTGAACCCACTCTCTCTCCCCCTCTGTAGACTTCCAGTAATACCGCGGCAGCTTTTATTAAAATTAAGGCTCTCATCCCTGGAGAGGGACATAGAGGGGAATGTTCAGGGGTTGGTGGTAAGGAGGGGTGTGTGGATGCAGGGTTGGAGGTGGTTGGTCTGCACAGCACCACATTGTACTTTATTATGTGAGAGCCACAACTGGGCTACAAATCAATCTATTTTAGTGCCCCCCTAAGAGAAAGCTGGCAAAAACGCTGGTTCAGTACATTCAGAGTTCAGAGAGCTGGATTCGTCTTGATTTGAAAGGACACTTGACAGGCACTGGTTCTGTTTCAGTTGTTTTCTGTCTTCAGGTGCTCTCTGACAACCTCGTATCAACCACTGAAGTCAGTGGGTAGTTAGCATGAACAGAAATAACTGAACAGGCAGGTAAAAGAGCAACCGACACGACTGATTTCGAGGCATGAATGCTACCAGACTTAAGGCTGTAGTAATCAGTATTATTTATATTAATGTGGTGAGGACACCCACCCCGCTGAGGAGATAACATGGTGGGTTTGAATCAGAAATTTCCAGTTGCCTGATGGTCTCCTCTCCTCTCATGATAAAAGTGTCAGAATCAACATTGGCCAGGGGATAGGACGGGCCTTCCTAAGCTCAGAGAGGCCGATGTTCTGACATGATAACAAACGTAACAGCAGGACATGAACTTACTTTACAACCTTTTGGGGGTATCCTGGCTTTAAATCTCTCATTTGTGACAAAAAGATCATTGTTCAGTCGTGCTTTCCAAATGCATGCCTTGGAAAAAAAAACAGTGAATGGTATGAAGAAGTGTCCAGCTGTCAAAAGTGGTGCTCTTTGGACGGAAGACAAGTTAAAAAAAAAACAAAAAAACACCAAAATGCACAAAAAAGTATTTTTCTGTGACGTCTTCTCCCTCTCCACTTTGTTGGAGTGTACTTTCCTCCTGTTATTGCCTGTTTGCAGAACTGAACAAGTGCGTTTGCTGCCGTTAGAGCAGAAAACTGGCTCCATCTGACGAATACGTCACTCCCTCTCTGTCGTCCTCACTTCCCTCTCGCTGACAGAGACAACAGCACTATGTTTCACTGACTTTCTCTACTTTTCTTTCTCTGTCTCCTCTTTGTCTTTCACCACTTTCTTTTCTGCCTCTTGGTAACTGACACTTTGTCTTTGTCACCTTACCACTCTACCCTCTGCTGCTTCCCCACAGTCATCCCTATTTCTACTTCTCTCTCCTTTTTTTATTGACAGCTGTCCCATAGCATCAGTGATGTAACAGTCTCCAACCATCTGTCCTCACCCTCCCTTCACCAGATCCCACACCTTCTCTGCCCCTCCTCCTCCTCTTTCTTGATATTGACAGCTGTCATGGAGCATTGATGCAGTAAAATCCTGTTTTTCAGTGACAACTGTGTTTATTTTGGTTTTGCGTCCTTTGATTGGATCCCACAGCAGGATCTGCCATCCAGCGTGATGAGTCACAGAAAAAGCACATTGAGTCATTCTTCATCTTTTTCTTCTGTGACTTTCTGCCTCGTTCTTTCTTCCTCCTCCTCTCTTTTCCATCCTCCTCCTCTTCTCGAGGATTTACTGTCATAACCTTACATTTACATTTAGTGTAAATTCTTTACAGGCATGTGAAATTGTCCTCTTTTCGACTACGTGTAATGCATGTTGACAAGGTCTGAAGTGAACGCTGGCATAAAGACGTATCCTTGCATGCCTCCACGTCGTTCAGTCTCTTTTTCCCCCCCGTATTTTTTGCTCATGTTTTATCATTGGCCCACAGAGTTACTCAGCTACTAACCCTAATCCCACTGAGAGTTTATTCCTGTTAAGATGTGTATGTGCGCCGCTGGGATTGGGGCTCCCTCTTGGCATGAATAAATCAACTGAAAGCATATTTCCTTCATTCTCTCTGTCATACATCCAAAGTCACAAAGTCTGACGTGTGTAAAAAATCAAGCACTCGTGTTTAGTGTGATGGTCAAACTGAACTTGTGTGTCTGAACTTGCATAAAGAAAGACGACTTCTAGGCTTTATCCAGTGTTGCTAAATTAATAAACAAATCTGGAACCACATATGAAACAAGAGGAGAAGCCTTTGGCTGAATTTTGAATTGCGCTGAATTGGTCATCAGCACTGAAGCGGTTTTGCTCAGGCGGTGTGGATGTGTGCCCAACTCGCAAAAGCGCGGCCAAATCTGGTCGCCAGTTCACAATTGGTCCTCCGGTGCTGGAAAGGCATCTCTGCCCAGTGAGATTCGCCTACCTGTGAATGATAATTAGCACTTAGTGCTCTAGAGTCCTCTCACAATTCAAGTGGGTTGATCTGAGACTCTGCGTTGTGAGTGGGACTGTTTCAGCCGTGTCATGGACGCGTGGCCTGTAAACAGGCATCGGGCTGCTGCAGATTGTCCTGCTCAGACCGTGAAAGGGACGAGAGGAGCGCTGTTCTGACCCTTCAGACTATCGCTCATCAGCTGGAAATCGATGACATGAATCTATTCATTTGAATTTCTCACAAATGTAGAGTTTGTTTTATTGTTTGTTTTTCTGGTTTGGGTCAGAGGACCTTTAAAAAAATGACAATCATTCAAAAACTACATCAGAATCACTTCAACATCAGTGTAATCTATCTATTGTGATTTTTTTTTTCTTTTGGAATAATCTTAATTAATTCCGTTTTTTCTTTTACGTGGTGCGCTTAAAGGAAAGTTTGAAAATTACCTTTTCTTCCTGCCATCTTGTTGCGTCAGTCAAGCAATATGACAGGCTGTGAATCAAGTGAATAAAGCAAATAAACCAGCATGGGAGCTGAGATAACCTGTGTGTATGTCTGCGTGTGAATGTGCGTGTTGTGTGTGTTCGCCTGAGGGAAGCCCTCTGAACCCTCTATCTCTCCCTTTCTCTTTCTCTCACAGAGTATAAAAATAATGTAGAGCAGGGTGGGACAGGAGAGAAAGCGATACACTCGGTTTACAGACAGTGTGAGCTGAATACAAAGCAGAGAGACGAGCGAACACCACCGCACACTGGATTTACTACTGTCATGTTGAGGAGTTGGCCTTATTAACGGCTGGCAGTTTATTACAATCAGCATCACCGGGATAACTCTGTCATATCCACTGCTCAGCTTTCACATGAGTCTGAAAATCTCAGTTGGTGTTGAACAAACCGGGTTTGTATCGTCGTGGTGAAGAAGGAGCTGAGTCTTAGCTTTCAGTCTGTTGTTCAAACCTCACCTGTGGTCAGCAGGTTCGTTCAGTGACCATACCAATGAAATTGCACCGTCACCACAACCCTGAACTGGACAAGTTGCAAGAGATGCATGGATGGATGGAAATCTTTATCCAGACTGACAAAATGGAAGAATTAGCTTCAATTCTTGAGTCATTTCATTCTTCACTCTAATTCCTGTTCTGTCAAGGCCCATCAAAGTGCTCTGAAAACAGCCCTGTCTTCCCACAGGATTATAAAAGAGATGCACTGGCAAATAAAAAAAAAAAAGAAAAACTGGCAAAAGAAAAGATTTTATTAAAATATAAGCAAACTAGTGCAACGAGGCTACCAATGAATAGGAGGCAGGGTATGATTCAGTGGAGACATGTTGATGTAAAACACTTCTATCCCTAATGAAACTGATGCTGATTAAAAAAAAATCCTTAATCAATTTAATAACATGTGAGGGAACGCTGATGTCAGTTTTACCTCTGTGTTCAGTTTCCTCATATGGTCTGTAGCACTTCAGCACACTGCAGAGGTTCAGTGGGTGGTATAAAGCAACAAAAAGCTAATCAAAGAATATTCTGAGTACATGCTGCAATGTAATTTAATAGCTGCTGATGCCTTATTTGCTTTCCAAAAAAAAAAAACATCTCTTTGTAGTCATGTTTTCTGAAACAGTTTTAATAAGAGGAGATAGAAAAGGAAAGGGGAGGTAGAGGCTAGGAAGGAGGAAGTATGATGACACGCGTGGAGATAATGCAAAGGATGTGTCGTGTCTTAGATTACCTCCTCCTTTCTTCCCTTACACCCTTGTTTCCTATGTGATCTCGTAAATTTGGGGTGTGCCCAGTTTTCTGGGGAGTGACTGACAGGTGACTCAAAATTGCATTTTCCAGGGATTTCAGTCACACATGGCTTATGCCTCCTCTTGTTCACTGGTCTCCCTTCCTTTCCAATTTATCCTCTGGTGGAAGACGCGTGGTAGTGAGGGAGGGTGAGGCAAGACAAATGGAACAAACCTGACGGAGGAGAGAGTATGAAATGAGACCAGAAAAGAGCAGAGTAATGAGACAAGAGGAGATGCAAGAATGAGATGCAAGAGGAGAGGGGTGAGAGGAAAGAGAGGGAACGTGGCAGAAGAAGAATAAGAGGTGGGAGGAAATGAGTGGGTGAGAGATGCCTTCAGGTAGCCTATTTTCTCACCCTGCAGGACAGAGACAGCAATTAGGATTGCTGTGTGTGTGTGTGTGTGTTTGTGTGTGTGTGTGTGTGTGTGTGTGTGTGTGTGTGTGTGTGTGTGTGTGTGTGTGTGTGTGTGTGTGTGTGTGTGTGTGTGTAGGGGGGGGTGTTGTCATGAATCCAGCAGGGTTTCAGGGGTTTTGAAAGGTAGGGAGCAGCCCGCTGCAGCACCCTACCCGTGTTTCATCATCACTTAACAAATACACTCACACACACATACACAGCTGGGTCCTTCTGCTCAGGCGTGCGGTTGTTGTGACTTGACAGTTAAGCCACTTTAAGTTGAACAACCTCCTGCTGCTGTGGCATTAACTGGAACACACACAGAAATGTACACGCAATAAAACAGCACACACATATACCTGTGTTGCCTCCTGCTTTATGGTGGCTCATTGCACCCAACAAAAAAAAAAAAAAAAAGAAGAAGAAGAAACAGGATGACAGTGCTCTCGTTAGTTACACAGGGTGGGAGTGTCTCTCTGCTTCTGTGCTGCTGTTTGATCCATCTTGGATCTTGCAGTCGATGGAGCTTGTGAGGGCTGGATCTGCAGGGAGAAACACTGCAGTGGGATTTGTGTCTTGTTGGTCGTTTCGTTGGCTCTCTGCGTAAAGTAAGCCTTGGTACTGAAATGTGTTAAGTTCTGAGGGACACGTTGAATTCCTCGTTTCAAAAACCCGCTCTGGTCACGGGCCTTTCACCGATAAACAGCATCTGTCAGAAACCCGGACGTTAAGCTGCACCAAGCAAGATTGTTCTGTTAAAATATCAGTTCTGTACAGTGGTCACTTGGCAACACAACATGCTCTCTGTCTGAGCTCAAATCTGCGGACTCACATCTCTAATCCATGTTGTCATGGTGTACGTCCATTAAAAATGAATGTGAGACTGACTTTTAAGTACTGGCCTTTTAAAATATCACAAGCATCGATCACAGGCTCTCATCCGAACAGACGTCTGAAGCTGAAATACGTAACTTTTGGCATTAAAATCATGAATAATGGCATTGTACTACATCTGCTGTTTATGTGTTTTCTTGCTTTAATCCTCCTGCTTGACTGGCCTTTCTGATGTCTGAGACATTTGGATGCATTAAATATTTCATAGGGGCATGGCCAGTAGTGAATCTGATTTTGGCAATAAAACTCAAAGACGTCAGAGCCGCAGTAAGAGGAAAGTTGTTGTGCAGCTAATCATTCACTGGAGTGTCGAAATAGTAAAACTTATATTTAGTATTGTTTAATTTATGACAGATCAGTTGCCTCAGGCTCAATTCTCTTCATCAAACTGCCTGACAAGTGTAGGGGAAGGAACTTGACCAGTAACAGTGAGATTCAGAGTATTCTTTGGTCCCAGGAGGAGAGAAGCTTGTATCTGGACTTGTGTTGATGTTCTGTGTTGGTGCAGCTGTTTTATCTCCCCTGCACACATTTGTAACAGCAACATTTATTCATCTTTTTCTGTCTGTGATCTATTTATAGGTTGACTTCCATGACTTCTAGCCATGTGTTCCCATTAGTACGATAGCACCTAAATCCAGGAAGCTTGTGGATGTTTACTATATTTTTTCCATGTTTAAAATCATTTGAATACTCTGCCAGTTGTTGTTGTTGCTGTTGTTGTGCTGCCCACCAGGCATGTTCTAACCCAGAGAGAGTGTGTGATCCCTCCAGGATGCATCCATACCACTGGTATGTTTAACGATCCCACACAGCAACTGAACCCTCGCACAGGTGTTTTTACTGATCAGACCTATTCTCAGGACTGCACGGACCGTGTTTAATTGGCATCTCCCTCACTCTCTCTCTCTCTCTCTCTCTCTCTCTCTCTCTCTCTCTCTCTCTCTCTCTCTCTCTCTCTCTCTCTCTGCACCTGTTAAGATGGTACCTTTTCATTCTTGTTGGTATCTTGCTTTCACAGTTCAGCTTAACTTTAACCTGAGTAAAGATCTAATCAGCCACAAAACAAGAAGTCCTCCACAGCCTGAACCACCATGAAGGGCACAGTTCAGCTAGCTTTAGCAACAAATACTACATGTTTAGGTTACATCGCCGCATCACAACAATGCAGGTGGTTGTATTGTTGGGGAAGTGTTGTATCTGGCACCAGTGAGACATCCAGAAAGTCCAGTTTGAGTAACATCCATGAAGTCTAAGGTTTCTCAGAAACCAGAACTCAAACGCAAAAAAAATATATATATAAAGTTATCATAGCAGCAACTATTTCATCCTTCATTGTGATAATTGCAAGTTACAAAGTAGTTCACCAGCAACGTGCACGTGCATGGATCTGACTGGCCAGTGAAGCAGAGAGTGGACAGTCCTCTGCGCTCGTTCAGATGAATGAGGTGGCTGGTTTTTCTTACAGGGCTGATGTCAGTACGAACTTCTTTGCTTTCATTGGTAGTTTACATGTGGTGTTTTTTTGTTCTTCCACAGGCCAGGCGGAAACTACTGTCTTTGTGATACTTGGCTTGTTCAATTTTTTGGTAATGATGGTCTTCATAAGACAGGAAACTGCACACAGTGATATTCTGTTTCACAATAATGGTCTAAAGTCAATACTCACAAACACACTTTGACTGCAGAAGTTTAATCTGCACCATTATATTGTTTCCACCAGGAGAGAAAGATCAAAGCCAGCCAATAAAAGCTGGCTCTCACAGTGGCAGCCATGTTCGACTCCACACGCTACAGTGACCCCATGTGGATGCAGCCTTGACCACATTATCCAATTTAACACTGTGTTATTCAGTTTAACACAGAATAATATGGGCACTGATGTAACCGGTGGTCACTTTCCACAGGCAGAGACTTAACATGCAGCAGCTGCTCCTCGGCTCGACTCTGACCACAAACCCTCTGCTCACATGCGAGTCTTATCTGATCTGCAGCCTGAAAAGGATCCCATTCAGTTGCTGAGATGGAAGTATTTTCATTTAGAATAAATTTACACAAAGGGGCCATATTATTCCGTATCGACCACACGTTACTGCTGGCCTCTCTGAGCAGTCATACTACAGATCAGCAGATAGTGGGTTACTTCAGGACACTGGAGGTTGAGTCTGCCTTTCATAACCATAACATCAGAATAAGCAGGTTTATTTATATAGTACCTGTCAAGAGCAGACATCACACATTTGCTTCATGATAAAGACAAGTATCAAATAAAAGCCACAGGAACAGCTATAAAATGAGATTATAAAAACTAATCAAAGCACATTTAAACAAGTGGGTCTTTAATCTTTTTTTTACAATTTACACAACATAAAGTTAAACTTCAGGATGCAAATAAAAAACAACTGGACGTTTCCTTGTTGGTTTCAGAGATACATTCTGACACCCAGGCTCCACTTGGTATAAACCAAAATCAACAATAACCCCCTCACTCAAACAGCTTTGGCTGAGACTCAGGGCCAGACTCATGAAAAAAACAAAAGCCAAGAAGAAAACAATTTATTATGGAAGGTGCCAAAATATCCGATGATAATCACATGAAATGAAAATCCGGTAGCACCACACAACCGAGACCGAGAATCCTGTGTCGAGAAACACAAACATATAAAAACTAAATCAATTATTCACTACGCAGCTTTGGCGCTTTATACAGACTCTGTGATAGCTGATAATTCACCCTCAATAAATGAATGAACGAGGCTTCAACTCAGCAATTTACCAGTAATAATTTCTAAACTGCAAGAATTATTTTTTTTTTTATTATAACCTGTTTCTTGTTTGACATCGACAACGGTTTTTGTAATCTAAACAGTTAGCTTGCATTTTCTTTTTTGTTAATTAATGATGTTGTCTCTAACCCCTGACTTCCCAGCCCTGTGTGCAGTAATGAATGAGTTAGAGCAAAGTATTTTTTTTAATGCACACAACGTAGTTAAAGCCACAAAAGTCATGTATGTGTTGCATTATTAAACTGCAATCAGGGACAGAGAATCCCTGTTCGTTCTTCTTTCCTGAATGCGTGTATGCGTGTGTTGAAGGGTACAGCTGATGTTCATACCATGATGAAGGGGCAGCAGAGGTGAACACTTCGTGTATAAACCGAAGCCACATTTCCCTTTCTTCCCTTCCTCTTCCTCCCATCTGCTTCTTGTTCTTGTCTCCACTCCCAGTGTGTGTGTCTGTGCGTGTGTGTGTGTGTGTAGTATAATAAATAATGCAGTGTGTGTTGTATGAAAAGATAAGGAGGCAACATGGGGTTGCTTAGAGGTTGAAGGAGGTGATGTCACTACATTCACCCTCTACCCTCACAGCGAGAGGGGACAGAGAGGAAGGAAAAATAGATAAAGATAAAGGTGAGAGGATGAAGAAAGAATATGAAAGGAGCTGGAGAGAGATAGAGGAAGAGAGGCCGTGTCAGACGGAGAGAGATAAAGAGAAAAAAATTGAGAAATGAGAGAGAAGGTGGAAAGGCTGTCGTTGGCCTGGTCAGATGTTTTACTTACCGTATATTATCCCCTGTTTATTGTTTATACTGTTCATACACACAGCAGGGTGGCTGTCCCGACCTTCATGTCAAGGGCAGAGTGTGTGACAGTTGGTGTATGTGTGTAGATGTGTGCGTATGTGTGTGTGCATGTTTTCATACATCTTAAGATGTGACTGATACAAAATGAGAACATTGTGTGGCAAAGATGAGTGTCTATGTGCAAGTGTGTGTGCTTACACACAAACGTTTATGGCGTGCGCTCATGAATATGTGCTGTGACTAATTAACCTACAAGCTAAATGTTTGTGTGTCTGCATTTAAGTGTCTTTTTTTTGTTATTTTCACGCGGTGTGTGTGGTTGTGTGCATGCTTTCTCTCTTTCTGCTGTCTTGGAACGTGTGTTAGTGTTTATGTGCATGTATGTTTGCAAGGACCAGTTCTGACATGGAGAATATGGACATGTTTGGACAGTGCGGACAATTTGTCCAGTCCTCACATTTTCAGAGTAGGTTTAGGATTTGGTGTCGGGGTTACGGTCAGAATTAGTTTCACATTAAGGTCAGCACTGAGGCTCTCACAGGCTTTTGTCCAAAGGATGTGCATGTGGTTGCGTTTGTACAATACCGGGCGTGTGAATACATGAAAGCATTCACACATGTTTCTGCTACAGGTGAGGGGTCCGTACAGACCCTCACAGACATGAACAAATGATGAAATTTATGACACACGGATGATCCCTGCAGCCATGCGGATGCAAAAACTATAAATTCAGATTGAGAAGCAGGGAATGTGTTATGGCTAACAGACCTCACAAGTACAGTACAAAGGGCAAAGAACTATTCCACAAACAAAGAGTAGGTGAAGATAGTAAGAGCAGAACTTCTCACACAGATAAAATTAGAGTTTACATTAGCTTGTTCTGACATTTGCACCACCCAGCATCAGATAGGAACACACACGTTTGTCATCTCTGACTTTTTGTAGGCAATGGAAGACTGCAGGGCCAATATTGAAGTTCTGTGAAGTTCTAAAGATGTGTGTGAGAGAAAGCACACAACCTTGATATTTCACAGGTTTTGGCCGAAAGTTCGACTTCATTAAACCATAATATCCAAGTACACTGACCTCTGCGAGGTGTGTCCAGTGGCATTTCAGCATCGGCAGGAATTATTGGAAGAACAGCACTGGACTGCAAAGAAGAAGAAAATAGAAGTTTTATGTGCTGTACTAAGGGCTGTATAACTACGTTACCGTGACCCAATTTAAAATAAATAAATAAATAAAATAGTCAGAGCCTGGCAGGAAATATCCAACATAAAGGAGAATACCTTGTTAGAAGATGTACTTGTTTATATATAAATTCCACATTTTAATTCAAATGAAGTCTGGATGATTTATCAACCTGATGTAATGTGCTTTATCACTTTACTTTCTAACTTTGGGCACTTTCAAACAGTGTATATTTGTTTTTCTTTCTCGCTCACCTTTCCCTCTCTTCTTTTCATCTGACATTTTGTCTTACTCTTTCTCTCCTTGTCTCGCCTCTGCGGCAAATTGAGTCTGAATGAGCTCCAAATCATGTTCAAGTGCAGCCAGAGACACTTCCAACTCTTTCAGACAGTCATTCTGCTTGGTAAACTATCATCAACACACACACACACACACAGATGCAGACTGCTCTGTCTGGCAGTCTATCAGGAGCCTTTGGCACTTGTGCTGTTGTAGCGTCATTATCCTGCAATGAATAATCTCTCAGTCATTTCCTTGTACAGGACACAGCCAAGGAGCCGGGGAGAGACAGTCAGGACGACATAGAGACTGACACATATCATGATGCAATGTCGAGCTGCAGGGCCACAGAGCTTCCTCAAGGGTGTCTGAGAGCCCGTGACTCCACCGGTAGCAACTTGAACTGGAAACTATGAGAGCAGCTGGATGCCATTAGACAGCAATGAGCAGGGAGAAGCCAAATTACCCCCATTTCCTAAAGGTTAAAACTGAAGTTCAACTTTGTAAGAATACACTGAAACAGAATATAAAGAAACACAGGTTTTAAAAAATGGTCTCATTTTTTGTGAAACCTTCACTGAGACTATTTGCTGCTAATGATATCAGGTCAAAACTTAATAGAACATTTATGCTGGGTTTATACATGATGCAGAGGTTTAACAGCAGTCCTGCCGGAGACAGGGTTTGATTTATAATTCAGTGTCAAATTTCCTCCGTTAATACCAATGCACCACTTGATGGATGTGTCGTACATGATCAGACTATTTCGTGCTTTAATTATATTCCCTATAATAACTGTGTCACACTGTTTCATTCATTTTGTGATATATTACTTTGTGGGATATACATACACTAATAGAGCTGGAGTTACATCCAGGTAGCTGCAGTTTAGCCAAGTCTAAACACTGAGATGGAGAATACTGTTTCGTTCAGGTGTTACAGTGCAGGGCGACCGTGCTGAGCAGGTTTGCATTGGTGACGGCTTTGTTTGATGTGTTATTTTAAAGGAGACAATATCTGGGCTTGATCACAAGCATAAGATCCAAAGATACACAGAACTGAGAATCCCCCGTAAGTTTAACTTTATGGGACTAAAATGCTATTGGACTATTTCACGTAATATATTCCAAAATAATAAAGAGCTTTTACATTACTTTTTAAATGTATCTAAACATAAATATATATAAACATTAAATAAATATGTTGTTCAATATTTTTTCACTGAAAATATTAAGTAAAATTAACTCGAATTATCCAAAAACCATTGCCAACTTATATTTTCAGATAGTTTACAGGCCTATTTTGTTGTTCTGATTCTTTACATTTTCCCCAAGTTCTTCCATCATCAGAGGCACAGAGCTGCAGTTGTAGGACATCAAATTTGTATCCTCCTTTTAAACCTAGAGGTAGTTTGGTACTGGAGCATTACTCTAACCTAAAGGTACAGAATGTGGGCAACATTCAAGGAAGTATTCTGGAAGCAAAATTGCTTTTCAGGCAGACTAACACAGTAACAAACAGGACACGTCACCGTGAATCACAATAGCTGATCAGCGTCAGAAGGATAACGACAAATCAAACACTGGTTAAGTGGCTGTTCTCCGTGTGTTGTCTCTAGCTGTTGCCAGTGGCCCAGATGTCTAAGTATACTTTGATTACATTGCCTCTTCTTGTTGCCAAGACAAATTTAGCCCCAGTTGCCAGGAACGAGGCAGCATAATGGAAGGCCTGCTTCTTAGGTGCCTCTAGCTGTCTCTGTGACGGAGTCCAAGGGACGATTTCAGCACGCCTTCTTTATTAACCACAACATTTCATTGTCTTGAAGCATTTAAATCAGTGGTTTTCCAAGCGTGCTACTTTGGTTTCTCGCACTGATGAAGATGCCTACAAATTCTGCCCACTGTCTCCTGACCTCTCAAACTTTTTCAAATGTTCAGACGCTTTTCTGTGTTTGGGTGTGACACTGAAAAGTGTTTCCTGGTCATGTGGACTACAGTGGTTCATTTTTAACACAGATTGAGCTCTGAATCATCATAACATCTCTTCTCACTTTGTGTCTGCATGGGTCATTCGCCACTCTTATTGGCAAGATATGAATCCTTCTGCTGTTTGGTTGGCTGATTTCTAAATAGCAAAGGCCAGTTCCAGTCATCTGTCATGTGCGACGCTGAGAGCAACTTGAGAAAGATGGAGAGGTTTTTACGACGACATCAACTCCTGCTTCATGATGTGAAATTGACAGGTCATCTGCTCTGCTGCGGGCCCTTCTCTGGGTTCCTGTTTAATATCTCAGTTTGTATGTGTGCATGCACCCGTGTGTGCTACCCAGCGTACCAGCAGTATACTGTCAGATGAGGGAACGGCTGTCATCACACAGTCTTGGGTGTGTTGGGATGAATGTTAACTTTGTTAGCACTCTTCGCTGAGTTTTTACATGCAGATGGTATTTCTGATGGCAGTTTTCCAGTTTATGATCACATTATCTGGAGTAGATCAAAACAGAGCACAAATCATAGACGTGAGAAGTGTTGTATGTTGTGATTGGTTTCCCTATGTGTCTCTTCTAACCTCTCAGAGCAGTTTGATTTTAAAGCCTTGTACACAAAACATCTCCCAGCAGTATGGGAACACCTGTTTCCTATGCACTTCAAATCTGAAGTTTCCTAGAGTGATTTCTAGATTCTTTCTTCAGTTACAAAGAACACTTGAACACTGTGTCTGTGTTTTTCTAAACAATTAATACAGTTGAAAAAGAAAATGCATCTTTTTAAAAAGCAGCTTCTTATGGAAGATGGATTTGGCATCAGAGGGATGGACACAGTGCACATGTGACACACAGTTGTACGCAGATATTTCAGTCAGAAATGTTATTGTTCACATTTCCTTTGTCTCATTTGTCAAAAAGAAATTTGGTTATTTATCAGGGTAATTTTAGTGTTTAAGGGGCGTTTGAGAGCAGACAGACAGACAGAAGTAGAGATACATACTGAAACAGGATGTTCAAATAAGGTTAGAGTGTCAGACTCAAAGACACACTCCACTGGCTGTTTCATAAAACAGAGTTATCAAACCACAGACAGAGAGACAATGGTGAAGACGGAGACAGAGACACCGTCGGCGATATTGCTAAGACTGGAGTTATAAAAAGTTGATAATTAAAGACAGGCCTCCGAGGACGGGAAGAGATAATTGGCTTTCTTAGCCACGACACTTCGACCCACTTAATACCAATAACTTAATAAGGCTCCGAGATGGAGATGGAGAAATCACAAAATAACATCTTTCTTGTGACTTCGAAAAGATTCCATTAATAGGTGTGTGTGTGTGTGTATGTGTGTGTGTGTGTGTGTGTGTGTACACTTGCTTCGCACCATGACCCAGGTTGTGGTATTGCCCCAGAAACACTCGGCTCTCTTTCATTTTAAATAAAAAGCTCACACTGTTCATGCTGTTAAATCATGATTCAATATTTTCCTTATTTTTTATTTAACAATTAGTTTTTCTCCCTCTCTTAAAAGCCTGACTCAGAAATGCATGATTAAAGATGTCGGTGCTGAAGTAAAGCGAACAATCATGACTGTTGACAAATTATTAGCTCATTCACATTAAAGTGATTAACAGCACTAAAGTTGAACTGATCATAATTTGTAAAAGACTGTTTGCAAATTTTTAACCACAACAAGGACATTTGCAGCTTTTTATTTAAATTAAGAAGAAGGTGAAGAAGGTATGAGATTTTGTCTTAACTCCATGAAAAAACACACAGTAGATGCAGATGGTGGGTTTTACTGTGAGTAGTGCAAAGGCAAAGAGGAGAAATCATAGAGGAAAGGAGAGAAAATGAAAAAGTGACAGAGAAAGGGCAAAGAGTCGCGCAGGAAATGAAATCTGACGTGGACTCTTGTTATTAATGGTCAGAGTTCACTGAACCTTTCTACACTTCAGCAGCCAACCCATGCTCCCTGTGTGTGTGTGTGGGTGTGTGTGTTTGTGTCTCAGCCAAGGTCAAAAGTATTTAACTAATTCAAAAACTCTGTATAACGCTAATTTTGAATTTATTTCTTTCTGGAATAAATCATCCAAATCAAATGATCAAAAATCAAATTACAGATGTGTGTTGTGGCTCTGTGGGACGTGGTAACATATATCATACGTACAGTGTATCAGGGCAGGTTTGGCAAGTGTGGTTTTTACACAAATTATTTCAAACACTTGCCTCTAAGTCTGACTGAGAGTAAACACAGAAAGCAGCCACCTGGAAACAAAGCACTACACCTCATTTTTCTCTGGGATTCACTTTATATATTGTTCAGCTCTGTTTTAATTATTTTTTCTCATAATTACCTTTTTTTTTTTTTGTCTCACCTGAACGACTGTCATTTCTATTCATGTCATGGCATGTTGCCAGTTTGTGGAATCAAAGCAAACTATATTTAACTTTTCACACATCCCATGTTCTTGTTGCTGTTAGCTTTATTTTTCTTTCCATCATTTCCAATCTTTTACACTCAGAGAAGCTGTTCCTTGTCTTTCTGTTCACTTAATATTATTCCTTCTGTCTTTTTTTTCCTTTCTTTCTGTCTTGTTGGAATTACTAATTTTCATTTTTTTTCTGTTTTATATGGAATGTTATGTGGAAATCTTCAGTTACATCCAGCTGATCATTTGTTGGTGAGATAGTGTTAAACAACACTCGATGGCAATCCAAGTTTATTTTAGTTTTGGTAGCAAAGTGTCCAGTTTTGGATGGAGACAAAAGTTAAATTCAGGGAGCATAGACTAAAGAAGACAGCTAACATCGTCCCGTGTGGTAGAACAGAACTCTAACACAGTGAATCGTGTTGGGGAAAGGAAAACTAAAAGTACTCTACAGACAGTTAATTACAGAATGCAAATATATTGTGTAAATAATGACATTAACATGAAATGATGAAATGAAAATGTTAAGGATCATGACTTTCCTGTAATTGATGAACCGGTAGCCTTAAATTCTGACTGCCTGTCACACAGTGAAGGGGAGACACACTTAAAAGTGAAAAGTGAAAAAAAAAAAATCACATCGTTGGGTTCAAAACATTTTAAAGTTCAGTTTGTGAGACAAAAAGGCAAGAAACAGGTCAGAGGAGTTTTCTATGTGTTTTCTGGTGCGTGTGTTCAGGTCAGTTCTGCGATGTACTGTATTTTTAGCGCCGGCGGGCGACCATCAATAACCCAGACGTTTGGAGTCAGTCTTCACCCATCTATCAGGCTTGTGTGCTGCCCAGGGCTCGAACCCACGATCCCCTCATTTATCTTGCCACGTTTTCCTGCTCTGACAGTCTGCCAACCCCCACTTAAGCACACACACACACACAAACACACAAACTTGTCCCCTCACAACACGTAGTGTGAAACTAAGGTTAAGACGAAAGCTCACTGATAACACTGACTATTGGAATAGCATGAATGCAAATTTGATTCTGGCCGTTCTCAGTAGAGCCGTGAGTCTGTCGGGCATCGTGCTGAATATCTGGCTTTTTACTTGTTTCTGTGACTAATGTTGAGAGTGGGAGATTCATCTCAGTGTAAGGCCTGAGATCCAGGGATATGCAGCAATTTCACCCTCTTGCCTGGAAAACAGCTCATGAGTTGCTTCAGACCAATGGAGCTGATGTATATTTCAACTTCTATGAACCTCAAGCAAAATTAAAAACACAGTAATGTGAAAAAAAAAATTATACATACATTAGTTTGGTCTCTCTTCTTTGAAGATTAATACTTTTCACTCTTTACATTTACTCACACAGTAAAAATAAAACATATTATCTGTCATTTAGCATGTTTACCTAGTCGTTCTCCTCAGCACTTCCCCGTCAGCCTTGTTAGTGTGTCCGTGTTTAAAAATGCATTTTGGCTCCCTCTGATTTACCAGACATTTGTATGAAATGCCATCATGAGCGAGCGTACTGAGAAAAGTAGCTGCAATCTTGAGTTTGTCAATAGCTAAAGTGGCTTTAAATGCCATCAGGATCTGACATTTCATTTTCATATTGCTTTGAGATAAGAGACATTGTACAATGCGGATTCTTAAATGTTGTCCACTTTGGCTATTGAAACAGAATTTCCTCAGGAATATTTCAGATGTATCTTGGAGACTCAGTAAGCTCATGCCAGTTTCTAACAGTCTTAAAGTTTTCCCATGTCCCTCTCTCCTCCAGGCTTCTTCCTCTTTCCCGTTCTGCTCTTATTGACATAAACAGGAGATTGGAAAGCATGGTGACTTATCCCTCCGGACATTACATTGAACAGACACACACATACACATGTGCACACCCACAGATACACACATACATTCACACATCTGCATACATACATATGGACACACACACTCAGGCTCAGAGCACAGCAGGGAATAGCAGAGTGGGATATCAAAGCTGAGACCAGTGGCAACCACGGTGAAATTAAGAAGGAGGGTGGCAAGTAAATGAAACGTTCACTCTCGCATTTGTCATGAATACAAGAAATGGTGGGATGCTGAATTAATTTCTGCCCTCACATTTCCACTTCTCCCAAAAAGAAGGTGGATTTAATCACCTGAGCTGAAACGCAGGGAAGCAGAAGTGGTGCACGTAGCGACAGAATGAAGACGACAACTTCCACTTCTCTGCTGCAAATTAGAGATCTTCTATTTTAAAATGCATAGATACAGCTTCCAAAGACACCTACGTGATACAATAATTGTTTTCCTCCGTTGCTGCCTTTGCACGTTTGACATTTGAGAATGCATTAACAGCTGTTAGACTTGGACTTAGAATAACATGTAAGCTAACATAAAATTTTAAAAAAGAATGGTTGATTGATTCCACCGTTTGGTTAATGCATCCTGAGTTCGAAACTGAAGGTAGTTTTAGCTTCATCTCCATTTTTGCTTTTGTTTAGAATCAGCCCATGAAAATCAGGCTCTTCTTCATTACATGCTGATGCACAGTCACTTGTCCAATCTGTCCAACATTTAGCAGCTGCCCCCTTTTCCCACTTGGCTTAATCACTTTAGAATGAACGATCTTTTGAATAGTTGTGTTCCATCACGGGCGTCTACTGGGAGTGACTTTGGGAGATTATGTCCAGTACACAGTTGCCATTGGTGGCATGTGCCAAATACAGCGTACAGCAGGAGACGTCAAACGCTCACCAGGACGTTTCTGTGAATTTTTAAACTGACAGTAAAGAAAGGATGGTGAAGGCCTACTCTCCATGAATACTGAATGCCAGAACTAAAGAGGCACAAGGCAGCATTTGCTTTAAATACTCCTGGGAGAGATTAACAAATGATTTAAGCTTCTGAAGGATGTGGTGTAAAAAAAAAAATCTAGTGTTTTACTTATTTGATCTCAGAAGTAAAGTTTTTCCTTCCTGTTTGGTTGATGCTTGCTGACACAGCAGCTCTTGCCTGGTCCTTTTGACATAGGATGAATGGTGGCGCCTCTTTTCTGGTCAGCGATCAACTAAATACCGCCTTCAAGCTGATGATAATTGTGCGACTGGGACCTGCCACTCCTGATACTGAACCTTATGATATGTCAGAGTGAATTTCTGATGATACCATTAGGTGCCCAAAAGGCAGAGATTTACATAATTCATTATAAGCCAGGGATAAGACAGCTGTGTATTTTCACCCGTGCTGATAGGTGCGCCTAAAGCAATATCATCAACAGGAAGCTCTGCGAGCTAAAGCTCACACGTACAACCTCATTTTCCTTGAGATTCTGAAAAAAAAGAGATGTAATTTTTTTGAGTCTAGCAGACACCATTACTATGTCAGTAACAGATGTACACAATCAACGCAATATCTTCATATTAATGAAACCAGCTACCATCTGGATTCATTCTGGACGTAGCATTTGTGTGTGAGCAGCCTTGGAAGGATTTGTGGAGCCTCAAGTCCAAGGAGAAACAACCCATATACAGTATAAACCCTGTAAAGAACAACACACTCACATTCACACAACAATGACAAATGCCTCTGACTGACCAGTTAGACTTTCTATTTGGTCACTGTTTGCTTTTGTGCATATATTTATCAGGAACAATGCACATCCATTAACATTCAGTGTACAGTCAGAAGGCAAACACACCATCACAACATATAGCAGGTGCTACATAATAAGAGATGCTCCAACCTTCTATTGAACTCATTATATTTCTGCACAGACATCGAAACAGAACATTTCTGTAGACATACATCTGTTCTACTGATTGTTCAGTTGTAAATATCTTGCAACCTTGAGAACATTTATTGCATTTCATCAAACGCAAAGGTCAGTTGTGGCCCATTTGTACAGACAGAAGCACTTTAAAACATTTAATTTTTTTTTTTTCCCCTTTGTCGATTCATTCCATTGCAGATAAGCTGCAAAAGGCAACAGAAGTGACAGATGGAACAAAGGCAACCTGTAAACAAAAAAAAAAACAAAAAAAACAACTTGCTGTCATAAATTTCAATAAATTACAGATGCCTGACTGACTATGTTGCTACATGGATTAAATTGGCTGTCTGAGTGTAGGTGTGCCTGTGCATATTAAACTGTGTGACTCTGCACTGATCACTGCAACATAACCTGTAGCCGCAAAGCACTTATTACTCACATGACACACACACATGCACACCTTCATACCTGTATGCATTATGTTGGCATAAAGACGTTCACATAATTATGAAAAAGTCCCACCATGTTAATATGCAAATACAACTGCACACACACACAAACACAAACACACAAATGGTTCAATAATGTTGATTGTACAATTGTGTTAATTTATCACTGCTGTACACCAGAGGGTGAATGTGTGTATGTGTGAGCAGAGTTGGTGTGTGTGGTTTCTCTGATTAGACAAATGGAGATCAATGGATCGGTTCAGTTGGGAGAGAGAGCAGGAGGGGAGGAGAGAGGATGAGTGGAGAGATGATGAGCAAGGAGGTTAAGGACATTAAAGGGGATTTTATGCTCCGCAGAGTACAAGAAACAGCTCAAAAAACCATTTACTTGCGTGTTAAAACCAAAAATCCCACTCATGTTATAAAGCTACTGCAAGTCATTATTTTAAAAAGACGTATTTTCACTACTGTTGTTTGGCAGCTAACTGTTGTAAGGAAGGTTTAGCCGGTTTCCTGGATTCCTTTCCTTTTTTCTTCGGGTCTTTTCTTGCCCAGAAACAGAAAGTGGCACAGTGAAACTGATTTGCACATCCTCATTAAACAGATAGTGCTGGAAACATGGACGGCAGGGTTATACAAAATTTGATGGCTAATATATTAGCTTCCTCTATTTTAAACTCTCCAGTGCTCTCAGCTCTGCTAAGGCAGTTTGCAATTGGTCAATGGCAAATTCACATCAAAGCCAAGTTAAAAGCTAAGCAAAGGCGTCCACCAGTGTAGCCATTGATTACAGTAAGTCCATTGCATTAAACATGGAAATGGACCAAAGAACTGTACACAAATACATGTGAATGATCGGGCTGCTCTGAGATCGGTTACAGGCAAAGTGCAGCACAAGTCAGTGAGCAATCCATTCTCCTACAAAAAGAAAATTCATGTCAGTATTTATGAAAGCAGGAGTGATAAAAGACGTGTTTGATGTCTGAGCAGAGAAAAACCTCCTTAAATACACAATATGCTTTTTTTCCTTACAAAGGTAATGATGATGGGCGCTCGCTTTCAAGTCCTACAGGTGGCTGTGCTTCCTTCAGTCAGTCTCGTGGTTGATTTAAATTTTTTGCATTTTACCTGCGTACGTAAATCAAACTGATTTCACACACTTCGTCATCTAAATGACGAGCAATGAGAATGCAAGCCTGAAAAGAAAACAAGTCCAAGAGAAGACTGTCACAGTTTCAAGGAATGGGGGATAATTGAACTCTGGTCAGAACTGAAAGAAGAATCCAGCAGGCAGAATCAATCATCAGGACGTCTGATGGAGCTCTGAATTATGAATTGCTCTCATCTCTGCTCTTGTTCTCTGCATTTGCATATAGTGCAATCAAACTCTATTCAGAATCCAATCAAGATGGTGGTTTTTTTTTTTCTTTCTTGAGTGGCGTTTACCGCCGCCATTCAACTGTGATCTATAGGAATTGTTTGTTGTGTCACACATATGGCTCCGTGGCGCTCTGGATGATGCTGTCTGGGATTTTAAGAGGTGGATGGTTCTGATTTGAGATGTAAATGTTATAAAAAAGAGATCAAGAGATCTTTGACCGACTAAACTAAACAGAGAAAGATGACACCAGTGCTGTTATTATTCAAATGTGTTGTGTGTGCTGACGCACACACACACACACATACTCACACACAGAGACAGACAGTTTTCTGGCGATGAGTCTTGGTTTATTTGTTCTATTTATTTATTTGTGCTCTGTATGAAGGCCATACATATCCCAGAAATCTCTGAGTAGAGTAAAGGATGACCAGGGTGCTCTGGAATTAAACACCAGCAATTCATCAAAATAATTCTCTTTGCCCTCACTTTGTCTCTCTCGCTCAGTGCTGCTGTAGAAACCATTTGTAGATACTGTTTGCCTATTTATACCACTAATCTGTATTTTTCTCCACCTTCTCATCCTCTGAAGGGTTATCGCAAGATTTGACCTTAAGAGGGGTCAGCCAGCGAGAAGACTGTGTGAGTAAACAAAAGACTTTTCACTTTGGCTTTGGCAGCTTTTCCACCTGTTCGTTCCTCTGCTATCTCTCTGCCCGTCCTGCTGAGTTACAAACAAACAAGAAATTTACATTTCACATAAATGTGAGTTGGAAATAGCATCCAGCCATCCGTCCATTTTCTTGATCTGTTTACTCATGTCAGAAGTGAATGACACATTTCTTTAGATATTTAAAACTTTCCTGCAAATATAAATGAGGAAATGCAGTGTCTTCATCGTACAGCTATCACACACCTTACAGTTCACCCACGCAGGTGTTTTTCCTTTAACTGCCTGATTCTCTGGACTGTGTAGGTGTGTACAGACTGGGCTTAATTGCCATCTCCTCCACTCTCCTGTTTTGTGACAACACCTAATTCCCAGCATATATCCACTTTGTTTGAACCTGAAGTGAGATGTAATCACCCCAAGTAACTGAAGTTATTTGTGTGACCATTTTGTGCGTCAACGATCTTGAATTTTAAGTCCTAAATGATTTGCCGTGTTTGTTTGTTTGATTGTTTGTTATTATGATAAAACTTTATAAACCCAAGGTTCAAGTACAGAAGTTAGGTCATGTGATAACAAGTGATCATGCTAAGGGAAAGCTTGTCTCTGTTTAAGAATCCTTTGTAGCATTGGATGCGAACGAGCTCCTTGATCTTTCTCCAGCTGTCTGCTGGTTCCTGGTGAATGATCCAGACACTCCCCCTTTTCAATGATATGACCCTAGATACCTGTATGTGACGACTGTCAGGAGCAGACCACAGCAGCAAAACTCTCCTTTTGTAGCACTTCAAGTTTAACCAAGGTTCTCGACTGTAATCAGATAAATCCCCTGCATTACTCTCTGCAGCTTTTTTGTCATTTTTCAAAGCATGACATTACTGCTTTTCAGCCATTACATATTTATTGGATGGTGTCACAGGACACGGAGACGCAAAAAGCACAAAGTCAAGTTAAAAGCGTCGTTTCAAAGTGACACAGCGTTATGTGGTTAAGAGAACGATTAGACGTCTTGGGGCTGAAACGAGTCTTTCTTGCCACTTTTTGGCCCTGCTTGCATCATCAAGCACAGGATTTTGGGGATGAATAAAACCTGCCAACCAGATGCAGCGAATACTGACAATTTCAGTGAACTAATGCAAATACACAGAGATAAAGTTGGAAAGTGTGGTTTTTTTTTTATGTCTTTCTAGTGTGCGGCGGATCAGCCTGTAGCAGGTTAGATACAGTCTCTGTGCTCCTTCTCTTGTGGCACAGATGAGCTTTTGTCAGATGAGCTGTTTCTGTGACAGGTGTTATGCTCTGATGTGTCATCCATCAGAATAATCCTGGCTGAGGTGCAGGGAGATGTAGCATTGCATGGAAGCTGCACCAAACAGAAATACAACTTCAAATATAGATTAAAATATTAAAACAGAGAAACTGTCCTGCCCTTCTTTCTGGTGTTTTCCTCTCTTCCCACCTCGTCTCTCTGATTGTTCTGTTTCCTTCTTCCTCTGTTCTCTGACATTTGTGTTCATACCTCTAATCCAGTGAGGATCAAGAAAATATGGGTTTCAGTGAATTATGAAAATCTGCTATCTTTTATCATTCCTCCTGTCAATTGAGCTCTTCTGTCCTCTCTTCCCTTTCTCCGTACTAGTTACTCACCCCATCTGTTGTCTCATCTCCTCTCCTCCTCATTCCTCTTCCCTCTCCTCTTCCTCCTCCTCCTCCCCCTCATCATATCTGTTTCTTGCAGCCTTAAGCCAAAGCAGCTTCTCTAACAAGGTGAAAAATGATGATTTGAGGGAGTCTCCCTGTAACATATGGAAAGAAGTTTCCGGAGAGAAATGTCCGTCATTAAGACTTTAACCTGCTGCTGGCTCAGAGGCCCCTCGCTGCTGACCTAGCTCTCTGTGAGCATCTGTGTGTGTGTGTGTGTGTGTGTGTGTGGGTGTGTGTGTGTGGGTGTGTGTGTGTGTGTGTGTGTGTGTGTGTGTGGGAGGATGAGACCTAGTTGTCGGATGATGCCCTGCTGTACTCCGACATCCTCATATATCACTCAGTCTGATGCAACTCTCACACACAAACACACACTTTATCTCAAACACTTTCTCACACATGGGCTCAAGTTCAAACAGCAGTATTCTTCCTTTCACACACACACACACACACACACATACACAGCCAGGTAGACGCTGAGCAGAAAGTCAGGAATCATGTGGTTTAATTAATTACCGTCTAAAAGTGACCAAGGTCAGAGCGCTGCTCAGCTGGAGAACGTTCCAGAGGTTATGGCCTCTCCATCCGACTCTTCCGAAGCTGTCAACTGTCTGCGAAGGTGAAGTAAGAGCACCTTAAAGTGTCGGCTTGTTTGTGCATATGGGGCCAACTGTTGAAACGCTGTCACTCTGTAAAAGCCTGGTCCACACACTCTATTGTTCCAGAAATCTAGTATCGTATCTAGTAAATAGTTATTTTCCATTAAACTAACAAAACTGTGCTTGAAATAACAAGGAGTTACATAATGTACAGCAACGTACCTGTTGTTTGTCACGTCTTGTTTTGGAAACACCTGTTTTGGAAACACCTGAATCAAATGCAGCTCAGATACAGATAAACTTGTACCAAATCTCTTAAAATTAAATATCGTATTGGAATGAAAAACATACATTAAGGACAAACGCATATATTTTTTAACATGTCATGTATTTTGAGCCAAATCTGGAAGTGACCCTTCCTGTTGCTGCTTCGGTTGGAGAATCAATACTTTAGAGTCTTTGCACTTTGTTGGGTTCAGCGTCATTAATCCAGCAAATCAAAGAGCCGTTATTCTTTTCTTGCATGACTAATGATTTTTCTAATTGCAGGCAGAAATATTGCTTCATGGTCATGGTTCAAGTATTTGAGAACCGGCACAGAAAAGCCTCACTCTGCGGTTAAATAATGGCTTTAAAACAACTGGGTTTTCTCGTGCACTCAGACAGACAGGCAGGCAAACAGCCATATGGACTCGTGTGCTTTTATGAATTAAAGCGTCACAAAGTGATTAAGGTCAGAACGTTCCTCAGTGAGAGGAAAGAGCAGAGCACAGTAGCTCTTTTAGTCTCAGAAGATTCTTAATCAAAAAATAGCAAAAAAAATAGTTGTAGATCAGTGGCAAAGAAATACTTATATAGATGGTACTCAGACTATATTTAATAAGATGTGATGTTCTTGGGTTTAAAAGAAGGAAGGAAGAGGGAAGAAGCAAGTGAACAAAACAAAGAAACATAGAAAAGGCAAGTTAGAAACAGTCACACGGGGATAATAAGAAGTAGGGAAGAGAGAAGATGGCATTCTGCAAAAATCAAGCCAGACTCAAAATCACAGTTTTGTAAGGGCAAGGCTGGCACTGTACCCACGGAGCCAAGCAGAATATTTCTGATGTTGCTCTGCAGGAAGTTCCTCTAATGCCTCGGGAGTTTAAATAAAGCCGACCTCAGAGGATCCTGTGAATCTGTCTTGAGGTTTTTACAGAAGGAGTACCAGGCAGTGACATCTAATTATTATCTTCAGTTTAACAAGGTCACAGTGCTATTCCTGGGTATGAAAGAGTTTGAAAAGTCAAACATTGTGCGACAAGGTGCTCAGTTTAATTAAGTTTTGTAATGTACTATGCTGTCTTTTCAAGCAGTGTTACAAATCCGCATCGCTCCATGAACTTCACCATTTTATTTTTATTTATTTGACCTAAAAATGTTTCTTTTCAAGAGGATCCAGGTCAAAGTGTCAGCATAACAGGAGCATAAAAGGCTTTTAAACACATTAAATACGCAACATTTCTCAACAAAAAAAAAAACGTAGATTTAAACAGTTGCCCACACGGATCCATTTTAGCTCTTAAAATGCCCAGGGATTTGCATTTGAAATTTATTCCGAGCAGATCTGAGCAGCCCACATGAAAGCTCTGTATGTGCACCTGGTACATACAGGAGCAAGGAGTTTGACACTGGTAGTGAAAGTAAATGTTAGGACAGGCATGATGGAAGCTGCTGAAGGAGACGGAAATGATTAGAGCTTAAGGAGTGCCTGAAGATTTGTCAACAGATTGTTAAAGATGGTCAACATACTTTTTCAAATCCAGCATACTAATGGCTCCAAGCATTAGCATGAGTTAATCTGAAGGCCCCATACTGACCAGAATCCAACAGATTCAGTGAACTGGCTGAGGTATTTGTATTTATGTAGTGCATCTACAGGATCTAAGAAAAAAATCTAAATCTATCCAAAGCAGATTTTCCTTTAAAGAAAAACCAGAGAATTATCACCCAAGCTTTAAGCCTCTTTTAGTTTATTGTTGTGGTTACATTTGCTGCTTGGTTTAGAGCTTGGTTTTTTGTTTTAGTTTTTTTTTTTCTTCCCAAAACACAAAATGTGCTTGGTAGATGAAACAAAAAAGCCCAAAGGGCAGAAGCAGCATGCACAACAATTCAAACCATTTGGAATGAAATCGAAAAAGGCATCCTCCGCTACCAAATGCACAGTGTGATATTTCCCTGAGTAGGCAGTGGCTTGCAAGCAAAATAGTCTTACTAACTTTACAAGGCAACAAATAAAGTGCGTCAGGGCCGTGTGGCTGCTTAGTTGTTGTTGTGGAGTTCTTATGCCCCTTTGTGGCCAAAATACACCTATCGCAGGTACACTCCCACGAGTGGTATCATTTTTACCATGTTCTCGTTTGCCTGCCGCTGGTACGCTGCCATGAGTTGCATCCTAGAATAGGGACGAACAGCGTACGAGGCTGTTAAGGTTGGAGGACTTGTTGGGTTTAACAAAGAGGCAAACTTCCAGGTAGAATTCATGACAAGCCGTGACCACCTGTGTGTTTTGATAAGGTGTGACAGTCATGTCATTTCAGTCTGTGATATCTCTACCAACAGTTGTACTGGCTGACACTAGTGCCAGCTCCCATTTGACTGCTTTTGGACTGAACATGTGACCTTCAGCAGATCTCTTTTGGGAAGAGATTTTTTTTGCCGGGCGATGAAAGTCTCATATCCTCAAAGCTATGTGAGTACATGCTCACAAATGATTTGTGTTAATTAAAAAAAAAAAACTGCAAATACAGTGGGCTTTTTGTTTTCAAACTAGATATGTGTCACAACCACAAAGTGGAAAGGATATTTCATATGTTTGGTAGCTGCAAAATGCTAGTGAGAGATGACATTTAAAAAAAATAACACCTTCTATACACCAAAGATCACGTAATCCAACAGACAGATTGAGTAAACAAGTTTAAAAAGTATATTTTTCAGACTCAAGGACACTGTCCAACCACAGTGGGTGGGCTGAACATGTGAAAAACATCTTGAAAAAGTGCTACTGAGGAGCTCGGAGCTGCTCAGGGGGCAGTGTCGTCCTGTAAGAACACCAGCTGCTCGCACAGATGGGTGCAGAGCATACTCATAAAAACAGTGGTAGATCCAGAACAAGTAAAACCGGGCCAGAATTTAACAGTTAAGGAGAAATAAAGCAATTTGAAGTGAAGTTATCACTTCTGGAACTTCTTAGGCAGGCCTGGAACATTTATCTGTTTGTCACCATCAAGCACGTGTACAACTATCATTCTGCAAAAATGCACGAGTGGTGATCAACAAACAATCCAGGTTTTCTCTCCGCCCTTCTGTTCCTTTTGACCGTAATGAGGACTGGTGGATTTTGCTGGAAGCAGGATTATGTAAGAATTCACCTCTGAGGAAGTTGAAAGGCATTGCCCCTGGTTAGACGAGCGGAGACTGAAGCTGGGTTGCTGCTCTGTTATAAGGTTTCACACAGGTTGCCTCATTATTAGACTTATTATTAACCAGCAGCACACTGATTTGGATTTTAATGTGAACAAAGGAGACAGAACAATAACCATCAGTCTCTTAACACATGGGCATGGTTATCTAATAACACCTGATCTGATATTTAACTATGTTCTAAAATGATTAAAACTTCTTCTCAATTAAAAGTCAGAGCAGAGACTCAGTTTATTTCAAAGTCAGATCTTTAATTCAGGGATTGATGATAAATGTTAATTGGAACAGTACATACCTCATTTTAAAGGTCAAGACACTGACATACAGTATGGACAATGCTATTCAGCTGTGCTGTATGCTATCTGCAGTATGTCCTCAGAAGGAGGGCACTAGGACCCAGTGCAGCCAGACATGACTAAACAAAAGGCCTATGCAATCGGTTCTGTTGAACACAGGTGTGGGTTGCTGGTGAGTCTGCCCTGAGAGTGTGGCTCTGCAGATCCCCTGAACACAGGAGAGCTTTATGTTTTAATGTTTTTTGTTTGTTTGTTTTGTTATAGCTTCCTTTATTGACATATTTGATTTGGAAACACGAGTGATGCATAGTTTGAGGGGAATGAGGAACAGACTCTTTTTTTTTAATGGTAAACAATTTGACCTGTCAGAGCAGGAAAAGCACGGGTGGAACCAATAACAGGGGCTCGGTGTCCCAGGAAGCCATAACACAGGGCCATCGTGCACAGTGCCAGAGCACTGGAACAGGCAAAAGCAAATGCTATGAATTCATTATATGGTTCCAGTTACACCTGTGCTTTTCCTTCTATAACATGTCAAAATGTCTGCTAAAAGTTCACTGTTCCTCTGCTCAGCTCAAGTTCATGTAATTTTTCTGGTTTAAAATTCTGCGTATTTAAAAAAAAAAAAAAAAAAAAAAAGCATTGATTCAGCATGTTGGATATAAAATGAAACAAAGAATATGAGAATGACGTTCTGACATTAAGCTTTTTGAGTGGTAACCCTTGTATTGTGTGAGCACTCGTGGAATCATAACCCTTTCTATACATCATAGCCCCCAGCAGGTCTTGTACTAGCACTGACCTACAGTAACCTACCTGCTTTGTTACTGGTTCAGGGAAAGATTATAGAAAAAAAATCTCCACCTCTCAATCAACCACACCTCCCTTCATCTCTCACTCTGCTTCCTGTTCAATCGAAGAAAGCTCAACAGTGCGAGAGACAAACACTCCGTATTCCTGTTGGACAGAGAATCAGAATGTTTGTCACCGTGCACGTGTGTGTTCTCTAAAAGTTCACTGGGTGTGTATATGTGAGATTAGTACTTTTTCAGTGTCTTTGTGTGTGTGAATGTGCGTGTGTGTGTGTGTGTGTGTGTGTGTGTGTGTGTGTGTGTGTGTGTGTGTGTGTGAGAGAGAGAGAGAGAGAGAGAGAGAGGCCAGTGTAAAGCTGAAAAGCTGACGGGTTGTGCACTGTGGCAAGGTCACAGAGGGAATACAGCTGGGAAAAGATGGATGGATGGATGGATAGATGGATGGATGGATGTATGGATGGATTCGAGCAAGAATGAAGCTCAGGAGGCAGCTGACCTCGCCTATGGAGAGGAAGACTTTGAAAGACATGCGGTCACAGCAGTCAGTAGTTGCCACAGAGGAGAGATGCCATGTTGTTTTACATCAGCTAAACCACAGGCGTGTAAACAACATTTTCAAACATCTTTCCATTTTTTCTGGACCTTTTTTTCTTGGTCATTTTCTGTTGCACAGTCACGTTTTACGCCCCCTCCTTTTTAAAAACCGACATACCAACAGCTTCATCAACAAACCAGCTTTCGTATGAGACACAATAAAATTGGAAAAATGTGCTTTTCTTTAAGCACAACCAGAACCATGTTTTTTAAAGTTTTGGATTAGCTGGTAGCTAGATGGTGGAAGATGCTAAAGGCTTGGCATTCAGTATATTTATGTTTAAACTTACAATGGCTCATTTTAGAAGGCATGAAAATTATTATCAAAATCTAACATGAACTCAAAGTCACTGGGTTAAAGGGAGTGGTGCTTACACACACAGACATTACAGTAGTTTCAGTTTTGGTGACCTCATCCAATTTACCTAACTTAGGTGCTGGTTTTTGGAAAAGTTGTGTCATATCTACACTTGTAAAGACCTTGGCTGCCTTTGAGTTGGCGACAGGGAGAGGACTTAGCAGGAAGTGAAGGGTGGAGAGAGAGAGAGAGAGAGAGGAAGACGAAACGTATTGGCTCAGTCCTTCGATGTACTTTATCATAGAAGGTGGAGGGAGAGAGGAATGAAACAAGGGACAGAGAAGTGTTGTGGACCAAGGCGTGTGTGCGTGTGCATGTGTGTGCGTGCGTGCCCCCTCCCTCCGGCTGTATTCATCACCTGCACAGAGAAAAACCTTCGTCAACGTGATTTTTTCTACTCACATCAATAACAGGTGGAACTGCCTTGTGCCGTGTGTGTGTGTGTGTGTGTGTGTGTGTGTGTGTGTGTGTGTGTGCCTGTTTTCTCTCTACATGTAAACAGTGTACAGTGTTAGAATCGCTGTGAAATTACTGATTATATGTTGATGCTGTCTGTGTTTCAGTGACTTACAATGTTTGCCCCAATAATAATAATTTCGACTCCGTAAAACTCTGTACATATTTGCTTGTACTGCTCACGTTGTGACAGGTAATTTCAATTTACATAATTCAATACTGTACAAATTTGGCTGACATTGCACTTCGCAGTGATTCCTGCCCTTTTAATCAGAGGCAGGATACATGAGTGTTAATGCCCACAAGCCGGTGACCTTTTGTTTACGCAGCAGTCGCTCTCACCGCTCAGCTGTCCTGCCTCCTGCAAATATGAGCAAGCTGCCAACATGAATGGATTTCTAATTGACTTGCATGTTATCAGTGCCCTGCAGAAAGTTTGGTGTTTGTTTCTGACATTATAGCAGCGAGTGTGAAAACATTTAATGATTCTGTGTACAAGAGAGACAACTGGTTCACTATCCCAGCTAGTATGGTACTACAACTTCGTACAATCATCACAATTACTCAACCCCTGTTTATATGTATAGATATAGATATAGATATAGGTAGCTATATATAGATATAGATATATAAATTCAGATAGATACATACATATTTTTATATAATAGTTCAAATTTTTGTTTCCCAACTTTGGGAGGAATAAAGTATTTCTATTCATTCTATTCTATTCTATTCTATTTATATTTGGATCATTTGGAGTGAGGCTATTAAAAAAAAGTGCAATCATACATATGAAGATTACTGTTAAATATCAGACAACAGAAACAAAAAAGGACACAACAATCGAATGAAATAAAATTTTGTGTTGTTTGATGTTGAAAAACAAACTTAAACACTTTTAATCTCGTTGAGGTTTTCCTTGTTAAATAAAGGAAAATCAAACAAAATGTATGAGCTGTTGACGACTGACAGAAAATGTAAAAAATATCTAACAGCTCCGAAAAGAAATAAAAGAATCTATAAAAAGTCACCATGTGTGGAAAGTACATTGCTATACCACACATTTGCTACAGCACAAACATTGTGAAAGAAAATTAATTACACCTGAATTTCAATTTTTCATTTTTTGTAAATCAATATAAAGAAAACTTTAATTAAGGTATTTGCCGAGTTGCAAAATGTTGATACTGAATGCGTGAAAAATATTCGCTGTGGGAGTAAATCGTTAATTTTTAAGGACTACGCAGAGTCACAGGATTGTTCCACTGCTGAAGTTTCCTCAGTCATCAGCTCCTGAAGGTTAAAAATCCCTGCTAGCAGCCCAAAGAGGTTGTGCTGCTTCACCCAACTAAAACATTTTTTTTTTTTTTTAAACTAGCTGACTGAAATTGTGAGTCATGGAGGCACGCCATCTCATAGCAGGCACAAAACTTCATGTAAAATTCAACGAACTTCTTCCTCAATCCCCAAGAAAACTGACTTTGTAGACATGTACCTTTTTGCAGTATATTGATAATATAGGAAACCCAGACTCCGGGATATTGTTTATAGAGTGAAATGTGCCTCCAGGTTATCACAAAGGCAGCATTCTGAATGTTTGACAGTATGTTTGCCTGCATATTCAGAACTCACAGACTTTAGAGGAAGCAGAGAATGATGGGTACAGAGAGAGAGAGAGAGAACAAAAGGCGGGGAAAATGGAAAATGCAGGTTGTTTGTGCATATGGCTCAGTTCACCTCAAATGCATCAATATCACATGTACTATACCTCAGCTGTGAGAGACAGGGGTCATGTTTTGTGGGCATGAAAGAGAAATCATATAGGACTCAGGAACACAGTCCACAGTGTTCTCAGTTCGTTGCAGGTTTGCTTTTATGGCAGACAGAAGAGAGGTGTTAGTGATGTACTGCAGCTTCTTCACACCTGGCTGGTTGTTGGCAAATGATTATTTTATATATGTGCCTTATGTGCTTTTACATCTCCAGTTTCTATCTCGCTTTTCCCTCTCCTTGCTGTCTTGGACTGAAAAAAAAAAAAGCTGCTCTAACAAGGTGAAAAAATGATTTGAGGGAGTCCAGAGGAAGAAAAAAGAAGAAGAAACTACACTTACATGTGCGAGAAAGAAAAAGATGTAGGGGAGCACAGTAGGTGTGGATAGTTTAACAAGGGGCAAAAAATCTGATTTTCTAAGGGGTCAGTGAAGCTCGTCCTCTCTTCCTTGTCTCTGTCTCCCCTTCCTCTGTGTCCTGTGTTCTGCAGAAGCCATGTTCAAAGGTCACATCTCAGCATCAAAGGTCTCACTGTGAGGATGGTTTGGAAGAAACAGTATGATTGAGAAAATAGGGAAACAGTGAAAGAAAGGCAGGGAGGGAAAGACAGAAAAAGTCAAACAGAGCGCCAGGGGAAGGAATAAGAGACAAGAAGGGACAAAAAGTCTTAAACTACAGCAAAACACAGACATGAAACTCTGGTGTGAGGCAGATGTTCTTGAATGGTCATTGTCAAACTGAGCATCTGAAATTAATTTTGGGATCGGCAGCTCAACATATTTCGACATTTGCATCTGCATGTTGCCCTATGAGGGACTAGAAATGTGACATCCATCAACAACAGCTGTTTTGAGGTAAAATTGTTCTATTTGACCTCTCACCTGAAATACAGGTGATGCCTTTTTGTGCTCCACCTTGTGGCTGCTCTGACCGAAAACGTAAACATGCTTATACAGTAAAAAGAAATCGCCTGACGACACACGAGGACCAGCATTACCCGGAGCTATACGCGTCCCAATAAATCATGAAACAAAACAACTGTACAGCTGCTGAAAAGGTGTTAGCATGCAGGTGTGGTCGCTGGGCACAGTGGTGTACAAAAAGCACACAGTATTTTTTTTCGTATGTGTGTCTGTGTGTAACTACAGTGGGGGGAAAAAAATGCCAGTTTGCATGGCTGAAGGTGACTGTGACAGTTTTAGCCGCAGGGCATTATTTTCCTGACACAAAGTCTGTCTGCTGCTACAGTAGAAGGTTGATGTGTGTAGTTGTAGCTGTGAACACACAAACACACACACCCAGACAAACACAAACACGTATCCAAAGCTCTCTGTGATGCAGTGCAAAAAGTATGAACTCAAGTAATCAGTTCACTGCTTCAGTCTCACAGTATTCTTATAAACTATACACAAGACAGATGGAAAATTCAGCGGTTTTGTACAAACACACACAAATGTTTTAGCTATTTGTATTTAGGAGTGAAGCACATGGGTACACAAAATCAAATTAACCTCTAAACTACACAAACCAATGTGTGTTTCTAAAGATTTAAATTCAATCTGAAACAGTAGATGCAGTGAACCTTTATAGTAAATAACCTTCAAAATAACCTTAATCCTGCACATACACACATACACACACACACACACACACAAACATTCACTGATTGTATAAACACACACACACGCACACAGCTGTGTTGTGTCCCACTTTTGACTTAAACAATGATGTTATTCCTCTATGAAATGGCTACGGTGCTGCTGGATCACATTACAGTAGCTCCCACAGTGACACACACACACACACCAACACACACATAGCTGTACATGCAGAAAAATAAAAAGTGTGCATACACACGTGAACACATATATCATGTATGTATGCTCAAACATGTACAACATATCTCCACCCCTCCACACAAACAAACAAACAAACAAACAAACAAACAAACAAACAAACTGCATTATTTGTGCAGATGTTAAGCAGTGTGTGTGTGTGCGTGTGTGTGTGTGTGTGTGCTGTTGTCTCTGTCCACACATCATATTGGCTCCATAGGCAGCGTCTGTTGAGAAAAGCTGAATAATTATCTGCCTTGTTCTTCCTCCCTCCATTTCACTCTCTCTCTCTCCCTGTTTCACGCACACACTCACACACACACACTCACGCACACACACACACACACACACACACTTATACATCGCTCTCTCTTTTATAATTATTTTCCACAACAATGATTGGACCAGTTGATTAAAAAGGGTCTTGTGGGAGCTGTTTCCTGGCTAATGGCATCTCCATTCTACACAAAGAGTTCACTCACTGTGAAACAATACACTATATGAAACACACGATACACACACACAAACACACATACACATTTTTATGCATAAACAAAAGACACGTGCAGACACACAAACATTTGCTGACTAATGGCATCTGAGTTGTACAGAATTAGTTTTCGTTTCAGACAAACGTGCATGCACACACATTGCTTTGACTACACAAAGCCGCTGTGTTGTATCAATAATCGCTTTGATTTTAGCTGAAATTTTTTTTGTGCATCTAAATTTGCATATAACAATTCTGAACAGGCGCATGTTGTTTTCATTAGCGTCTGAACACATTTCTCCAAATAGCAGCAGTGTGATGTGACCAGATGGAGTTTAGTTTTGCATCAGATCAGTGGTGTGACCATCCTTCCTATTGGTAATCACAACAACATACAACATTAACTGCTGAGACGTCTGAACGTGGCAAGAAGTTTGACCAGGAAATAATGAACAGTTCTGACACTTCCATCATACTTAATGTGTGGACGATTGTTATGTTGCGTGAACATATGAGTCCACGTCCCTGGTTATGAATATACACTGTATGGGTTAGTGAGTGTGTGGGCATTGGGATATATTGGAAGGGTTTGGTATTTATAAAGGCTGTACTATGTAAGACAGGTAATTACCAATAAACATGAATGTGTCTAGCGAGAGGAAGAGAAAATGGGAAATAATTACAGAATCACATTCTGAAAAAGGGAGGAATCCATGATCCAGTGCATCAGTAACAAATCTGTGAGCTGGAGGAACAAATACGGAGCTGTAAAAAAAAATTATATAGGAAAAAGACTCAAAAATATCACACCAGTGTGGATTGTCGAAACACTTTGTGTATGTTAGTGTGTCATTAATGTTGGTAAATTTATTGTTAGCAGCATCAGAAAAGTAAATCCCACTGGCCTCTCAGATGAGGGGGTTTAAGGAATGTTGTACTTCTTGCCTCAGTACACATAATCTCATAATAACACTTAAGGACTGAACTATGAATAAAAATGAATTCATAGGGTGTTTTTCCTATTTGAAACAGGATTTTTGTGATGCATATGAACAGCTTAATACTGATTTGTTGAGCATCTGAAACTGATCTACCAGAACAGGGATAATATGAAAGTGTGTGCTGCCTAATCGGATCAGGTGGGAAACAGAAAAGATGAAAAGAATCTTAAAAGACAAGGGAGAGAAACAACTCTGCAATACTGCATTTTAATATTGGTGATGGCGTGGAAGATTTTCCCTTGAAACCATTTCCTATAAACTGGAGTGCATTATAGTAATGTTATTACTGTTTTCAGTAACAAGTAATGTAAGAAATTCAAATGTAAAATTCTGTCATTACATCCCAGTTACTAATTCCACTAACACTCGACTGCTTTTACACTTGGGCTTGTTCTCTGTATTACCACAATCTAGTGCAGATGCAGGTAAAGGCGTCCGGTATTTTCAGTCAAGGTCTCCTTTGTTTTTGGTAATTAAAATAATATGTCAAAGTTCATGTGATAGTAACTGCTGTTAATGATTAAAAACAAACTACAGCCTCTTATCTCCACTCTTCCTTTTAGCCTATAGTCTTAAATATAGTTTACAGTCAAACTTTAATAACGGTGTAACTTTATCTACCTTCTCTATCTACGTGCTGCCTGTCAGTCACGTCCTGTGTATGTCATGTCACTTTTCCCTCAGCGCCGTTGTTGCTTTCTGTCAGCTCAAATTGGCTGCCGAGCGGAGTCTTTTCATGAGTCCTCAGCGCCCCCTTTTGTCTCTCTGTTTGTCTCCATCCCCGTTTCTCAGCGTTCATCTCTTCATCTTTGGCTCAGAAAACTCTATCAGTAATATGTTCAAGTGGAGGAGGCATCCTGCTGAGTAACTGATTTACTACACAGCCTAAAAAGAGGAAAAGGAGGCTTACACTGTTCCATACCTCCGTTCTACCTTCTGCTTGCTTTCAGGCTTTTCTGATTTCTCTATTGTATTCCTTGTCTTTTCTGCTTTCTTGCTTTTTTAGTGCCTGCTTGCTGATTTCTCGCTCCCTGGTTTTTCTCATATCTTTATTTATCTCTTTCCTCTTTTTTTCCTCCCCACTACACCATGGGAGCCATCGCTCTACATTGTGTAATGCTATACTTGCACTTCCTTCAGTCATCAGCACTGCTGACTTATATACTGTATGTCAGACTTTAACCTGCAAGAACAGATAGGAAACCAGGCTGAGAGAGGTAGAGAAAGTGAGAGTTAATCAGACAGAAAAAGTGGGCAGATGAAACAAAAGGGGAAATAAACACCAAGATACTGGATAAAGATGCAGTACTGTGAGAAACACTGTGGAGTCGTTGAGCACAACTGTCTGTGCAGACTTGGTTTGGAAGTTTCTGCCCCGTGATCGTATTTCTTATTGATTCCTGGTTCTGATTCTTGGCATGTTTCAAGAGCTTAGCTGACATCAAGCATTGGCCCTTTTATGCATACAAACTGACATGGTATGATAGACACATGCATAAATACACAAACACAGACACTGCTTAACAAGGAGCGTGTGCCCAGTGATTAATGTTTGGTCTTTCTCCAATTTACATGAAACCTATTTCATTAATTTGCTTATTATGCAAATTGAGGCAGTTCATGTTGTTCGCAGAGAGCTCAGCTGTATTAGTTCTTATTTGACTGTGTAAAGCTGTGATCATATTTATTAAATTAGCCATTATTATTCAAAGTTTATAATCATGATCATCATCATTCAATTGTCTATGTAATTTTGCAATGAGATAATTAATTTCCAAAACACTGCACAAATTATTATTGGACACACTAGCTGCGGCTGCATGCATACTTTTTTTTTTTTTTAACAATTTTTATTGAAATCGTTTCAATTGAATTTATTAATTTTGGGTCAGCTGTTGACATGGGATGTGATTGAAATGGTCTGGGCTTCACATTCGTTTACATTTTTATTGGAAACAACTGTGTGACGTGTGAAGTGATGAATTGGTCATCCAGTTGTGTAACTCTGCAGAGGACCAGTTCAACTTGGAAGCAGAGAGAACATAGCTATAAAGTAGAAAGAATCGTTTACATGGTACAAATTTTTTCTTTTGACTGGTCTGAACTGATTCTAATTGTAATACTATGCTCCATGTAAACATTCCTACTGATTATTGCAGGGATCAGACCAGTTATCATCCATGTAGTACTTTGCTGCTTGTAGGAAAGTGGTACGCTACTTTAAGTTGTCCGTACACTATTGGGCTAAGTTTACTTTGGGCATTTTATTTATTTAGTTATTTTTGTAATGTGTTTTTGTGTGAGGTATGTGCTTTTTTTTGTGGTTATGGGGCTGTGTTTTGGATCTTGGCCTGGAACATGCAGTCTTACTCTTTGTCTTCAGTTTGCACAGTAGAGCCAACCACCACCTGAACACCTTGCAAAGACACCTCCTGGGAGAAAGTTTAGTTTGAATTTAAGTTCCCTTTCCTTCTCTTTAATCAGCACTTTTAACAATACATTTCTTCAGAATGTATCTCTTGCAAGGCCATAAATCCCAATGCCTCTGAGATAAAAGACTGATTTGAAGGGATCGGGTATCAGGTGGAGGTGGAGGGTGGAGTTAATCACAAAATTTAAGTGCATAAGCAGTCTTTTGTCTTTTTGTCCATTTAAGTCCAGATTGGGAAGTTAACAAAAGTTCAGATTATTTTTATGAAGTAAGCAGAAGAAACTGTCCTCAGCAGAAAAAAAGACCATAAAACTTCGCGGTAGTGGGCTGGGGTGGATGGTTTGGCATATATGCAATGTGTACTTTGGACAGAACATGTTGTGGATCATGTCCTTTTTCCTTCAACTAGTCAAAGATGATTTCTTTAAACCCTGAGGGCAGCATGTCACCAACATTAATAAAGTAGTACTTGCTAAACGGAATCAGACGTTGACCGTAACATCTGATTACAACTTGAATTCAGAGCAGCTCTGTGTGAAAGGCAGTGAAAGGCCTGACCTATTTATGTATGAGCACTTGTAGCCATGTTGCATGTAAATTTCTGGCGCTGTAATTTATTCTAGAGCTACCACACATTACCACAAGTCAAGAAGGAGGTGGATGCAAAAAATATAGTTAATGTGTTATTTTACAATGCCTATAAAGAGTCTTCACATGTGGCCAAGAAAAACTAATTCTTGCAATAACACTGTGTTTTCATTTTCTGGCCAGCAAGTGTGTGATACATCTTGAATAGCGCCTTTTCGCTGCTAATATTTCTGCCTACACACTGAAAATATTTCAAGACCCTGGGACCGAAACAGCCATTAATAATGCACTGTGAATAACACAAATGGGTGCCAGTATGAATATCAACCAGTTATTTTCTCAGTGTCTGAGATGTTTACTGTTCTAAAACAAAAGGTTGCTGCTGGATTCTCGTGTACTCTGAATTTCATTTGTGAGAGCGTTTCAAAGTGCATGGCGCGGAAAATAGCTGGCTTAATGACGAGTAAAACTCAGTGGGCATGCTGTGAGCTAAGAAGAGGACTGGAGTCAAAGCCACATAGGTACACATGCGTATGCACAAACGTAGACTAACTTAGAGAAGTGCACCTTCATTAACACACTGTGACACACACACTCCTGCACATAAATGCAAATATTCACCTCCAACAAAAGTCTCAGCTGAAAGGAAAAAACAAAGTAAACAGCAGGAGATGGAGAGGAGGTAGGCATGAAAAGAGAGGAATAAGCAAACACTGAAGACAAGAAGAGTTTAATGAGAGTATCTACTCATCATCAGTGGCAGACGCTGTTGTTCAAGTGTGAGCCAATGTTTTCCTATAGACAGCGCAAAGGTGCTGCTCATGGCAGCCCAACCTTGGGCGTAGAGTGGGATTTAACCAATCCCTCAAAGGTCAATCAGTCTAAACCTTTACATTGTTTTTTATAAAATCATCAGTGTGCAACCAGTGCGATAGCAACAGCTCTTGATGTAGCCTGAAAGTGTAAGGGATGAAAATACCAATGTAATTTGAAAATTTAGTCACCAGTTTCATGTTTCAGTTTATATTTCATGATCAAGTGAATGTATTGTGTATCTTGTGTATGCAAATTATGTTTTTATTATAGCCAGCGTCATGAGAGCTAAAATAATAAAGTGCCTTGGTTTTGCATTATTATGGAGAATGGAAACCTGCGAGTCAGGTTAACCTTAGATGACAGGCCTGGTTTCTCCTGGGAAAAAGCTGAGGAGTCGAGCACCAGCTGAAGGTTGAGAGATTACGCAGTGTGTGTTTCTTTTCATCATGTGTATGAATGTCTGTTGGTAACTCCACTCCTCAGAGAGATGAGAAGCAGGCGTAGAGAGAATCAAGGTAGTGTAGACCAAAACGCCCTCTGTGTCTTGAAACGTGTCTTCGACCCTTTTTATTGCTTTTAGCTCCAGTTTCCCTAATTTCATTTTAATCTCTTGTCTCACCCATTATAAATAATTTGTGCAGAGGGTAGACGTTGAAGTAGTATTAACGGTGAATTTAGAGGCGATGTGACAAAAGGTAGTTCTCGATCACCAGCTTATGGTGTCATGACATTGACAGTATTATTATATCGCAGTATGTGTGGAAGGGGAAAAAAGAAACATCAGCATAATACAGTGCTGTTTAACAGCACAACAAACTACAACCTCCAAATGATCATACAGCTGAATTAAAACCTCTTTAATACAGTTTCAACACAGTCTGAACAACATAAACTTTGGAGACTCAGACACAGGTTTAACTAAACGACAGTGTTTCTGGCATGTGTTTGGATCACTGCGTGTTAATGCCAGGTGTAAACACGGCCTTAGATACATTAGCGGTGTTAGATACCACTGATCATGTGTGAACCATTGAAGGAGGAAGAAAATACAAGTAAAGAGACAAAGTACAAGAAAGAAGAAGACAAAGAGGGTAGATGCAGGTCACTGTTGCATCTAGGGAGCTCATTCATCAGCTGGGACTAAGGGAATAAGTAAATGGGGGAAGCAGAGAAAAGGGGGTCGTGCATACAAGTGTGAGAGAGCATCAGGGATAACACCCTGCAATTGGGGGAGTACAGATGAGTTCTTATAAAGAGAGAGCGAGAGTATGACAGGGCGAATTAGAGAGCAATCGGATGCTGGTCTGACATTAACCGAATCCCTAATGAAGGTGAGAGGAGATGATTGGCTGAGCACGCATTCTGATGAGGTCTGCCACGGCGATAGTAGCTGAGGTGACCTCGGTCTCCAAAGGACAGACTCCGACTCATCTGGCATCTCTAATTGGCTACATGGACGGCAGCCAGATACTGTTGCCCATATATGGGCGTGACGACATACGGTGTTCATCAGGGTTAAAAGGACAAGAAACAAGTGGAGGGTTAGAGAGGGGGAAAGAGAGAAGAGAGAGATGAGAGCTGGATACCATCTAGGACGGGGATGTTAGGGAGACATTAAGAGAAGTGAAATAACTCAAGTTTGTGAGGCTAAAAGAGAAATGCAGTTATTGGAGATAACAGAATGGAAACTCTTTTGCAGTTTTGCCTACAAAACATTTTTTTTTGTTGTTTTTTGTTTTGTTTTGTAAAACAGCTGACTCTACCTTGCCTGATCCCAGACCTCTTAATAGCTGGCATTCAGACAGGTCTGGTGTTGATGGCCGTTTCCCCACAATCAAGCCAATCAGAGCTTTGGAGGTGAGATGAAAAACTGGGACGTTGTGGTCCTGTGCCAGAGCCAGAATCAACTACAAGCATAAATGGCAGCAAATGAGGTTAACACAGCTCCATAAATTGTTGAAAGTCAGCTTAAGGGAAAAGTTTGACATTTGGAAAATACTCCTCGCTTTCTTGCCAAGGTTCTGGTAAGGAGGTAGTCTTTGTCTGTTCGCCAGCAAAAACGGGGAAACAGCCAACTTGGCTCTGTCCAACGGTTAGGGTTAAAGGTCACCGGTTATCCATTATATCTCATTTGCATAATCTGTACAAAAAGAGAAGTATAAAAACTGGTATTTCTTGGCAAATAAGATTGTTGATCATCTGTGCATTAGTTTAGCTGAACATATGTCATAGTATCTACCTTATGGAAGCACATAGATGTGGAGACATATAGAGGAGAGAGTGGGTGAGACAGTAAAGTCCAAAGCCGAGTGAGTATAAGGTTCAAGTGCCAGGTGTGCTACTGTCTAATCATTTCTGCGGCCCGTGTATGAATTTGACTCAGCCAGTGTTTTTGTCTGAAACTCGATGTGGAGCCAATTTTCACTTTCACCTCCACTGAGTTTTTGTCCCGTGTGGCTTGTTCCTGTCACGTAAGTAGCAGAGCAGGGGCCTTTTACTCATCCCTGACCAACTGAAAGAGCAATTCTTTGGTTTGTAATCCACTAACAAGAGCTGGACTGGGCGATGATGATGATGATGATGGAACACCTAGCTCTTTCTCAAGTTTTCACTTCTATTCTTTATAGAAAAAAAGAGACTGAAAACATGAAACAGCAAGTTTATATTGGATTAAACTGTCAGAGTAAAGATCCTGGGCAGAGTCGTTTCCCGGCTTTTTCTGGGCAAAACAGTAACAATTCACTCAAAGAATTTTGTCTTTGCTCGTGATTGCTGCCACTGTGTTTCACAATAAAATCATTCCAGTTGTTGAGGGAAACAATGGGAATAATCCCTTGGAAACTTTTATTGTGAAAAATCAAGTGAAATGCATCTGTTTATCTATTCAGTATCTGTTATTGTCTGTTTAAATTTACCTTAAGTATACAGTGGTATGTACTACAGCAACTTGCTGGCTAATTGCTGTTAAGCCAGTTCTTCCTAGCGTTTAAAGGCTGCAAGCAGAGTTTGAGAGTTTTAATCCTGGTGAGCAGAAGAGTCAGTGCAGACATAAGGCGACCAGTTAAGTCTGTGAAGTCAGGCTGCACTGTGCTCACTAAGTTGAAAGGTAGACAGAAAAGAAGTGAGGAACTCAGACAAAGAGACAGAAATGAAGAGACAGGAGTGAGTGTACCTTGTCAGTCACTCTCACATGAGCCGACCCCAGAGGAGGAGAAAGAGCGAATGAATGAAAGAGAGAGAGAAACTGTTTCCATGTGTTGGCCAGTTCACCCTAAATTCTCCCCAAGGGAGTCTGCAGAAAAGACAGCTCCCGACTCGACTCACACACCCGACACTCTCAGTCTGTTTGTCCTGATTTCTTCCATTTCTTCACTTTCTTTGTTATTGTTTATTTATTTTTATGTATTTTTATGCCCTTATTTCCTTATTTCTGATACTTTCTTTCATGTTGTATTATTGTTACCATAACAACAAAGGTCTTGTATTTCTTTACCCTATTTCAAGTTATTTGCTTTGGTGATGGCTCAGCCAGGAAATGAATGGATGATAAACTGGATGGAAATCCAGGATTTATGGTCATCATTTATAGCAACCATGAGCACACTGAAACACACACCAACTCATGCATAAAGACAGAAAAAAAAGAAGAAAAGAAAACAGTCCTGTAACCTAAAGCAGATGTGCAGCATTTCCTTTAGGTGTGGTCACTCACAGACTTAAAGGATCCCAGGGGACGAGGAAGCTGAAACAGTCAGACACTTTTAATATTCCTGGGACATCTATAGAGGCACTGTTTGGATTTACAACAAAGCTTAAAACAATATACATCTTGCTGGTATACGCCTGTTTAAAATTCTAAAAAATCGTCTCCATCTCTCAGTCATTTCAAAAGCAAAAGTTAATTCTGGGATTTCTATTATTGCAGAGCTACTCCACTTACTGTAAAACATCTTACAACACTTTTTGTTTCATTCAAATTTTAAAAAAAGTTTCAAATGTTAATCTGTTAATGCCCTCTACCTGACCTTTTCCCACAACAGCACTTAATTTTTTTATTATTTCTTTTTTATTCTTTCTTTCCAGAGAATTGGAAATATATAGTGATGTCACTCACTAATATTTTAATTTCATGGTCCAAGTAACCCCAATATATTTCTAATGGGAGAGAAAGAAGGAAGGAGGACAGGGGAGAGAGAGGGAAAAGAAGAAAAGGGAGGTCAAAGATGGAGAAAGTAATGCAGGAAGAAAGAAAGGCTGAGATGAAATGGATGGGGAGAGACGGTGAATGTGTGAGAGAGGATGAATGAAAGGAGGAGGTTACAGGGAGAGGAAGGAGGGAAAAGGGAGGCATGAGGGTGGAGAGAGATGTGGAGAAGAAATAATGTGGGAGAGAAAGAAAGAAAGAAAGAGTGAATAGTTTCCATTAGCTTTGCTTAGTTGAGCCCAAAACAGTGCTAATTAATCTGGAACTTTCTTCACAAAGTTTTTTATTATTACCTCATCACCTTGTCTCTTGACTCTGACTTCATGGTTAATCCTTGACTCACCTCCACGGTCCTCTTCAAAGCATGTCTTTAGTCCTCAATAATCCTGCCAAACTATTTATCCACGTTATTTTTACAGTGCAACCTATATTTTAGGTCTGTTTGGAACACCTCACAGCTGAAGATGCCGAACACTTCAGAAATTGGTTTTGTTATTTCTGAACTGATTCCACTTGCTGCTGTGACAGCTGGCTGTCAGGTGTCTGGGATTTAACAAGCACGCTGCACAAAAACTTCAGAACTTTTCCCTTTACCCAAATCATTTGCTTTATGGAACATGGCATTCACAGTGTATATGAATGAAAGTAGGTACATTATCATTTTCATTTTTTTAACTGACGTAAATTGTCAGAAATTTACAGTACAACATTTTTTTTTATTATACATCAGTCAGTTAAGGCCACACATCTAGCAACACCATCAACACTAGCACAGCATGATCTTAATAATAAATTTCAACAATCTAGTGAAGCCCCTGGTTGTAAATGTAGTAGTTTGAGTAAAGGCCCATGTACCAGTTCCTTGTTCATTCCTGGTAGATGGTTTTCTTTAAGTTGGATTGTTGAGCCATTTTATTGAATAAACCTGACCTGGTACTGGCTTTGTGTGAACTGAAAAGTGTCATGGGGTGAAAACCTGAGCCAAAATACAAATCTTCAGTCAAAACAAGCATATTAAACACAGTGTATTATATTTATGAACAATCAGAAGCTCTTCAGTTAAAGTTCTAATTAGTTACTCTCTTAATGTCTTATTTTTCTAATGGCCACTGAGACAAGAAAACCTGTGTCTGAAACCCCCGGTGTGTTTCTGGCTGAAGCGAGCAGCAGGTTTGTGTGCACAGAAATGCAGCAGCCTGATTTTCTTCAGATTGGTCGTGGGCCAGCTCAACAGTATGTAGGAGCTGATGTGTTGTCAGGACTGGTGCTGGCTCCATACTGTCCATCTGTCTCATTTTCTGTATAGCTTCAGGTTACATACAGTATCTATGACTCAGAAAACCGTGGAGGACACACACACACAAACACACTGAGACACACAGACCTCAATCTGCCAGCTCCATAACAGAGTGTTCAGTCCAGCCAACAGGCGTAAAGCTAAGATAACACACTGTGACAACTCGGTTTCTCTTTCTGTCTGTCTCTCTCTCCGTCTCTATGTCTCTCACTTTGCTTCTACAGACAAAACCAGTGTTGTTTATCTTATGCAGATATATTTACAGCTCCACTGAAGTCGTTGTCTGTTTATAATATTCTGGGATGTATTTACAGCCGCACTGAAGTCATTCTCTGTCTGAGTGCTCCACTGACAGGTATACTGCAAGACTCTATTCTAATGCCATAAAATATCTTGCATCACCACACGCTGTGCCACCTAATACGTGAATACATGCACAGAAAAGGGCTCTATCACAACACCAAATCTAATGTGGAGCTAAAATTAGAATTCTTTCATGTCCACTGAATATTAGGTTTCTCTACTAATGGACCAGCTGCCTAATACTGAGTTTAAATCACATAGAATTTAACCGTAATTACTATTTCCTGCACTTAAAAGTCACAGATCCTGAGAATTTTTGCCCATCAGTCCAGGGCAGTGACAGCTGTTGGGCCTGTCTGTCCTGGACTGGAGCACACTGACTTTTCAAAACGAATTACTTTTGTTTACTTTACTTTTTCTTTATTAGGTTTTGTATTCCAGTTTTACGGATCTTCTCAATTAAAGCATCAAACACTTACCTGAAGACTCTGCGATGTTTCAGTGAGAAACTGTTTAGCTATCTGCCACGTTTGAGCTCAGCTGCATTCTTACAAGGGCGGGATAATAGTAAAAGTCTGATTTTAATAACCCTGTAGTTTTCTGTGAAGCTCCACCATAAGGACAGACTTTACTTTGACTTTGGTAAATTTTTTGTCCTCACTGCTGGAAAGGCTTTAAGCGTTTTGAAACTGTCAGTAGGTTTTTCACTCTGTTCACCAGTTTAGTAACACTGCAACCCCTGGAGGCTGTTAATGGAGTTTTTAGACGTTTGGACAACTTTTCTTCTTGGCATTGAAACCAAAACGTTTCACCTGTGTTGATGTTTGATGTTCTTAAAATCCGTGATAGGCTGTGAGTGTGTATAATGTTATGGAGAAAAAAGTGTTGGTGTGTATTTAGTTTGGTATAATTACGTTTTCTGTGCATGTTTGTATGTGTTTGTATGTGTGTGGTAAATGCAGTGGCTATTACAAAATATTCATTTACACCAATACAGAGCTCCATTTGGAAAAGTGGCTTTTTTGGGTTGCTTTGGGGTGAAAATGTGTTTTAACTTGTTGCTCAAGTGCTGCATTTTAGGGCGCCAAAAATATAATGCTGCAAGGTTATTCCATTTCCTGAACATGTTGAACAATGGTGTTCAAAAAGCTCAACTAGAGCTTCTCAGCTTTTGGACATGAGAGGACACATGATATCATTGGCCAAAGAGAATGAGCCAGATTTTCTGGGCTTATAAACAAACCTCGACAGTAAAATGACTGCTGGTTTGGAAGTTTGGTCAGACAGAAAAACTGGAGTGACCCTGGACAATGTTCCGCTGCTTACTGTAATTCTGTACTTCAGTAAACATGTGCTAATCAACAAAAGCTCTTAGTAGGTTTACACTAACAGAATACTGGATTAAACTGGTTTAAAGTTACAGGTAGAACTGATCTCCTACTGCTGGCCCAACCAATAATACCATGCCAGATTACAGGCTCATCTAATGTTTACTATTTAAGGACATTTTTTTTTTTTACACCAGGTGTTGCTGTGAATAAAAGCAGCAGGTGAGAAAGTGACTGCTCTGGAGGCATGTTACAGTGACTGTAGTCTGGAGGAATCATTCCTCACACAAAAAACATCAGCCTGTAGGTGATGGCTTTTGTTTATATTTGTCAGTATCGGTTATATCCTTTGACTGGTGAAGCAAAGAGGTTTGTAGATGTCAGAGATGCTAAAGAAAACGTTGTTGTATGTGTCTGCAGTTACTGGCAATCGTTACATTCGAAGAAAACTGTTTGTATTTGTCAGTGTCTGTAATGTCCTGTAGCTCTAATTAGCCACTGCGCAGTAGGTGGTACTGGAAGCACGACAAAATGCTCTGTCAGACACAGTTTGTATCATCCAGAATTTCTCTGCAGCTAATTTTAAAAACAGAAGCATAAATAAAGTATATAAGTGTGCGTGCGTGTGGTTGTGTGCATGTAGGAGTTCAGCCTCAAGGGAATTCTCAATGAATTTCTACAGTATGTAAACCAAGTTCTGATTTTTAATCTCACCCCTGCCCAGTTTCCCTCTCTGCATGCTCGCAGGCATGTGTATTTCTCTGTGTGTGTGTATATATGTGCATGTGTGTGTGTGGCTTGTGCTTGTGTGTGATAATAAAGAGAGTGAAAGAGGGTGGCAGAATTTCAATAGTGTGACAAAGTGAGAAGAAAACAGAGAAGTGAGATAGGACCTCAGAAAGAAATGAAACTGTGAAAACTGTGAATTGTTTGTCGTCTCTCCGTTGCATCTCTGGATAATCTGTTGACCTGCAGTAAACCCCGAACACCGACATCAAAGAGTCTAGAGACACCTAGTGTACGAAAACTGTCAGAGGAATGATTTCACGTTGTTATAGCAATGTTGTGTGAATCTGTGTGACTGAAAGAGTGTGTTTGTGTGTGCACAGGGACAAATAGCAGCCATCTGGTTAATAGACTTTTGGTAAACACGGCAGGTGTGACACACACACACACACACACACACACACTCACATAATTACAGCCTAAAATCAGAGAGTATAGTCGACGCATGTGTGCTGTATCACAACTTATACACACATGCAGACACAACAAAACACAGGGAGATGATAATGGCACTCCATTATTCCCATACCTCTTCAGCACGAAAATCCACTGAGTAAAAGCGGTGAAACATCCACAGAGTATTTGCAGTGTGAATCTCAGGTGACTAACTGGTTGTTTAGTGTGATCCCTTCTCTTTGTTTGACTACCAGAAGGCACCGTGATGTCTGTCAGCCCTCGTCGTGTCACTGCGTGGTGCCATTAATTGTGAAATAATGAAAAAAGCGAAACCCCGAAACGGAGTTACCTGCTGTTCTCGTCACATTTGTCACGTTTTACATTCATTAACTGCAAATGATGTGAAAATAACTCCTCCATGTCCCAGAGTGTACTGAAGACACAGCCTGTATGCAGAGGTCTTCACAGATCTGCTCGGTTTCTATTATCTGACCAGTCGCAAACGATATTCAGCGTCTCTCTTACTTGTCATGCAAAGCGTATCTGCTTTTAAAGACTGCACTGAGGAGACGAGGCTCCCATCTGCTTGTAAAATTTGTACAGTGTCGTCCACGCCGCTGATGAGCCACGCTTAAAATTTCCATTGCACACTCATCAACATTACCAACCTGCTGTGGTCAAGTCTGATTTGGAGACTATTAAAAATAACTTTATTCCACAGTGATGGAGATAAACTGAATTTAAAAATCATCAGGCTTCAAAATATATTAGTTTATTTTGTTTTTTTTATTATATATATATATATATATATATATATATATATATATATTTTTTTTTTTTTTTTTTTTTTTTTTTTTTTTTTAAGGATAAACAGAAAACACTGATGAAATTAGATCCAGATTTTCAGCATGATTAAACTTTAAATTATTTGTGAATATTAACAGTTTGTCATAGGGTATTAAAAAGTCTATATCTTATAATACTGCGATGGCTAACTTGCCTCAGCAGTGTAAAGAGTATCTCACTCTGTTGCCTCAGAGCTGAACCTCTTGTACGGGTGCCAGAAAATACATTACATCACCTGAAAGTCTCATGTCCTCAGCAGTTGAAAGTCAAAACTTTTACACAGCAGATCTGTGCACAGCAGCAGCTGTCGTCATTCCCCCGTAAACTGTTTTAAACAGGGCCGTCACACTCACATAGGGATGCGTCCACATGCAAGAAACTTAACAAGGCTTAATAAGACAATTAAAAAAGAACACACACACATATGTGTGTGTTTTTTTTTAATTGTTTCACTGTTGGAGCGTTTGCTGTGAGCTTCTACACAAACAACAAAAAGGGGAACAGGATTTTTTGCCTCATGATTTTGACCTGTAGTCGAAAGGGCATTCAGATTTGAATTAAACAGCTTTTATTGTCTCTGCCTGTCTGAAAGAATAAATTCACCAGCAACCACCAGCCTCTTTTCTTTTTTCTCGCTGTTTTTTTTTTTCCCGTTGTCTTGAGGTCAGAGAAAGGGCAGTCACTTGTTTCAGTTTGGAACTCCTGCCATGTTCAGCTGTTACAGCCTTGTGTGTGAGTGTGTGTGTATGTGTTTGCCTGTGTATAACGGAGTGTGTGTTCTCTCCTGTGTGTGTTAGAGCGTGAACAGTTATGTGTTAAGGTCTTTCCCTGTGTATCCTTTTGTGTAAATCTGTGTGTCTGTATGTGTCTTTGTCTGAGTGTGTGTGGTAAATCCATAACCAGTGTATTGTACCATTCAGTTTTATTTATTGAGAAAAATGCAGCACATCAAAGGAGCAAAATACCTCAACTATATTTCTGTTCCTCTCACTTGAGTTTTCTCTCTTTTTTTGTTTCTTTTATTCTCAGCCTCCATCTCTCTCTCACTGTCTGTATCTCTGTTTCTTTCTTTCTTTCTTTCTCTGCCCTTTTGTTATTTTGTTCTTTTAAGCAGCATATAATTGAAGAAACAATTATATGCTGCTTAAAACATATTTTAAAAAGTCTGTGATTTGCATTCAGGCATGAACGGTTTCACTGAACATGCCTGCAGAGCAGAGGCACTGTGGGTGCAAGGGGTCGAGTGATCGTCGGCTGTTTCATTCTATTTCAGTTGTTTTTAATTTTTCCTTTTATTTTTAGGGTAGTTCAAAGATGCAGAAACTCTAAATAAACTTGCCTTGCCTTAAGATCTCGAGCTACTTTAGATTCGCAGGTACACAGCCAAAAGTAACTGAGGGTAATTGTGAGGTAAGGCCAGCTAATATTTTCTGAACTGGGAGCTAATGTTGTCAGTTAAATGGCAAAAGGACATGGACAGGAATGCGTGTGTCTCCCACTCCTGCTCCTTTCCCTGCAGAGCTTTGTTGAGGTCCTCTGTGGCTTGAAGGAGTGTTGATTTGTCCTCCTGCCACTTGATACGATGACTCTCCAGCCGCTGCTCAACCTTCCTCAGAGCAGCCGCGAGGTTGTTAATGTAATTTTTCTGCTGGTCAGGTTGAGCCACACAGAGAGCTCTCAACAACTCTGTCTCCTCCAGGATGGAGGTTTTCTCCTGCTGCCGCTGGAGACAGTCACTGTCCAGCTGCTCTTTGGCCTCAAACTTCTTTTTCTCTTAGTCTTGCATCTCCAACTGTACAGATGTTCCCTCCTGACAAAGCTGGTATTTTTCCAGCTCTACCAGGAGGGGAAAACTTGTCTTCCTGCCACTGGAGATGTTCAGACTTCAACTGCTGCTCTGCCTCCTTCAGAGCATCCGTCTCCTCCTCAAGGGAGGTTTTCTCCTGCTGCAGGTGGAGGTGCTCAGTCTCCACAGATCCTCTGCCTTTTTGAGGGCAGCTTTGATCTGGATGATCTCGGTCTCCACTCTGTGTTCCTGGAGCTTGGCTCAATGGGAAGCCTGAGATATTTCTCTCAGTCTTCTGCCTTTGAATGAGTCCCAAACTCTGCGGTGTCTTTGTCAAACTGCTGAACCTTCAGGCAATGAGTAGTCGTTTCAAGGTTCTTGTCAGTCATGGTGCACAGCTGCTTTTTTGAAGGACCTCCTTCTCTCTGCGTGGCCTCCAATTTGAGCTGAAGGTCTTTGTTGTTGGAAGTCTTCTGTTCAAGGTCATTGTGAACTCTCTGCTGGACCATCCTGGTCTTCCTCGGCTGGTATGTCAGATTGTATGCACTGACTTTACCGGTTTAAGAGTGTGGACATGTTTAGCCTGAGCCCCAGGAATTATGTGCAGGACGGTTGGATGTAAAGCAAGAGATAAGGTGCAGATGGAGGAAGGTTTAATGAAACTGGCAGCAGCTCAGTCAGAGTTGTAGTGACAGATTGGGCCTTTGCTCAATACTGCATTACTGCCCTGAATTATCGCACCTTCTCTCTTTTCTGTCCTTATCACTTCTATCTATGTCAGTGTAAATCCCCTTCATTTTTCTCATTTCTTTCTTTCTGCTTTGTGTCCATCTCCTCTGTTCTCCTTTTGCTTTTCCATCAACTGTATTCAGTTTGAATTCTGTTCCTGCCATCCTTTCACTCCTCCTTTTATCCCTCTTTTCACTTTCCTGCAGCATTTAACCGAATCAACAGAAATCCTACCTTCCTCTGATTGCCTTCCCCAGTTCCCTGCCTTTCTCTTTTTCATTAACTTTCCCCCCTGTCTAGTGAACCCTACTTCTTTTTCTGTTTTTCATCTTCTCTTTCTCCATCCTTCATTATCTCTCACTCCTAAAAATTAATTTAAGTGCTTTAAAAATGGAAATCGATAGTTTTAATTTAGGTTTTTGCTCTTTGGTTATTTTCATTTTGTATGGATCGAATAAGAACTTGCTGGCGTCCAGAAAGGTTGCAGTCCATCTCAAAGCCATTGTTTGGGGTTCACTTTCAGTTAACCGTAGTGCAGTTTGCTGGAGTCACGTATGAAAGCCAGTTGCTCTGCAGACAGACTGTAAAATCTGGGGTGGAGTTACCCTCTGTAAACATTTCATAACATCCCAGGGATGACTGGTCCTCATTGCCCTTTATGTGTTTTTTTCGGACCATAATGAGAAGCAACTTCCATCATACACAGATGTGATGAAGACAGAGTATGGTGCAATTGATTGGGTGTTGCATAATTAATTTAGAGTTTGTAAGAAATTCCATGTTTGGGGAAAAAAACACATTGATGACTATTTAGACAGAGTCTGAAAAAAGTGCCTTTAGTCAGTTTATGTGTGTGTTTCTGTTGTGTTGCAGCAGACAGTGTTGTCTTTGATCACAATGCTTATTAATGTGTTTTACTGTCATATGTCATATTTTACAGGAGTATCTTTTTGCCATGGATAACAGCTGCTGAACATTGCTTTGATTTATTGCTTCAGTTCAGAGTTTCCTCTGTCTATTGACTTGTAAGTTTGGTATTTCAGTCATTTGGGATCTCCACTCTCCTATGCCTCGTATGATTCTAAGGCATATTAAATAATCTTCCTCTGTAGATAACACCTTTGGTTCTTCCCATTAAGCTGTCAAGGCCCATTTTCTCAGATGATTGGATTTCAGATGGCTATATTCTTAAGTCGTAGTTTTCTCTGCGTGTTTGGGAGTTATTTAGTCCTGACATTGATTTTCTCTTTTCATTCCCCAGATGTATAATGAGCGAGTGTATGTGTTGGACACAATATGAGAGTTGGAATGAGCCTTATAACATCACTCTGTGAATATCATTTTTGAATATAACTTCTAAAGAAATAAAGTGTTGAGTGAAGTCTGTAAGCCTGAGTGAGTAGTAAAATTGGGAACTGGGTGGATGTTTTATGGAGATTCTTCCAGCACCATGACTGCATGTATTCTAGCTCTGCTTCTATGATTCTAGCTTGTTTGGTCCTGGTTTTCATTGTATTACACAGTGAAGCTCTGCAGAAATGAACCAAATCTGTTAAAAGCCAAGAAATACACAACGGAGATTCTCTTCTCCTTAGATTATTGGTATCTCAGGGAAAGGACGAGTAAGTGTTTCCTTCTGAAATTCAGATGTTGGGATAAAGGAGGTCGTCTTTCTCACTGTTCCTCTGTTCTTATCATTAAAAAACCTAAACAGAAATTCTAAACAGAGGCAACACTTATCCCATGGATAGTTCTCCTCTACCTTTGTGCAAAGTAATCAAATGTAAAGGCAAATGTTATCAAATATGTGCTGAATAAGACATGGATTTTAGCATTAACCAGGCTTTGACCTCTTTTTTTTTTTTTTATCAGGAAGTAAACTGACATAAGATGTAAGCATCTAATGTGATTATGGTTTTACATTAACTTTGACCTCATTCTTTTATGATAGCAGATTTAATAAAATGAGCCACCTGGTGCTTTAAACAGAGAGCTTGCTGGCAGCCTTTGAACTGGCTGGGTTACTGTCAAATGTGACTTGTGCAGGATTTAGCTACAGCCATGGTTTTGTTGTATATTATTAAGAGATTTATTTTTAAGAAGTGGTTCCATAATCCGCCAGGTCAGACATGTAGTTGGTAGATTCCCAGATGACGATTAGACTGTAGCAGGATAGTTTTACAGTTAAGGCACAGATTTGTAATAATTCCTTTATCCTTATCTCACCTCAGGTCCTGCAAACATATCAGATGGAATTTAACCTTTGAAATGCCTGGCAGTCCTCCCGTGTTACAGTGATGATTAAAAGTAAATAAGTTGGCAATCTCAGGATGTACGTTTGTACGTGTGACCTGAGCATTAATCTGCAAGACAATAACATAAATCAGGGCTCAGCCTACAAATATTCTTGACCTTGCTGATTAGAAGAGAGTAGAGACTGAGAATTATTTATAATGGGGAGAAGACTGACATCTGAAATTATTAATGTTTCATCAGGTAGGAGCATCAGTGTAAAGCCGCACCTGTGGCCCCAGCGAGAGGAAACACTTTGGGTCTTAGGCCTAAAGCACACACACGCACACGCACACACACACACTCTGGAATTTATATATAAAATCCCATCCACAAAGGCAATGTGGGGGAAAAAAGATCTCAGCCCACATGAAAACGTAAATATGTGCTGTTAAGAGCATGCCAAAGCAACAGGCGACGATATAACCCTAACTGTAAAGCCATGTTGGCCAATCAGAATCCTGAAAAAGATATATATATATATTATTTCTGTAGCACATTCTGGTCTCTGTTCCTCAGTATAGTGGAAGAGTTGCTGTACATTTATTGATGAACACAGTCCAGCACTTTTTTGTCGATCTCCGCCATTGCACAAATAGCTTCAATAGCCTCATGTAAACAAAGGAGATAACTGCGCACATTCTGACCGTACAAGCCAAAACCTCTGTTTTCCCTGTCAACGCTGAAAACAGAGTTTCTGAACATCTTCACCACCGAAGGAGTTTTGCAGAAGTTCTATTTACAGTGACCTAAAACCCCTTTTTTCATGTGGACAAAAGCTGCGTTTAAAAAAATACCCATGTACGTGTAGACTAGACCTTAAAGACTTTCAAAAGGCAAACGGTCTAACAGTAAAAAAAAACAAAAGTCAAATACATTTGTGAGTCCAGTGTTCGCTGTGCGTAGAGGTCACTCGCTGCCTTTTAGGAGACAGATTTGTACCTCTCTCTTAAAAGCTAACTTCAGCCCTTTTCCAACCCAGGCCCACTTTTATCAATCCTGTCCATCATACTAATCGATTCTAGCCAAAATCTCATAACTTGCTTCAGTGAAGAGATGTTGCTTGGCTGAGTGCAGCTCTCCATTACATCTCTAACGGGGCCAGAGTACACTAAAACCCAAAACCCCCAAACGGATATTGATTGCACAGCATATAATTAGAACAGGTGGCAAAAATTTGAGTGAACACGACCTGGTCATGCTTCTAATGGTTTTTATGTGGTTTTTGCTTTTGCTGTGGAACTTTTGTGCTCTTTGCTGGATGGTTGTTGTTGCCACATATATCACATAGATACAAGTATCAGATAGAAATAAGATATAAATGTTAGTATGTAAAATCCTGCATTGGCTTTGTTTGCATGAGGACTACAGTCAAGAAGCCAGTCAAAAATCACAAGAGAGTAAATGTGCTTCCCGAGAAAATCTCATGTCAGTGAACAGAAATGAACAGTAAGGAAGAATTTCATTTGTGCGGAAAGAGCAAATCTGCAGGATCTCAATAAAAGGAAGATGGGGCACTCCTCGGTGCCACAGCCATCATTTAAATTGATAAAACGGATGCATTTCCACATAAAAATCTTCCTTATTGCAGCTTTAACACTGCCAAGGTTAAGGAGTTCTTTCCCCTGTGTGGCTCACTGTGTTTAAATGGCTTTTACACTGTCAAGGTTAAAGGTTTTATTCCCGCCGGAGCCGTCTGAGCTCATAATATGTGTCTACATATCAGCTCCTAACAGGTGTTTGATGAAGTTTCAGCAGCACGTTTGTATTTTATTTTACTTTTCTGTTTCTGAGAACCTGATTTCATGTATTAACAGATATTGAAAGTTCCTGCCTCCTTTAGACTCATGTAAGCATGGAAACCTCATTACCACATTTTATTATTCGCCCTTTCACAGAATATGAGTGAGCGTGAGTGTCTCTCAGACACACACACAAGCTGTACAACAAGAGAGACACAGAACACACAAATTTCCACAGACTGGTGTGTTTGATTTTATTCATGTGGGAGGATGGTGGGTGTACAAAGCAACGTGAATATCACACCAGAGACTGGGGTTCGCATCCAGAGTCCCATCTGTGGTTCAGTTAAGGCAAAAGCACTGTGGTTAAGATTAAGAGGGAAAAATTATGGTTTTGGTGAAACGTCCAAAAACACGTCTTGAGTCACTGGGAACTTTTTCTGAATTAAACCAGACCACGATCTTTTCCTAACCTTAACCAGGTGCTGCCAGAGATGAAACCCAACCATAAAACAGGTTTAATAAGGCTGTTGTCTCTAAATGTGCTAGTTTTAATTTAATTACAGAAAAAAAATATAATGTAATTGAACGTTTTACTTTCTTCAAATTTAATCTGATCGCAGTCAGTTCCCTTTAAAATGTATTTGCTGTGATCAGACGCCATCAGACATTCAAACGCAGCGTAAACAAATATTATACAATCCCGAAAACAATCACTGTGTCAGTGATTATCTCGGTCTCAGTCTCTCTGACAGGTGTGAATCATGGCTGTGGGAGTAGCCAGTAGGCTGTTTTAGTTTTAACACTGACCTTGCACACAGCAAAGCACTCATTATTAAGTAATTCTGATAATGATGCATTTCCATATTCATTAAAAAAAACACACATTGCAAAAAGAACACCAAAGAGTATGACAGTTTGTGCTGAGTTTGACAGGAACATCAAGACTGTGAGTTTCTAATTAAAGTGTTAGAGGTGGTTTAATACAAAGATAACAGAAGGAGGCAGTGGCTCAGCCGGAGGGGGGTAAACTGGTTTGAAGAGGTGTTTGCTCGAGAAATTGTAGCCACAATGTTTATGCTGAGGTGACTCTCTGTCCCTTTGTCTGTTCGTGTTTTTGCCCAGATGATCATGAAAGTGAAGGGAGCCTAAATTTCTGCTCAGTTTTTGTTTGAATTCAGTGAAAGGGACGATAAAAGAGAGGAAGAGAGGGATGGAGACACTGGGATTGTTTTAAATTTCTCCCCAGATGCAGCACACACAGCAGACATGAATTAATCAGGCCGAGATAGGAGACCTGAAGGGGGCGGGGGGGTTAGGATGAGTCAATTAATGTCTAATAATGATGTAGAAGGATAACATTGTTTCCCCAAACTAGAGCAACCACCTGAGAGAGATTACAACATACTGATAAGAAGGACAACGAGAATGTGAGGAAAGGACGGGACAGAGAGGAGGAGGTGATTAAAAATAAGACTATTCAGTTTTTATTCTTTGTTTAATGACGGGAAAGACATGAAAATGGGAGAAGAACAAGAAATATGGGAAAGACGAGTATAGAGAGAATAACATTAAAACTGCTGCATCCATTAATTATGCAGAGTAATTCCATCTATGGATAAGCTGGCTTCTTTTCCATTGTCAGATCATAGTGGAGGTAATATCATATAAACAATATGACAAACAATCTTAACCACAACCAGACCTGTTTAATAAGGACTCAGTGACAGTGAGAGTGGTCAGGAATGAAGTGGATGAGATAGGATCAGGGGAGGAAATGCCGTTTTGCTATTTTCTATCGAATTGGAAAATTTGTCTGTGATAAAGGCTCTGATCCCTTTTCTTTTATAGACTCTTCTCCTTTTCAAGAGTTTCTGAATCTACATTTTAATACAATACATTCTTGAAATAAAAAAAAAAGCAAAATGTTTGAGTTACTTTTAATGAAGGTGTCAGAGCTTGTGAGCAGAGGAGTCAGCCAAACTTCAGACTCAAAAAATAAAATTGACCTAAAGTAGAGAGTTAGGGTCAGAGAGAGATCGTGCAGGGTTTCAAAATATAAATGGCAACAATAGAAATGCAGCTTTGGGAACTGCAAAAAAACAACAAAACGGCTGACTACAAATGTTTTAGCTGCTTTTGGACGGGACATAACCTGAATTTAACGAGAGGAAGCAAGAACAGAGAGAAGGTAAACTAAGCTTGTCAAGATCACAACCTGATATTTAATTTAAGAGACACAGAGGAAGAGAGAGAAGACGGGGGAGTTCATTCATGCCCATGGATCATGCTGAGGGATAACTCTGGCTTGTTTCCCATTCGTTCAAATAATAATGGATGGATAGATAAATTAAGACTCTCCAGTTCTTCAGTTGTTTGAGGCTAAACATGACTTGATTTTTAATTGGAATTCAAGGGAGGAAAGGGAGGGAAGGATGGGTAAGAGGAAGAGATGAGGAAGGGGTGGAGCGATGGATTCGTAGAAGTGTTGGGGAGAGAAATAAGAGAAACAGATAAACAATAATACCAGTAATACTGATACTAATTTGTTGTTTGCTTACATGCTGTACGCATGCAATACAATACACCTCACATAAAAAGTGAAATTCAGGCATTAACTTGTGTATTTGAGTATTTCAGTGTGAAGAATTAAAGTTGAAGTTATTCAAATAGATTTAGTGGAAAAGGATCTGTTCCTTGAAGAATCTCTCAAAGAAAACAGGCGGCATCTACCGTCTTACATGAGCATTAAATCCTGGTTAAATCAGCACAATCAAAACCTTAGTACATAAATGGTTACCGTGGTCGAGCTGTACACCTGCATCCATTTGATTCGGTGTTATTAGTCAGCTGGTTGCCACATGGCTGTGAATGAGCCAGTGCTGACAGCACAGCTGAACTGAGGCTATGTTTCATTATTATTTAACCAACAGCTAAGTTTCCATCAGAATTTATCACAAATTCAAAGCAAATTACAAGAGAATTGGTAAAAGAAAATGCAAATGAATGAACATTTCCGTTCTGACTCATTGAGATAAACAGCTGTCTGGTGCCAATAAGTCGTTGCAAACTAAGTGGATGCAACAACATAACGTAATTAAGTCCGGATGTTTTCACATGACGCTATCTTTTGTGTCTTCAGTGGACGTTGCTTCATGTACGTTATAACTTATTCATTAAGTCTGTTTTCTTTGCACTTCGTTGTATTTTGCTTTTATTGATGCACCGACTTTTCCACCTGAGCCAGGCAGAAAAGCTTTTCCTCTCTATTTTGATTCCTGTTTTACACCAAAACATGCGATTTCCCAAACCCTAACCCTTAACTACAGAAGTATCAGTTTAGAAAACAGTCATGTGAATCATTTTGTAAAGATGATTTGTTGATCAATTTTATCTTTTTGTTTGCAGCTGTGTTGACTGAATGTGCTCTGATGAAGATTTCATACCAAAAAAAAAAAAAAAGGTCAACATCTAAGGTGGCTCTTTCACAGGAGAGCTGCCTAAAATTCAGTGTGGAAGCACGACTGCTTCTTATTAATTTTAAAAAAGAACTAAAAGAGTCTAGAGGAAGAAAAAGATAAATTAAGTTCATATAGGGATAAAATAAGAGATCCAAACTTATTTTAATACATGAAGAGAATAAAAAGGAGCGAGGGCTAAAGAGAGAGGAGGAGAGACAGAAGAGCAGATTAAAGTCTTTCTCAATTTTACTGTTGGTTTTAGTTAGATGTCAGTTTTACGAGGGAGGCGAGGGAGCAAGACAGGAGCAAAAGATGACAGAGTGATGGGAAACAGATAGAGGAAGAGGAAGACAGCAGTATGTGAATTAATGTCAGATTACAGAGAGAAGAACAGACTGAAGGAAAAGGGGATGAGCGAGCTGAAGATACAAAAAAAAAACGATTTGGTGAACAAATCTCATCATAATATATTTATAGAGGTCGGAAGAAATAGACAGGGAGTGGAGGGAGGACTGAGGGAGGCACAGAAACATTATCGTTAAACATTCATCGTAGTAGATAAACAGAACTTTAAATGCCATCATGGGAAAACTTGACAGTTTAATTTCCACCATTTTTTTTTTCACAATCTCCTGTTTGGAGTCCAAGATATCTGTAATAGCAAGGGAATAAAAACAGGAAGCTGCAAAAACAACATCTCTGAGGTTCCGGTTACATCTTTAAAGAGTCGATGACATTATTTAGCTTAATAACTGCAATTCCAAGATCATCATTTATGTCTTTAAAGAGAGGATTCATGGTGTTTCTGCTCTGACAGAGAGCATCGTGGCAGATATTATGAGCTTCTCTTGAACCTTTTGCGTCACCGAGTCACCGAAGACAGAGTCTGGTGAACCACCAGAGCATCTCCCAGGCCCTTTATCAGCCACACGAATCGACAGTGTGAAAGTGGTTTGAGCACCCATCCGCTCGGCTGGAGGGTCGCAGGTTTGATTGCTCTTCTACACACTGAGAAATATATCCATCTCCGGTTCACGCTGAAGCACAGGAAGAGTGAAAGAACGGGAGGACTGGACTAAATTCCAAATGCTACAATGCTAATTCAGTGTAAACATGAGAAGTAAGAGACTGGTAGATTTACAGTGAAGAAAGGTCCTGTTAGCTGAGAATACAGTTATGTAAACAAACCTGTCGCTAGTGTTAGCATGTCTTTACATAAGGTTACAAAATCTCTGTCCAGAAATAAAATCATTTATAAAGTGAAAACTCACAGTCAGTACACACTCATAAACAGTCAGATACATTTTCCAGTTTATTCCATTTCTTTCCCTTAGGTTCAAAGATTTTTGCAGCAATAGAGAAAACATTCAGACGCCTGAACTTTCACTGGTGAACTTTAACCCTAACCCTTTGTCCTGTTCCTGATAATGGTAAAGAATCCTTGAAAAAACAAAATCCGAGCCAAAAATAAAGTGTTTATTGGTCCATGGCTAAACTTTCTGTATCACTAAAATCTGTTCACAGATTTTTGAGATATCCAGGCAAACAAACAGGTTCAATAACACGACCTTCTCGTGAGGGTTGCTGAACATGTGAACTGTGTTTACGACGCCCGGTTCACTTGTAAACGGTTAGTGTGACCCTAAAGGGACAAAGTATAAAATCACAGCAAACCTTCCCCCTTTGAGTTGAAGCAAAGAAATCCAGCTGCTGGTGTGACTGAACTCTTGAGTCCATTACAGAAATAGAAGCCGAGCAGAGTCACAGGAAGATCTCTTACTTAATTTTAACCTTGACCAGACCTCACTCTGTCCCTCTATCAATCCCTAAATTTATACCTTCCTCCCCCCCGTACTTTACCCGTGACCACTGGAGACATCACTCTGGGCAAACAGACCAAACAACATCAGCAGATTAAGTGAAGTTAGCCAAAGAAGGAAAAGTCATTGTGTTTGTGTGTGTCTGCACCCACAGCTTTGTATCCATGGGAAACCGATCACAGATTCAAAGTATGTGACAGTACTTTTTTCATGTTTCTGTCTTTCTGCAGTACATTATTACATTAGAAGCCATTATTGTTGATTCATTAGCTTTACACACGCTGTTGCCTTCGGTGGAGTTGCATATTGTTTTGATGCTGCAGGGACACAAAGAAAGGCACTTTAAACCTAATTAAGACTCCAAAGTAAGTTTACTGAGAATTTAAACACGTTGATCCGGCCTTAGTCAAACTACCTGTTTTAGAGAGACCTGGTAGATGTAGTATGTTTACATTACACAACACTAGATTCTACAATATATTATCTCTTTGTTGTTTTTGTGCTTGCTTTTGCAATGTGTTCCAATGCATGCATTATTATGATTAATTATTATTAATGGTGCCTGCCTCCCTTCACGTGTTTCTACCCAACATATCAACGTTAAAAGCAGAAGTGGATGATAAACAATGAGCTGAGTGCAGTTGCATGGTAACTGAGTCCAGTTGAATTGAATTATATTTCCAGGTTCAGGAACTGTTCTAGATCAATACATAGATGCATCACCAAGTTTCCAGAGGCGCTTTATCTCACAAGGACGAGTGAATGAACTTTGCAACTTTCTGGAGCATCACAGTGGAGTGAGGGAGAGACAAACAGACTCGGGCTCAAACAAAATACAGCGAGAACCAGAAGTCACACAAAATTACTTTCACCCAATTAACATATTTGTGGAGTCAATGGTTGTTTTCTTGCTGCTAAAATGAGCCAAGCTGTGAACTGTTTGATGATTTCCACCAACACGACTTTTTTCTTACACAAGACGCCGATCTTTGTGTTTGATGTTGTTGCTCTTGTTCCTGAAAATCGCCACCACTTCAGTCGACACATGCTGTGACCAAAATGTGAACGATTTTAGTGAAATATTTGAGGAGGAGAGAGGAATAAGAAATGGCTCATTTGTTTTGAGGATGTGATTTAAAGTCTCAGACTGACCTGCAGTTACGATGAGCACAAAATCAATCTTTGTTAAGAAACAACTAAATCCAAGTCTCTGAGTTTCTGCAGCTTCCACCTTTGTCTTTTTTCCTCCTTTGACAGTTTAAATTTAAACATTTGTTGTCATCACTCTGGCACAAATATAATATCCCGTCCTACATGTTGTCATATGAAACTCGAACTGTGTCAAAACTCAACTTTGGAAATTTCACAGTTTCATTCACTTCAATATTTCTTGATGCATAAATTTAATGCTGCCACAAATACTGTGAGCGTTACTCGTTTATGTTCCTCTATCGAAAGCTATTTTAATTACTTCTTCCAACATACACTGTAATGCAATTTCCCCACTGAGGGACTAATAAAGGATTTTCTTATCTTATCTTATTACATTAAAATGAGCATAGGGTTGGTAAGGTCAGTTAATTAACATTTAACAGACATGATACTGTTTCAACCTGTCGCCATTTTTACTTTTTTTGAGTGTTACTACAGTAGTACCTCATTACTTTTAAGTACTCCAGAGCTCTCTGTGCTCTCAGTCTGATTTCCAATTAAAGAAGTCTAGAATACCCATTTTCCCATTCCCAGCTGGAAAAGAGCAATTATTTCTTTCTTTCTTTCTTTTTTTTTTATATCTCTTTCTCTGCACAGATTTCAGTCTGATTTCAGTCCAACCAGAACCTTGTTTGACATAGAAGATTTCCATAGGTGAGGTTTACAAGCATCATGTGGCTACAGTGTCACATAGAGATGAGAGCAAACAGGCTGAACTGTCAGCAGGAGAGTAAATCATACAGTCTCCTAGGACAGATGAAAGTGCATAAGCACGGAGCATCCCTGCTTAGTGGAGGACTCTATTCATTTTACACATGTGCAAAGAAAAAAAAAACAAAACTGTTCTCTCACTAATAAGATGTACTGTAACAGAAATCCTTAAGCTTTCAGCTGGTCTCAGTGCACGTTGAGGGAGCATGCACAATGCTTCTCCAAACAAGATAATCTTGGTTTAATCTCTTGTGTTTGTTGAAGGAGGTAACAGCACAGGAAAAGGAGGAGGCAGGTTTAGAGAAGTCTGATCTGTTCCAGAGAAGAAGGATATAAAATAAGTTTGGTTTTTGTTGTTTATGAGCTCACCAAAGCAAACAAATCCCCCACAATCCAAAATATGAGACTCATTAAGCCCTCGTATTCTGTCATTCTGATTCAGCCGGTGTCGCCGCGGTGCAATTACAGACGGTAGGCTTCACGTCAGACTCATCCTGTCTTGAATTTATTGAGGCTGTGCTGACAAAAAGCTGTGATGAGACGTTGCTGCGATGTCCAGGTGATGAGAACTGTCTCTCGTTTTTACGGCACACTGCTGTATCACGCCATGTTGTCTTTTTGTAAAGCTGAGCCGGATGCCTCCAGGAGGCCTGAAGATGAATTTAGATTGACTTCATTCTATCGCTCACTGTCTCACATGGGAACTTGTTGAATGTGATTCATAATGTTTCAGCTCCCAACACATTGTAGCCGGGGGAACAAGAGACACACAGCATGAGTGAAAGGAGAAGATGAATAGAGTGTGTAAGGGCAGAAAAAGATACAGGGATGTCAGCTGATTTATTTTAGACAAAAGAACAGGGTAGATCCTGCCAGTTTTACATTAACACTAAAAGTAAATACATTTGTTGATGAAAATTCACGTACTGAAAAATGTTTTTGGTTTTCTGTTATATTTTATCTATTCCTTTATCCAGGTACCTCTTAATTTCCCTATGAGCTCCTTCAGTAATGCCTGGACATTTTTATGTGTGACAGCTCAACCTACTCGAGCTGACGTTGTCATACGACCCAGAATAACCACTTCTTTTTTTCTTTTTTTTTTTCTTGTTTTGTCAGCTACTCATGCGTCGTCGTGTCAGGACTGCCACCAGGCAATGGTCTTTGATTTTGGCCTGATTGTAAAGTTATACATGCTTGTTGAATGCATGCTTGTTGAATGCATCTCCTCCCTACTCTGCAGTTATTTACATGAGCTCTATAGAGACACCGCTTTGATTTCTTGGTCAAGTTCTGTTTGTTTATCATCTGTCAGAGCAACAGTTTCCAGGTCTGTTTTAGCCAGTTTCAGTGGCTGCAGTGTTTAAGTGCATCTGCACCGTGTCTCTGTTGTTTACAACTTGATGTTTTGAAACCAGTAAGGGCCTGTCTTAAAAGACAGTCCACTGTCCACTCACAGAACACTTTCTCCTCCGCTTTCCCTCAACAAGCGCTGGGTAGTCTGTGAGTCAGGCACAGCCAGGGAATCAGCATACAACCTCTCTAATGCAACACATATTGCGCCCAGTGTGTGACAGCGTCGATGAAGCCGCGTGTCTCTCTCGCTGACAAACAAAAGTTATCAATCTTGTTTTCCCTTCACAGCGCCCGCGGCTCGGAGAATTAACTCACTCACACAGAGATATGTAAACAGAAAATAAGATGGATTTCAGCCGGGGATGAGATTTGCACACTGGCCAAAATCAATACAGAATACAAAGTGGACTCTAAAAGATGTTATGGAAGCAGGAAAAGCAGCCTGTTTACGAGGACGTATTGACAACATAATCATAATTTCAAATTACCAATTATACAGTGAAAAAAGAGAAAGGTTCTGGAGCGTTTGAAGCTAGTTATTGACAGATTTTTTATGTACATAAATATCTATATGTAGTGTGTGTGTATGTGTGTGTGTGTGTGTGTGTGTGTGTGTGTGAAACCCCCACCGCTCCTAGTAGATATCATATGCAACTGCACAAACATAATGTAACACGCAACACTCGACAGCATCAGTGAGGTTGTATATCTCTCTCACTCACAAACAAAACTAAATGCACACTCAATCTTTCCTGTTTACAGCAGGCGGAAGCTTGGGGAATTAACTCACACAAACACACAAACACACACACACCTACACACACACACACACTCACACACACATTCAACACTCTTGAGGCGGCTTCACTAACATGGTAACCAAACAGCTCCTTTTCACCACTCGGGAAATGGAATATCAATCCAAGCTTGAATACAAGATTTCATGGTTTAATTCATCGCGGCTGCTTCAGATGTTTTCCCCCTTTCGAGTATCGGTGTCACAGCGGCTCGCTCACCGCACGCTCAGCTAACGTAATACACATGTACGGCCTTGTTTTAAGCAGTAATCTTTCAGAGGCAATTGGCCCTATCCGGCGAGCCACCACATCCTATGCCACCCGGTAACAGCTTTCCCAGGCTTCTGATAGGCTAAGATGCCAGATGGTTAATGATGATGGATAGTTTATTTACTGAGCCGAAACAAGGTTGTGGAAAGATGTGGAGGGAGGGGGGAACTATTTCTGCAGGCAAGGTGGCGATGCTGTCTTTAGTTTCTTTTGTTTCTTCCCTGTTTGATTTCTTCATGGTTTGTGTGTTTGTTTCTTGTTTAATTTATTTGTTTTCACTTTCTTCCTCGGTTGCCTTTTTGACGGCTGTTCGGCTCGTTTTAGGCCTTTGCAGACATTTTCTTTCTTCCTTTTTTTGGACAAAGTTTTCAGGATCGAGTTTGAGCTTTGGCACTTTGTAATAAGTTTGGGGTTTTATACCCTGACAAGTCTTGACCTTTTGTTGATGTTAGCTTGTCTGGTTTTTCTCTACATGAGATGTTCTACAGACAGGTCTCCGGATTAAATGTAAACGTGAGAGTGTTTACCTGCTCATGTTGGGATGCATGCTTCTGTCTGTATATGTGACTAAGGCATGTGTGACCCCCGTTAACACAGCTGGAATGACATCTGACTCCTCAATACAGTTTCATTTTCAAATTACTTTATTTGTCCCTCAAGGGGCAATGTGAGGGAGACAAGTTTGCAAACAAAGACACACATAGACGAATCATTTACACACATGGTCATCAGCAAAAGAAACAGCATTGTAAATACAATACAATACGAATCACAATCTAAAATACAGATGAGTTTGCTCCTGCAGGCCACAGGCTGCCGCATGAGCAGGGCTCTTTATCCCTCAACCAGACACAGATGACACAGCCAAACATAGGCACACAATATTTGGAGTAGCTCCAGTGGAAAATGTACTTTGAGGTCCACAGCCTGGTGCACCACTCCTGTCATTACTGTGATGACGGTTGTAGCTGATCCAGTGTAAACCTGCCAAGTCACTCTGATAGGAGCTCCTGCACATCTTGAGCTCAAAGAAGCCACTGGGCTCAAGCAGAAGATTTTTGGAGTCCAAAAGCTTTTCTCCTTCCTTCCTTTGAACAAAGATCATGTCCCTTGATAGGTTTGTGTACTGGGACTTGTGCTCCACCTACACTCAAACTGTTACTTCAAAAAGTTTCAGTAGATGATCTGCAGAGTTTTTGCTTCTTCTCTCACCAAAATTAAAAACAAAAACCTGAGAAAAGAATTATCTTTGGCTCAATGACTGAGCCCATTTACACCTGAGATTATCAAGCTGTCTGTGTATGTACAGTATCTGTATAAAGACACTGTCAGCGTAATGACCTGGTCATGGACCTTTGCATTTATACCTGATATTGAAATGTTTTCTCGTTTGCTCTCGTGCTCTGATAAAAGCTCTTAGGTAGGCGTGACTGGCGGATTTGTCAAGAGGCAGTGGGAGAGATGCCGTGGTATAGACCTTACGTATTTCTCTTTTGCAAAGAAGTAGCTGTTTCCTTACCAGCACAAAAGAAAATGGTGAACAGGTGATGGAGAGAAAAAGAGGGAGAGAGAGTGCTGCTGTCGAGCTGCTGCCAAGGTATGGGGCAAAAAAACATGGTGAACACTGATTACCACTCACACACACACACACACACACACACACACACACACACACCAAGGGCCTCAGATGGTGACAAGACACTACTACAAATCTGCTTACAGTCTGCTGGGAGCAATATGAAAGCTCTACCATGTCAACCTAGCGCTCTCTCTCTCTCTCTCTCTCTCTCTCTCTCTCTCTCTCTCTCTCTCTCTCTCTCTCTCTCTCTCTCTCTCACACACACACACACACACACATGCTCGCTCATCCACTCACAGACACCAGTCTGTGGGATTTAATTGGGTCCTTTCAGTTTACCACTGAGTTGACAGCTCAAAGCAATTACAGACACAGACAGTCCCCGGCACACCACTGAGGAGTGCTTGATTTTCAGACAGCCACACCTGAGGGGCACTTGTCATCTATAACCTCAACAGCAGAGGGGTGCTTGTTTTGTTGACAAGCACCACTGTTGAGCACTTGTTTTACAAAGCACTCTGTGGGGGTGTGTGTTTTCTTACATACCAGGTACACCTGGTATGTTGTGCCGTACAATCACAGCGGGACAGTTTCACTGTGAACAGGCGTTTAGTGACCAGCTGACTGACAAAAAAAAAAAAATCTGATCTGTGAGTTAATTCCTTACAACGTTCAAAATTTAATAAAGTCAAAGTACAAACAAATTATCAGTTAAACAGATTAGGTAAAAGTAAAAAGTACTTACTAAGTACAATGGCCCCTTTTCTATTACTCATTAAAGTTAATTAAGTTATTACCAGTTAATGTGGAACTATAATTTTATCTTTTTTTCACTGTTGGGTTTTTAATTTTAATGATAATTTAATTACAAATACTCTGCACAACATAGGTAATATCTGTCCAGCTGACCCCAAACCACATACAGACTTTACAAATCAAAAGATAATACACGTTTACCAGGGAAAGACTGAATAAACTAAAAAAAAAAGTGTAAGTAATAATTAAGAAAAGCTTGTTATCCTTGCTTTGCTCAGGTGTGAATTTGCCTTTGTGGAATAAAAAGTTCAATACAGTGAACGCACATTGTACGTGAATATACTTTTATCATCTCTGCAGGTTGAGCAACAAACTTAGCACCTGTACATGTTTTTATATTTTTTAAGAAGTAATCCATTTTTACTCACAAGGAAAAATAGAACTGGGTAACGTTTCATTCTGTGGAGGAAAATCCTGAATGTCAGTGGTGACAGTGAATCCCAGGAGTCAGTGTTGGAGGCATTTTGTGTCTGAATTCCTGCTGAGGGGTGAGTGCAATAGCAACAAGGGAAGGAAAGAAAGAACGAAACTGCACCATTAAAGTGAAATATCGCTGTAGACTTTGGACAGGTCGGACTGAGGGAGCACTTGATGTATAGAATCAGCAAAAAAAAAAAGAGCACTTGTGCAGAGAGAGAGCACAGAAGTGCACTTGTTTTGTAACAGCACGACCTCTAAGAGGCATTTAATTTTTAGACAGGGACAGCTGAGGGGTGATTGTTGTGCACAATCACTGGTGAGGGACGTTTGATTTATATACTGACACCACCGAGGGACACTTGTTTATATTTTTTATTTTGTATCTGCAGTGCGTAGGCCTGCATCTCTGATAAACAGATACATCCGCGCGGGGCTGGATTTTTCCACAGCCACCTCTGAGAGGCACTTGTCGCCTGTAACCTCCATACAGTCGGGTGCTTATTCTGTTGACAGGCACCACTCAGGAGCACTTGTTCTATGGACAAGCACAGGTGAGAGGCTCCTGTTCCGGGGATAGGTGCTGCTGAGGTGTGCTTCTATACACTCATGAATGAAAAGAGCTAGAAGAAAATGGCCACAGAAGAATTTCAGGACAAGCTGTGACAAATACACAAAACCTTATTTTTGCATAAAATTGTAGCACTTGAGGTAAAATGAACATAACTTTAAACAATGAAGCGTTTGTTTGTTTGTTTTTCTTATTCTTATAATACAGCAGAGGATCCAAAAGCACAAATCATTCATTGTTCAGCTGTGTTGTTTACGTTTTGACCGGTGGTTACAGCTCAGATAATCTCGCCATGAGGTTTCCTCCACCATCACTTTATATATTGTCATTCAGTACCTGTTTATACACAAGCTTCCACTACTGTGTACCCACAGAGGGAGTTAATAAATATTATTATTAAAGATACAGAATATTAATTGTTTATATAGAATCAGGTTATATAAAATAATTCAAGCCTCGGGAAGTTCATAGTATAAAATATTACTATGCATGAAGTCCAGATTAACATTTTGCTTTCTTTTTTTTTTTTTCTTTGTTGCTATAGGTATGAAAGTATAGGGAAAGGTTTGCGATCCTGCTTCATGTGTTCCCACAGGTGCAGTGCTTTTCACCCATGCTACAGTACATTCAGAGAGCCAGACTGTCATTTTCAGAAGCTCCTCGCTGGCTCAAGAAACCTTTGTCCCAGCGATAATAGCTCTGTTGCGCACAGCGCCAAGGGCGCCACTGTGGCACAAAGACTTATTGACAGAGCTGAGTGTGGGCTTGGCCCCTGAAATGAAAAGCTTAATGTAAAAGGATTACCTTCTAATATTTTTAATACAGCAGAGAGTAGCCATGCATCAATGAGAGGGTCCTTACGTCCAAACTGTGCATTTGACCTGGGGTCTAATAGTAGGAACATTTTTATGCTCTGAGCCTTCATAAGATCAGTCTCTAGCACAGTGACACTTTCTCAGGGTTCATGACTGTTGGTGGAAACACTGATAGCAGTGGGAAACAGAGTGGTGGCCTCACAGCAACAATAATCAGCTTCCCACAGACTATTTAATTCCCAGCGGAGCTTTTGTATTCTGATGGCTTAGATATTCTGCACAAACACACACACATTGGAGTTATTTTCAGACAGGAGGAGGAATCGCTGTGCTCGATGAGCTCTGCCCTTGATGCCCCAGCGCTCTGCATGGGTTAAAGGTCTCTGTGCAGCCGAGTGTGGTACACACATACCTTAAACGCCCAAGCTTTCTTACCTAGCATTGTCCTCTGACTTCCTCCTCCTCCTCCTCCTCCTCCTCGAATGGAGGGAATTGAATTAAAAAATTTATCAGTCTGTGTCAACAGAGAGGTCTCTCTTTCTCTCCCTGGGACCGAACTGAACAGACACGTACACACAGGTACACAAGCACACAAACGAACTGAAAATGCAGGAGAAAAGGGAGGAATGCAGACAGAATGAGCAATGAATTAAAAGGGAGAAAGCAATGAGACAAAGGACAAAGAAAGAATTTTGCCGTGTAAGTGTTTTCACTTTTGAACAACAGAGACCAATTCAGGAAAAGCTCAACTTTTAAAGCAACTATAAACTGTGTAAAGACTCCTGACCTCCTCCCGAAAAAACAAGCCCACAGACAGAAAGCTCATCTGTGGATCACACACCACCAATATCTTTTTTTCAGATTTTGCCTTTTGACTCAAACAGCCAATACATATTTGAACACAATTTGTGCTAAACCACACAGTTAAGTCTCTCTCTGCCCGTTTTACCAGACAGCTGCCTCTGACTGCAGAACTTCAGGAAAGCTTAAGTAAGACAAACACCGCAATCCCTCTATTTCCACCTCACACTGCTAACAGCCTTCACCCAACAGCTGGGAACTCTCTGTTCTCACGAGGGAGGCCGATTCATCTCACTCTCGTTCACTCACTCCTTCTCTCCCTGTGTTTTTTTTTTACTCTTTTTCTCCTTTCTGTCTTCAGGGGTCCTTGTTTTTTTCATCTTGACCTCTGAGCCAGTTAATCTCAGGTCATTAGACAGCCATTTGTCAACACCCGGACATCAAGGGGTGTAAGGTCTGCACTCATCCACTGGCCTTGCTCCCTCCACTTCAGATTCTTCCCTGTCTCCTCTCCTGTCGCCTCTCCACTGCTCTGTGGGCAGGCCTCAAGGCCCTGCACTGGCTTCTTCTCATCTTTTCCCTCTCTCGTTTTCCCCAAAGTGCTGATGGACAGAAAACTACAAGCTAGGCCTGAGGGGAGGCTGTGAGGCAGGAGAGAGCGAGGCTGGAAGGGAGATAGGAAATGCAGAGAAACGGAGACAGAGACATTGGTGGAAAGACTGAAAGTTAAAGGGACACAATGCAAAAGAGGGAGAGGGAAACAGTGGAGAAGAGAGATGGAAAGAGTGTTAGACCGACTGACAATGCCGGGATAAGAATGACAGGTGGAGAGAATCAGGTGAACTAGGTTTCTGGTTGGTTTGTTGATCTATTCGTACACTCATTGCAAGAATCGTGTATTTTGAACCAAATGAACTGAGTCACAAATAATTTCCGCATTAAAAGATAAAGCCGGTGTTATTCTATATATCTCTTGTTGTCAGATAACAGATCCCACAGACTGAAGCCGACAGCGGTTTTGTCTGTCTCTCAGGAACTTTCTATGAGCTCAGCCCCAAACCTGTTTATGCACATTAAATGTGAAATGGCTTAAAAGTTCCTCTGAAAGCACCTTTTGTGCAGCAGTGTGGATACCAGCACCTCGTCCCTGTGGTCGTATTACAGCAGCCGTTCGGGTCTCACTGTGTAATCAACGGATTTCATTTCCTCTACAATTTAGAATGTAGACAGTTTCTCTCTCTGTCTAATATGTACAAACATATGTTTGTATGTGTGTTTGTATTTGTGTTTGAATGTATGTATTCCACTTTGATCAAAAAAGTTTTGTCCAAACAATCCAAACATTCTACCTCTGTCTGGAGAGATAAAAGCTATTACCACGAAGTCTACGAAGACTTGAAGGTGATGTGTTTTCGGGTTCCCAGTGCTACTTTAACCGCAGAGTGCTGAGTCAGTGTGTACACTGAAGAGAAATGCTGAGCCACTGTTTACATTTGGTTTCAAATGGGTCTGTGTTTCTGGCAGGAACAATCCTCGACATTGCACAAAAGAAACTGTTTCAGTCACAAAGGCAAAGGAAGGCTTGTTAGGCAACAGTTGGATCCAGTCACTGCAGCGGAATGAAGTCCTCTTGTACTTTAACCGTTTTAACCCCAGTGAATCAGTCGTTTTTTGTTAAATTGTGCCTCTTTTTCCTCTTCTTCTTTTCTCTTAACTAACCATTAATTCTTCCCTTTACTCCTTTTCATCCCATCCCCCAGCCCACCTCTCCCTCCTTCTCTCCATCAGTTCTGTCCCACCAACGTTCACCCCACCTCCTGACAACCCTCTCATCCTAAATCTTCCTTACATGTGTCTCCCTGCTTCAGTTGTTCCCTCTCTTTGTCTCTTTCTTGGGGTGGAGTGGGGTGTGTGTGTGTTTGAGGGAGTTTAATGTCCACCCAAGTAATAAATTCTGGAGCAGCCAACTAATAAATTATTCAATTAGAGGACAGCCATTTGGCCCGAGCAAAGGAGGAAAGGAGAGGAGAGCAGAAAGGAGAGAAAGAGAGACTGGTGATGGTGAATGCAGTGAGATGGGAAGATAGAAAAAAATAAGAATATACAGCAAAAATTCATCTTCTGGTGGCAACAGGTGACATGGCCTCACTGTGAATGTGAAAAGGGGATCATCAACTAACTCAGTGCTAATTACTGTGTTGCCTTCGCTCCTTCATGAGTCACCAGGAGACTCAACCAACAGGACGGTTGTCCTCCAGAGATCTTACAGTAATTCCAGGTCATTTTTTTTTCCTACCGATTCTTGAACGATTGTCTGGATTGATGATCTTTGGGAATTATAAACAAAATTTTTATGCCGTTTTAACTCACGATCCATCCAACCATTTTGCAGTGTTTATTCATTGTTGCCATGTTGCAGTGGTGGCAGGCTAAGAAGAGTCAGATGTCCTCCTCTCCAGCCGCATCCTCCACCTCTCTTTGGGGCGTTCCCAGGGCAGATGGGACATCTGTAATCCCCCCAGCTGTTTTTGGTCTGGTTCCCCTTGTTCTTCTTGAATACCTCAGCAGGGAAACATCCAGGGGAAGCTCCTTATCAAATTCCTGAACCATCTCAACTGGCTATTGTCAGTTCAAAGAAGCCGCTGTTCTACTCCAGACTCCTGAATGAAACTCATCTTGGCCTCTTGAATCTGTGATCTCATTCTTTTGGTCACTAACGATAAGTAAGGGTCGGAGCATTGGCCGACTGTTACTGCTGCAGCTGGAAGAAGGATGATGTTTTGATACTGTGAGCAAATTCCCCCTAAACAGACTCTGTCTACAGTCTGCACGTATTGTGGCTGAGATTAAATCCACTGATTACACACTGCGACACAAAATGGTGGCAGGAAAATTGCCACAGGTATGAGATGGGTTGTCCACACGGCCACACGAGGTGCTTCAGAATGACTTATGAGCTTCAGGAAAACCTTTAAGTCATCTCACACCTTCAGATGTGTTTCTTCTCTGTCAAGCTGCTGTCATCTCCTCATCCCCTCCTCCTCGCTGCCCTCATTCCACCTCGACAATCACAAACAGACACACAAATATGACAGACACACATCACCACCACACCGCCACCTGAATTCTAACACACACACACACACACACACACACACACACACAAACAGAAGATATTGCAATGATAGACACCAAAGCTAGAGGGTGAAAATTGAGGCCAGACGTCACGTCAAACCAAGGACTCATAACAGCTCAATACATCAGCCTGCGTGTGCGCGTGTGTGTGCGTTCCTTGCCAAGATGACACACTTTCCTGTCACACACACACACACACTAACAACAGCTTTCCCCATCATACACACACACATATACACACAGGTAAACACACAATCAAACACACACTCCATCACAGATTGTAACCGACAGATGAGTCACTCCAGACATCCTATTGAAACATGGAGAGACAGCATGATAGTTGTCACACTCATTTACTGATCCCTCTCCGTCCATCTCAGAGCTCGTGTCCATCTTTAGAGAGATGAAAAGCGAGATGGAGGCGTGACCTCTTTCTGCTTTTCTGAACGCATCCCTCTGTGCAGTCTCTCTTCCACACCACCTCACTGTTTTTAACTGTCTTCCTTCTCCACTCTCCCACTTCGACTTCCTTTTACCACACTTCCTCCTCTTCTACCTTTCCTTTTTTTTTCCTACCTCTCTCTGTCTCTTTTTCCCTCATCTCCGTTCCCTCCTTGTCGTGTCATTGATACAGCATTTCTAAGTGGAGCGACAGCCTTTCTGTGCTTGGCTTCGCTGTGCAGAGAAATGCAGCCCTCTAAGAATCCGAGTGTGATACACAACGCAGAAGCTCCTGCGTCACTTTGAGATAGTGAACAAATAACCCGGAGAACCTGTCACAGCTGGAGAGATCTTAAGCAGCGCGGTGTGATCTCATGGTAATTTCTAGAAATTTATACAAAAAGCAGCTCAGACTGGTTTTGTTAGTTCTGCATGAAAAATTGAAAAGGAGGGAACTTCTGCAGAATCTCATTATGCGAGGTGCCTATGGGGCTGGTTGGAAGGTTAAAAAACCACGAACAAGGCAGAGCAAAAGGGACCAAAATTTACTCCCGCAATACTCTGCCTGTACATGTTCCACAGGGAGACGCCACAGCACAGCTTAAATGTGGTTTGAGCAATATTATCTATGCTCAGTGTTGGCTGTATGTGGTATAAACAGAGGTGTAGACGTAGGGATTTTACCAGATTTCACAGGGATTCTTTGCAGGACAAAGATGATAAGCACGCTGGGGTCATGGTCATCGTACCGTGACCTCCAGAACACGCTCGGCAGTTTGTACAACTGAGTGAAGCAAGCTGGATGACAGGGCCTTCAAAAATGGAAAAATAAATCTGTTTTATGATCTGACAACGCTGATTAATTTAGCACGAAAACAGCTTGACTGGGTTTAAGTTAAGATCACAGTTTGGCTTAAAATAACCACTTTGTTGAGGTTACGGGACCTTTGTCGTCATGGTTACAGCGATAATGCAAGATTAAGGTCAGGGAACAGTCATGGTAACACTGACTATCAGTAGGAAACGGCCAGAGAACAGAGAGTCTCCCATGTCAAAGTCCTATATCCAGTTGTTTGTATGGAACTACCCAAATCTTGATTGACTGAGGTCGACCAAGTGCTTATCTGTGACCAGCACTCATATATAAATTGTCAGCACCGGATGTCCAACATCCTGTGTCCCTCTCTGGGTTTCTGCTGAACCACATTTGCAGAATGGAGAATTTTCTGTGCTGCATGCTGATCTGTGCCTCTCTCTGCCCTTCAGCTGGGCTTCTTACTTGACTGTGGCAGCATTGTGCACAGACATGAAAGCATACGCCGGCACACCTGCCACATTTCCATTGTGAGAAGGTGTTAAATCAATGCAGGCAGACAGAGCTCGTTGAATTTACATAGAGGGCCTGAGCGCAGGATGTGGTTTGACTCGCAGAAAACCTTTGCTTGTATGTGAGTGTGTGTACACATGAGACTCAGAGAGCCGTCTGACTGGGGAACATTTGCCGTTTGCATTGAGCTCATATCTTTCAGTCACTTCTTTATGAAGCAAAACTGATGCAACGATATACCACCCGACAAATCCTGGTATTATTACACATGATCAAAAGCCTGCCCCTCTCTCTTTCTCTTAACTATCTCTTTCTTTTTCCCTCCTCCGTCTCCTCCTCCTCTCTCCCCCGTCTCCCTCCATTCAGTTCCTGTCCCTCTGTTTCTCACACATTGATTCAGTTTATCCTTTTTACTTTTCTCTCTCCCACCTTGTCTTTCCTAAACCCTCCCACCGCCCCCACCTCCCTCAGTGATGGTAATCTCCCTGTAGTATAGTATTGTCAGACTCTGATCAAAAGCCAGCCGCTCTCATTCAGCCTGCTTCTCTCAGACCTCTCCGTGCTTTCACGAATACTCTGTAGACTTAATGAGTACTATGGGCCTTCTTCAATAGACTCATGCACGCACATTTTACAGACGTGCTGCCCTCTCACACGTTCATAAGCGACACGATTGCGTACACACAGAGAAAGTGATGCAAGTTAAAATGCTGACTTAACTTTCAAAGAGGATGAGCCAATAATTAGCGTTCACTTGCAGCGTTAATGGAAGATGATGTAGCCGAGTATCATCATTGTCCTCTGCTGTCCTCCACAAACCTCATCTCACTGCTGCAACAGTCCCATCGCATCCACAGTAACACCTGGACTTGATTTAGGATGAAAATCTGATTTGTCCATATATGTATATATTCTCCCAGAAGAATAGTGGAAATCGTATTAGACAGGAGAAGCTCCGAGCAGGCTTTGCCTCATACATCCATAGTCATGTTTGTCCTGTCTCAGCTTATTGTGCAGGTGTCTGGGGGTTTTCAAGAAATTGCAAGCTGTAATGTAATTCTCCATGAGGCCTGTTGAGCCTTGGTGGGAGTTCATGCATTCGCATCTAAACTGGCAAGTCAATATCAAGTAGGAAAGCTGCTATATCACACACAAATATGAAATGTTCTGACTCTAGACCAGACTCATTTACATGTTCAGGCTCACGAACAGAATATTAATTTTTGAACACATTTAATAAATACCCTCAAGCAAGTGAAATTGAAGTATATTAATCTTCTCTGTTTGGCTTTGAAAATAATTTACCAGAGCAGAGTTCTTGTCAAGTACAAGATGTGTCTGATTCAATTTCATGTTGACATTTCCAAACTAGTTTCATGGGGCTCTGCCTGTGTCTCAGTTGCATCTGACTCCATTGTTTTTCTCAGAGTTGCTGTTCGACATCAGTCCACCCAGCGCCCTCATTGAATCCTGCCTCAGCCATTACCTGACCCTGCTGACACACCTGTCTCTCATCCCCTCGTGTAGCCCAGGATATTTACCAGCCACTTGCCCTTTCCTTTCTGTTTGTCTTTGTTGTCTTGTGGTTAGCGTTCCACCTCTTTCACACTTGTCTGCCTGTTGTCTGTTGACTTTTTGCTTGTGCTTAAACCGCAGCATAGACTGCTGGGAGCGTTGCCTGGTTTTGAGGGGATAGTTTCCTCTTACAAGCCTGATTCTTAGTGAAAACTAATTCATGTTAACCAGCCTTTCCTGAGGCCACATTTGGACCAGATTAAATAATAAAAAAAAACATCATCCTGGCCCAGCAAACTGTCCGTTTCATTGAGGACCGACAACCAATCATGTCTGTGAAGATTCGCACTCATCCTATCAAGTGATAGGGTATGCTAAATCAAATGTAGCTGTAGTGTTTGTTTGTTTTTTTTTCATTTGTTTGTTTTCAGGATTAAAACAACAAATCCATTTCAATTACATCTTGATTGTTAGTTACATCCCATTTCTCTGCATCCCTGTGCTGGTCAGTGGTTTATTTGTGGTCTGGTCAGTTAGTGGCAAATATATTACATGTGCCGGACCAACAAACAGAATGCAGATATAAACACAACTGTTGTGTTGTGTGTGTGTGTGTGTGTGTGTGTGTGTGTGTGTGTGTGATCCCATATTACAATGTAATGCCTGAAGTGAAATACTGTGTGTTGAAGCACATCATCATATTTCAGTTACCCATGCCTGCAGGATTCTCTCTCTGCCTTATCTGGATTACTCAGATCCCTAACTATTACTTTTCATCAATCTGTCCCTGAGCGTGTAAGTGTGTATTGATTTGTCAGAGGTCTCTGACCCATTGATCACTGGTCAGACGCACACACACACACACTTTATACTCAATTCCCAGCTGTGATTTGCACAAGATTTGAGACCGCCAACCGTCTTTTCCCTTTCTGGGCTCTCTAAGAAATTGGGTTTCTTTCTGTCTTTGTTTCCTGCTTCTTTCACTCCAGTGTTGTGTTTACGTGTCTCTTTTCAGTCAGAGAAGTCAATTACATTTGATACTGACGAGACAAGACAAACCAGAGCCTGAACTGGTGTTTGTTTTCTCCAGTTAGTTTCTATCTTTCTCTAAGAATCTTTTATCCAGCCAGTTTCTTACTCTGAGACAGGGATACTCCCTTCTGTGCCAGCTGGGAAAATGTCTCTCATTATCAACTAGCTCTGTGTGGGGGGTGGGGGTGGTGAGTTATAGGGCATATAGTGTGTCTGGCATTGAAATGACACTCCAAAGCCTGGTAAATTACATTAGCAATTCTCTGTATTTCCTCTTCTATTTCTTTTATCAGGAAAAACTGATCTAAAAATACAGAAGTTAGGTGAATAAAACATTAGTTTGCCAGCGAAAATGCTCATGCTGTCACAGCCCAGAGCCAAATTAGAAATCCATTTCTGACACCCTGTGTGAGTATTTTAAGTTAGTTATTTTTCACTTCACACATGTGAATCGTGGTGCGTTTGAGTGCGTCTGCACTGTCAGTTCATCATCACGCTCACCTCGACGTCAGCTTCCGAAAGTAGCTTCTTCCAATCCCGCCAGCCCGCCTGTTTGTTTAACAATGGCACGAAGGAAGACGATATGTCATCCAGAATGAAGGGATTTCAGGGCAATAACAGGCAGTTGTGTTACTTTGTGTTTGTGTCTCAAGTTCGAGATGAGACAGAGAGTATGAGTAGAGTTCAAATACAGTACAGTGCAAAGAAAACTGTACTGAAAGAAGAAGTTTGAGCGTTGGAGTGTTTTTACAGTGGCTCAGCCTCAAATTCACAAACTCATGCATTCAGCTCCAATGAGGATAATTTTACCAATAACCCAATTAGCATTTTGCCATTTGTACCAAACGTTTTATGTTGTATGGGGACTGACGCCACATGGTTTTGTTTATTTTCTTTTATTTTGTGTTAGTAGAAGAGCTACCGCTAAAGTAGTTTATTCTCTGATGGACCCCCAAAGCTGTCAGACCCCATAAGTGTAGTTTTCGGACCCCACGAATATAGTTAAACAAGTCTAAACATAGCAGAGTTAGAGAGGAGAAGTTAAAGACTGTTGACATTAAACACAGCCTGTCCTTTGGTTCTTACACACGCAAACACATGCGTCCACATAGAAACACACAGAGAGCTGGCATCTGGTTTGGAGCTGTCATGTGTCACGAGGGTGAGGAGTTTAAGCAACTGTCATCTGGTCTTCTGACACACAAGGGAACTAACAACATACATTGATGACTGCACACACACACACACACACAAACAGAGAGTAATCTCTGATTCATTAGAAATCTGCTGACAGGTCTCACGCACAACAAGTAAGGCGACTGCAGCCACTGGCATCCTAAACAACCACACACACACACACAAACTTTGTGTACCCTACTTAGGCTGACTCATGCACACAAAACAGTCTGTTAGATGTCTGTCAGAAATGCTTAGAGGAGATGCCTGCACACACACACACACACACACACACACACACACACACACACACACACGCTGACAGAGATTGATGATTGATTGGAAAAGAGGAGGAAGGCTGTAAGTGTGTGTGACATTAGAGATCACCTAGGAGACGGCGAGACCGCACACGCACACACACACATGCACACATCGACAAGAACCAGAGCAAAGCCATGCCAAAGCAAATGAACACATCTGAAATGCAATCCCTGTGGTCTTATAAACACACATACACAAACCAGGCCAGCTGAGCAGTCCCTGCTTTCTCATTACTGCAGATGGATAGAGAGATGGATAGGTAGATGGAGGAAGGGGAGGAGGGAAGGAGGAATGAAAGTGATGGGAGGGTAGGAAATAAAGACAAGAGGGAAAAGATGAAAGGGAGGAATAGACAAAGGAAAAGAAATAGGATAAGGAAGGAGGAAAGGGAGGTGGAAAGGAAGCGAGACGAGAGTGAAGAGAGGGGGAGAGGCCGGGTGGGATCTGCAGATGATAGAGAGAGGGAGGGATGAGAAGATGATGTGAGATTGTATTGAGAGCTATATTAGACAGAGCAGGGTGGCTGGCTCTATGGCAGGGAAAATTGGTGTGTGCGTGTGCGTGTGTGTGTGCGTGTGTGCGTGTGTGTGTGCGTGTGCGTGCTTGTGTGTCGGTCTGGTGTTGGAAATTGGTGTCGGCAGGACCCCAAATGGCTGTTTTCCTGCCTGACAGAAGATAAGAGAGGAAAAAAATATATAAACAAGGTAGCAAGATCGCAGGAGAGAGTGAGAGGAGGAGAGGAAAATAAACAGGAGAGGAGGAAGAGGAGGAGAGCTAGAGAGGAGGTGGAGGAGTGGAAGCAAATGAGAAAAGAGAATTTAAAGTCCTATATTGAACTGCTCCCAGGGACATGGGACCTTATGAGCAGAGACACGTGCTAAATGAGAGGAAACAAACAAGAATACTACTGTATTATATTTATATTCTTTATTTAATCAGGAAGTCACACTGAGATCAAGATCTCATTTGCAAGTGAATCCTGAGGACAGAAAAAATAAATAAAACTACAGAGATTTAAATGGACATCCATATAAACAACATCATGACTGATTATACATACAAACATAAGTGCATTCTATATTATCCTGAGCATAGTTATAAAATTACAAAAAATATACATATCTGAAGGATGTCTTTCTAAGATTAGGAACATAAAGTGTCAGCCAGTCAATAAATGCTAAGATGTTTATGTCTGTCTCCTACATGTGACTGTCCAGAATGCACAGCTTACCTGCTTCAGTTTAACGCTGAGACAACAGAAGCTTGGAGGGGGAGACGGTGGCCTGCGACAGTGGCCAGGGGTCAGATCCAATCCCAAGATGCTTTGTGGCACGAGCCACAAGGAAAGCTGCCCCGTGTTTTTCCTCTGTCAGGCTCTCTCTGGCTTCAGTCTCACCTTACAAGTTGACCCTTGTCTCGGCAGAGTGAAGACACACACGGACATGTAGACACACACACAGTGGACATCTAATGAAAGGTGTATGAAGGAGAAGCTTGTAACTCAGAATGAGCTGTGCTGCCTGTTTTATTCCTCTGTACTGTACATACACTTTTGTGTATTTCTTTGTAATCACACGTCTAAACATGCATGTGTGGCTGGTTTGTCCAACACAGTGTCCTTAGTCCCGAACACATCAGATCAAAGCACTGATTTTTATCTCAGCAGGATATTGGAATCAAACCAAAACAGCTCGATTTCTTTGATAAAGGCACTTGACGTTAGCAACCACCAACATCACACAACGTTTAGCCTTGGAGTTTATTTCACCGAGGGCACAGAAACATATTTAACATTGACACAGCTAAGGGGTTAGCAAACAGCAGGTAAATCAGAGCGACTGAAGGCCGACTCTGCTGCACTTAAAATACATTAAAGTGCAGGAAAAAAAACCCTTTCACAGTGTCACCATATAAAAACAACGTAAAGTGCAGATGGATTTTTATTTTTGGATTCTTAAAATCATGATAATTAGTCTAGTCTCAGGTTTACAGGTGGATTGTTATTGTCTAAAAACAATTTAATTTATAAACTCAGTTTTTTATACATGATTTAAAATTGGAGGAGGTGTGACTGTGTGACTGTGAATGTACAGGAAGTAATCATATCATGTATTTAAGTAAAGCAGGAGAATGGGAGCCAGGTCTGGCACAAGAATGGTTTGGTTTGTAAAGGTTAGGGGAATGTGGTTCGTTAAGGTTTGGGGACCTTCATCGTCAAAAAAAAAAAAAACTTGCTTGGACGCTTGCTGAAATGACTCATCGATTTTCTTAGTGGACGGTCTCCAGTAACGTATTGAGTACCTGGGTCAATGTGTGAGACATCTGATAACCTGTCCAAGGTGTTCATACCCAAGTTTCCTTTAACAACAAGCTGGAAAAGGAAATTAATGAAAAAATGTGTTAGAATGCAGAGTTCTGCCTCCTGTGAAGCTGAGGCACAGTGAAATAACACCTGAGACAATTCAGCTGGTTAATTCAGCAGCAGCTACACTCCCCACAGTATTTTTTCTTGTCACTTTTGTACCTTCTAACTCTCAGCTATGTTATCCAAATCGATTTTGTCCCAGCTACCGTTCCCCACCTCTGCTGAAAGCAACACAGCCCACCTTTAAAAAACAGACTTCCATATGTAATGGCTGCGAGGCAGAAAAGGAGAGAAGGAAAAATTGGTGCTTTCCCTCTCTTTCTGCGGTGGGTAGATTGCCCTTCACAGTCTAATGAGTTCTGAAGGAGTTGAGCATAAAATGGAGGGAGAGACATTCACAGGCCAGCAGGCTGACTCATAAATAACACACCTGAGAGCAGAGGAGGGAGGAGGAGAGATGGAGGGAGGGGGTGGCCAGAGATAGGGAACCTTTAAAAGTAGTGAAATATATACATCACTGCACACAAAAGCAAAAGGCCTGCTGTCGAGTGCAAAGTAAGAGGGAAGAAAAACACTCTTAGCAAATGGAGAGAAAGAGAGAAATAGCTTTGGAAATGTGAGTCACTTTTACACAAATACACCACAGGTCAAATATTTTCAAACACCACCATTTTTTCCAGCTGTTATTTATGTTTATATAATTAAATGTCTCAGCCTTTCTGATATCAGAGCATAGCACGAGTAAACAGTTGGAGATTTTAACAGCAAAGATTTATGTGATCTTCTTGTTGAGCTGAAGTTAATCTAAATCTTTGGACTAATCCAGCAGCCGAACACACGTGTTCATCCCAGCACTGTAACAGAAGTTCCCACAAACGTGTCGCACTCGTCGGCTGCTTTGCTTTCATCTTCTGTTCCTCCCAAACCGGCTCCATGGGGTTTAACTCTGGAGACTGTGCCGGTCTTCCATCATGTGAAGCCACAGTCTAGTTGGTTTCCCCGTAATGTTTTGGGTCATTATCGTGCTGTAGGATGAAGCCCTTGCCAACAAATCAGCCTCCTTTGTTACCTTCTGCACAACTGTATTCTGGAACCATCTCACTTATACTAAAATAACGACTGTTTTGTATATATTTCCTGACAAAGTGACATTTTCTTACAGTATTGATATTCAGGCAGTTGTAATAATGCGGAGGAAGAGAGAAACATGGAAGCATCCATATGAATGCACACAGATGCATTCATGCCTACAGAGCAAACAGGGAGAGAACAGGGGAGCAGTGGTATCAGTCTGTCGACATGGATGTACACAAATGCATTTTCACATGCATGAGCACAGACAGACAGAGCCAGAGCGTGAAAATGGCCCAGCATATGCTGGGTAATTTACATATAGCCAGGAGGAGTGAGAGTCGGTGAGGCAGACAGAGCAGCAGACAGCAGGACGGAGTGAGAAGGAACATGACGCTGCATAAAAACACTCAGCAAAAACCCTGAAAATGAAACCAAAGCAAACTGGTTCCGTTTTAAAGGTGAGCAGATAAGCTTTAAGTAATATGATGTACACGTTGCACACATTTACATGAACATAGTCAATATTTCAACACCCATAGTATGGTGTCAGCATAGCATCAGTGCTGCTGTTTGACTTTCAGTACATGGAGCTGAAGCACAGCTTGTGTTTCAAATGCCCGTCACTGTGTTTTCTGCTTAAACGCTGTCACGGTCGGCTCTGGCTTTGTTAGCGTACTAATTAACTGAATCCAATCAGTTTTTCATTCAGAGGGTTGTTTTGATCTTCTTGACAGTATACATTCACTAAACGGGTCGGAAGGCATGTTGAAGCTTCAGAAAAAGCATGTATATGTACTGTGTTGTTTGTAAACAGAGTTAAATCAGTGTTAAATGAGACAGTGTTCGGTTTTAGTTTTAATAAAACTAAGGGAGGGCTCGGCTCTGAATCTAAGGTGTGCTTCTGCTCATGCTCACTGTCCAACAGGTCACTTCCTGTACGCCGGGTGTTTTTCTACTGACATGTGACAGACCTGTCAGTGCGTAAAATGTAAAAGGAGAATTCAGGAATAAGCAAAAAGTGTCCGGACCTAAAATTGCAAGGTCAAAAATAAATACTGTTTTTGCCTTCACACCTAAATTATAACCTCACACACAGAAGCATGTAGTGTTGGAAAGTGGAATGATGTGGAATGATGACAGATTTAGAGGCCAGCTGGAGGAGATGAACGCCAGTACCAAAATATTCTTTCCCACGCTGATTTTTAGCTTTTGTGAACTGTCTCATCTCAAAATTCACCTGTTGTGAAAAGCTTGAAAAAGTCATGTCAAAATTCTGTTATGTTGAACTCTGAACTTCTAATTTTTATTCAGTTCTTCATTTTCAGCCCATCTTCTGATGATGCTAATAAAATAATATCAGCACATGATATTATAAATGGAAGAGGGTGTTTTTTTGTGAATTTCTGTAATAGTGTCAGCACACCTAAATGAACGAGGTAAAGAATCCACCAACCCTCATAATCATCCCTCCTTTTCATTCCCCTTGAGTGAGAGAAAGCCGTTAATGACCTCACCAGCTCCTCTCCATCTTTTTCTTTTTCTCTGCCGTCACAGTCATACAAAAGGCCAGACAAAGAGGAGCGAATCAGCACTCGAATACGTTTCTTTTTCCCTCTCCCTGCATCGGCACAAAAGGGCTGTATGACATGAATGAAGGCCTGAATTGAGTGGAAAAGGTTGAAATGGATCGAGAGAAAGGGAGAAATTTGAACCGAGTAACAGACAGGCAGTGAAAAAGACAACACTGGCTCTCAGCGTCTGGCTAGTGGCTCGCTGATTTCGCCGGCTGCTTTTTCAAGTTTTTCTAGGTGTGCACCGCAAAATTCAGAATATTGAAATTAAACACAATGAATAACACCTGTCAGTGCTGGTTTTCGTAGGACTGTGTGAGATGCTTCTGTGCATTCATGTAACTAATATGGTAAAGTGTGTAACATCGTGTACTAACAAACCTATGTTTGTTAGGGTTACAGCCCCGGCTTAGTCCCACCAAGAATTACCAGACATTTGACAAACAAAATCCTGTCTGATTTCTTATCCAGCTGCTGTTCCTCTTCGTTAGCGCCCCCAGTTTCTATGATAACTACCTATGCAGCGCACGATGCTCGTGTCATGTAAGATGTATTTATGTCAGTGAACCGCTCAGGTCAGTTTGCTTTCGTATGCTAACAATATGCATCATTTCATCTTCACATGACCTCGTCAAGAGGAGCCAGAAAATAATGGAAACGAGTGAGTGCTCCCTTCCTGCAGCGCTGAAGATGAATGAATGAATGATTCTTTATAACAAACTTCACAAAGAAATAATTAAGCTCCCAGCTTGCTCCAGTAAATGACACATACAGAAAACCAAGAAGCAACCAAACTAACCAGCTGGTAGAGTCAACTGTTTCAACTTAACCAGTGGCTTATGATAGGAAAGGGTAATGCACAGTGGTGGAAGTAGGTCAGTCAGACTGACAGGTAGGTGGGTGTGTGTGTGTGTGACAGTACATGCTGGCTGACCAGCTGACTGAAAAAGAGGGAGGAGAAAGGGGAACGATTGAAGATGGCGAGAGGAGGAGGGTTTGCAGGATTTAGAGTAAGTGGGTCATGTAACGAGGTGGATTGACAGGAGAGTGTGGGGGTGATGGGGAGGGGGCAAAGAAATGAGAGAGGGGAAGAGGGGAGGGAAGGTGAAGTGATAGGCAGGGGTTTTTCATGGCTATAAGAGAGAGGTTATAGAAAGGAGGGGGAGAGGCTGAGAGAGAAGGCCTTGAGGGGTGACAGCAGTAAGGCAGAGGAGATGGAAAGGTGACAGGAATACTTGGGGTGACAAGAGTGGGTGAGGGGTGAGGGAGGGAGAAAATGACAGAAAGGGGCTACAGGGGGTGAAACTGCAAGAGAGAGACAGAGGAGGAAACTGAGGGGAAGGAGGCAGAGAGAGAAAAGAGTAGCAGGTGGGAGGATTACAGGAGGTCAGGAGAAAAGGTCACAGGATAAGGTCAGGATGGAGGGAAAGGGGGGAGGGAAACTGTAAGCAATGACACCAAGAGTGATGGAGAGAAAAAGAAAGAGGGAATGGAAGGATGATGTTCCAGCTCCAGCTGTGACACCACTCACCTCCTGTGATCTCTGTTTCTCCCTCAGCCGGCAGGTTTGTTTGTGTGTATGTGTGTGTTTGTTGGGCCTCCCAGGACGTTTGCCCTATTGTAGCGCTGGTGGTTTTCAGGCGGTGTAGAGCTCGGAGGCCTCTCCCAGAGTGATGGGCCTCCAAAGCAACCTTTCCACCAGGCCACCTGTCAGTCAGCGTTATCTCTTCCAACTGACGCCAAGAGGAAGACTCACAGAAACAGTGAGCTTCTTTTATGGTGCAAGCATGGAGCACCATAAAAAAAGGGTTTGCTTTCTTTTTCTTATCTCTGGAGCTGCACCAAAGCAAACTGGGATGTTTCAGACGGGGCAAGTGCCAAAGAATAGACAGTTCTGGCTGAGATATGGCTTCAGGGTGGCACAGTTGGCATTTAACCAGCTCTGATGACTCATCCAGATGACCAGGTAGTGTTACCAGGTGTGAGTATTTAGTAGTAAACCATACTAAGAGTCTGCAGTCATGCCAGCAGCTTTGCGAGGCTGTACTTAGGCATAGTGGTGCTTTGAACTAAATGAGAACAAGTCCATATTGACAGTGTTTACATGCTGGTGTTTAAGCAAGTGTTAATAATTAGCATGTTCACAGTTTTATTTCAGTGTATTAGCATGCTAACGTGATAATTAGCACTAAAAGCAAATACAGCTGAGGCTGATGGGAACATTATTAGTTTTGCAGGTATTTGGTGACAAAAATAAGTCAGTGAGTCGAAGGATTCACTGACTCTGGGCACCGTACAGAATCTGTACCATGAAATACCTGCTGAGATGTTTCAGTCTGGGCCAAGGCAGAGCAACACAAACAAAATACGAAACATTAAAAACTCCAGGAATTTAGTATTCATGAGTCTTGCAAACCAGATTTTATTTATTTTTTATTTTTATTTATGTATGTATGTGTTGCATGTTGCCCTCATCTTCAGAATTTAAAATATCTATAATTTTGTACAATTCCTTTGTTTGTTTCAAATAGTCCATTGAAACTTTAAGATCATCCACTTTAATTGTCACTGTCATTATCGCTAAGCATCGGGCTTCACAATGGCTCATTTCCTTCTTTTTCTCGTGTGTTTTTCTGCAAATGGCAGTATACATTATCATTTTTGGTCATTTGAATGAGATCTCTTAGTTTACTGGGACGTCTGTGTTTGAGCACTCTAACTGATGCATAGTAGCAGCTACTGCTTCTTGCTCATTAAATCACTTGGTATAAAAGAAATTCATCTATTGCTTTTTAGACTTTACAAAGATCTTTGTGAGATTATAATGGTTTGTGTGTTTGCTGAGAAATGTTTTATTTATATTGTAAGTACTGCACCACCACTGTCGGAGAGCTGCAGACTCAGTACATACATGCATTCAGCCGTCAGGTGTGCTGTCTTTTTCATCATCAGGTAGTTTACAGGGGTTTTTTCTGTTTTACCACAGTCTCAGTGTGTGTGTTTTTGTAGCCAGGCTCCATAACAACACACACTAGATAAACATCACACCTCTCTCCCTGCTTGTCTCCCTTTATATCTTCATCTCTTTATTTCTGCTGGTTCCCTCCTTCCCCCTGTGACCATCCTCCTCCAGCTCTCCTCGACTTTACTCCTCCCTCATGCTTTCCTCTTTTTTTCCCCCCTACTTTGTCTGCTGGTACGGTTTGTGTGGGTGTTTGTATGTTTAGATGACATGCGTGAGGACTTACATGCTTGATTCAGGGATCTCTCTTTGTAGTTGTAAATTAAGCATGATGCACGTGTGAGTGTGCACAGGTGTATAAAATATGTGGAAATACACGTTTGCTCTTGTGAGCTCACCATTTACATCGTCGTATGTGCTGCAGGTGCAAATGTGTTTGTGTGAGTGTGAGGGGTTTAGTGTGTGACCTATTATATCCACAGCTGTCTCTGAGAGCGGAGAGCTGACTGCTGCATACAAATGATGTCAAAGGGCACAGAACATGCCAGGCAATGTTGATTAAAGCTGACGTTACAAAGATAAGCTTGATTAATTCCGCCACCTACTACAGGTTGACAGCCGAACAAATACTGCTGGTTCATTATGAAACGCTGCCAAGAGGGAGAGCTCTCCACCACCGATCCATATTTGATTAATCCTGCTCAGAAAAATGGATTCGGAATTTTGCATAAGTTTGCACGGCTGGTGTAGATTCCTGATGAAACAGTCTTAAAAAGAATCATATTCATCATTCGACTTAAACTTTGGACCAGTACGTGAGGAATACTTCAACATGTAGTTTCTCAGTGAGGTGGAGCAGAACTTTTAAAAAGCACATGATGTACCACTGACAGCATAAATCCTTAAGGTAAATGAAATCTGTTTTCTTATGTTGTTTTTTTTCAATGAAACGGATTCAGAGTCTACACAGACATGCACATGTGTTTTATGCAAATTGTAGTTTTGACTGTCATTGGTTATAATAACATTGTAGTTTACAGCAATGTGGGAATTATGTAACACTGCTGAAGGGAAAAACACAGTCAGCTGATCGTAGAGGATTCAGCAAACATCAAGCTCAACTTCAAGTAAATTTTGTGCTAAAAAGTTGCTCCACGCGGGTACTTTTCACTGCATTACAGAAAGGACGCACCACAACTTGAAGTGGCATTGAACGTTGCTGAGTCATGTTTCGTGCCATTGCTGATGCTTTTAAATCTTAACCAAGTAGAGTTTCCCAACATAACCTTTAAAAAAAGGTTAACTGTGCTTTATTTGCCACAAGCAGATATTGTAGTGAAAGCAAATTAAATATTTTTAGTAAATATTTTGTAGAACCTTTTGCAACTTCAATGTCTTGATAAAAAAAAAAAACAGAACACACGGAACATTATCTAATACATCCGCTTTAGCACATCACTGGTGTAGAAATGTACTTTTTATGAGACACGGTGGACATTGTTCCAGTGATGTCGCCACTTGTCCAGTTACTGACAGTCAAAACCAATAGAAATAATAGCACAAATACTGAAAGCAAGACTCAAGTTGTAATAAACTAGAATTTTCCTTTAATAACCTGGAACAGAACTCATAAAAAGGGCTTGAAGTGCCACTGCAGCACAGGCCCTCAGGTAAACAGGTAATGAAATAGCTCTTCTCACAAGTTGTGGGTTTTTTTTTTTTTCTTTTTTCTCAGAATAGGACTCAAACTCACAACCTGAACACACAGTGTGCACCGTAACCTGAAGTGAACTCCTTTCCTGTGTGGTGTAGATTTTTAATAAGCCAGCATTATAGCACCAACGATACCAGAAGCCCATGGGTACACCGCCACTCAGAGGACTCGAACCCACAGCGCACAGTGCACCCTTACCTGCTGGGCCCCAGTGTTCATCACCACCAATTCTAGGATTATAAATAAAGCGTTCTCATGGAGCAGCGGGTATCACAGCCCAAAGGTACACACTCACTCCGAGGACTCGAACCCACGGCCAGATGCACATGGTGCACCTTAACCCACAGAGCCACTGGGCTCCTCCACAGCTGAATGTGGGCTTTTTTTTTTTTTTTTTTTTTAATAAAGCAGCCTTATAGCACCACAGGTACCAGAGGCCCTCAGGTAAACAGCTAATGAAATCCCTCTCTCCCCCTTGGACTAAATCATCCAAATAGCAAGCGGTACCTCAGGCACAGAGGCAGACGGATGGCAAAGTACCAGCGAGAGGCAGAGGGAGAGAGGGGGGGGGAGAGATGTGGAATGAAAGGAGGGGGTGGAGGGGTGAGAGTGATGGAGGGAGACAATAGAAGGCGATGGGGAGGAGGGTTACAGAAAATAAGGGAGAGAAACTGAAAGATATGGTAGAGAAACTAAATGTATGTGTGGGTGTGTGCATGTGTGTGTGTACAGTTTTAAGGTATTATAGGGCACCATGGAACAGTTACATTATACTGTATACCTTAAAGATCTCGAGTGCTATAAATCACTGTGTTAACAAACCTGAGTACTGAGGAAGCAGCAGGTGTGTGCCTGTTGTTATGAATCGAGCCTTTAAGATGAAATAGATTTTCTTCCACCTGATGTTGTAACTACAACCGGAGCCACTTACTGCTCAAATAAAGAGGCCTGTTTGAATGAAAAGGAAAATGTCACTTCACATCGGCCATTAATTGTTGATCGATGGCAAGTTTTATTTCTAAGCTGAGTCAATATCTTGATCTGAGTTTGTCAGAGTTTCCCCAAATAAATGAGCTAATACAGTAGAGGTAAAAGAAACAATTGATATATTCTGGGATATGTTTATAGATAGAGTACAATTGTTTTTATATGGTTATTTAGTTTTTAGATTGTATTGTATTGTTAGTTTTTAACCATACTGGATGTAGGCAATGTCAGTCAGTCAGTCAGTCCACCATTTGGGTCCAGAGCAAAATGTCTCAAAACTACTGTATGTATTACCACAACATTTAGCATTTATTCATGGTCCCCACAGGATGAATCCTAATGACTTAGTTAGAAACACCATCAGCAGGTTGACATTTTTGGCTTTTAGTGATATATGTTTCCATGAAATGCTATGAAATTGTTCCAGCCATCCATGGTGCTCAGAGGATGAATGTTACTGACTTTGGTGATCCCCTGACTTTTCCTCTAGCGCCACCCTGAGGCTGGCATGTGCTTTTGAGTGAGAGCTTTTGAATGGATTGCCATGGAATTTGGTTCGTACGTTAACGTCTCCCTCAGGATGACTGTTAACCACTTCTACAATCCTCTGACTTTTCATCTTTCACCATTAACAGCTCCAAATTTCAGTTTGCTGGTTTATCCCCGGATACCTACGAAACTAATGTCATTCCCATCAGCCTCAGCTATGTCGTTTAGCTCAAAGCAGTGCGGAGTCACAGAGCTGCTGGCATGGCTCTAGACCCTTAGTCTTGTTAGTAATTTGCTACTGTAGGTTTTTTTGCTCAGAGTTAAGGAGATTAGATTTGCCATGAGGTACAGGTAGAGTTTGTGATACCTTTGTTTTATTTCTGTTAAACTATGTCTGTCTTCTGGGCTGAAACATGATTTCTCATAAACAAAGCGGAAATAATTTGACCTGGTGGCCATAACACAGACCTACAGAGTCATCACATTATCTGAGAGAGCCCCATGTGTCTGTGTTCAGTAACATTAAAGATATCGTTTTAAGAAAAAAATTGAAATGGGAATACAGAATTGGCAAAAACACTTGTGGGACCAGCAGAATCCCTCATCTACAAGTTTGAGTTCCAAATAAAAAGAGACAACCCTAATCCGTTTTATTTGACAGTCCTGCGGCAGCATCACAGTGTTAGGCAGTTGCTACCCAGTGGGCTTTCGCATTCTCCACAATATTTTAAACTTTCTCTGACTCTACTGGTGATGTTTGTTGAAAACAGTATAAGCTGTGGCTAAAGAGCAGGCAGGCAGGAAACTGGCATTTCCACACTGGAAGCCAGTTCCACTGCTCACTGCAGTGTTTTCCTTTGTACTGCACTTTGGTTTTGATTCCGCGATTCTCTCTGTTTCAGTCCCGGTTGATTCTATCACAGACTGGTCCAATTAACACGTCTGATTTCTGACCTTTTTATTTGGACCTGTTTTTGTTTTGAAGTGGATATAACACGTTTTCATTTGGCCTCAGCAGGAGTGACAGTTTACTTGCCGTGGTTTCCCTCCGCCGCTGAATGAACACAGTTAAAACCCATCAGCAAAACAAAGTTCAACAGTTAAAGATTCAGTGAAGTAGAACAAAACGCTGGCAGGACTTCGAGCACAGGGAGCTGAAAGCTGGAAAGAAACCAAAGGCCAGCAGTTAATCTGATGAGGCTTTATTTCGTCTCTTACCGCTATTTACTGTTTTTCTGCCCAACACATGCTTTTTCCAAGATAAGACATGATCTGACCTTTTGTGCAATTTGTTTGATTAAGTTTGCTTGGGTTTGTTTTGTATTTTCTTTGTTTCACTGGGTTGTTTACAGTCGATAAACAGGTGGGATGTGGCACAGGCCAAAACGAGTGAGCTAAAGAAGAAAATCATTAAATTTTGTTTCAGGAGCAGGATTTTGAAAGGGAACCAGAAACCAGTTTATTAGAAAATATTGTTTTATGGTTTGTTTCCCAACCTCCCTCGTGTTCTGTACGTACATCTGATTGCTTATCATTATGTGTTTTTTGATTCACAACTTAAAAAAAGCATCTCTCTTCTTTCTCCTTACCTCAGGCGATTCGTCTTAAGCCCGTAGAAATATCTTTAGCCATCAGTTATAAAATCAAAGTCACGTTTGACATGAGAAAGTACTACTTGAAAATTTGACAACTACTTATTTAACAATCAAATAAAAAATGACTGCAGTGTTTATTCACCTTAGTCCAGGTTTTCGTGTCCTGCCAGAAAACATCATCCCATCGGCATCAGTCTTCCTTCAGGAGCTTCCAGCAGATTCAGGCATTGATTGCAACAAGGTATTAAATGCTCAACAATATATCAACGTTTGACTTCAACATAAATCTGCTCAAGTTCAAACTTAGTAGCTGTGGGGCTACTTTTCATTCATGACACGTTGGATGAAACAGCAGGAGGCAGATGCGTCTCCTGCGGCGCCCCCTCTCTCCTGAATGAGCATATTGCTGATACCTGTCTGGGTCATGACTGAAGACCAGTTTGTTTAAGTCAAAGTTAATGGAGTCAGTCCCACTGTACTGGTCATTTCTTCCCCTGCTGTTCCACAGAATTAGTCTCTGAGTCACTGCTGCTGCTGTGTGTGTGTGTGTGTGTGTGTGTGTGTGTGGCTATTTACACTATTGCTTAATACACAAGTAAACACAAGCCCATTCAAACAAACTCACAAGGTCCTTTCAGTATCTGCTCCAGCTTCATGATCTCACCACTTTCAAACACATTTTTTATGTCATATCGACGTATTTGAAACTTTTCAGGGCTCATTTAATGCCATTTTTGTTAGGATTGGAGTTAGAGGTATGTCAGTAGAGAAATTGCGTGACATGAGTTAATACGCAAAAAGCAAAAAATGCGACATGATAAAACCCAAAATGATTTAAGAAAATCGGTGTGTTATTCATGCTCTATTTTGTGATACCAGGCTGGTTCTGCAGTTTTCAATCAGCAGATCCTCCCGTCTTAGCTTGAAGTGACTCCACACTGACCACAGGGTGAATTAAAGCCTGCGATTTAGATAAAAACCTGCGATACTGTGTGTGTGTTCTATATGGCGGTGAGGGAGAGACTTGATTTCTCAAATAAAAAAGTAAAAAGGTTTCCAAACCATTTCAGTTTAGCATCAGTAGTTTTAAAACTCAGCAACTAAATGAGAAGTGTAACCTTTTTTCTCCGACTCCCAGAGCAATTTGTGGAAAAAAATAGTCCCACTCCTGCCATGTAGGGACCATTTATTGGCCCACAACCCATTTTGTTTACTGACCCACAGTATAAGGACCCTTTTAGCAGAGAATAGAGAAAACAGACAGGACCTTGGATTGTGGGGGCACAATGTTGGCTGCACACCAGGAATGAAGGCTCCACTTGATGTCACTTTTTATTGCTTACTGTGTCTACTTTGTTCATCAGAGGAGCCAGTGCTTCAAAGCCTTTCAGCTTTCGACCAGGCCTGCACAAACTTTATCCATTTAACTTTTATTTAAGTGCGAACAGATAACATCTGCAAATATAAATCCACCAGTAAAGAGGACAGAAACTCAAGTGGCCTTGTGGGGAGCAGGCAGATGCAGACAGAAAATTGTCTTCGAGCTGAAGTGCACTAAAGAATCTACAATTTATACACTCTTTCCCTGATTGCTGCCATGTCATCATTCAGGATTTTTAAAAAATGTATAAAAGTTGTGGACATTTCTTCTCTTTTTATGAATCATTTGCTTGTGAATGTGACACTTTCTGGAGTAACTGTTGTGATTAGCACGTGTCGGGAGGTTAAAATTATATATAGCTGAGCACAATAAAACACACCAGACAACAGGAAGAAGAAGGAAGCAGCAGGTTGAGCTTTGAGAGTCGACAGGAAATCAGATACCAAACATGTCCCCACAGTTTATTCCAATATCTGGTGCCCGCTGCCTTCTTTTGTTTACACGCCATGTCCAATCATATAAGGCATTCAGGCACTGACCTCGCTCGCACAGTGTGTGGTTGTGTTCCTCCTTCAGTTTCACTGGCTTTTCTAGTTTATATAAACAGATAGAAAACAAACCTACAGAGGAACAAGCCTTGGAAACCTTGGAAGGTATTTGTTCTCTTTGGAATTAAACAGCTCTTATTTCATTATAATTCATATGTCATGTCAATATTTTTTACACTGATGATTTAAATCAGTTCTGTGGTCACATATTTAACCTAATTGTGTGTGGGTAGGGTCCTTTTGTATTAACTACCTCGAAAGCACACAACAGCAAACACACCTACAAAACCTCCTTTCTGCTGCAGGAAAAAAAGCAACACACTGATAATGACACAACAGAACAGAGCAGCTACTTTTCAGCCCACTCCTGCTCTACGTGATTTGACAAATATCCCATGATTTCAGACAATAGAGGTGCTAAATGTGAGGACAGTGCTGAGTTTGCTCTCCTCCGGGGACGAAAAAGAACAGGACAGAAGAGAGCAATGGAGAATGGCGAAAACTTGGCTTCCAGGAAACTTTGCCTGGAGCGTGGAGATGCAGAAGCCTGCGAAAGCTGCCCTGCAGCGCTGCTCTCCAAATGCCAGCTAGTAATGTGCCACCTGTTTAAAGCTGCAAATCTGACATCCGCAAGCAGAGCGCTATGCTTCCCTATGCTTCAGCCAAAGCCTTTACCCACAGGAAACCACTACCTGAGTGAAAGAGACTGACCACTAAGGACGAACTCTCAGACTTCACACACAGCAGAAGCAGATTACACTCCTCCTCTTCCTCCTCTTCTTCTTTTTGTGTCTCGTAACTACACACACTTTTTTTTTTCCTGCTCTTCGATTACGTGCCAGCTGTGCACTGGCTTGTGCACAGCTGGTTGGTTGAGGCTTAAGGAATTACCCACGTCACCTTGCCAGGTGGAGTCCAGCTTGCTGACAGGAGAGAGCTATTACATCTTAATCCTCATCTTTCTTTAGCTCTCTGAATCTCACTGTCATTTTAACTTAAGTCCTCCATCTCTATTATCTCTGCAAATAACACACTGTTTTTGCGTTTTGCTCCATCACACACAAAAATGAGACATAAAAACTGAATTCCCTTCAAACTGCTGTAGCTTTTTGTGGCTGTAGAGCCCCCTCCTCTCCTCTCTTTCCTCCCTTTCTTTCTCTCGCCTCCCTGCCAAATTCAAATGAGCATTATTTCACTGCAGAATTCCAGCATAGTAAAATATTGAATAAAAATACTTTTACAAAAAGTTACTGCTTCTTCTCGATTCTCCTCTCACTCTAATCTCTTTCTCTCGTTTCTCCCTGACTTCTCTTATCTCTACTTTCATCTCCTGTCTTCGCCTTCTCCTCCTTTGCCTCCTTCCCTTCCACCTCTTTTCTCAGCAGGATGACTATTGGCAAATTGAGCGAGGCAGGATTAATTGTAATTCAATGTCTATTACTGCCAGTGCTGCTTAGTTGAAGCCAGCACTGTAGGTGAGGAGGAGAGAGAAACAAAAGAAAGCCGGGCGGAGGAGGAAGGTAGAGGTACAGATGACAGAGTGAGAATTGGAAATTGTGATGGGTGTTAGAGGTGAGGGAAGGAAACAAGGAGGAGAGGAGAGGAGAGGAGAGGCGTCAGTGTAAAGGAGAGAGAGGATACTTTGATGAGCACCAAAAACAGACTGCACCCTGCTGTCAGCCACGATGTCCAGACTGTCTGTGCCCCTGACATTTCCCCCTTGTCTCAGCAAAATCTCAGGCCTCCTGCTGAACAACACCCGCTCCTCCCCATCACACACACACACACACACACACACACACACACACACACACACACACACACACACACACACACACACACACACACACAGATTCCCACAAAAGCATGTTGAGAGTTACAGACCAAGGGTGAAACATCCACACATCCAAGACCTCTAAAGTCATCATCTGCTTTGTGTGCGTATAGACTGAAAGTTTGAACCTCCTCTGTTACCTGAGCCAGCTCCACCTGCTGATGACTGCGCGATGTGGCTGAAAATGTGTTTCTCCATGGGATCAATTCTTGTGTAAAGTAAAAATCCATTTAATATTCTCAACATATTTAATTTCACCATCCACCTTCAGTACTGCTCTAAAGTCTGGAGCCCTGAAGTTAAATGCAGCTTGAAATCATGTGATAATCGTTGCATCCTGAGTTTTGCGAGCGCCTCCTGGCATCCACAGCCGCTCCTGACAGATTCTCTTCTGCTGCAATCAAGGAAGGAGCTTGCAGGTTGCGGTGTCACCTGGTGCTATCAGGAGCAAAATGTTCACACCACAGAGTGCTGCTGAGTAATGGCTGCCACCCAGAGAGTGACCCCCCACCACTGAATCCCCCTTAAGATTAATGTGGACATAAACTGCACCCAAAGCAATAAGAAAATAGGGAAACAGAAAACCAAACGGGTGATCTGTGTGGACTGCAGAGCCCACTACTGTGTCTTCTAGAGGCGGAGGAAGGTCCTTGAAATTTAAAAAAATGTGACTGGCAAAGAAAAGATTGATCTTTACATCTCACTCTTTTTGCATTTTCAGTCTGTCTCATATTTTAATACATAAATGTAACTGACAAAGCCACTGCTGCTGACCAGAATGACCAACGGAGCAACAGAAAACAACTGAGAGCTCAGAAGGAAATGTTGGCATCATGCAGCCGGCAGTGAGACATGAGGCTGAGCGCAAGCAGGCTGCTGTGTCAACAAAAAATATATCAACAAATATTGTTCCAAAAAAAAAAAAAAAAAAACTCAATCGAGTGGTGGAAGACGAGGACACAGGGGAAAACAGCTCCTTCCTTTAAGGGCCACTGCAGAGCTGAGAGCCACAGCCTCTTGAGGCTGGTCTCCGTCTTTCTTGAGATGCTTTGCAATTTGATTTAAAATTAATATTCCATCAGAAATTATCCTGCAGTACAACAACATTGTTGTATTACTGTATGTATGTCAACTGCCACAGACACAGAGAGACCTGCTGTGAAAAGTATAATACGGTCACAGATGCATTAGAAACACAACTCAAGGATAAAACTCCCAAATGCCAAACTATTCCATCAACAGTTTCCTCCTCTGACGACTGAGCTCAGGTTTGTGTCGTAGACTGTGACTGTCGACTGTGTGATTCAACAGATTGTAAATACCTTTTAACGAGCTCAGATTCCTGTATCTATGTGCAGTGAACTCACCTGCATGTTCAGCCTGCGTATTGATGTCAGTAAGCGTGTTATCATTCAACAGAATAGGATGGCTGCAGCGTTTCAGTATATTGTTATTGAAAATGTTTGTTCTTAATTGATTATTTGTCTGCAGCTAGTTCATGATGTGCATCATTATGTATCGGAATATTAGTTGGTAAAACATCAGTTGCCTTCTTCTCAAGGCAACAGATTAAAATTGACTGAATCGACAAACAGGAGAAGGGGATGAAAATGGAAGAAAGTCAGCAGAGAGGGAGATGGAGGAGGTAGAGAAGGAAAAGAGCACAAAACAACAAAAAGAGGAATCAAAGAGAGACAGGCTGGGAATGCTGAGGCAAAGAGGAGGGATACGGGAGAGGTAGAAAAAGAAAGGGAGGCTGATTGAAAGACAGTAAGAGAAAGCGAGAGTTGAGGGGTAGAGAGAGATCGGAAAATAAAGGCGTAGTGGAGGCACTGCAGGCACGGCTGCCCAGGTCTGCGGTTTGTTAAATAGCTTTTTGATGGAATTGGTAAAGCAGTGAAGCCTGTGACACTGTTAGCTGGCACACCACAGAGAGGAAGAGAGGGAGAGAGCAATGGAGAGGTCAACAGCAAGAAAGCAAGCAAGAAAGAAAGAGAAAGAACAATAGATGTAGGTCGAAGGTAAAGAATAAAAAGAAGAAATCAGATGGAATGAAAGAGAAGGAGAAAAGGGCTAAAATGTTGATTCTTATTTATCTCAACATGGAGTCATTCTGCCCTCAAGAGGTGATGAATGCAACTGCAGCATCTCCCACAGCTGAGCCACAGCAGCACTGAGTGTGTGTGTGTGTGTGTGTGTGTGTGTGTGTTTACTGAGATGGCGAAAGTAAACTGGCTGCCACTGGTTGTTAATGTCACTGAGCACTGGTTTGGGATTTGGGGTCGGCTACCCAGGTTCAGGTTCGGTTCCAGGTTCACTGTCATTTCCACACATATGCATAACTAACACACACACACGGGAACAAAATGTTGTTTCTCATGGACCAAAGCGTAAAGCAAAACAATAAATATCTACAAAATAATAGTAATTTCCTATTGCAGCATAATGTTGGTCTGCGTGCTGAGTCATTGAGGTACAGCATCAGATCATTAAGGTTTATTAAATTTTATTATGATGTTATCAAATGTGTGCAGAACAACTCAGATGATGATTTTGACTTTTGAAAATGTCCAACCATGTAACTCTGTATGACAAAAGATGCACATACATTAACACATATATATGATAGTAGGTCATATCCGTCCTACAGCCACATTCATTTCAACATTTTTGATCATCATGTGTTTGAGCACCTCGCCGATGATTTCCCATACTGCACCATGTTTTGTGTGTCTGTATTGTCATACATACAAGTCCATCAGGAGACAAACACGACATGCAACATTTTCTTTCCCCTCTGCTTTTCAATGTATTGATTAAAACAGATGTTGAGGTTGTGAGTCGTCATCAGAGGAACACAGACACACATCCAATTTGTTTAGACATTTTGACGTGAATGAACATTAGATGATTAACATGACTCTCTCTCCAGCTGCTTTATCATGGAATATGCACACAGTAGATTATGTGTCTTACTTTTCTGGGGCAAGCAGATTTGGAATAAACGCACTGGATATGATTTATATGATGTGTATGATATGGGATGAAAAAATACCTGAGGTATGACTGCTGTGTGACACAGGTGTTACCGAGTTCTGGTTTCACAGATTATCACAGATGTACAGAGACCCTGGCAGCCACCGTTGTGTTTTGGAGCACAGAGAACAAACCACAGAGATAAACAGAGGATGTGTATTGCAGCATTATTCCTGTCACACTTTACCCTTACAGCTTTTTTCCATGGTGCCAATTGGTTATGAAACCAAAACATCCAGAGGTTTCACATTTGCTTTACGTGAGCTGTCAATCATGCTGACAGACGCACTAATGCATAAATAAACTCTGTCCAGGAAAATACTTGACTTGAATTTGTTGGGTCTCAGCAGTTTGCTTTAAAAACACTATCCAAGAATCCTGTCATTCATATAAAGCACAGAAAGAATCTGAAATTCAGCTGCTAAAAGAAATTTGTAAATCAGTGTTAATGCAAAAAATCGGTGCGAACTTTGTTAAATGTATTTTCACCCTGTTTCTAATATGTTACAGGATAAAGCCTTTGACAGCTGTTTTTCTCTGTAAAGGCTTTGCAAAGGAGCCCTGAATGCAGCGCTGCTCTAACTAATGGCTCCCCATCACTGCTCACCAACAATGATACACACAAACACAACAACCTACCATGACTCACACACACACACACATTTAAAAATTCATATACCCATATAAGCCTCTGCTCTTTTCTGCTCCAAAGGGTAGACTTTGATTTCACTCTAAAAATGCTCCTGACAAAATAACACATCACGGCTTCAAAACACTATAAAGAAAGTCTATTTTTGTGATTTTTCCCATTCTCCCTACTTCTCCGTTCCAGATCGATTGGTTTCTTTGAAGACGGATTGTGAGAAGAAAACAGAACGGCTCAATCCATCATTCTGTCTGCCTGAGGGCCCGTGCCATAAACAATACATTACTGGTGGTATCTGAAAGCCCCTGTAGGAGCCGGGTACAGTTCAAAGCTGTAACCACAAACAAACAGAATGGAACCGCACAAGTTATTTCAGATAATTCATACTGCGATCCGCCTCTGTGCGCTCCTCTTTTGCTTCACACCACTTAGGATCACACTGAAGAAGCGTTTAACACATGCATTTATCTGACAATCTTAATGCGGAACAAGAAGAGACTTAGTCAGCATTCATGATTCACCGTGCTGCCGAAAACGAGCTGCTGTGCCTCTGCTCCATCACAGGAGGAATGAGGGGAAGCCTGCAGAGCAAAACCGGGACAGATGAAAGGGGTGGGGGGGGGGGGATTATGGCCTCACAGATTTGAATGCTCTGATGTTAAGACGAGGAGACGAGGAATCTAAGCAGTGAAATGTCTGACTGATGTTTTTTTTTATGACTCCTAAAAATGAATGTTTGAAATATCATCTGCTTCTTTGTGATATTAGTTTTCATTGTACTCATTTGTTTCAAAGATCAAAATTCCTTTTTCAGCGACTCTTAATTGTTGCTGCTCTTATAGATATCGCTCATGATGAACCACTGAGGTTTATACTGACCTGGATTCACCTCGGCAATATTCCTGAAATTCTTAAAACACCTTGGAACTGTGGTTTCTAGTAAACAGTGCAGGTGTTGGGGACTATTTTCTGCAGCGGATTAATCCACATTTGGTGCTCCAGTGAGTGTTTGGGGAATCAGGATCAGGTGTGTGAGTTAAAATAAACTGCAGTGCATGTGTTTGTGGTCATGAAGGAATATGTCACTCAGAGCAGCAGCGTGGCTCACTCATGTTTTTAACAGTTTTTTGAAACAGTGGAGCTCTATGGCTCAGAGGACTGAGATATAATTATAATATAATACAATTATGAGATATAATTATATAAAGGCTGAGATACATTCTTGTACAACTTGTGTAGACTGTGTGTTTTAGTCCTTATCCATAGTTAAAGGCCGTAGATGGAAAGTTCTTGAGAGCAAACCGTTCACAAGATTATAATATTTCAGACCAAAGAAACTTTTCACAGAGTGAAAGACTGACTCAAGGACAGATGGAGTGTAAACACAGAAATCAAATCCAAATTTCTCTCTGATGCACAATAGAATTTAGAAAACAATGCATTTGAGAATTTTTTCTGCATTTGGCCTTCGGCAGTGTTTCGTCAAACACAGAGGCCATGTCCTGAAACAAATATTTCTATGACTCACTGAAAACAAAACAATGAAACCTGTGTTTATAAAGGCTGTTCTCGTGGAACAGCTGTCTGCTCCCTGCTCCAAATCTTTTTTTGTTTTTTTTTTGGCACTATCACCAGATAAAAAGCTTCTGCTCATGATAGCAACACAAAGTAATCTCAGGTGTTTAACAGGCTAATACCAGGAGGTACTGCTGAGACTGTGCTGTAGAGGCTAAATGAGACACATCCTCAGTCAAACCTGGGTCATTTCCACAAAACAGAAACTGAAACCTCGTCTCAGTATGTCTGTGAATGTTCTCATTCATCCAGGTCATAGTTCTCTCTTTGAAAATTGAATCGAAGGCAACTGGACATATGTTTGTCTGGGAAGACGTTTCGCCTCTTATCCAAGGGGCTTCATCAGTTCATACGCATCGGTCTATCTAGTCCGCACTAGTCTGACCAAGAAAGTCTCAGTAGCCAAACATCTCAGCCTCACACATCGAAGGATTCAGATTTACGTTAAATAACCATCTACAATAAACTGCACAAAAAATGTGACCATTTACAGCGTCACTTTCTCCCCTCAGCATGTTACCAAGCTCATGGCTTATTGCTTTAAGTGAAATCTGTGCTAGAGAAGTGAACCACGCTGTCAATTTCCTCAACAGTTAGCATAGATGAAAACAAAGGACTCTCGGGGTAAAGGCCGGGGATCCGCGCCTGTCCACGGGCTCATTAACCAGCATCTATCCTGCCCTATTAGCTGTAATGGAAAAGGTCCCTGAAGGTGGCACTGCTGTTACTCTCAAGTCCCAGAGACAAAAAGCCAACTGTTTTCACACATGCACACACACACACTCACTGATCCCCTGAGGTATCCCTGGCCTGGTTAGCTAGCACAGACGGAGGCTTTTAGCAACTAGTGTTTTTAATGGAAATAGGGGTTAGTTGTATCAGAGACAGTCACTCCGTGTGACAGTGCTGGTGCCTGCCGTTCCCCCACACAAAACAAACAAAAAAAGATGTCTGCTTCTCTGTCACCAAGACAAAAAAAAAAAAAAACAACCCTGCTGCTTTCAAGGCCTTAAGCAGAGAAATCTTCCATTTGTTCCTTGTGCAAAACACCCACAATGTGTTTACCTTCAACTATCAGGCAGCACGGTTTCCAGAGGCAGAAATAGTTTGCAGTTGGTGTTTGTTTTAACAAAGGCTTTCTTCGCCAAAGTGCAGGAGCTGACAAGTTTAGACCATCAAGAAGGAGACGAGAGAGGGCTTCTAGAAATCACAACGCAAATACACACACGCTGTGTTCACTCACTTGTTTAGACACACAAACGGCTCCTTGGAAAGAGAAGCACATCTTCCTTCTTCCCCTCTTCTTCTTTCTCTTTCTGATGCTTCATACTGTTTTTATACTGTACTGAAGCTTTGGTTTTGTCCTTCACTTGTAAGTCGCTGTGGATGAAAGCATCTGCAAAATGAGTAAATGTAATGTAAATGTATTTTCATTGTTTTTTTTAATCATACTCCTATAAGTGCACTAACTTAGTGACACTGTGGTAGAAAATGTGCTGTGTGGATTTTTTTTGGCTTGATCTGGAATGATGAGCGCTGCCACGTACTGAGTGAGGAGATGTGATTGAACGGGTCATTTGGTAAAGGCTGAGAGGTCTGACTGATGGACTGTACAGTATGTTGGACTCAAGAGACCGGATGAACAGAAAATTGCGTTTTTGTCCTCTTCATTTCACTCCTCCTGTGCGTACAGCTTCTGGATCATCATCTTACTGCAGGCATTTTCAAACAAACTGTCATCATGTTTGGTTGTTTTTCATAGTTTTCATGTTGGTTCGTGGAGGCACATTCTCCAGATGAATTGGCCTTTAGAACAAATGCTGGGAGATAAATTTAAATGTTAACTGGAGAAACTGAGACACTGTTGATGATGAGTAATTTTTCATCGCCTTGAGCAGCAGAAACATAAATCCTCTCACTTCCACTGACCGTCCAGTTCATTTGATAAATTCTGGCTCTTTGCCTCTCATCAATCATTTTACATTTAGAGCTTAACTCTGACTAAACGGGTGTTTTAATTACTGATATTACAGCTTAGCACTAATTAGAAAATACATTTTTTTGATGCTCTTTGGTCAACGTTTGGCTTGATGTGTTATTTCAGGTTTGTTGCCTCTTTCCTTTTCTATTCCTCCTGCTGTTATCTGTGCGGGTGGAGAAATCAAGATTCATTTCTTCATTTCTTCCAGCCTCAGAAGAAAGTCATTTATTCTACTAAAGTGTGAAAAACAGCTTCCACAGATTGAAAATTGCCTGAGCTCAATAATCCATCGCACCAAACATGAAGTACTAATTTATTTTTGTCAGATTTTCAGTTTTATCGTTACTTCATTGTGCCCATGTTGAGCATTTTCAAATCAGTGCGTGGATTAAATAACACTCTGTTTAGTGTCAATTACCTGACGCCCACAGGGGGAAATGAAAGGAAATAATCCCTCAAAACTGCACAAACTTTGTCACATCGATGGTCTCACAATAAGCTCAGAGAGAGAAAGAAAGGGTGTGAGATTTTTCTTCAAAACAAGACTATGCTCTTGTCAAAATGCTATTTCTTCACTTCACATGCTTTTATTTAACCCTTTACACCCAGTTTTCCCCTTTTTCTCATCCATAAGCATCTTTTTGCTTTCAAACAGTAAATGTTTTCCACCGCCTCCATTGCTTCTATAGTAAACATGACAGCTACTGACAGCTGCTGTCTGAACTGTTTTTTTGGATTGCAGCGTAACAATAGCAAATGGACAGAGTACACAGAGGAAAATTAGAGACCATCTTGTGATGTGATCACACCAAACGACTTAAAGTGAATGTGGACCCTTCCCTTCTTCCGGAGCCCTTGCTCACACCACACCCACCTTTGAGCTCAGCCTTCATTGTAATCCCAGCTACACACCTGTAAAGTCTCGTGACTGCACCTTGCATGTTTGTGACACTATCACCGTGACAAAATCTCCAGAGAGATATAAACACCTGCCACCACGCAAACCTTCCATGCTGTTGCGGCTGCTAATGCTGCAGGAGCTAATTTTGTTGGTCAGTTCTCTCCCTCGCTCTGAATTAATGCAGAACTGCAGCATCAGACAAACATCAATTTATAGAAATGGTCTTGGAGCAACATCTGCTCAAGCTTTGACTTTCTGATCTGGGCAAATAAACAATATTTATCATTTCAATTAAGCTTAACTTGCAACATCAATATCACATGTATATACGTTTTTAAAGACAATGCCAACAGAGTCAGGAGGCAATTAGCTTAGCATGCAAGTTCCCTTTGTTCCCAGGCTTTATACTAAGCGAGGCTAACACACAGACATGACTGAGGTATGGATATTCACATCTAACTCTGAAGGTAGTTCAACATTTTGGGAAATACACTCCTTTGCTTTCTTTCCCAGTTTATTTCTTACGTGATGTTTATCACATAGCGAGAGAAGAGTACACAACGTCCTCTAATGAAGCTGTTTTTCAGACACAGCATTCAATTAGAAGCGTAATCGATTAAGAATATCAAACTCATTATCAGGAGATGATTACCATGAGTAACATGTTTACATTTCTTTCCAAAATCTATACAGTGTAATGTTAATTGAACATTTCATTCCAGCTCTGCAGTTGTAATCTGGGTCTTGTAAAGTGGCACTTGTTGTGAGCTAATTGTTGCCTCTTGGGAAATTTAAAAATCTGATTAAATGAGTTTAACAGGGGCTTGTTTCGTATCTTCAGTTAAAACCAATCTATCCTCACCGCTTGAAACCAGTGATTTGAAAGAAACTCTTTTGCTAAGTTGACGCACGCATACACATACATTCCCCCCACCCACCCACACATACATGTACACACACGCACCACGACTACTGTGACTTTATGTATGTGTGTGTGTGTGTGTGTGTGTGTGTCTGTATTTCATAATAGTCCATTAGTGTGCAGTAAAAACACAAATTAGTTGAGATGAAGAAACAGACCCACTGGGGTTCAGAGCTAATATGCAGTCATAAAACACACCCACCCACACACACGCACACACACTCACGCAGTGTCAGTAAAGACATCTAACTGAAATATTACTTTGCGAGTCTTTGCACAGCAGTGGTAAACATTGAATTTTCTTTCAAAAGCTTGTCTGTGTTTGTATTCGTGTGTGTTAGTTTTGGACTGGTTATGGTATTTTATATGTGTCCAGGTGAGTAAATATGTACAGTTTGCATTTGTGTGTGTTTGTGTGTGTACCACAGAGTGATGAAGGACAGTGAAAGGAAACTACAAAATAAGAGAGGGGAGAAAATTTGACAGATATTCGTTGGCCTTTTTACATCGCTGAGAGACAGACAGAGACAGGAGGTGGAGAGGAGTCACAGAGGTCATTAATTGCTCTTTTTCGTTGCTCGGAGTGAAAAGGTGAGATGATTATGCGTCTCTTTTTTAAACACAGGCACTGAGAGAGAAGCAGAGGGTCTGATGAGTAATTTTGTGTTCAAATTGCACAGGGCTGGAGGGAAAGAAAAATAAACTAGATTGCACGATCCTTGACATTCCCACCAGAGAGCAGCTAAGAAAAGACCTGCAGCTCACAGAGGGCCTTGAGAGGCAGGTTTCAGTTTCTGTGTTTCGAAGTCACTGCTGGTGTCTTCATACATATGTTACTCTCAGATAACAGCTGAAATGCCTCCATCTGTAATTGTAGCCCGGTGGCCTGCAGAGAAGACAGAAATGTCAGCAGGGCTCGGCAGCAAATTGCCAGAGCTGCTTTTTTCCGAATTGTGTGTGTGGGTTGGGTTGGTGTTTTTACTCTAGAGTGTGATAGTAGAGTGTGTTTTGGGGTTTACGGATAGTTATTTCACATTTAACTTGATGTTTCCAAGGATGATATGTTCAGTGCAGAGGTTAGTCCAGGGCCTATTTAGACTGCAACAAGAAGAAACTGCTAGCTTAGCTCTATCAAATGTGGTGCCTATTTTATTTATAGAGACATAAAAATGTAGAAGAGGAAATCCACCCACAGAGTAAATAAGTTTCATCCCAGTCAGTTTCCATATATGGTGGTTACTGCTGAGAAAGTTTTGACAGCTCAATTTCTCTTTGCAGCAAACAGGTGACAGCCACCTGCCTGCACCTACTGATCTGTGCTGGTCTCACGGAGCCACAGTTGATCACTGTGCAATACTTGTGGGGAGCCATCTTGTACCTGCTACAAGGATATTATACTCCATATAATCATACTCCACACCATAATGCCTTTTTTTTTTTTTTTTTTTAGCAATTTTCATATCTTTTTACCCAAGTTTTTTTAGGGATCCATGTAAAAAACATATCAGACTTTGTCATTCCTGCAGCAAGCTGAGAGAGAAGAGTAGCATCACCGATCTATTGCTGATGCCTGCAGACAGAACCAGCCAGACATTCAGCACATAACCAAACTGAATATCTGATATAAATCATCACCCTATGAGTCACTGGGGGCATTAAATGGGGAAAAAAAAAAAAAATTCATGGTCACTCTGTGGCTTAGCGCTGTGACAGAGTAAAAACTCCGGGGGAGAAACTGATTGAATCATTGAGAGGAAGCGTCTCCAAACAGTTCAGGAAAGTAGCAGAGCAGCCAAAATAGAGGATCACTGATGTGAAAACAACTGTGTTTGACTTGTCCCCTCCCTAACACACACACACAAGTAATGAAGTGTCTCACCCTGACACCCAGACTCATTTAAAATATATCGGTACTCTTGTCTTGTCACAACCCAGCAGCAGTGACTCACCACCTACTTAACTTTGGGGCCTGGCAGAAAAACAAACCGGTGTTGAAAAATGATCTCTTCTTAAATCGCTAAATCGCTTTGAATTCACACAGGTTTTGTGAGACATTTGCTGTTGATTGATCAAGTGGAGATTAAAAGCCTTGCTGAGTGGCACGGCTTCTCAGCGTCTACGCTTCAATCTCTCTGTGGTGATTGTTGGTGTTTCAGCTCCTTTCCAGCACTTCAGTTCCTACATCTCTCTCCACACAACACCAGTTATCGTCACAAAGCTCAAATCAGTAAGAGTGTGAAGAGGTGACATGGGACACACACACAAAGTGGAAGAGGCATTATTTCATTTTGCAGCTTTGTGACAATAATGATAGAGAGAATTAGGAACCATAATTCTCATTCCATCTTTATTGTCTGCTTCCCTTACAAGAGCTGTTTTGACCTTACAACAACCTGTTTCACTATCCATCTTTCTTTCTTGTGTGTGTGTGTGTGTGTGTGTGTGTGTGTGTGTGTGTGTGTGTGTGTGTGTGTGTGTGTGTGTGTGTGTGTGTACAACCATCCCTCTCAGCCTTTTGCTATTAGCACTAACTACACTGGACCACAGTAGTTCAGATATTGATTTTTCTCCTTGTTTCTAATGTCTTTCTGTCCCCTCCAAACCACTCCCTTGAGAGTGTGTGTGTGTGTGTGTACGTGCGCGCCCGCGCGCTCTCAAACACTAAATCTTTGTGAACCAATTTAAGTTCAAGAATGTTTGTGCTTTTGTGATTTCGTTTTACTGCCACCTATGGTACTGCTGCCATGCATGGACAGATGAGACAGCAGGGTACAGACATGTAAAATTCCGGTCTTCGAGCTTTACTTTGTTGTCATTTTGTGTGTCTTTGTGTTGTGTATGTGTCATAGGGGCCCTGTGCCTCATAAACCCTCATGTTCACATGCACGTCTGTGTTTGTTTGTGTGCGTGTGTGAATATACATGAAGTCTTATAGTCACTAATCAGTGTGTGTTTGTGTGAATTCACAGTTGTTGTGACCTCTCCTTTTATTTTGGAGCTTGTCTTGTGTAATGACAGAAGACGTCCAGAAGAGGGCAGCAGAGAACTGTGCAAACGTTTCTCTTTACAGTTAAAGTCATTCAGTTGAACCACTTACTTTCAGTGTTTTCTGCTGTTCAGTGAATTACTTTCCCGGTGTTTTATTAATTACTTTCTCTAGTGTTTCCCAGAAAACACTAGAGAAGAAAGAGAATACGAACGTTTATGAGATATTTTTTTTAATTCGGAGTATTTGTGCTTGTAGTATCTCTGGTGTCCTCCGGGGGGCAGTAACACGTCTGAGAGCGAATGACTGCTGCAAATAAAAAGTAGAAGAAGAAGCTTCGGGGTGAATGGAGGGAATTTTGACGGTCTGGGAAATGTAAACAGCGGTGCAGTAGTGCCAGTACATTCTGATTTAACTTCGCAAACTTTTTACTTTCTTTAATCGACAGACTATTTCACTTGGGACATAACGAAAGGTTTGCATCACGCCACCGTTACTTTTACGGGGTTTCACCAGAACATTTGGTGAAACCAGCGGCAACAGTTAACAAGTTAGCTAACAAGGATAACGTAGACAAACTGTGGTTAACGCTTGACTTGAATCGGAAGAAGTGATTAAGACGTTTTACAGTGTCTGTGGTTCGGCATTCATTTAGTGCACCGCGCAGAACGGTGTTTCAGTAAACAGTGTTTGTCTATGTTTTCTGGAGCATTTCTCTGTTAATGAGGAGGTAGCAGAAGCTTCGAACTGCCGTTACCAACTGGTAAACTGCTAACGTTTGAAAAAAATGTTTATATTTTACTGAAATAAAGTACTGATTAATAGACTGTTCGTATGTCGAAATTTCAGTGAGTAAGTGTTAACGGTGTTGTTTAAAGAGTTTGCTGACAAGTACGACGACACTAAATTCCTAGTTTGTTAAATGGAGTTCGGAGAGGCGACAGTCTCACTCCAATTTGTTTGGCTAAAATGGAATTAATTAAGACAATGAGACAGATTTTTAAGAGCATTTTATGTGCTGCCTTATGCAAACATTAAAAGCATATACGAAGAATTAGAATTTGTTGTTTTGGTTCTGCACTTGTGGGCTTTTGCTGCCATTCTCACTACTTCCTGCTCTGTTGCTCCTTCTTTCCGTGTCCTAGGAAAACAATGAGTGGAGAGGAATCCAGGAGAGGCTCATGGAGGGGTGGGAGTAGAGGATGGAAAGGAAGAGGAGGAGGAGGTGGCGGTGGTGGTGGCGGCAGTGGTGGAGGAGGTCGCGGATGGAGAGGAAGCGGGGGAGGATGGAGAGGTGGTGGTGGTGGAGGATGGAGAGGGGGAGGATGGAGGAGCAGACCATGGGGAGGAGGATCAGCAGGAGGAGGTGGAGGAGGAAGAGGCTCAGGAGGAGGAGGTTGGAGAGGTGGAGGTGGCTCAGGAGGATCAGGTAACCACACCTACAGCACTCAGAGAGGTAAGTTCAGTTTGCTTTTCCATTTTATATATATCCAGTAAACCTGCAAAAAAAGCTTTTATTTAGTATGAGATGAAAACAAATGTAATAAGAACATCTAATGAACATGTAATTATACACAAAAAGCTGCAACACAATGCCTTACAATTTACACTACCGACTGACTACCTTCTGTCTCTTCAGCTCTTTGTCAGACTACCCTAGATGCATTGTGTCCGTACAAAGGATGGACACTCTACTTCACAGAAGGTACATGTGTAGCTTTGTTTCACATGATGGCATGCGTTACATATAATGGTCATGATCATGTGACTTTTCTTAGTGGCTGTGATGTGTGTGTCTTACTTTGTCTTTTTATGTGCAGGCTTCATACAGAGCTCACCTAGTGTGGAGAAGATCAAAGTGTTTGAGAAATATTTCACTTCCAAGATTCACCTATATGACAAGGTCAGTCTGTCTGTGTGCTCCTGTACCTTTCTGTTTAATAACCTGACTGTTAGGTTTATTATCTTTTATCTTTAATATCTTTAATTTTTACCTGCCAGTTAAAAGGAGTATTCTTGTGCCTACAGGATGAGATTGAGCGTCAGGGCAGTGTTCTGGTGGATTATGCAGACTTGACTGGAGACAAGGCTGTGCGTAAAGCACTTCCTGACCTAACCACAGAGCTGAAGGAGCAGCCAGAGATGATACTCAGCTGTTTGGGAGTGGCCATTCACCAGGTACATACAAAGAGTTGCTGTTACACATATGTTGTCATCTGCAAGTTACAGCCTTTCAGAACATATACATACCAGGAATGGTTATAGTTTATTAAATACTCATAAACCTTTAGATAAATGGAACTGCTCTGCTGAGAGATGACATGTCAAACTGATGGGTTGTGTGTGTGTGTGTGTTTTGTTTTTTTTGGTCAGGTGCTGACTATAGATTTAGAGAAACAGGCGGCTGAGCTTCAAGGGGAAGAACTATCTGTTAATACACCAATCATCAACATCCCTCACATTAGTGCGAGGTAATGCACAGTTAGTTGTTCGCTTGACACTTGTACATTTACAGACTGTGAATGAAGATGACTGTGTTTGTGTAAATTATCCACAGGCTGTATAACTATGAACCGCTGACTCCGTTGCGGACATTGCGTGCCAGTGTGTTTGGGCGGCTGGTGTGTGTGAGGGGAACAGTGGTCAGAGTTAGCAATATCAGACCTTTCTGTACCAGGATGGCCTTCAAATGCATGGGCTGCTCGCAAATACAGTCTCTTCCACTGCAGCATGGGAAATATGCCACACCTACCAAGGTATGCAAACCCACACACATAGTTCCAGCTCACATTTTTTCCTGCAGCATATTTTCTGTATTTTACTGTTTCCACAACTTGTTATACACAAGTAAACACAGTATACATACATACAGTTTCCTTTCTGTGCACAAAATCATCTTTGACAGCATTTTATTATTATGATTTGCATTTGTGTTTATGTATATGTGTCTTCTGTCACCTAGTGCGGCCAGCCTAACTGTCGCAGTCGTTCCTTTACCCCCAGTCGGAGTTCTCCTCTTACACACACCGTAGACTGGCAGATCATCAAGTAAGTAAATCATGTGCGCATGAGGGACAAGCCCCTGCTTTTCTCAGAACTTATTCTGAGGCAAAAATGTCTTTCATCTCCAACCCTTAGTTACCATGTACATACTTTTTTTTTGTGTGCTGCTTCAGGGTGCAGGAGTTGATGGGCGGAGAGCAGAGAGAGACTGGACGAATCCCGCGTACCGTGGAGTGTCACCTGACCTCTGACCTCTGTGACAGCTGCGTCCCTGGAGACACTGTTACTGTGACAGGGATAGTTAGAGTTACCAATGATGGTAAAAACACACTCAAACACACATAGGGTAGGAGGGTAAATCTCTTACTGGTTGTAAAAACTATCAGCTTATAGGATGAACATTCTGGGAGGAGGAAATTAATATGAACGCACTCCAGCCATCACAAACTATCACAGTGACCACAAACATGACACACGCAAATAACACACTTATTGTTTACAGGTATTTACAGGGGGAATAAGGATCAGTGTATGTTCCTCCTCTATCTTGAAGCCACTTCAGTCAGTAATACCAAAGGTACTGTAATTTTTTTTTTAAGTTAGACTTGAATTATGCAGACCAGTTATATTTTTAATGTAACAAAGCAATAAGGTGTTATTTCTTTTTAATGTGTAGGTCAGCAGTCCAAGTTAGGTCAGGGGTCAAGAGAGTCGCTCGAAGACCGTTCTGGAGGGGAGGAGTTCAGCCTGAAGGAGCTGTATGCCATCCAGGAGATCCAATCACAGCCTGACTTGCTGAGACTCTTAGTGCAGTAAGATATTTATTAAATGTATATTTCTCTACATTTCTACTTGTATTTTTTAATATGACCTAAACCACAAAGTTTGAAAAACATTTAGTCCTTTGTAATTACAAATTTAGCACTGTGCTGTTAACTCATATCCAGACTAAACTGATTTTACTGATTTATTTTCTTGCCTCCTTCAGCTCGTTGTGTCCTGTCATCTATGGCCATTTAGTGAGTTCAATGCTTTGTACTTAAAACTAAATTGAGAACATCAACAGCATTTTTATCAGCATTTTAAACTTAAACTTTTGAAATTAAAATTAAACTTATGATTTGGTTGATTACAGCAATGTCGTCCACACCTATGGACAGAGCATTTAAAATTTTTTTGATGTGTCAGAAATCATAAAATGTTTTCTTGTGTGTGTCCCTAGCTGGTGAAAGCTGCACTTGCCTTGGTTTTGTTTGGAGGCAAACAGAAACACACAGACAAGAACAGCGTCCCAGTCAGAGGAGACGTACACATCCTGATGGTGGGAGACCCTGGACTGGGAAAGAGTCAGATGTTACAGGTAACTCTGAGTGTACATTAAACACTTTGAATGGAGCAGTAGTATCTGTGAGAGCTGAGGTTGTAATTGTAACACTGGTTATTTTTCTACTTTTTGAAGGGGTGACATGTTGCTTTTAGAATCAGTCACGTGTGCTCTGTGTTTGTGTTTTTCCTCTGTGTAGGCAGTGTGTAATGTGGCTCCCAGAGGAATTTACATATGTGGTAACAGTACCAGCACCACAGGTGAGATGTTGTGTATGCTTACTCTCTGAACAGCTGTTCACATCTGTTACAACATAATCAAATTATGAATGTAATTTTTTTCTTTTTAGGACTAACGGTGACTTTATCCCGAGACTCAGGAACAGGGGATTACGCCCTGGAGGCTGGAGCCTTGGTGCTGGCTGACCAAGGTGGGAAAGAGTGCAAACATTAATTTAAAAGTATATTTGTGACTGTTTGGCATTTGGCAAATACCTGCTTTAACATCCATGATTGGATTGATTTAGTTTGTTTTTATTTTTTTAATTTAATACACATTCTGATGAGGACTATGATGAATTACTTTGGTCTCTAGCTTTATTGCTAAAAAGCTTGGTTTCAAAGTTGTGTTGCCTCTATATAAAATACTCCTTCTTATCTTTTACCTAGTGCAGAACTCTCTCTTGATTCCTCTGGTTTTGAAAAGGCCAGTGGTGTCTGACAAACTTCTCAGCTCACACGGGAATAAGAAAAAACCCTTGAATCCATTCTTTCCACACAGTGTTAGCTCTCACTGCCTGTAGGGGCTGAAAGCATCCAAAACCGCACAGACAACATGTTTTACTTTAAAAAATTTTTCCACATCTTGTTTCTTTTTCTTTCTTTACCTTATTATCTTCCTCTCTTGGCCTCATTTCCTTCTTTTCTCCTTAGGCCTGTGCTGCATTGATGAGTTTGATAAGCTGGGCAACCAGCAGCAGGCTCTCTTGGAAGCCATGGAGCAGCAGTCTGTGAGTCTGGCTAAGGCTGGAATAGTTTCCTCTCTGCCTGCCAGAGCATCGGTTATAGCTGCTGCGAACCCAGTTGGAGGACATTACAACAGAGGCAAGACTGTCTCTGAAAACCTGAAGTAAGCTAGATCAGCAGTGGTTCAGTAAATGAAATGTGTTTTTTTAGCTACTGCTGGATGATATCACCTCATGTGTGTGTATGGACATGGATTTACAGTTTTGTATGTATGTCTTTAGAATGGGCTCGGCTCTCCTCTCTCGCTTTGACGTCGTCTTCCTCCTCCTGGACATCCCAGATGAATCAAATGACCGCCGCTTGTCAGAGCACGTCATGGCGAATAGGGCAGGAAGAGGCAGGATCAGCAGCGCCATAGTCAGCAGGGCCAAAAACCAGCTGGACACTTCCATCCTACTGGAACACACAGACATGCCGCTGTCTGAACGTTTGCAGGTAAAAACAGACCATATAAGCACCGTGCACACAAGAAGGAGATTATTATCTGTACTTTGTATTTACACATTGTGTGTATACGTTTCAAGATCCCTGCAGGTGAAACTGTAGACCCCATCCCAGCTTGCTTGTTGAGGAAATACATCAGCTATGCTCGTCAGTATGTCCATCCCTCGCTCTCTCCTGAAGCAGCACAAACACTGCAGGACTTCTACCTTTCCCTAAGATCTCAGGCACATTCTGCTGATGCCACACCCATCACCACACGACAACTGGAGTCTTTAATTAGACTCACTGAGGTGGGTTCCTGTCTCTGTGGCTATCAGTGTGTTCACCCACCAAACATGCAGCATGTGTTCCAGTACTTACTGTATGTGGCTGACTGTGGGTCTTTGTGCAGGCGAGAGCCCGGTTGGACCTCAGAGAGACAGCTACAAAGAGTGATGCTGAGGATGTGGTGGAGATCATGAAACACAGGTCGGTCTTTGTGTGTTGTAGGGCTGCAGCTGACAAATAAGGTTATTATTGATTTAATCTACTGATTATTTTTCTCAGTATGTTGATTGACAAAGAATCGTTTAATGTCAGAAGCCAAAACCATTGCAGAACTGATAATTGTAACAGCAACTACTGAGAAAATTCAGATTTTTGTCTTACTCATGCAGCCCTGGCTTTGAATGTACTGTCAGATGTAAGTCTCTCTCTCTCTCTCCCTCCCTCTCTCTCTCTCTCTCTCTCTCTCTCTCTCTCTGCGTGCGGTTATGTTTTGCAGTCTGGCAGATACATATTCAGATGGTCTGGGCAATCTGGACTTTGAGCGCTCTCAGCTTGGGTCAGGCATGAGTCAGCGCAGCGCTGCAAAACGACTGATCAACGCACTGCACTCTCACGCACAGAGGACAAATCAGAAGCAGTTTGACCTACAGATGATTCGATCTGTGGCCGACAGAATGAACATCAAGGTGAAGACATTCAGATGCAGCCAAATGCACATGCACTAGACAAAAACCCCTCAAACACCCAGTGTAATTTTCACTCGCCCTATGTGAGAAACATTAGAACTGTGAGTGACAGATGCATAAAAGAAAAGGCTTCTTAAAAAAAGTACGAGCAAGTTGACGACAAGTGCAGGTGAAGAGCTGGCCAAGAGAGAAGGAAACGTCCTCAGCAAAGATTTAGACCTGAACACTGAGGGTGGTAATGTTTCCCTGTCTCATCAAAACTGGTGACCTCCTTCATTTTAGAAAAAAAAAAGTTACGTTAATACATTATTGGCTACTGTGCTGTTTTGTTCATAAGATTATTTCCCTCTTAAAGTAATGCAGGGTGGCTCCTCACACAGTCACATTTGGTATTCAGAGATTTCCATAGTATCAGTAATTCAGGTCTCAAGTTGGTCTCAGATAATCCAGCGCCACACAATCATTATACTATATGCTTGCTTTCTTGCTTTCTTGCTTGCTTGCTTGTATATTTATTTATTTTTACTCAATCTATACCTTTTAGGTGATGGACTTTGAAGGTCTTGTGAGTTCCCTGAATGAACAGGGTTTCCTGCTGAAGAAAGGAGCCAAGCTGTACCAGCTGCAGACAGTCTGATCGCTGACAGCTGTAACAGAATACGCACCTGCTCCTACCTGCAGACCTCACTACAAGGTCAGTGTTTGGGCTCAATGAAAAGAGTATCTCTATAGAAAAGGGAAAAAAAACATAATGGGGAATCCATTATTCAGACGACTTTCACTAAACTACCAACCGGCAGACTACAGTTATAACCTTTGAAGAGACTGTAACAACCCCAGCTGACAAAGTCAGGACAAATCTTCTCCCTGCTGAGACAGCATCTCTCTGCAGAATCTTACAGCAGCCAGTTTCCTGGATGAGCACAAAGTTCCTGCTAAAAAGAGGAATAACTCTAAACTAACTCGAGCACACACACACATCACTGCTGAAACAGTCTGCATTTCTTTCTACACAAAAAGCTTCTAACTGAACAAATGTAGGACTCACCTTACTACCATTATCTAAGTAAAGATATAAAAACTAACTGTGAGGTACACATGCGTTTGTGTCATTTTAACAGTACGTGGTGACTGTTTCAAACAACAGTTGTAGCTGAGTCTTGTTTTCTCAGTATTTTCAAATTAATGTCAGTCTTTGATGATGCACTGAGCATCTTGAGAGAAATGGTGTTGTACTTTGATAAATATGTAATGGATGATCATACTATTTCACTTATGAGAGCATTTTGTTTTCCACACAGGTGAGTGTACACTTAGTTGAATATAGTAGTAGCAATGTTCTGTTATTTTTATGTACATAGGATGACATATAAATTTATGTGTAAATGTAGGGCGTTCAGTAGCTTAGTAAATTTAATTGGAACAGTTGCTTCCAGTGATGCAGCTTGTCCTGTGTCTGTAGAGCAGTCACTGTTGCACTCAGCTGAGACCAGTAGCCGTTAGCTAATGGTTGGCACAGTGAATATTCACCCACTGAGGGTGTTTCTGATTCAACCCAAAACACTGAACAGTCAGAGAATATTTTTGCCATTTGTCATGATATAAGAATCCAACACTGCAGCCCATTTAAACATTTTTAAACAGTGGTAACTGGAGCAGGAAGCTTGAGACAATGCAGAAAATACCTTCCATACTCATGATTCAGACTTTTTCTGAGGTGATGTTAAGCTACAAATGTATTGTTTTAGTTTTAAGTGTTTAAGTTTTCAGTTATCTCAGATATTGACTGTGGAATCAGCCTTAAGAATCCAATCCTGGTTGAGTTATAGTATGTTGATATAAAAAGCTGCACATGTACAATACTTGCTTCCTGTTTTTCTCTTAATGCTTTCTCAAAGGTTTTGTATTGTCTGCTGTTTTTGGCTGCTTTCTGCGTGGTATGCACTTTATTAGTTAACATGAAACATTCAGTTAATAAATAATTTTATTTTTCTGTAAATAACAGGATTTTTTGTTTTGTTCTTGCAGTGTTACAAAACGGGTTTGGCAGTGACTTTAAACGTGCTTTTAATTTAGAATAAAATTACCACAAAACATGAAACATTTAGGCATAGCTTTATGTTATAGGCCTGTATTTTCCTAATCTTCGAATAACTTCCTTGGATGTTTCCTGGTTTGTAAAAATAAAAAATAAATAAATAAAAAACTATATAAAACTATCATACTAATTGGAGGGGAATTAGGAATTTCTTCTGAAAACAACTCCATTTTAGCCAAAATGAATTTTAATTTACTGGTTACTTGTGTTTATCTGACCTGCTGTGCACTGACTAGACTAAAAAAAAACTCAATTAACTGAAACAGCTCAGCTGAAAACTAATTTAACACTCAATCTTTCCTTTTGTTTGTATTAATTTAGTACAATAAAGAGTTACTGATATTTACTTTTTTTATTACCAGAAAACCTCTAAAACAGATCGTTACGGTGGTACGTAGACTTTCTTCAGATTTTTATTCTCTTGCTGATATAAAAAAATGTAAATTTCAAAATAAAAGCCTTGGAAAGGAAAGTCATTGGCAATTTTACGACGTCGCTTGCCGTATCAGTTTACGGCAACATGGCAGCCTGCTGGCTCGAGCTGTGATCCTCTCGCAGACACTTTAAACTTTATGATGAAGCCGGAGACCGACAGCGCGAGACCAGAGGGTCGGTAACGGAGGGCTCGGGAAGTTAATGATGAGGATGATGATGATGTGTTTTCGGAGGATCGCAAATGTTCGCTGTCTGGTGTCCGCGCGGTGTGCGGGTGTCTGTTGGCTCGAGCCAGCGTCATGGCCTCACAGGCACACGCCAGTCACCGAGTGCGCGAGGTTGAAGCGGTCACAGGTGAGCGGCTCGTGGCTCCTCAGAGCGAGAGAAAGGGACAGTCGCGTCGCGTGCTGGAGTGGGATCTTCCGGCAGGTAAAACCAACAGCCTGGTACGATCTAGGAACCGTACCTTTGTACCAGGGAGGTCACGATAGGTCGGCGGCTAGCTTCCGGTCTGTGCTCTACCTTAACGCTCGTGGATATTGCAGCGAAAAGACGCAGGAGACACCGGACGGTTCCCCGGCAGCGGACCGGACCGAAGCCAGTGCGGTGCCGGGACAAGGACTGTTCAAGTTCAAAGAGCTGGTACAGAGCCGTCTGTCTGTTACCCGAGTGAATGTGGAGTGTGTGTGTGCAGTAGATAGAGGAAAACCAATTTGTAACGCACCTGTTTAAGGTATGCACAGGTGTAAACACACCATCAGTGACAGAAGAAGCTTTCAGATCTTTAGCAGCACAACAAAGTAAATGTAGTGTAGTACAGTTCCAAGTTCTGTTATTGGTATATTGTTGTATTGTACAGTTGGTATTACTAATATCTGACGCATGTTAATGTTGTAGCTGGAAAGATTTACCTTTAACAAATCTCGTTTAAGACCTAAAAAGTTTTGGTTTCACTTTTCCTCACAAAGTGACGTACTCAGGTAAAGTACAGCAGGACTGTAGTGTACATAGGCTTAGATCAGTAAATCCCCCTGGATGAGTTATCAGCTGACATTAGTCCACTGCGTGTAACAGGACATGATAGTATGCAAAAGATATGTTTATAGGGAATTTAGAAACTGTTGCTGTTACTTGATTTGTCCACCAGAGAGCACTGGCAAGTTTGTTTTTCAACATATGTGTCCCAGTGATTCTTTACCTGTCAATAGTGGGAATTCACGTGGTAACATTAATGGTGAGGATGAGGGGAAAACTTACTGTGTATCCTCATATAATCAATGAAATCAAAACCTGAACCGGTCTCTAGAAAAGTCAGTTGTTCCATCTTACACATGAATTTCACTGATTAATACCAACCAGAGACATGTTGCTTTGTTTAGGTTTAGCCTGATTTACCTGTTGCTGTGATGTTACTGGCTTGTTAACTCACCGTTGGTGTATGGAGTAACATGTATCTAATCTGTTCCTCTGCAGTATGAGAACCCATGGACAATCCCCAACTTGTTGTGCATGTGTCGGATTTTGCTCGCTCCATTCCTGGGTCACCTGATCATCCAGCAGCACTTTCACCTCAGCCTGGCTCTGTTTACTCTGGCTGGAGCTACTGACCTGGTAATATAGATACAGAGAGACACTTCTACTAAAACAGTTATTCACCGTAGTGCCGAGCTCAGTCTATTTTCTTTAATATGTTGAGGATTTTTTTTTAATACCATGAGACATTTTACAAATGTGAACTAAAGTTATTTTGGCAATTACTGGTTTTCCATTAGCACCAAATCATGTCAGAAGTCATTTCAGGGCATTTAAAACTCTTTACAGTAGTACGACACTCAACACGGACAGTTATTGTTTGTTTGTTTGTTTGTTCGTTTTTTTAAAGGACTCCTTTTCTGTTGATCTCTAGCTCAACCTCCTTAAAACTGATTTTAAAGTTGTCTTGCAGTCAGTAGAGTAGATGACATTATATCAGAGCATTACCCATGTTTAACGACGGGCGTGACATGGTCAGTGACAGATCGGCTCGTTCAGGCCACATTAGGGCGAGTTAGGGATGGATTATTATTGGTTTGTAATTCAGAACTCTCACCTGTATTAACACTTTTCCAAATTTGCTTTTTTATTCAAAAATCATTGATGGTAAAGACTTCATCTCTTGTCTTGTCTCTTCCTCTGACTCAGTTGGATGGTTACATTGCCAGAACGTGGCCCACTCAGAAGTCGGCGTTGGGCAGCGCTCTCGACCCACTGGCTGACAAAATTCTCGTCAGTATTTTATATGTCAGTCTCACCTATGCTGACCTCATACCAGGTACTGGACTCTGTGTGTCTGTTGTTTTTGTTCTCTTCTCATGTACGATCAATTTCAGGATGGAAAAAAAAGTGAAAGTAATGATCAGTGACAGCAGAGGAGCAGTGAAATAGCTGCTCTTTTTTTAATTATTTCAGTGTTGTTTTTCTCTTATTGTGTTCCACTGACAGTTGTAGCGATGATAACACAGACAAGATTATTAATTGTTTTCCCCCGTTTCAGCTCCACTCACGGCTCTAGTGATTTTCAGAGACATTGGTTTGATAGCTGCTGTCTTTTGGATCAGATACAAGACTGTACCTCCACCGGTGAGACACATTGAATTTCACAACACACACAAGTGTGTCAAGTTTTTGTGTTTATTTAATAGAATTTGAACATTGAAGTTTCACCATATTTGCTACAAGACCTGCCGAAATTAATAGGTGAAAGCAGTGTCATGTATTTTACAACCTTCCTTTTTTTCTGCAGGTGACACTTGGTAAATTTTTTAACCCCTGCTACGCCACAGCTCAGCTCAAACCCACACTTTTCAGCAAGGTGAGAAACACACACACACACATACTTACACACAAAGAACCACCCACTTTCTCAGTGCTGCAGACTCTGAACATTTTGTACATTGCTCCTCTAAAGTAGAGATTTGGCAGCTCTAGAACCTCACAGAATATGATATAATGAGTGCGTAATTATTTTATTATTATTTTTTCTGTCTCCTTACAACTTGTGCGGGATAGTCACCAGATGCAGATGCACTTTAGTCAGGGAAGAAACCAAACCAGCAGATCATACAGTACTGGTGGAAACGATCATCCCATTGCTGCAAAGTAGTGTCTTAAAATTTTGAATCTGCAATTAACTATAACCTTTATAATGAGTCCTCAGTACTAGGAATGCTGAACATTAAAAATATTATTTTAAGGCTCTGCCACATATGATTGTATGATTTATTTTGATGTTGTAGAATACAGACCTTTCTTTTTGTTTTGTTTTAGCTGTTAAAGAAAAAAAAACATTTATTAGAGAAGCAGTTAGTCTGTAAAGGTGAAACATTTTTTGTGCCATCGTAAAGTTTTATTCCGACTTACCGTACATGGCTCTGTGTGTTTTATGTTTCTTTTTGTTGTTGTTGTAGGTGAACACAGCCATCCAGCTCTTTCTGGTCGCAGCTTCTCTGGCTGCTCCAGTCTTCCAGTACACAGACAGCATCGCGCTGCAGTGCATATGGTAAACCACAGTCTTATTACATGTGCATACACACACTGGAGTTATTCACTCGACCTTAATATCCACAATGTCCTTTACTTTTCACTGCAGTGGTTACGTTTTTGTTTATTGTGCAGAGGGTTTCCGAATGCAAATGGTTTCATCCCAGTCAAGCACATAAACGCTGTTTGTTCCAGCAGAGTATTCAGGTTAAGTGCACTGACTCATTTCAGTCTACGCGGACTGAGTTAGAGTAGAAATCAGACTCAGGACAAACATTTTCCGTCGTCACAGTAACCCACATTTTCATACAAATCTACTTCAGCAGACTGTTGAACTGACTGACATTGCCTTGTGTGGTTGTTGCTTAACACACATGATATGAGATGGATGTTTTATAAGATTTACGACAAAACCGTCTCTTTAGAGCCTGTTACATGAGTGTCTGCTGTAATTTAAGTAAAATTCTGCCTGCAGTGCACATTTTCAAATTTTACACAGAATTTAATTGCACGATTTTAATTCAAGCTTTGATGATTAACAGCATTGTTTGGAGATGTGATGCTGTTAAAGTCATTTAAAATAAACAGATCTTACCACATAGCTTGGATGAAACTGTTTGAATTACAGTATGTTCCCTGCTTTGTGTTACATCGCAGGTATGTAACAGCAGTGACAACAGCAGCGTCAGGTTATAGCTACTGGCACTACGGCCGCAAGACTGTCCAGGTGCTGAACAACAGGTCACCGTGGCAGCCACACACGGAAACACCCAGAAGGAAGAACAAAAGCAACGAACAGCCGCTGCAGAGACTCTGATCAGGCATGGCAAAAGTCAGACAGACAGATGGACGATGGCCAGGAGCACTGAAACCAAGTAGCTGTGACAACCATTTATGAGTCTCCATGGCAATGACGCATGGAAACCAACCAAGGCCGCAGATGGTTTACTGCAACACACTACAGAAACGCCTGACAGCAGCTCTGCCACTGGACCGTCTGTGGACAAGAGACGCACAGATAGAAGCAGCAAACACAAATATAGACCATCCACCCACACACAGGCCCCTATACACACACACACACACACACACACACACACACACACACACACACACATGTCAAGTAAATGTTAAGTGATCTGGCAAGAGCTTCTATTTTTTTCTTAGTTTTTCAATCAAGAGGTTGTGATGCCAACCTAATCAGTGTCACATCAGTGTCAGTTTTGTAAATCAATCATTTATGATTAAAAAAGAAAATCTCTTTTCGCCTCTTTGGTTTGTGTGCGAATGTGCATGTCACAGTTTTGAAAAAAAAAAAAAAAGACAAATCTGACAGCTGATCCGTCTGAAATTGGTCAGAGGATCAAAAACATAGGTACAAAAATGAGCTGACATGCAAACAGGGCTGCACAGAACAAGCACATCCTGTTAGGTTGTCAGAAAATAAAAAAAATATCCACCACGTGTCCCTCAGTAACATTAACTTACCCAGTGGCTGCAGTTCATAATGTTCCTTTGTGCTAAACCAAGCTCATTTACATGACGCTCAGAATAATGTGAAGCGGCGTGTTCTCCTCTTGAGTTCTTCTCTTAAATCAAAATGAACAGAGCATTACCTTTCAGAGGCTGAAACCATGAATGTTTGATAAAAGTAAAAAACAATCAATTGTCAGTTATTTTCCTGCCAATTGATTAATCAGATAGTCGTTCTAGCGATGCTGTGTCTCTTCCTCAGGTAAGGGGTAAGAGTATCCTCCTCTTATTTCTCCGCTCGCTGCTATGATTATTAAAAGAACCACAAGAGCTGCAGTGCTCTTTTCAAGTTGTTCCAGTCTCAGGATCAATAAGCCCAATAAGCCAGAGGTTATGTGGAGACGCGGGGAGAACATGAACTACTACCGGACCTTTTTTTTTTTTTTTTTTTTGCAGAACTCCTCTGGCGCTTGTATCTGACTCCGCTGCTTATTTTCTCCACAAGAAGACTAGTGCGATGAGGGAAACGAAGCTGTGTAACCTTTTCAACTCCTCCACTTATTTCCCAGCAATTTTCTGTTTCATTACCGACTGTGTGCCGATGACTGCCAGGCTTGCGTGAGTTGTTTTTGTGGCCTTGTGTGGGATGTCTGCTCATTATCTCCTCACTGAATAATTTAAAGAGTCTCATTCTAAAATGAGATATCCATCACTGGGAACAAATTGATACCTACGCTCATTAAATGACTGTTAAAAGAAGTTCAGTTTTTTTTCAGGGAATAGCAACTTCTTAAGTCCATATTTGATAACACAAATTGGAAGTGTGTAATTTGGAAGAGCTGCATGATGCCCCGCAGGCTTTTCATGTAATGTTTTTGAAAAAAAACAGAAAAGCTCTTTAATTAGTTGTGAGATGAAAGCTTGAAAAAATCTAACCTCTTTTCAGGCTCATAGTGGTGAACTTTTTACTGGGAGTCGTGATCAGGATTGAGAAATACTGACAGCTTTTATTCATACTGTTTTACATCAGCGTGGTAAAGTGATTCAGCCCGATCTTAAACTACAAAGAAGAATATGTAAATTGAAGCCAAAAGCTTTCTTTCAAATATGTTCCAGACTCATTCAAGATTGAGTCATTATTAGCATTATTGTAGAACTTAAAAAACAAAAATATTTTTGTTCTTCTGGTCGCTTTGGAAAGTCATCAGTTATTCTTGAGAAATTCTTGCATATTCTAAAATCATATCAGGCTGTAGTAATTAGGAGGCCATTAGCCGCATTGGTCTGTTAATATTAATATTCTTCTCTGGTCACATTCAAAACAGAATCTGTGCCCTCATCTCAGGGAATGAATCCCACACGCCTTTTGATGTTTGAGTAGATTGAATGTGAAATCGAAGGGGAAATGGATGAATTTCTACCTGCTGGTCCAAAGCTGCAGCTGTTACAATCCTGCAGGGTTCCAGTAAAACTACTTTAAAATATCCGTTAAATAAAGTAAAACTTTCTTCAGAAAATTTGTATTTTTTATAGAACTCTGCTATATAATACAACATGTTGCCTTTTATTTTTCAAATAAAAGGCAGTAAGATTTTATTTTTATTTTAGTTTAGAGCAGAAGATTGATTGTCAGGTTTTTAATACAGTGACTTAACACCGGACAAATAGATCTTAGTCATTAATGTTTCTCATGCTGCAGTTTTTCTTGAGGCTTATCAGTGTTGGTCAAGTGAAAAGCACACAAAGTGATATTTTGTGAATGTGTGAATAATAACATCAAGTTAATTTGTTCCAAAATGTTGTGTGGTTGCTTCAAAGAGCAGCAGATTTTAGAAATAATTTCATTTCTCTGAAATAGTTTTAGTTTCAGAGACTTTTCCGCCGTGACAGAAGTACAGTTCTTTTTCTAAGTGAAACAGAGGAACCCTGGATGTTTACTTGTTCTGAAATGTTCATATTTAAAGGCATTGATTATCTGCAAAATATCAGCTTCTGGCAGCATCAGAGTAACAGCTGTGGTCTATGTCAATATTGCGTAACATGCTTTATTGACTTCCTGAAATGCCTCAAAACGCCAGGCAAACATGCTCGCGTTATCAGAAAGGGACTGCAGAGAGATATCTGGAGAAGATGAAGGTGGAAATTATGTTTCTATAACCAAAATTCTCTGCATTCAAAACTGCTCTGCAGAAACATACCATTATTATTTGTTTTTTATTGTTTTAAATGCCTTTCAGTGAGTGTTGGTTCCGTGTTGGTATCGTGTAACATAACTGTGCTCCCATTTCCAACCAGACACACTTGAAGAAAGAATTTAGAGACCATCGTTATTTTTGAGAACTTGAGGATAGTTTTTAAAGCTGCTGCAACAACCAGTGAAAGAATCCCTCTAACACTGATACAGATGATTTAGTGATGGAGGCGAGAGCAGTCAAATGTGCCTTCACACTTCACAGCCCAGCTCTGCAGAACCCACAGACATATGAATCACACTAACAAGGACAAACTTTGGATCTGTATGCTTATGTCAGCACGGCCCTGCGGCTACCGCTCACTGTTTCTGTCAGTGAGAGGGATCCTGTCTCCTCCAGAGCAAAGGAGACCATATCTCTGCCCAACAATATGTCTTTGCTGTCCCTCTTATTTTGCTGAGCAGGAAATTAGATTACTTTGATGTTGAGGATGCAAATTACAAAACCAGCAGAAAAGCCTTATTTCACTGTTGTACTTGGTAGTACATGAAGTAACGCTTTTCATGTGCTTCTGCTCTATTATTTATGCCTTTTTCTCTGCTTATAACCCAAAAAGCTGACTCTGCAGTTGAACCAGTCTACTTTTGTCCTCTGTTGATCGGTTATCTTGTGTGTGGGATGTCTGGTTCCTTTTCACTTGAGTTTTTGGTCCTATGCACCTGTTAAGACTTTATGGTGTGGAAGTTTTTTTTTCTCTGTCAGATTTAAGAACCATTTCTTTCTGAGCACCGTCACTACGTTTCAATCCTCAACTTGTCGCTTTATCCTGTGTGGTGTGTCATAGTGGAGGACATGTGACTGACCCAGCCACGCTGCTAGCATGGCTAAAGAGGAGATATCTATAGGTTCAGAATTATTCCTAACTGAGATTGTGCCGTGGAGTTGAATATGTTTTCAGTTGTGGTTCAGCAATGTGTCTTTTCTAACTCAGTGCCCCTCCACTCCCGCCCCCCGCCCCCCCGGCCAACTTTCTGTATAATGCACAATACATGCTGTGGACAGCTTTTGTAGACACCCTCTCTTCAGTAGAAAGTAGTGAGCCAGCCCTTTAAAAATGTTTCCCAGAGATCACAGGAAATTCACCGAGCTTTTTTGGGGAGAAGACTGCAATTAAAAGAACGCTTTGGAAAGGCTCTTATCAGAGCTGGTAGGGAAAGGATGCTGCTGCCACAACATCCGGGTGCACTTGACACGTCTGTAGTTACAACAAGTAAACATGTTGGCATTTTCCAGTTGCTACGCAGCTCTGTGGGATCGCTGGCTTTTAAATGTGTGTGCAGGCAGCTCTGGGGTGGGACTGAACGCGTCGTAGGCACAGAGACTCGCTGAGCTGCCAGAGGTTCTGAGCCAAACTTCACTTTAAACTTGACTGGTTATGAAACCCACTGAATCAGAGTCCTTATAGTCCTTACAGCAGGCCTACACACACGGCAGCACCAATACAAATCCATATGGGTACTATAGCCATGCACACACACGCGCACACACACACACGCACACTTACGTCTTTTCTGGTCCTGAAATAGCTCTCAGCCTCCCACTCTCCCTTATATAAGCTCCCAGCACAGAGATTCGCTGGTGAAGACTAGGGTGTGTGCAAGTGTGTTTGTGTGTATTCATGTGTGTTAGTGCATGTGCCTGTTTATGTGTGTGTGCACGTGTGTGCCTCTGTCTGGGCGAGTGCCAGTGTGTGGGCAGTAGGAGTGTCTTGAGTCGTGTGTGTGTGTGTGGAAACATTTGTATGTGTTATGGGTTCGTGCTGGTAATGCTGTGTGCGCCAAATTAATAAACCGCATCCTGAAGGAAAACTAGTTTTTATTTAACAGTCTGGCTGTTATTTATTTATTTATTTTTGTTTTAGCTATTGTCTGTTTTGATACTGCTGAGATCTGGTGATATCATTAGTATGGAGCGTTTCAGGGAAAGCAACGCAGTTATTCAGACGATGAGTTTGCAAACAAAGCCTGAGTATAAGACGATTATGTGTCTGATTTTTACCTAGAATTGAAAAGGATGGATAACACACACACATTTAAAAAATAGATTTACTAAATTATATATTATTATAATTGTCCATAGTATTGACAAAAGATCTGAGAATTTAACTGCATTTTTTTTATTTATTAAAAAAAAAAAAAAAAAAAATCCCCACAAAAAATAAACCAATGCATCATATATCCAGATGGAAAATGTACTAAACCCACTTTACACCCACTTTGTAGTTTAGCTGTTTATTGTTTTTTTAACTTCCATCCATTTTGCATTTCCAGAGGTGCATTCTGAGCTGTCTGTGTTGCAGGATGACCATTTCCTTCTTCCCACAAGGAACACAACACAGTCTGTATGTGTGGGGACAAGAAAAAATCTGTTAAAATGGATCTGCCCCCATTGAAACAACTGTTTTCAATTAAAATAGACAAAAAACCTGGAGCACTGAGCCTTGATTATATGATTAAACTGGGTATTTGTTTTTGTTTGTAATACCCTAGTTGTAATCATGATATTCAGTCTTAAATTATTCATGAAGAAAAGGAATCCATAGGATGAATCTGCCCCAAAACTGCCATATACAGGCGATACAATGGCCATGTATGTTTACCCCGTTCATTGGACTTTCTATATGCAAATTCAGAGGAAGATCCTGAACTGAATCCATCTAAGACCAAGCCTCCCACCCCCTGCTGTGGGAGCTCCTCGATGCCTCCTACTCATCTCACCGAGCTGCACCACAGAGAACCTTAACTGCTCTTTTGTGCTGACAGTCATAGAACGGTTCAACGCTTCCCCAGCGCTTACTGAAGCAAAGCACCTGCTGTGTTTACGTGAACTATCCTAAAGTGTTATCTAAATTAAACAACATTTGCCCTGCTTTTGTTGTGTAAATTCCAGATCCCTTTTCATATTTGACCATAATTATGATCTGATGACGACGGAGAGCACTGCTCATGTAAGTCATGTCTTTTCTATACATCCATCTTTTGCTCTAGTGCCACGTTTGAATTAAACATTATGTTAATTTTGGATATTTGACAATATTTGGATATTTGATAAATTTGGCTCTGGCACTGACTAACAGTGTCAGGTACGAACTCACAGTATCATGGCAACATGAGTTTCTGCACGTGTCTTTTCATGCACATAAGTGCGAGTGTGTAGGAGGCCGCAGGCTGGTAAAATGGACCTTAAAAGAGTGCGTAACGAATATTTACTGCATTATATCTGTGTGTGAGGCAGTGTGAAGGTTACAGGGTCATACTGCAGCACTGGCAGAATGCTGGATGCTCTTGCGTCTTAAATAGTATAGTTTCACATGGAAATCGGTATTTTCCTGCATGCAAGTGCAAAGACACGTGTGCTATGGCAAAGATTAGTAGTGTTGTGTGTTTTTGAGTCTTGTTATTGGAAACACACTAATGGCACTTGAAGGTGATTTAATTGATCAAAAAAGGAAGAGTATTAAGTTTCATTATTGCTGTTTGTGCTTTTGGAAAATGAAAGGATTCTCTGAAACTATCAATTATTCAGCTGACAGGAAATTCAGATATTACAGACATTCACAGGGCCGTGTCCTTAAATGTCCTTATCCGCGTCTTGCACCTCTGGATCATTACGCACAGAGTGACACTCTTAACCATTCACTGGACTTTTCACTCACTGAAAGAGAGACACTGTTCAGTGCTTTCTGCGTTTTTGTCCTTCACTGTTTTTGTTAAACAATATTGTTCCAATATTCTGTTATTCAATCTCCACTGTCTCGCCCACTTTCTTCCTTCCTCTGTTATAATCAGTTGTGTTTGTAAACATTAAAACGCTGATGTCAGTCTGTGTATTTAAAATGCAATCTGTGGCCAAAAGAATGTGGACACTCCTGTACATATTTGGTTTACCACAAAATTTGGTTTCAGTCCGACGCCAGGTAATACCAGGGTCAGTATTATCAATACCTTTCCTATATGGTTTATCAGTAGCAGGGTACTATCATCCCTTAAATAAATTAAACCCTTTTGTGGAAGAACTCAGAAAAGCCCTGACCTCAACCCCGTCCATCACCAATGCTGACTGCGAGCCAGGCCTTAGTATTGTGTCCATCCTCTCTGACCAGGAGCACATCCCTGTAACCAGGTTCCAAAATCTGATGTAAAGTCTGAAACTTGCTCTTTGCCTGAAGAATAGAGGCTGTTAAAGCAGCAAACTAATTCCTATCAGGGATGAGAGTCGCATACTGGTGTAATGGTTGGTGTCCACATACTTTTGACAATGTAGCGTATATTCAAAATTGGCCTTATTTGACCTTAATCCTGGTTTGGTTTGATTCACCCTTCACTAAATCGCCCACTCCCTTTCCCTTTTCTCCCACTTGCTCTTTATTCTTTCTCTCTCTCCCTTTCCCCTCCTTATTCTTCTTCACTTCTCATTCTCTCCATCTCTCCCACTCTCTTCTTTCTCTCTCTCGATCTCTCCCTGTTGCTCCTGCTCTCCCTCTCTTATCCCTCCCCCATCTGTGGGAAGCTGCCATTGTGCGCATGTCGCCTATGAGTCAATTTGTGGAGGCAGTGCACGCACTCACACACACAGGCACACATTAATACACACACACACACATCCTGTCTCCCACGAAGGCATCTGTTTCAGTCTGTCTCTCTGTGAGATGCAGCACCAACAGAGGAGAGAGGGGGAGACAAGCAGAGGGAGGGAGGAAGAGGAGAAGAGGGAGGGATAAGAAAAGAGAAGAGAGAGGAAGGAGACATAGCAGAGAGGAAGAGGAGAGAGAAGGGGAAGGACTGAAATTAAAAAGAGTAAAGAGAGAGGAAGAAAAGACAAGCACAGCCAAAAGGCAGGACAGAATCTGAGGAGGAGAGGATGGTGCTGCAGCTGAGCATCTCCGCCTGACTTCTGTGGAGTTTGGACTCGGACATGACAGAGATGCAGCATCCGAGTGTCTGAGCCTGAGCATCTCCAGTTTGTGTATGTGAGAGTGTGTGTGTGTGTTAATGTGTGTGAAGCCATGGCGAGTGCTCAGCCTGGGGTCCATGCATTGAAACTCCAGCCTCCCTCCATCTCTCTCACACTGAGGAACGGAAGCAACTTCATTAAATGGGACGAGGTAGGGACACTGATTTTCCTTAAGTGCTTAATGCAAAAAAAAATTAAATTAAAAACATTTTTTTTGCTTTTTAATTTCATTTATTATTTTGTTTTACTTTTTGCAATTTATACATTTGTTTTGACGATATAAGAAAACAACCATCATGCTTAATTGAATCGAGTTCACTTTAAGGGAATTGAAGTGGTAAAAAGATAAAGAGGAAGAGGATGAAATGTGCTGTGGTGTCAGATGTGTTTACTGTTCAATTTGTTGATTGAGCTTTGGCAGTAAGTACCTGTGGATTAGACGCCAGCAAGACAGAGAGGAGAGTGAGTGACCCTGTGTGTGTGTGTGTGTGTGTGTGTGTGTGTGTGTGTGTGTGTTTGTGTGTGTGTGTGTGTGTTTGTGTGTGTGTGTGTGAGCGCGTGCATGTGAAACACAGTTGTGATCAGATTCTCTGTTCTCTGCCACCTGTTGGTGTTGATTCCATTAGTATGCATTTACTGTAATATGTGTGTTTGTGTGTGTGCTTTTAAATGTGTATAAGAGACACACATGCACAACTCCTCCAGTGCCTTCATGAGTCACAGTCAAATGTATAATTGTTGGCATGTGCGTGTGTTTGAATGTGTGTTTGTTTGTGTGTGTGTGTGTGTGTGTGTGCAAGGTCCATGCGTGTGTTGGTATGCTGAAGTACAGAGCCCTGACAATGAGAAACGTGCTGTCCGGTTGCCATGGTAACTGGCATGGTCACCACCACCTAAACAGATCTGATGTGTTTGAGAAAGAATGGATGTTTGTTTGGCTGTGTGTGTGTGTGTCTGTGTGTCTGTGTGTCTGTGTGTATGTGTATGTGTGTGTGTTTAAATCAAAGTATTGAGCCATATAATATCATGAATCATACTTACGGAAGAACTAATCCAATATACTGTTGAATCAATCCACCATGGTTGTGTGTGAGAGTGTGTGTGTATGTGTGTGTTTTGATACTTGAATTTCTCCAACATGTAGAGCTGAGCTTTATGAAAAATAGAATTGGTTGCCATGCCAACGAGTGACAACCGGGGATCTAGTTAGCCATCCTCCGAGCTTCTTCTTCTCGTTTTTGTTCTTCTGAATGTAGGTTGCACTGTTGTGAGGAAAGCAGCTCAGACAGCAGAATCCATGACCTTTTTCTTCTGCAAAGAAATATACAGAACTTTATAAACACAGACATCTGTACAAATATTTTAGCAGACTGTTGTTCTCCCACAAGAGAAGCTGCCAAGCAGCCGGCGTCTTAAAGCTGGTGACCGAATGTGCACTTATTCATGTGCTTTTCACATGCCAGACTTTTCATAGTCAAACTGGCTGGTGGCAGGTGGCTGGATCACCAACTAGGCAAAGAGGGGCAACTGCCCACGGTCCCCAGACTTCCAAAGGCCCAAAAATCCCCGGGTTTACTCCACATTCTCTGGGTCTACATAATTGTAAATTTGTCAGAACACTGCGCCACTGAACTACAGTATCCACAAGGTCGGGGCCTCCACCCTCCATCTTGTGGCCCTGTCTTGTTTAGGAACTCTGTGCCAATATCTAACTCTTTTAGTTTATATTGAGCTCAGTTGTCCATCAGGTGCTTTGACAATTATTGTCTGTCATAATCAGTTGGTTTTTCAGTGTATAAAATGTTATATCAACAAATTCAAAGTGCTTGTTTTATCTGACAAGAAGTCACAAATCCTATCGTGGAGACCTGGGAAAACTAGCATTTTTCAGAAGCTGGTACCTGTGAATCTTTGACAGTTTTGCTTGAAAAAAATCACTCAAAGAATAAACTATCAAAATCATTGCGACTTATTTTTGTCAATCATGTATTGAGTTAATCGCCAAACATTTCGGCTTTAGAGTGCTGGTTGGTTTTTGGGCACCTGGGTACACCAAGTGACCAAAACACCAGTTGTTTAATCAGTGATTATATTATAGTATTATATAGTGTAAAAAAATGTTAGCCTTTGAAAACTGTTTGCTGTTGTCATGATTCTTTACGTTGTCTTTATGTCTTTGTCTTCAGGATCTGTCCACTGTTACTCCAGTGACTCTGTACGTGGATCCACATGGATTTTACCTGTACTGGACTGACCAGAGCAAGGTTCACATTCGCATACACACTATCACATGCACGGTGTTGAATTGCTGTACTACTTCTGCTGTATATTATTGACTGACCGGATGATGAGGAGAAAATTTAGATTCATGGCAAAAAGTCAAGTGAATTGACGAAGACTGAATTTGACTCATGAATGTGCAGATCTGAGAACCAAGTCCTCATGATTGGGATTTGGTTCAGAGTCGTTTCTGAGTCAAAGACTAATTACATATTAGTTAAATATGTTTCTCACCTTACCCTCTTATTTTATGCTCTCGTATCCTATTTAATTGACACTTGAAGAGTGTTGGTTGCTATTTTAGAGCAAATCTCTATTTAATAAGAAAATTAAACCTTCCTGATTTTGATAAAGTTAAACAATGATCACTTTGTGATCAGTGAAAAAAACTACAGCTCCCATTAAAAAAACTACAAGCATAGCAGTTATGTCACTATAACTTGGTTTTGTCCTCATCCATAAAATTCACCAACTCTCTCGGAAGCTAATTCTAAGTTTAACTTTCTAGTTGTAATCTCTGCCAGAGAAGCATATAGACAGCATGTGATCATTGATTATCACAAACGCACATGCTCACTTTCTCCTTCTCTCCAGGTAGGCTTAAATCCTTAGCAGGAAACAGGATGAAGCATTTACCTGCCCGGTAACAGCTGTCTGTGTGTGTGTGTTTGTGTTGTTTGTGTGGTTGTGTTTCCATTAGGACACAGAGTTGTTGGACCTGACCCTCGTAAAAGATGTCAGAACAGGCAGAAGCACCAAAACACCCAAGGTACTGTCACCTCTCTGCATCCATTCACCGCTGCTTCACCTTTCACCCTCTGTGTGTCAAGTCTATGCTATCTCCTTCCTGCATTCCTTCTCCCCTTAGAGATGCTTCCCTACTCACCAGCTGCATCTCAGTGACCCCTCACTGAACGGTTGCGCCTCTTATGCAAAACAGCTAATGTTTTAATCATTCAGTTTTCAGTATTGTTTTATTTTGTGCTTGTATTTTCTCTGATATTATTCTTTTGTAGTGAGTTTGACATTTTTCTTTCTCTAATCCCTTTTATCTGTGTATGTTTCATTCTTTTACTTTGATTTAAATTTCTCTGCTATCATGTTGTATTTAATGCTCTGAGGCAGCTTCTTTAGACAAGAAACAAAATGCCACATATACCATCAGCATGGTGAACAATGTGGTTACCTACCATATATATTTCAGATGGTTTATCGTGACTGAATCCAAATGGACACAACTCATATACCAGTCAAAGTTTGGCCTGGGTTATAGTTATATGGATTTTCAGACGTTTATGACAAGTAGTTCTCAATCACAATGATCCTTTTAACCACACAACCTACCTGCCTCTGATCATCAGCTGATAGTTTTACACCAGCAGGATTTCCCACCCTTTCCAATACACGACTCCCTTGACACTACACTGTAACATGCAGCACAATGGCATGTAACAAATATAATATTTCACACTGAATATACACTTGGATCACCCGTGGGACATACAGTGGTCCCTAACACCACAGGAGCAAAGACATTTGATCAGTGAAAAACAACCAAACTGTCCTAACTGGTCTTCGTCTCCCCCGTGTGTGCCTCCAGCATGGCTTTGTCTCGGCCGACAGCTTTCATTCTGTGTGTCCAATAGGAGGCCAAGCTGCGGGAGCTGCTGGATGTGGGAAACCTGGTTGGTCGTCTGGAGAACCGCATGGTTACCGTGGTTACGGCTTCAGACCTTGTAAACGTCAACCAGCTCAACTTCATCGCTACACAGGAGGACGAAGCCAAGGTACTGGGCTCAGTGCTCAGTGATGATGTCAGGGACTGATGATGATGATGGTGATGATGATGATGATAATGACGATAATGATGATGGTGATAATCTGATTTTGGCAGGTGTGGTGTGAGGAACTGTTTTCTCTGTCTTCCAACCTGCTGAGCCACAATCTCAACAGAGACCAGAGTCTGCTGAAAGCGTGAGAGCACACACACACACACACACAGTGATATTCTCTATCCCACGCACCTCCATTTGATAAAGTTCACTTTTTTTGACCTCCAACAAATGTTGCTGTCTGTCTGAGCTGTAGATGGAAAGACTGAAGGAGAATCAATGAAGCCTATGATTACCATAATTATTTTCATATATTCTCTGATAGGTTTTATATTAAACTCTTGGTGGGTAGTCCCTTGAGATCTGTGATGCTTGAGAGTCTTTGACCGAGGGAAAAAAAACCTTGTGACGTGCAAATTTTTGTCCTCTCCGTTTCAGGTACGTCAGGTTAACTCTCCAGCCAAACGCAGAGGGGAGAATCCCTGTCAAGAAGTGAGCTGCTGATTATTATTACCTTTCTAATCTTTAATCAGTGGTTCTGTCTGAAAGTTAACTTTGATGCACGTGTTACAGTAGATGGCTGAGGATGTGAGAAAATAGCCTGACAAAATCTGCAGAGACATGCACAAACTTAAACTTTGCTCTTTCCTGTCCCTCGCTTCCAAAAATACACTTAATTCCATGTCCACTTGGGAAAGCAAAAACAGGGACAGGATTCATGAAGGTGCTTAATTCGGCACTGACCTGGTAATCAACCACTGCCAGAGCATGAGATGAATAATACAGTTATGATGGGAAGCTAGATTTTAGAGGCAAACCGGGAGCGGAATTAAGGTCAGTTGATATATCTTGGAAGTCAGGGAAGAAAAGGCAACATTTTAAGGAGGCAGGGATGGTTTGATGGTTTTGAGGACACCCACAATGTTTGGGTGAAATTAGTAAAGATGAGGTTTTGGGAGTCAGCGGAGAACATTTGGGGGAGTAACAGATGTAAATTTGGGGTGGTTAATTAACGGGGAAGTCTGGAGGAGATATTTTAAGAAGTAAAAATGTAGGTTTTGGGTTGGTGACAAGTTGTGGTTAAGGATGAGCCGATAATGGTGCGATGTCTTTGTCTATTGCAGCATCGTTCGACTGTTTTCATCAGACAGAAAGAAAGTAGAGAATGCCTTGGAGAGCTGCAGACTGCCCTACGGACGGGTAAACACTTCAAATAAGTTTGTTTTGCCATTAGTGGCAGTAAACAGTAGACACACATAAGAGTTTAACCAGTTAAAATATGCTATGGATACATGCTTTGAAAACTGTTGCCTTCCCTTTGGGTAAATACATAAAAAACACACACAGTCTTTTTCATCTTATCCTTCTTTTTTCTCCATTTTCTATTTTCCATTGAGACTTTTATCTGGTGCTTTTTGTCCAGAACGATTCGCAGTGCACGGAGGGGTGAAATGAGCTCAAATATCTGGGTCATCAATTTTTGAAGCAACCAGTAAAAAGCAGGAATGCAAAGAGTCAGATTCTCGTTTCACATTGAATATTCCTGTGAGCACAGAAAGATTCTCTTTAATGGAGAAGAGCCGAGGACATGGTTCATTTTTTTACAGTTTTAAAAATCTTTTACAGCAAGTGGGAAATGGATAAAACAGGAGATTCTGAGTGAAGAATGCCTTTAATAGTGACAGGTTCAGTTGTTAAATTAAAAAAAATGTCTTTAGGTTATATATTTATTATATATCCATGTCCTTTATATTTGACAGGGTGACAATATCAAACTGGAGGACTTCACTCTTGAGGTTTACCGGAGCTTTTTGGACAGTCTGTGCCCTCGTCCCGAGCTCAGCAACATCTTCAAACTGCAGTAAGTATTTAGAAAATCCTTCACCTGAATTACAGCCACAGTCGCTGAGCTCTGATAAGCTCAGAGACTTATTAATGTTGAAGACACTTCTCTGCAAAATGAGTTTTTTAAGTGTGTTGTTATTTGCTTCAGGCCAATTTCTTTGATATCAGAAGAATGATGAATAATGATTCATCTTGTGTCCCACTTGTGCACGGAGAAGGATTAAAGTGAGAGGCTGTTAGTGTGTTAGCGTGTTAATCAGAGTCTTAACTCTGTTACATTCAGCAAATTCAAAGTCAGACTGCACGTAATGATTATTGTCATTATTGATTAATTATTGGATTATTTTTAATTAGTTAGTCTCAAGTTCCCAAAGGTTAAGTTGTGATCTTCTTTTTCATCATTTTTGCCTGAACAACAGACAAACAACAAAAAGACCTCACACTGAAGAACCTACAGCTGTTTCACTTAAAATGATTTATTCATTGTCAACCAAATGTCCAATTGTTTTAGCTCTAATTTTAAATGCACAGATTTTGACACTATGGTAACTGAATAAATTGATTCATTTGTCAAAAAAACTTTTTTTTTTACCTTGGAAAACAGCAGACTTATGTTACTTAACTTGTTAAGACAGGTCTGGACCGCTGAGCATATTTATTTTATTTGAGAGAACTCAAGTTTGGACAAAACTGGTTGGCTAATGCAGCCAGTTGAATCATTGATGTGAGGCACTTTAAGTACATTTGTACAAGCAGTTCTAATGTTAGGCCAATTGCTGGCTGTTACCAGTTTTTTTCTAAATTATCCAATGCAAAGAAAACAGAGAAAATATATTACAATAATATAGGACATTATACATTTTGATGTACATACTTTAAGGCCTTAAATGTGGACCATGTGTAAGGATCTGTAAACACTGTATAATACCATGCCTCTGACAGCAGCCCTGATGTTGCTCTGTTCTGTAGAGGAGGGGATGATGGGACTTTGACAGTCGATCAGATGACAGAGTTCGTCAACAACAAACAGAGAGACCCAAGGCTGAACGAAATCCTCTACCCGCCTCTTCGTCCTGCACAGACAAACGCTCTGATGGAGAGGTACCAACATGACCAGGCACAGCTGAAGCAAGGTACACACACACACACACACAGAGACACACACGCAGACACAACACACACAGTATTTGTTGTTTTTACAACATATTCCTACACAAGTAAATGTGTCTGCTGCATTTGTTAACAACATGTACTTTTGTATGTGTACATGGGTTGATACCAAAATACTCTTCTCACCCACCCACATACCCACAGAGCATAAACTGCTAAAATAAGCACATAGTGCTTCTTATCACTCACATTTGCGTTGGATCCTGCTACAAGAAAATCTGGCTTTTTTCCATCTGTGATACAATCATGCAAACCAGTAACATAAATAAGACCAAGAGGCCAAGAGTCTGTTTGCTTCTGTTTTCAGTCTGAAAGCTAAACTGACTCGTATCGTTTGTTCATGGTATTGGTAAACCACTGATAAAGAAAAATTAAATATAATGATATATAATGAAATCCAAATCTAGTTTAGGATATTTAGACATTTAATTTGTGTATTAAGAGCTCTCATATGGGTCTGTGTGGAAGAAACCGCTGCACGCTGCAGGTGCGATGACCTGTTTTTTTTGAGCAAACTACTCTGCTACATTGAGTTAGATGTAGTAAACTGATCAATGGCTGAAAGACAAGTGAATACTTGTATTTTGTGTTTTTAATGGTTCAACACATCCAGATACTTAAGGGCACATTTCACTTTTTTTTTTGTGTGTTTGTGTGTGTGTGTGTGTGTGTGTGTGTGTGTGTGTGTGTGTGTGTGTGTGTGTGTGTGTGTGTGTGTGTGTGTGTGTGTGTGTGTGTGTGTGTGTGTCTGTGTGTGTGTGTGTCTGTGTGTCTGTGTGTCTGTGTGTCTGTGTGTTTGTGTCTGTGTGTGTGTGTGTGTGTGTGTGTTATGTAGGCATGATTTCTCTCCAGGCATTCTCCAGTTATCTGTCCAGTGATGAGAATGGAGTCATTCCACCAGAGAAGCTGGATCAGTCCGAAGACATGAACTTCCCCCTGTCTCACTACTTCATCAACTCGTCACACAATACATACCTGACAGGTACGCACATACACAACTCCTTCTCAGTTTAACTACCAGCAGTGGATCCATTACTTTGCATTAACAATTTTATTCACCCAAGTGCTGTTTTGTTATTAGTGCCAGTTTGTTAGGAGAAACTCTCAAACATGACTTTCTAGTGAAACCAAACAACAGCCTCAAGGATTTTAAATCTGTGAGGGGGTGGCTGTTGACTTCTTCCGAGAAGTGTAAGAAAATGAACCACAGTCTGGCCTAATTCTAGTGCTTAGCTATTTATTGATTCAGTGCTGCTCTGATATGAAAAGCAGAGAAAATAAATTACAATCAAGAGCACATATTTTTATTTGTTGTGACTCCAACATGATCTAAAACTCTACTAACTTTATGTGAACAAAGCAGAATGTCAGGGGAACACGAAGCTCCAGGAGTTTATACCAAACATCCGACATATGTTTGCAACGTTTGAGGATTTTTTTCACTCGAACCAAAGATGGGCTCACCCAGAAAAAACACACACAAATCTGATCCAAACTGATCCAACGGCTGCTGAACCTGAGCCTGAATCGACCCAAAGGAAATGGGACACAAAAGGACCTGGCACTCAACAAAAAAATTACGCACTGACCCTAGAACTGAACCTGAATCTAAAACGAGATGGCCTAGAAAGTAAAGCTTGGGCTGCGTTCTGGGGGGTCTCACTCTAAAATCCAGCTGCAGTACTGTGGTGTTCTCGTTAAGCAAAAAGCAGCTGTGATCACTGACAGTGTAGACAAGTTGTTGCGTTGTATTATAAATCTCATATCGTTTTTGTTTTGTCCTTGTGCTTCAGCGGGCCAGCTGGCTGGAAGCTCCTCAGTGGAGATGTATAGGCAGGTTCTCCTGGCCGGATGCCGCTGTGTGGAATTAGATGTGTGGAAAGGACGAACTGCTGAGGAGGAGCCCGTCATCACACACGGCTTTACCATGACGTCCGAAATCTCTTTTAAGGTGAGCACATACCCTTAAATCACAAGTCTCTTAAACCTGTAGGAAATCCTTACCTTATTGTCCATATTCTTATTCTGCAATTCAGCAGAATGTACTTTTAAACAATAATTTTGGATTATCTTGTACATTGACTGCATGTCATTCTTTTTTCTATCTAAGCTAAGTTTTACACTGCGTTTGCTTTATCAGTGACAATATCGTTGTCATTTTGTCTCTTATTCTCCAGGAAGTGATTGAAGCCATCGCAGAGTGCGCCTTCAAGACTTCACCTTTTCCTGTCATACTCTCATTTGAAAACCACGTGGACTCGTGAGAACCTGTCATTATTTATGTGTTGATTGAGCTTTATGGCTGATTTCTGTGTAAGACGTTTGACTGTCCAACTATCTATTTGTCCTTCTGTCAGTTTGAAGCAGCAGGCTAAAATGGCTGAATATTGTCGATCCATTTTCGGAGATGCGCTGCTGATAGACCCTCTGGACAAATACCCAGTAAGGACACACACACACACAGCACAAGTGTTAAACACTGTAGTATCTGCTGACATGTCCGGTGTGTGTGTTTGTGTGTGCGTTTGTAGCTGGAGTCAGGTGTCCCTCTGCCCAGTCCTCAGGAGCTAATGGGCAAAATTGTCATCAAGAACAAGAAATCACACAAACCGTCCAATAACACAGACACCAAGAGACTGACGGACCAACCAGCCAATCAGAGCAACGAGCCAGTGTCTCCTAGCAACAACACAGGAGGTAAGACGCAAAGACAAAAGGACTTTTTCTTTCAGCCTAGAATTCCATGTGAAATGTGTTCAGCTGTGACACACCAGCGGTCTTTGTATCAAATCACAAAACAGGCACTAAATCCTTCGATCGCTTCTCTGGCACAGGGAGCTTCATATGGCTGAAAAATATTAACCTCAAAGCCTCTAATTACAGACACTACATGTCGAAGAGCTTTTTTTTTTATCATGTGAATCTTTCAAACTGTTTTCACACAGAGCAGAAACGTGTCCTTACAAACATGAGTCAGCACCAAATCAGCTTCATTTTGAAATGGTGCCACGATGCTGCCAAAACTTCAGCACTGCCCCTGATGATTGGTTCATAGACAAATATCACAGGCTGAGACATTAGCTTATAAAAACTTGTTTTCAATTTAAACTTAAAATATAAAAAGTTTAATCATATGGTTATCACTTGAAATTCAGGTCTCATCAGTGTAAGTGTCAGAGGTCAGAGGATACCTCACATTTTTCAGCCATAATTTCCGCCATGACTTTGGCCAAAGTAACAGATCTGCTCACACTGATGTCTGTGGTTTTCCTCTGCAGTGCTCTGCACCTCATCAGGGATGTCTCAGTAATGAGCAGGACATCCCAGAAGAGGTCAACAGCTCAGAACAGCAATTAAACAGCAGTGCAGGGGGAAATCAGGGAGCCTTATTGACACGCCTGATGTGCAGATCCTGAGAACAGGTCTGGGACTGAGAGCCCGGCCGTACACAAACAGCAGACTAGTAGCCGCGCTCAAGTACACACTCACACACACTGACCATGACTCTGTGGTCAGTGAATGTTTGAGTGGGCTGAATAATCACCTGCAGAGAAGTTAAAGCTGTCGGTTGTTTACAAAACCACAGGAATCTGTTTGGTATATGATTCTGATGTTTTGTGTGTTTTGTACAACCACTGCACAGATTTGAGTTTGTCATGTGTTACAGACAGTGTACATGAATATTTGGTTTATTTGTGAACAGATGTTTACGTGTGGTTAAACCAAAATTCTCTCATTCTTGCTTACTAACAGACACAGTTCCATAAATTTCTACAGAGAACATTTCTTTGAAATAAAAAAAAAAAAAACACTTTTCCAGTTATTTTCTGTGTCACTGTGTAGTGTTTGGATGATAATCTGGTTTGTAATCCGTTATCTTGTACACACAGTGTCAGCTTGTGTCAAGGTTTATTCTGATCTTTGATATTTGGAAAAACAGAAGAAGGGATGAAGAGACGATGAGGATGAAGACTTGTTTAACTTTAATTTTAACAGAGATGGAGGCTGAGAGTGAGGAAGATGATGATGATGAAGATGATGATGGTAAAAAGGTCAGTGGTGACATCATACAGAGCCGAGGGTCGGTCACTCTCACTGCTGTCGCCATTTGTTAATGTTTATTTATGAAGTGTTGTTTATTTTCATTGTTTTGTTATTTATTCTTCATGCCATTGTCATCGTGGATCCTGTTATTTACTCTAAATGTTATTGGTGGTGGTTGTTAACACTTGCTGCTTTTTGCTGTCACGTGCTTTGTTTTTGCTGTTACCTCTGCAGTGTGTTGCTGTTTGGTTCCCTTGTCATTACCGTTGTTGTTTATTCTCGATACTGTTGTTGCTGTTTTGTTTTCTTGTCCTTAATGTTCACAATAGATCACAGCTTCAGAGTTTTTGATTGGGTTTGTTCTGAGGCAATTACCATTTCTATTCAGTGGCTCTGGGTTAGAGTGTGTTTGTGTTCAAAAGTGTATTGGGTTGCTGTTTACTGTGTGTCAGATGGTGTTGCTGCTGAAAGCTCCTGACTGCAGTTTGTTGGAGTTCAGGCCCAAAACAGTGAAAAATGTGAATCGGTTGAACGCAGAAGATTCAGCTGCAGTTCCCTCCAAACATTTAACCAGGACTTGTTATTGGAAATGATGCATCCATGAGACCACTGAGCCCAGCACTCTGATCTGAACAGGGGAGTCTCGACACTCAAACTGTCTTCCTTTCTATTTCAGGGCTCAGCAGAGCGGGAGGCAGTGGCTACGGAGGAAATGTCAACTCTGGTAAACTATGTCCAACCAACCAAGTTCAACTCCTTCGAAGCATCCAAGAGTAAGAAAAGCAGATCAGAACCCAACACTCTGACATGCAGACACACACTCTCATTGTTTGAGTGCCTTGTCATGGTATATATTTTCTTTTCTCTGCAAACTGATTCTTGCTGTAGCACAGAGCTGGAAAATCCCTCAATTTCACCTCATGCCTCAGCTCCCTCGGTACAAACCTCAACATTTCATTTCGTGGATAACCTCCACGAAAATTTGCAGTAATAGAGCAGCAGTTTCTCTGTCACCGATCTCATCATTTTTTCTTGAAATGACAAGATTAGGAGAAAAAAATCTTTATCATGTTTTAACACAAGGCACAGAAAGTTTGCTCCTTCACCAAACAAGATGAAAAAAGTCATCTGGAAGGAAGAAATTTACTGAAGTTGGTGCAGCGATCAAATAATTGCTCAGAAATGTGTGTTGTTGTTTTTTTGTGTGTATGTGTATGTGTGTGTCGGTGTGTGTATGTGTGTGTGCAGAAGCAGCCCGCTGTTACCACATGTCGTCTTTTGTGGAGACCAAGGCTTTGGAGCACCTCACAAAGTCACCAGTGGAGTTTGTAGAGTATCCTTGGCAACAGTTACTACAGCTACGCCATGCCATGGCAACTGCCTCTGTACTTTGTGTTCTTCTTTCTCTTTTAATGTTTTTTTCCTCAGTCACTAAACAACTTATAATATTAATTTCAATTCAAATAACAGCAGTATTATCCTTCTGTACCAGTCTGTAGCAGTATATTAATACATTTTGGTTGAATATACCGTATTTGATGATGTAATAAGTAGAGAAACAAGCATTTGTCATAATTTCTGGACATAAGCATATGTTGCCTGACATTATGCACATGTACATACAATGTCATGATTGATATGTTTCTTTTGGTTTTGTACACGTGTGGAAAAATGTTAAATACATAAAAATGAACAAACTTTTAAATCCTCCTTAACTTTACATTAACCAGATATAATAAATCCCAGCTGAGTCGTATCTACCCAAAAGGAACCAGAGTCGACTCGTCAAACTTTATGCCTCAGCTCTTCTGGAACGCTGGATGTCAACTGGTGGCTCTCAACTACCAAACCATCGGTAAAATACTGTAGAAATACTGCAGTATCTGTTCCACACTCTTCCATGGTTGCTGGCCTAAAAAGGATCCAGAATCTAAAAAGTTATTGATCCAGGCTCCTCCATGTATGTAACTCATTTAAAAGTCAGTCTCATTCAGCTCAACTTCAAGCCGCCATTGGTGGTAATGAGGCAAAATAATTCCAAGCCCTGTCACTGAATGTTTCTTAATGCATTTTCGTTTTGGTCTCACAGTCGATATGTTTTATGTAGAGCCTTGTGCTATTAACTTTAAGTACTGATGAATCAACCCAGAGGGTTTTATGCCAGTCCAAGTCTTGGAAATGCTCCAGCTACAGGTCACTTAACATTCTCAAGGGCAAAATCAATAGAATTTTACTTCGGAGACCATGGATGCCCTAAATAACCCCTTCCACTTTACTACTCTGCAGCAACTTCAACAACTAGAATACAACTACTTTAACCCAAACTGTCGCTCTAAGGCCTTACATTCACGAGTGTAAGATTATCTTTCTGTTCCAGATTTGTCCATGCAGCTGAACCTCTTCATGTTTGAGTACAACGGTCGCAGCGGCTACAGACTGAAGCCTGAGTTCATGAGACGGCCAGACAAACACTTCGACCCCTTTACAGAAAACACAGTGGACGGCATCGTAGCTAACACGCTCTCTGTGAAGGTACATCTGCAGCACTTTCCTTCTGTTAAAGATCTACATGGTGAATCCCTAAGTGATTGGAGCATCTTACAGTTTATGATTGTAGAGTGTCCTTGTCCTGGTGTAAACTGGCTTGGTGGCATGCGTTGTCTTTTATGATGTTACCAATAGAAATCAGTTAAAAATCCTACATATTGAGGCTTTAAGACGTCACACTTTGACCACTCAGGGGAACAGGCATCCCTGCCGCTGTACATGTGCGCATTTATGTATCTTTGTGGCTGTTGTGGTGTCTGCACGTCCCAGGTGATTTCAGGCCAGTTCCTGACTGAGCGACGGGTGGGTGTGTACGTGGAGGTGGAGATGTTTGGACTTCCTGCGGACACCAGGAGGAAAGCGCTGAAGACGAAAACCTCGCAGAACAATAACGCCATCAATCCAGTGTGGGACGAAGAGCCCATCATCTTCAAAAAGGTGAGATAAAACAGAGAATCCGATGTCAGACTAACGCTGTCTAATCTGTCTGTTAACGGTGTGACTCCTGCTCTCTAACAGGTGATTCTTCCCACTCTGGCCTCTCTGAGAATTGCTGCTTATGAGGAAGGAGGAAAGTTTATAGGTCATCGGATTATTCCAGTTTCTGCCATTAGACCAGGTACATAGTTAGTCATATTTATGTTCTCCTCTTTTACCCCTAACTTTCTCTGGTTATCTGTTAGATTTAGGTTTCTGTTTTTTTTTTATATCTTTGGTGCTAACCGCTTGCTGCACCTCCTGGAGATCCAGTCAGTGTTGTGCCTTCATCTATTTATGTCAGTAAAGTTTTTATGAGTTGCACTCTCACTCTCTGGGTTTCAGTTTTTCTTCTGCTTGTGTAAATTCAGAAGTATGCCACAAAACTCTGTTTAAAACTATAAAAACTTTCTTTCATTGGGTTGAGGATAAATTACCTTTGTATTGTCACAAAGCAGAATAGAGCAACCAATGAATGCAAATGTTACACATGATTACTTTAATCCCTTACGTGAAAGATATATTTTTGCATATTTCTTTTCCTGTTGCCTTTAACACCTGAGGAGACTGTAAATCCACTGATGTATTTGTCACATTATTAAGAGACTGGCTGCCTTTTCTGCTTACTTTCCCTCCTGGAAGACACATCCTGTCTCCCACTGTTTTCAAAAACCCATTTAAAGCAGCTTGCAGAGACATGCTGCTGCTTTGCGAAATGTCATTCACTACTTTCAATAAAATAACTGGTAATTTGTCCTTACATGATGTGCATGACTGATATTGGTGTGAACTCCACTGCATCTCTCCCTCTCTCTGTCTTGTGACCTTCATGCCATGTCATTATTGTTCACCCTGGATAATCCAAACAAAGGTTGCATCAGACTGTTGGTGAATGTTTCTTTTAGGTTATCGTTACATCGGCTTGAGGAATGAGAAAAATCAGTCTCTGATTCTACCGGCTGTGTTCGTCTACATCGAGGTCAAAGACTACGTCCCAGACACTTTTGCAGGTACAAACTTCTGTTAAGTCAAACTTTTCCCTCGAACACTTTGCTCATGGAGTAACAAATGCCATTCATGATCTTAGTAGAACACACCATTTAGACTTTAATAGCCAAAAAAAAAAAACACCTTAAAAGGTATTAAAGGCTTAATTTACACAAGTCTGAAAACGTGTCACTCTCCTGCTGTGTGTAGTAATGTTGGTTACAGAATATTGGTTACAGAGTGGACGTGGAGATTTTAATACTGCTTGTGCAGGTCCAGGCCATATTAATTAATTAATTAATTAATTAATTATGTTGTTAGAAATTATTGCTATATACTGCTGGGAAGCACTGATAAATATGTGATATAATAATAACTGCTCTATATGCAGAACAACTCCTACAGCCTCTACAAGTGTACTGTCCACGTACTGAATGTGTCCACCTTGTTTGTCCATGACATTAGCTGTGTCTTTACTCTGACTTTACTCTGTATTCATGTGGTTCTTCGTCTTTCTTCTCCAGATGTGATAGAGGCTCTATCCAACCCTATTCGATATGTCAACCTCCTGGAGCAGAGGTCCAAACAGCTGGCGGCTCTGACTCTGGAGGACGGAGAGGAGGACACGCAGACCGAGGTCAGTCCTGTTTCCCCTGTCTCGAGTCTCTGTCTTGAAAGCAGAACATGTGGCTATAACTCGTGTTGGTGTTGTTACTCAGGATGAAGCCGACAGTTGTGCAGAGCGTAAGAACGATCTGAAATCAGCTCCACTGGAAAACGGCCTCAGCCCGGCCTCTGGTCCTGCAGGACACACCCCCATCGCCACAACGCCCAAAGCCTCTGCAGCCAGTCAGCAAGCAGCTACAACAGGTAGCATCCACCTGCAAACAAGGGCACTCACACGTGCATTCAAAGATGCCTTACCTTAGAGAAGCAGCTTAAAGTAAATCTTAGGTTATTTAAAGGCTTTTATGTTACTACTGATGGATTCATAATAGTGATAATACAGATAATTTACAAGTTTTGACTCATTTTAAGAAATACTGATGTTGATTGTCTCCTCTCTGTGTTTTAGATGCAGCCAAACCAGCAGCAAAGAGTGAAGACCTGGTGTTAAGTGTTTTGATAGGTCAGTAATTGCCATAAAGCTTTCCTGATACAAAGTCAGTCAATCAGTTAATGCTGGTATAACAGATGTGTAACGCTATCTTGCTTTAAATATGTTCCAGCTTTAAATAATGTGACTTAACAATAATATATAAAAATTTAATACAATAATTAATATAATATAATTAATATAATAATAATAATAATTGATTATTTGTACCAATAAAAGCACAATATGCAAAAGACGACAGAACAGTCAACAACAAAAATAAAAACTTTTATAATGACAAAAGTACATAGTGTATACCTGATGAACCTCCAGAATGTGAATGTGTTTGTGTGAAGTGTTACTGGTTAATTGATGCTGGTGTATTAATCTATTGTCTTTAATTTATTGCAGGGAATTTACTAAAACTGATATTAATAATATGAAATAAATGACATTATGAAACCCTGAAGTTACAGAAGAAACAGAAAACACCAAAGAGTTTTTGGAGTTTTAATTCATTCAGATCAAGGTCTTTTAATACTCTGTGTGCTGTACCGTCACTTGTGGTTACAGATGTCCCAGTGTGCACCATCGAGAGTCTGCAGCAGTCCAAGGTTTATCAGAAGGAGCAGAGGCGTCAGTTTAAAGAGGTGAAGGAGTTGGTAAGAAGACACCAAAAGAAAACCTCAGAGCTGCTGCGAGAGTTCAACAACAAGTACAAGAAAACGGCCAGACAGTGCAGCAAGAGCCGGTACTCACACACAATGTCTCCATGTCCTATTTCCTTTTGTCTCTGCTCATTGTTTTAGTTTGAAATTGAGTTGTGATCAGGAGAAATAAAAATCAGGAGAAAATCTATGATTTTTTCTGTGTTTATGTATCATGCACGTCTCCGCATTTGTGTGTGTGTTCATCAGGGGCTCGTGTTCGGACAGTGAGAAAGATGAACGCCTCCAGCAGCTGAGAGACGAGCAGCAGCAGCAGCTTCTGGCTCTGAGGCAGGAACAGTACTACAGTCAGAAATATCTACAGAGAGAACACATAAAAACGGTAAAGTTTCTCAGAACCAACAGTTCTGCTGCGCCTGGCCTTGGCCCTGGAACTATTTTCTTTGACATGCGAGGGTCAAAATGTCATAATTGAATTATGGACATAACATCACAATATAACTACATTAACCTGCTACCAGACATCCCCATTTGGGTGCACAGGCCCAAAAATAACATCATCCTTTTTGATTACCGTTGTAACCCTGTTCTCCTTAGAACCAGGGTTATTTAGTTAAGTTTAACATTTAGAATTTGTTCCAAACGATAATCCAGGTTCTGTAGTTATTCTTTTAAAATTCCCCAGACTCTCTGTTTAGTTGGCTCAGTATCTGTTTGACTCCTGTGAACCAGATTTTCTGTTCCCTCCAGCTGACAGAGCGACTCAGCAGTCTGGCTGAGGAGAGTCATAACGCCCAGATGAAGAAACTCAAAGACATCTGCGACAAGTAAGATAAAAATCAGTGACGTAAGTGCCCAGATTTTGCTTTCGCTTGTTTAATGTTTGTGAGGAATCACAAAAAGAGGTTTACTGTGAAGAGCTACTTTCATAACTGCCATAGTTCATTCATACTGTAAAGTGTCCCTTTTTAAAATATGTGCAGTGTGATACTTATATACTTAGTAATATTTTTGGGGATCTCTCAAATTTTGGAGGAAGCTCTGTTTCAGTGTGAGCCCAGACTTTGACCTGGTGCAGTTCCAGCAACTTTAGATTTTGGGAAAACTTAATACCAGGTTGAACTGCCCTACCATTAGCTCCAATGCTTTTTTTTCTGCTGCTGTAGGGAGAAAAAAGAGCTGAAGAGACAGATGGATCGAAGGAGAACAGAGAAGATCAACCAGGCAAAGACCAAAGAGAAACACCTGGCCGAGGAGTATGATCCATAAACACACCAAAAAACCAATATTTATCTACTACACCTCACCCTAGATACCTGCTGTAGCTCCTTCATCTCCTTCATGCACAGATTCATCCATATAGTTTTGTTAGATTGAGCCCAAACTCAGCCGCGCTCAGCCCGTCTGTCTGTGTGTTCTCAGGGAGAAGATTGAGATCAATAAGTCCTACGTCAATGAAGTCGTCCAGAACATAAAACGGGTGAGCGGAGGATGAAGGATCTGGGTTAAAAGAATTTTTCATGGGTTTTTCTATAGACTGAATACTGCAGAGACGATGATGAAAATTTTATGGATGCAGCACTGTCTGTCTGTCTGTCTGTATCTGTCTCGCTGCAGTCATAAAATGCTTCATAAGGCTGTGACTGTCTGTTTTTCTGTCCCCAGCTTGAGGAGACTCAGGCAAAGCGCCACGAACAGCTGGTGGAACAGCACAACGAGCTCCTGCAGGAGATACAAGACCAGAAACCAAAGGTAAAATACAAATGCAAATTCTGTTTCTAGCTGCGCATCATTTCCAGTTTCTGCCCATAATGAAGTTCATTTATTTCTTGTCCTGTCTCTGTGAAATGCACCACCTCCACTTTGAATATTTCACGCTCAAATGCTCTGCTCAGCAAGATATTCTTCTACACAGGGCTCTGAGCTGCCGCTGCTACTGCCGCTGCTGCTGCTGCGGCTGTCTGCGGCTCCACACCCACACAGTTTAGGATCAGTACTGACGTCAACACAGGGCATTTGAATGATGTAAAGTTCCCCCTGGCAGCCATATTGGAGCCGTTCAAATGTTGGCAGTAATGGCTGACAACAGCTGGTTGCATTTCTAAATGTACAGCCCATCTGTCTCAACAGCAGGAAATAAACAAGGAAAATTTCTGTGTTGTTTTTGACTGAAAACTGAGTCATCAACATATATTTCACTGACTCTGTATTGATATCACGTCACTTTTGTCTGCAGCAGCAGCTGATCATGCTATCTACTAAGAAACCATCAGCAGGCAGAATTTTACACTCCGCTTTTTTCCTCTAAATGTAATTAATACCAACTCACTTTTCGCTGGTCTTTCTCCAGCTGCAGGGAGCTGTGGAGGCAGAGTTTCAGGAGAAGTTCCAGTGTTTGCCCGGAGAGATTCGAGACTTCCTGCAGAACAGGAAGATGGAGGTCAGAGGTCACAGCAAGTCCCGACCATCGACACCTCACGAAACTCTGTCAGAGGAGGACTGAGGAGAAAACTGTGTAGAGAAGTGAAGAAGAAGAAGAAGGAGGAGGAGGAAGAAAGGCAAAAGACAAGAAGGAGAATCTTTGTTAAAAGGGTGGTAAACAAAAGAAGAGATATCATGATTATAAAGACTGTTACTTTTCTTTTTAATGGAAGAATGCTTTAATGTTTTTTTATCCCATTCTAGCATGCACTATGCTGTACTTCAGCGTTTAACCAGAACCCATTTAGTCTTTTTTCTGTTATTTTGACAGACACCTGAAATCCAATGGTTTGTACTGCATGACAACTCTATCTATCAATCTATCTATCTATCTATCTATCTATCTATCTATCTATCTATCTATCTATCTATCTATCTATCTAACAGTTTGTGCAGTTTATTTCTGTTCATACATTTGAAGATCAGTGAACATACACCAGACTCAAGGCCTGTTTCTATTTTATATGCACATGGAGAGATGTTACATAATCACTATGAATCCAAACCACACATTTTTTGATCATTTTATCTTCTCATTAATCACTAACCAATGTGGTGGCTGCAACATCGTGATCTACAGTGGTCAGACTCAAAAACTGCAGTGCTAATATTTTAAAAAAAAACATATTAATTATCATAATTAGCAACAATGCTCTTTTTTTCTTTTTCACACTAACATGTTGCGCACATTCCCACTGGGACGCTGCCCAGTACAACCACAGTCTGATCCGTCGGCCTCTGAGCAGCTTTGCTGGAGCAGCTGGAGGTTAATGGCTTTGCTCGAGAGCGGCGGTAATGAGGGAAGCGCACAGGCGGCTCTTTTGCTTTTCCCGCCAAGATTTATCCACCACAACTCGTTTGTCTACAACTGAGAAAATAAGGTACAATTACAAATAATGCTGTGAAGGGAAGAGACAGTGAACACCTGTACCTGTACTTTACTGTATTTAGAGCAGATTTATGTTAGACTCCCCCTCAGTCACTTATTGAATTCTCACTTGTTTGATCATGCATTTATTTATTTATTTATTTATTTAGTTGTTCATGAGATTTGAGGAGGAAAAATGATCTCAAGGGCAAATTCTGTTAACTTATTGAAATTATATATCATAGCATGACAGTTAACTTAAGACTTTTATGGATCTGTGGATCATCAGACTTCGACTTCCATAATGTTTAAGGAAAGAGAGAAGGTTTGCACAGAACGATTCCAGGATTAAGTATATATATACTTTTTTTTTTTCTTTTCAGAATTATATTTTTTTCTGACCAGTAGCAGCAACAACCCGAGAGTTGCCTCAGACTGCTGCTGACAGATGTTAGATGTGGGGGGGCCAAAGAGCCTGCTGCCACTGCATGATTAATTTGTTTTGATGTGAAGGTTGTTTTAACATAATTACCACTCTGATGAATATTTATTTATTTATTGTTATTTTAACGACAATTAGGTAACAAGCACATCATTTATAAAGTTGTTTCAGAATGAAAAACAGTTTAATTTTTTTTTTGTAAAAATGTACAATGAATGGAGCTCGTCACTCTTTGTACAGTGATCTTCCAGAAGATTATTGGAACATTTTCCATGTTTAGTTTTTTTCCTCTGGACTTACACAGCTAAGGCTTAAGCTGCGTTCAACAACCTGATTTCAGAGAACCTTTTCCTTAAATTGAAGCCACAGTTGATCAAGTTGAACAATCTTGGCCACGGCCTGTACCTGACCTCGTGACGGTAGCCTACACTGCAGTTTTCAAGGCAATATAATGACTCAGCTGCTAACTCTTCGTGCTAATGTTGAAGTACCTCAATATCCACTAAATTATCTGTTAAAACATGTTCATGTCTGCAAAGTGGCTGAGGTTCTCTGGCAAACTGCCTTGTTGAGCGCAACCCTGCTTTAGTGATTAAACTCAGCATGCTTTACCGTCTTCTCCACCAGTTAAAATGTTTCTTGGTTACTTACTGAATGCTATTTTGAGACCGATGGAAAGACTATTAAACTGTTTGATCTAAAAAAAAAATTAGGTGTTATCAGTTTATATTCCTGTGTTACAGTCGGAGATCTGAGCTTTATTGACTTTCCAGAGCTCAGTGTGTTGTGGGAAGATGCCGTGTTTGAGGTGTATGACAGGAGGAAGCAGCTGGGAGTTTGATTCCATCACACATGGAGTATAATTGGTAATTACTGTTGTCAGCCACATCATGACAAACCCACTGTGCTTGTGTTTGTTCACAAAAGTCTGCTGCTGCTGTGATTTTGTGTACGAGCGGGATACTGTGGGTTTTCACAGAGAGGCAGTGTGCTGTAGCTGTCATGGGGGAGGAAGGTGGAGGAGGCTTTACAAGCTGGGAGGCGATCTGTCATGTCTTCTTACTGACACACCACGAAACACTTTCTGCCTGTAGATATTATCAGCAGTACAGAAACTTAGTGAACTCAGTGTGCAGGTCATTAAACATAACACCAACATGCTTATTGTCTGAATGTTTGTTGAGTGACCCATTTATTAATTTATCTGTCAGTACAGTTTTAACTTGTTTCCATAATGTGTGTCTAGTGTATTGTTTTGTCGCATTATTAGTTGCATTCTCCTATTATTTTTGTTATTTTCATTGTATAATCTGTTTTCACATCTGCAGCTTTATTTCACTTCATTTAAAACTTCCATGGGTTTTACATTTGTTCTTTGTGTTTTAATTTTTTTGTCAAGGTCCTAATTTTTCCAAACATACCAAATATCTGAATATGATTTTTGGTTCAGTCTCAAAACTCTCATCAGTTTTGTTTCCAGCGACAGACAAAAAAATACAAAATAAAAAAATCTGCCTTCTTTATTATTATTTAACAGCAGGCAAAGTGACAAGCTTCCTTTGGCAGGAGACCTGTTGCTTTTTGCCTTCATTAATATTTGACTGACTCATCAGACAGATACAAACTCAAACTGTTAAAGTTTAAAGGTTCCCTTTCCCCATCATCCTTTCCTGTCCACCAGGTGAGGAAATATATATATATTATATGTAATACATACACACACATATGAACACCATATATAAACTATATTTTTGTTCTTTTCTTGTTCTTTCCAGCAGATGGTGGCAGTGAGCCGCACATGACTTTTCTCTCTCGCCGTAGAAGAAGAGCCGCAGCCTCTCAGCATCAGCACCAGCAGACACAGATCCCTCCTCTCCTCTGCTTCTCTCCGTCCACTGCGGAACATCGGACTGTTTTCCTCCCATCCCTCCGCCAGCGGCAGACCCAGCTCGCCATGGACAACTCCGGCAAAGAGAAGGAGGCCATGCAGCTGATGGCTGAAGCCGACAAAAAGGTCAAAGCGTCCGGATCCTTCCTGGGAGGGATGTTCGGGTAAAGGATGCTCTCAGTCTCTCCTCTCTGTCTGTTTACCTCTCTCTCTCTCTCTCTCATCTTGGTATGGGGGAGGGATTCCTGCACGCAGGGCCCTCCAAAGCCCGTCCAGTCTCGCTGCTTTTCTTCTCGGAGAAATCGCTTTAATATCCCTGTAATATTCCTAAAATATCCCCATAGCGTGTCTATAACTTCCCGTGATGCGCTTTGGAGGCCTGATCAAATCTTGCACCGATTAATTTTTGTATTTAATCGTGATGGTAATCATATTATCTATTTATACGTCCGTATAGGGGCTGGTAACTTTCACTATGACATTGTGTCCTTCTGGAGGATTTGTCCAAGGATCCTCATAGCATCTTTTTTTTTTTTTTTTGGTTCAGCTGAGTGACCAAAAAAAATATGAGCTGTCATCGCAGATACTGTGGCCTGTGTGTCGTGTCCTGTCACGCACGGGAAATGTAAATGTGGTACATCGTCTCCTGCTGCTGCTGCTGCGGGATGTGAGCGGGCTCGCATGAAGCGTGAGGCCGAGCCAGAGATGCGGGGAGAGCAGCGCAGTCAGTCGGTGGTGATGCGGGGGCTGTGTGTGTGTGTGTTTCTATTCAAACGAATTGGGGTGGGCTTGTGGCCTGCGTGTGTGTGGGAGGGGTGGATGTTTACAAGTAAATGTGATATGATGCAACCTGAATTAGATGATAGGTAGATAGACAGACAGATAGACAGACAGACAGATAGATAGATAGATAGATTAACTGGTTGATTGATGGATTCAGTGCTTATTCTGAAATGGTCCCTCATTGTGAGTCATTAACAAAGCCAGAGTCTACACAACATCATTATGCTGAGTACTGTGAACTATCGTAATACGTCATATTTTCTACATTTATATAAATGCCTTGTCCTGTCTTCAGTTTAGAGTTTATTTCCAGTCCAGGTGCTGCTCATTATTCCTCTTTCCCTCCGTCACCATGCTGTGGGTCACATTGACCACTTTTCCCAGGTCTTTTTCCGCATTTTACATCTTGATCATATGAAATTCAGTATTTTGATAAATTACATGATTATCTATTCCATAATCAAACTGTGTCCTCAAATCTGAGATCTTAAATGGGTCACATCTGTTTTCCCCACATGGGGACCAGCATGTTTTTTGATGAGCCTCAGCCCCAAATTCATTTGGGGGTTAGAGACCTGTGATGCCACCATCCAGTGTATATCAATAATAATTAGTGGAGATCGTTGGAAAAGCCACCAAATGTCAAATAATGAAGAAGATATGCATGTTTCAGTATCTTTGTTGTTACATGTTTTTCTTGTAGACAACTAAATGGAGGAAATCAGGTTTCTTCACAGGGAGCGAGGCATTAATCTGACAGGAAAAAAAGGCCTATTATGGCAAATAAAAAATGCACACACGTTTATTTGTAGTTATCAAATTATGAGCCCCTGCTGTCTCCTCACTTGCTGCTGGATTCATTGTCCTCAGTGTGTTTGTTCTTGATCAAGCAGACACAGAGCTCATGTTCTGTCCCATGGAGAATGATGTAAACACTGTGTGAACTAGTTCATGCTTCAGTCACATGGCCTCAAATCTGACATATAGTAGGACAGATAAGAATCAGATGCACATATTAACATGATTATGATATATAACATGATGTTATAATACAAAAATTGCATTTAGGTTTTACACTATATCTGTTCGTACCACAGAAAAAACACCAAATGAATGAGTCATAGGTCAGAGGATAGTAGATTTTAGAGAGTTTCAGCTGCAGGGCGTCCGTATCCTCACTGTGATGTCCTTCAGCTGGACACCCCTGCATGCTAAAACACTCTGTCATGTTAAAGTTGGAGTGTATGACAGTTGGCAACATTGAAGTGAAGCTGTAATAAAATTAGAAAAGGAGAAAGGGAAGTGAGTAATTGTGCTTGTCTGAGCCTGTGTGTGTGTGTGTTTGTGTGTGTGTGTGTGTTATAGGGGAAACCATAAGGTGGAGGATGCCTGTGAAATGTACGCCAGAGCAGCCAACATGTTTAAGATGGCAAAGAACTGGAGTGGTAGGTAACACACAGACACACACACACACGCACATGCTCATGCACAGACACACATACACAGTATACGTCACCGTCATCAGTGCACAGATAAACAAACTCCCACACACACACCCACACATGCACGCACACTTATTTGAATGCTTTCTTCCATCCTCATTTTAACAACATATAAATGATTCAACAGCCTGCACAGAGATTTATATGTTATGTACAGCAATAAGAGCTTTAGACACACAAACACAGTGGATTTACGTATGAATTTTGTGCATTATGGACAAATAAGTGGCACATTCATGGCTGCAGAAACCAGCGTGCGTTCTAGTGAGGGCAGATGTGCCATTAATAGCTCACAGTGCGCAGAATTTAGCTGTTTAGATGTGTGTTTTGATGGTTGTGCTGCCTGATGTGTGGCGACAGACTGAATTGTGAACACAGTCACGTAGATCACTGAGAGTAAAAATTACAAAATGAGGAATGTTTGGGCAAAGGCAGGTTTACTGCAACCAGAAACTGAATTTGGATTCCATTTGCATTCGTTTAAGCTTTTCCCATCCAGAGTGTGACTCTGTATGTGTGTGCGTGTGTGTGTGTGTGTGTGTCTGTAGCTGCGGGGAATGCATTCTGCCAGGCCGCTCGGCTCCACATGCAGCTTCAGAACAAACTGGACTCTGCCACCAGCTTCGTCGATGCCGGCAACGCGTACAAGAAGGCCGACCCACAGGGTGAGCGAGAGCTGCTGTCTCACAAAACACATGCACAGACACACATTTACTGATCCAGGATCGAATCGAATCGAGTGCAGCTCAGTTCCCCCGATAAAAGATTCATCAAAGATCATTGACTGTGAGCCACATTTTCCAAAAAAAGATGTAAACACTGGTAATAGACACGTTTATCAGACGTACCTCAGTTACATATGGAAAGACATCTGTTATTAATGTTTGCTAAAAGCACAGAATCGCGTGGACACACAGACAACTGGGCTGATTATAGTTTACCAGATCAAGATGGACTGAGTGAGATCCAGTCTTGCTGTTCACAGCCCAGGTATACAAATCATACTTCTTATCCACCATTTCACCCAAAATGATGTGTGTCCATATCTGTGGTGCAGGCACGGCTGTGATTGTGCTCTAATTGTCATTCATTTTTACTGAACTGTCAAGTTGTTGATGAAAAGAAGTCAGTGTTTGTTGGCTGAAATCAGTCTTTGTGCATGCTCTGCCTTTTCTTTGTTTCATCTTTGAATGGTCTATTCCTTCTCATCCTCTTTTCATAATTATCATTTTTAAGGGATATGAGAGGTTTGAAGTCTACGATGTGTAAAATTTTATTTTTAAAGTATTAAATTTAAAGTATTGTTTTGATAATCAACTTTAGTCTGTGCTCAGCTGTGGCGATCGCTGCTTCGTCATCCTCGCTCGGCTGTGGGAGGTATTTGGACACAGATATTTGGTTTGGTGGGCAACCCAAATCAAGGCCTCCGGACATATATGTCCATGTTTTTCTACTGTCTACTAACCAGTACAATTCTTTATAACTGTGACAGTGGCATGGCTCACACAGTGAAAGGGGAAGCCTCAGTCAGTCAGGACCCAGCGGTGATATCACTGGAGGATTAAAATGGGTCTCTGAGTTGCTCGAGGAAAATTGATATCTGGGTTATGTTGCAGAGGCCCTCCTGCCTCTCTGTGATGAGCTTAATAAAATACTGTGGGTTAGCAGGTTAGTGCTCACAGGGGGAGGAAACTGGAAGTGAAGACTTTTAATTTGACTTCGTGGAATCAGAAAGCTTCAGCGGATGCTTTTTAATTCTAACATCCCTCCTCTACCTTCTTATCTGTCTGTCTCCAGAGGCCATCAACTGTCTAAACCAGGCCATTGACATCTACACCGACATGGTAAGATCTTCCTCAGCCATCCAGCTGCTGCCTCTGACAGTCTGTCTTCTCTTTGATTAACACCCTGTGTGTGTGTGTGTTTGCGTGTCGATTGCAGGGTCGTTTTACCATTGCAGCTAAACATCACATCACTATAGCGGAGATTTATGAATCAGAGCTGGTTGATATTGAGAAGGTAAAGTGAGGCACAAAATAATCTGATCTTCTTGCTTTAAAATTTATTTAATGTTTTTTTTCCATAAGATTAGATACATATACATATATCTGTGTGTGTGTGTGTGTGTTTTCAGGCCATTGCCCACTATGAGCAGGCAGCAGATTACTACAAGGGAGAAGAATCTAACAGGTATATGTGCTGTTTGAATTTGCAATTAAGGCTAAGCTAACGCACTAAGGTAAGATAGTAACTGGAGTGTGTGAAATGCAGTTTGGAGGTCAGTAATTGTGTTGGGCCTGTTTCACTACTCCTCCTTTCTCTATGCGCCTTTTAATAGACCAATAGTCTATTGATTTATTGAGAAAATAACTGTCAGATTGATTGATAGTAAAAACATTAATTAGTCCTTTTTAGTCCATTAGACCATTTTTATGTTACTACATCATCCATCATCTGGATAAGGCTTCTGTGTGAGAGCTTTGCTGGGAAAAAAATTACTCTTTCATGTGTTGAAGATAGTGATGGAAACAATGGTAACACACACATTAGCCCTTCAGTTGTGGATTTCTTTGTTTGTGTGTGTTTCAGCTCAGCCAACAAATGTCTTCTGAAGGTCGGACACTACAGCGCTCAGCTGGAGCAGTACCAGAAAGCTATTGAAATCTATGAACAGGTAACGGCAGATATTATTCCTGTAAAGATATCATTCAGTTACTGTTGCAGCTGCTGTGTCAGAGAGATGTTGATGCAACTTTATGATCATTTTCGAGAATGTAGTTTGTGATGTTGGTGTATTTGGTGTGTGTGTGTGTGTGTGTGTGTGTATTTCAGGTTGCTATGAGCACCATGGACAACCCTTTGTTGAAGTACAACGCTAAAGAGTATTTCTTCAAGGCGTCACTGTGTCACTTCATAGTGGACGAACTGAACGCTAAGGTAACAAGACACCATGCACACACACACACACACACACACACTACTGTGCATTGTGATACCTTTAAAATATTTGCCTGTTTTGTATCCTGACCTTTGTTGTTAATGTTAGCGAGTTTAGCTGTGACTTGATACTAATACTTGTATATGTGTGCGTGTCAGTTGGCCATTGAGAAGTATGAGGAGATGTTTCCGGCCTTCTCAGACTCAAGAGAGCTCAAACTGTTAAAGGTAATTTTCTTCTAAGCCATGCTAGTGGCATGATGGCAGGGTCGTGAATACAGAAACCAACCTGCATACACACAAAAATACACACATGCAGATAAATGTACACAAAGTGAAATATAAAAAATAAATAGTTGCCTCTTCTCATGTTCTACTTTTTTTTTCTTAAAGCACATTTGTGATTCCTCTGTGTTCGTAAATCTTTACGTTTTGTTGTCACAGAAACTCCTAGAAGCTCATGAGGAGCAGAACAGTGAGGCGTTCACGGAGGCCGTCAAGGAGTTCGACTCTGTGTCTCGTCTGGACCAGTGGTTGACCACGATGCTGCTCCGCATCAAAAAGACCATCCAGGGAGACGCTGGGGACCTGAAATAGACAAATTTAGAAAGAGGGGAGAAAGGGAAGGAGACAGGGGGAAAGGGAGAAAAGAGGGTGGTAAAGAGATGAAGGATCAGGGTACAGGGGGGTAGGTAAATAGAAGGGAGGGACAATGACGGACAGGGAAGATGTGCTTTGTTGGAAAAGATGAAGGGGGGGGGGCGGGTATAAGGGAGGGAGGGTGGGAGTGAGGGTGTTTACAGTTGTAGATATCAGTCTGCATGTGACCTCCAACAAGCTAAGCATCACCTTTAAACCACCTTTAGATGATCCCGTGTCAGTATTGCTCTTGTAACACTGGACAAAAATATACTTAAAAGAAAGTGTGGAAAGAAAAAGGTGTGTGTGTGTGTGTGTGTGCGCGCGCGCGCGTGCGTGCGTGTGCGTGCACTGCAGAAAGGTAAATTATGCTATTTCAAGGGAAAGTGTGCAACTTATATGAGATTTAAGGATATGTTATGTAAAGGGATGATAATGTTATTTATGAGATTATTGGTATTTATTGTCAATACTGAAAATATTATTTCTTGTTTATTATGGTGCTCAGTGTTACGATTTGTCTTAATATTTTAGGTATTAGCCCCTCTGCTATCCTCTTTTCTTCTCCTTTACTTCCTCTCCTCATCTGTTCCTCCTCCTCCTCCTCCTCCTCCTCCTCCTCCTCCTCTCCTCACCCCGTCAAATCAGTGATATCGCCCATTGTGACCGGTTGGTTCTTTGTGTTCAGGCCAACAGTCGGTCGGTCGGTCCAGTTTGCCGCCGTCACTGCCTTGTTTGTGCATGTCTGTTGTCATGTTGACGTAAGTGTTCTCTGTGTCGTGCTAACGTGTGAAGAACATACATGTAGCCTGGTATCATCTGTGTGAAATCAGTAAATATGTACCTCAAATACCGAGTTGAAATAAAAACACCACCGCTCCAGATATCTGGATTGGGTGTTTTCAGTCACAGGATATGAATATACACACATAAATGCTGAAAATCAAATGGTAATATCATCATTTTAACATGAACACAAAGCATTAACAAACATTTTGACATTGCTGTACTGCAATTTCCCGTTATTACATACATATACACCAATACAGATACTGTCTGCGATAAGCTAAACTGGACCAATAATATCTGATTTGCTAATGTTAAGGCCATGTTCTAATTCACATGTGGTGGGTTAATGGAAGTGACTGATTGTAAAGCCAAGGTCATTTCATGAATGTAAACTGAAACCACTTTCCCTAATGACTGTGAACATGGCGGGCCATGAAGCACAAACTCAATGCTTAAGTGGAAAAAAATTAACAAGATTTTAGCAAATCTAGCTTACGGTGTATAATGTGTTTTTAATTGCTTGCAGTTTAAAGAAGGCTCAAACATCTCTTCAAAAGATATTTTAATTATCCAGTAATCTACACATCAATACAAATTTAGGGTTTCTTAATTTCAGACCTTCCTACAGAGACAGAGCAAGCAAAGAGGCTAAAAGAAAAAATATAATGTGAACTGCGATTATTTAGTTACGGAGTGTTTGTGAGCTTGTGACAGCAGGTGGAGTCCTTGGTTGGAATAACATCCTGAAGACTTTAAGGCCTTCAAGTCACGTAACTGTCCGTCCCCGATTCCTTTTGCTCCTGTAAATGTGCAGGTGTTATGCAGACGTTTGTTCCCCATTCGAATAGTGTCCTCTGTACCGTTGCCCGCAGCAGTTACGGTTAAGGCTTAGATTGGGTTATGCTAAGGCGAGCTAACTGGGAGCTAACTGGTTGTGTTAAATTTAAAAACTACAGGTTGGAAATAGATTCTTTTAAGCTACTGTTATAGTAAAGAGGAAAAACCAATGGACGGGGACACAAATGTCGACGTAACACCTGTAGCACAATACCCACAATGCACCTCGGCAACTCAAGTTTCCGGCGCAGTGCACGTTCGCTGCTCCCTCGCTTTGCTGTGGTCGGCGTTGCTCTTTTTGAATTGTGTTTGTTTTAGTGAAACTCTTTAACGCCACTTGTCTTCGGAGCAGGTTGAAAATAAGCTATAACATTTCTGCTGGGGGAAGAGAGCGCAACGAGCCGCCAAGATGCCGCGTATTATGATAAAAGGGGGCGTCTGGCGCAACACTGAGGTACGTGTTTACATGGCTAGCTGCGTTAGCTCGATGCTAACAGTTATTGTAAACCTATGGGTCTCAGTTAGCATGAAGCTAGCTGCTAACTTAGCCAGCTTAGCAGGTTTGTTTTATTAGTGTTGCTGCCAACTCTGTCGAGAGAGTTTATTTTCTGCTTCTGTGAAGTTGTGTACACAGTATTTTATCCAGATACGGGACTGTAAATAAGTAACAAGGGCCTGTGGTTAATCATCAGTGCCCTGATTGAACCGAAGCGGCTAAATGCCCTGGGCCCCCCAGAACCCCAAGTTCACTCCGTATTGTTTAGGTTTTTAGGATTGGATTTTTTACAAATGTGTCAAAAATATGGACGTCTGAATTGCAATGTTATTTATGTTGTGACTGTATATGGACTATATATGCTTGTATATTTGTATTCAGTGACTGTTATGCAGAAACAAACAAGTTATCACTGCAACAAAATTCTTAGTTTGCTGTCCCTCTATCAAAAAGTTTGTGCGCAATGACAAAAATTAATTTTACCCATTGTCTGTGTGTGTGTGTCTGTGTCTATTTCCTTTCCAATCTGTCCATTTATCCAGGATGAGATCCTCAAGGCGGCGGTAATGAAATATGGGAAAAACCAGTGGTCTCGTATCGCCTCCCTGCTGCACCGCAAGTCTGCCAAACAGTGTAAAGCCAGATGGTGAGTCTGATACAGAGATGCGTGATGGCAATCACAATTTCACTGCAGACATTTTCTACAACCCTACATTCATTCAGTTTTCAAGGTGATAGCAGGACTTGCAGAAGTAGAAATTATCTTTAGTAATAGTCGTACACTTGGGAACAGAACCTTTCAGAGATCAGTCAGCTTACCTGATTGAAAAAGGGTGATATAACTTGGGTTCGTGTCTGTCTGCAGGTACGAGTGGTTGGACCCCAGCATTAAGAAAACAGAATGGTCCAGAGAAGAGGAGGAGAAGCTGCTTCATTTGGCAAAGCTGATGCCCACCCAGTGGAGGACCATTGCTCCCATCATAGGACGCACTGCTGCCCAGTGTCTGGAGCACTACGAATACCTGCTGTACGGTTCTGTTTGACCTGACACCACATTTATGCACTAAATGTGCTCGTCATCAGGAGTTTTACTCTTTGGTTAACATGATCTTTCATATATTACTCCAAGACAGACATGGATAACACAAATGCTGTTGATTCACAGTTTATATGTATTTGTGGGTATGTATGTGTGCGTTTAGAGACAAGGCAGCACAAAGAGACAATGAGGAGGAAGTGGGGGATGACCCCAGGAAGTTAAAACCAGGAGAGATTGACCCTAATCCTGAAACTAAACCTGCCAGACCTGACCCTGTGGATATGGATGAAGGTACAGTAACATACTTAATACTGTCATTGACAGTGATGGAGAGATGGACTCTTCCTTTTGTTTGAATGATTTTCTGATTCAAGTGACAGAATTTTCTCCCCGGTCCTTAGAAGATTTAATCTTATGTGCTCCTGCAGTGGCTTCCTTCCACTCTAGTAGTGACTATTAAAAGTTTTCATTTGTAAGAGAATAGTATGCAGAAATTGTCTGTAAGATCGTATTGGGTCAAATACTTTCTTGTTTATGTTTGTGGCTGTGGGAGACAGCAGTTAAAACACTCATGTGTCCTAATAAACGAATTGTGTTTCTTGTGTCTGTCTCACTAACTGTAGATGAACTGGAGATGCTGTCAGAGGCGAGGGCTCGTCTGGCCAACACACAGGGCAAGAAAGCCAAGAGGAAGGCCAGAGAGAAACAGCTGGAGGAAGCCAGGTCAGACTGAGTTCATACACACACTAACAGCATTGACAGGATTTTTGTTTTCCAATTTGTTCTTAAGATGCTTTATAATTTGCTTGCTGCTAACGTGCCGTAAAAGTAGTCATAATTGGTTGTCTGTAATTTTAATCCTGCTGCAGACGGTTGGCCGCTCTGCAGAAGCGCAGAGAGCTGAGAGCAGCAGGAATCGACGTTCAGAAGAAGAGAAAGAAGAAGCGAGGAGTGGACTACAACGCTGAAATCCCCTTTGAAAAGAAGCCTGCACCGGTAACCAGGACAGAGTTCAATATTATCAAATACTAGATTGTTTTTTGTTGTTCAGTTGAACAGAATCCACAGCGTCAGCTCATAGCTCGACATACTGTTGTAAGCTACAGTATTAATTGTTGACTTTTCAATTGAAGGGTTTCTATGACACCAGCATGGAGCAGTACAACGCTCTGGAGCCAAACTTCAAACGACTCAGACAGCAGCACCTGGACGGAGAACTACGCAAGTCAGTGGCATCTTTCTTTACATTTTGTTCACACACAGTTTGGATAACGTGGGAACACACACATAACGCTTATGCTAATACAGAAGTACAGTCACTTTAGAACTGTACAGCTTCATATGCATAAATATGAAGTTCAAGCTGAAACACACTTAATGAGCATGATTGATTTACGCTGTGCATCATAAGGTCACACCCAGTGAACTTACGGTCTTCATTCATAAACCGTGTTGTTTGTGTGTAGTGAGCGCGAGGAGAGGGACAGGAAGAAAGATAAACAGAAGATAAAAAAGAAGAAAGAGAGCGACCTGCCGTCTGCCATCCTCCAAACCAGCGGAGTGGCCGAGTTCACCAAAAAACGCTCCAAACTGGTTTTACCTGCACCACAGGTAACCACCATGTATACTTTTAATTTTAATGTTCAATAAGTCTCTCACACCAGTGTTTACGGTTCAGTCTTGTCCTGTTTAAATGCACTCAGTATTTTTTAATTTAACTTGTGTCATAGATCAGTGACGCTGAGTTGGAGGAAGTCGTCAAATTGGGTGTCGCCAGTGAGGTTGCTCGTCAAGCCGCCGAGGAGAGTGAAAGCGGCAACTCAGCCTCATCCACCCTCCTGTCAGAGTACAGCGTCACTAACACCATGACAACGGGACTACGTACCCCCCGCACCCCTGCTGCTCAGGACAGGATACTGCAGGTAACAGAGAGGCACATAGTAAACTCACATACTGTGAATGTGGGCACTTAATTTAAAGAGCGCAACACAGAAGATGAACACACAAGTTTTTTGATTCTCAGTTCAAAGTACTTCGAGTCAGATGAGTGAGGGATATTTCAGGATATTTTTTTTTGAGTGATGTTTTATGTGAATTTGTTTTTGACCATTATGCCAATTAACCTGTCACTGATCAGTTAGATCTTAATTTAAAAAAAGGTGTTTTGTGCAAAAAACAAAATCTTAAGTACATAATTTATATATTATGACTTTGATAACCAAATTCAGAGATTCTTACTAAAACTAATTCACCATAAACAGTATTCATACACATATTTTGACATTAATCGCTTTTACTATTCGTGTGTCTGTGTTTTCAGGAAGCCCAGAACCTGATGGCTTTGACCAACATCGACACTCCTCTGAAGGGAGGCCTCAACACTCCGCTCCACGAGAGCGACTTCAGCGGAGTGACGCCTCAGCGCCAGCAGATCCAGACACCCAACACTGTTCTCAGTACACCGTTCAGGTGAACAGTGCTGCCACCTCTGCTCTCATTTAACGCCGTACATTTAATTGACAGAGCAGCTGATTCAGCAAACGTCAACATTCATGGTTGTGTCATGTCTAACAGAACCCCTGGACCAGGTCAGGGGTCAGAGGGCATGACCCCTCAAGCCGGAGGAGGGATGACTCCACGTGGAGCTGTGACCCCAGGTTTGACTCCTGGCCGTACGCCTCTGAGAGACAAACTGAATATTAACAGTGAAGAGCAACTGACTGACCCTACGTACGCTAAACACATGGTAAGCACACACTCATTATACACGTCATACTGTAAATACACAGTTCACACTCAGCTCTGAATATATGGAGTTTAAACATCGAAGTTTTCTGATCAAATGTTTTGTTTCAGCAAAAAATAAAATATCTAAAAAGAACGCACTGTAAAATTTTTGTAGTTTGTACTTACTGTTTATTTACCATAAAACGTTCAGTTAATTATAATTAATGTAGATGTAAACATTAAATGTAAACAATAAATAAGTCACTGAAGTCACTGCAGACTTAACCATTGTCTTTCTCCTCCACACACAGCAAAGGGAAAGCCTGCAGCAGCTGAGGCAGGGCCTGATGTCACTTCCTGTTCCCAAGAACGACTTTGAGATTGTTCTTCCAGAAAACGCAGAGAAAGAGCTTGAAGAAACAGAAACAGACACTGGGTTCGTAGAGGACTCGGCCGACATAGAGGCACGCAAGCAGGTGAGCACGCAAATTCACTTACGTACGTACGCATGGAGCACATACCCAGATTTCTCTGACGAAAGGCCATATTAATGCTCTTGTTCCTGTAGTTCAAATAAAGCTTGTCAAACTAAGATTTACTGTGTGTGTGTGTGTGTGTGTGTGTCAGGCTTTGCGAGAGGCAGAAAGAGAGAAGGAGCTGAAGCTGCGACACACTGCTGTTCAGAGGGCTCTCCCCAGACCTACTGAGGTAACAAACACACTCACTTCCTGAACACCACTGACCTTTTCAAAAAATGTAGCAGGTCAGTGTATATTTCACTCTACTTGTCAGCTGCTTATAAAATCCTGGGCTTTAGAAAACTTTAAAAATTACATTGTCAGGACTGAACCAGCACCTGAACGACAGCCTTTACATTTCTGTTCAATGCAGTTTCTCTGCACTCAGCCCTGAAAAAAGGATTTAATGTCACATTTCTGATGCAGTCAGTTAAAGAGACACTGATCACCAATCACCAGTTGTGGACAGTTCATGAGAGCGATTCTACAATTTGTAGTCTAGTCGTGTACAAAATGTAGTGATAAAACTTTGGAGTGATCAAAGTTTAATAAAGGTGAACTCTGACCTGCGAATCTGCCGGAGTACACTTGAATTAGTCCACTTTTGTTGCATGATTGTGTTTGTGTTGGAATAATGTCAAGTCTTTTCCTCCAGGTGAATCATGAATATGAACACAAGAGCTTTCATTTGTCTCAGCGTGATGACATCAGTCCCATCCCTCTCTGCAGGTGAACGAGTCCGTCCTCCGTCCCGCCTCCATAGAGCCGCTCGCTGACCTCCAGTTGGCGGAGGAGCTGATCAAACAGGAGATGATCGCCATGCTGCACTACGACTGCCTGCACCACCCGTCAGCCAACGCAGCCAACCAGCTGCAGCGTGGCAAAGCCCGAGGCCCCACTTCCACGTCGAACAACGCACTGCATATAGCTTACCTGGAAACACACCCCTACAAGCCAGTCAGCACGGAGGAGATGGAGCAGGTAACACACACACAAACATGACCATCATTGTTAGTCACTTGAAAAAGTATTCAAACAATTGATTATCAGTTAATTTACTGATATACTCTCTGAATCGACTGATTGCTTCAGTACTGGTTTGGTCATGAAAACATATTTCATGTGTGAGTGAGACACTGTGACAGTGATAGATGTCTAAGGGCAGAATAACCAGTACGAAGATGTACTATGCATAAGAAGTGTTTGTTGATGATGTTGCGTACCTGTGTCACATGTCAACGAACAGGCTAAAGCACTGCTGGCAGCAGAAATGGAGGTGGTGAAGGCAGGAATGGGCCACGGTGATCTCAGCATGGAGGCCTACAGCCAGGTGTGGGAGGAATGCTATGGACAGGTATGCATCCTTCTGTCTCAGAGTGAAAAGTCAAAGGCTGAGTCTAAATGTTTAGACTTATCTGGAGTCACATGGAATCAGCCTTTCTTCATCTGTCTCTGTCTGTCTGCAGGTGTTATATCTACCTGGTCAGAACAGATACACCAGAGCTAACCTGGCATCAAAGAAAGACCGTATTGAAAGCCTGGAGAAAAAGCTAGAGGTGAGAAACTACAGAGATGCATAAAGAGTTCAATGTCCATTTGAAACAGGTGTAAATCAGGCCCCGAAACCTGTATAAAATCCTTTACAAAAGCTCTGGTCCGAACACTGAGGTCCCTCCTGTGTTTCCCTCCTCCTCCAGGTGAACCGTGGTCACATGACAGCCGAGGCCAGGAGAGCAGCTAAGCTGGAGAAGAAACTCAAAATCTTGCTTGGAGGGTTTCAGTCCAGAGCACTGGGGCTCCTGAAGCAGCACAACGAACTCTGGGAACAGGTACTGAACACTGCACTTCACTTCAGCAATTTAACACACACACACACACACAATTCCTTATTTAGTCTTCCAGGCTGTAAATTATTGTGGTTAGTGTTGCACTGTAATAATAATAATGATAATGATAATGCTAATACTGATGCTATGCTTGTGGTGTCCACCAGGTGGAGCAGGCAGCCACAGAGCTCGAGACCTTCACTCAGCTGAAGAAACAAGAAGATACTGCCATTCCCAGGAGACAAGAGGTAATATATTTAAGATACGCACACATTACTGAATGAGTGTGCAGTCAGTTATTCCCAAAATGTTACAGAGTTCTAGTGCTGAGGTTAGTTAACTTTTAATTTATAAATAATAAATTTAATTATAAATTATCAGACAACAAATATGTGACAGCTGTTGAAGAATTTCAGTTTTTCCTCTGTTTACTTTGCATTCTGCATTCTGCCAACCTATTTTACACTCAGCTGCCATTTTATTAGGTACACTTAGTTGCATTGCTGTAACTGCACTGGACATAGAGAAGGGTATCTGAAGTCTTAAATGTACCTTTATGCACCCAGCAAACTGGTAACTGACTGTACACCAAACAATAACTCCAAAAAATAAGTTTTCCATGCATCCCTACAGCAGAGGCAGCTGGTTAGAAGTATGCTGTCAATGAATGTTTGCAGTGGCGTTTATTTGAAGTGAGCAGAGACTGTTTGATAGCATCAGACACATAAAGTGTGTGTGTGTTTTAGGCTCTGCGGGAGGACGTGGAGAGGCAGATGGAGAGAGAGAGAGAACTTCAGCAGAGATATGGAGAGTTGCTGATGGAGAGGGAGTCACTGCTCAATGGTGCTCAGAAGTACTGAGCAGCACACACGCTAATCCCACATCCATACCTAACATGCCACCCACACACACACACACACACACACACACACATACTTAAATACTCACCATGGAGACACTGATATCAAGGTAACCGCAGCTCTTCAGTGCTCTGACTCCATGCTAAACCGTTCTGGCAGTTTTCAATTAGTCAATTATTGCGGAAATTCCACCGATTAGCCCCGCCTCCATGTGCTCATGTTGCTGTAATGTTGCAAACTGAGTTTTGAGCATGCTGAATAGTCCCTTGTGTTTCTTTATTAGTGACCAATAAAGTTTCTTTTCAACAATGACGACCTTGCAGTAAGTGTCTCCCTGGAGCAGATATTAAACCAGGATTTATTTTAAAAGCTAAATTGGGCCGTTTGTCAGAACACACAGGTGTACTGAAAACTCTTTATCATAGCAATGGAACAAAATAAAGTGTTACAGGTAGGTGCAGGAATGTGTGGGGTAAGGTAATAATCCTCAGCAGGCCAGGAAGGTCATCCCACTCTTCCAATAAGCATTCTGAGAGAAAGACAGAGAAGGTAGTTGCTTTAAAATGGTCTCACAGTCACATTTGCTGTTTTAAAGAAAAGGTAAGTTTGTTATAGTGATTATTGCTGTAAAAGTTCATCCACAGTCCTCATTCTATGCCAAAAATACACTGTAAAGGTGAAGTTAATGAGGCTCAGCAGTCTGAGTTAGATTAATGATCTGGGCATCTTCTAACATTAATGTATTTTTAGTACAAAATCCCCTCTTTGTTCTGGCAACAAACCAACTCAACAAGGAAACACAAAGAAGACATTTTTTAAAGACTGGGGGCAGAATGAGGACTGTTGACCTGACTGTACAATCTGCCTGGAGAGGAGGAATAATTACAGCAACCAATCACAATTTACATACATATGGCATCTGAGTGTTGTATTTAGAGACTATCCAAGTCTACACTTCAGTGTCATTGTAAGATTGTGTGTGTTTGTACATACTGTGTGTCTGTAGCTGTATCTTCTAATAGCCTCTCTGATGTGACAGGGCTGGATGGCTCCACTGGGAGGCTCCACTGTAGCCGGACAGCTCTGAAAAACACAACACTGGACTAATTAACACACAAATAACGTGCTGCATTCCTGTCATTGAGTAGATGCATAAAATAGGGAGTTTTTTCTTGCTCTGGGGTCAGACTCTGGGTCTCTGTAAAGCACTTTGAGACTATTTTTATTGTGGAAGGAGCTATATGAATAGAATTAAATTGAATTAAAATATACTTGAAGAAGAACGTGACTATACATTAGTAAACAAATATGGCGTCTGGTGGGGTTGTTCCACTGGTCCAGCCTCCTCACCTTAGAATAAAAACATTTCATATGACCTGAAATTGACGTGATTGGTAAGAAAATGTAAAATGTGCCATATTCTGGCATTACAACTATGACAGAGGCTTTTGACAGAAGTCAGTTTAGAATGATCTTAATCCTCCAGCGACACACGTTTTTACCCTGGAACAGAGCTGTAGGACTGGTCACTGTTCTAATTATGTCTAAACCTTTCTGTGATTATGTCATGTTGGTATCAATGAAATCTAAAAACAACCAGGCAAGAAGAAGACGACGACTGCAGCCAGTACACACACACACCTTTTTGCGTTTCCTCTGTCTTGCTCGGCTGTCCAGACTGCCGTTACCCTGTGGGAGGGGCTTCGACGAGTGAGAGGAGCCCGGGGTGGAGGGGGGAGTGGCCTCAGGTGAGTCTGGATCCTTCTTTACCTGATGAAGAGAAAGATGGAGGATAGGTGTTACTTAAAAACATAACTGTGGATTTTAGGTATAAGGATGAGACATGGTGCAGAAGTGTGTGTGTGTCTGTGTACCTCAGTGTGTGTGTTGTAGTGGATGTAACTAGCAGAGATCACATGGCTGATGGGATTAGTCTTGGCTGTCATTTCCTGCTTTACCAACAGAGACAAGTCCACAATCTGGAGGAGGACAGAGACAGAAAGAGAGGAGACAATTTTTGCAGATAAGATATTTACAGATAAGAGACATGACACAATATGCAAGGCATCTTGAACGAACACGTTACCTGGGCAACAGTCTCATAGGCCAGGTATGACAGGATCTCCATGGCGATGCTGTTGGGTTTGAGCTCCAAACTGCTGCAGTCCAACCAGTCCCGAAACTTTGAGGCTTTCTTAGCTGGAATCATAGAGACACACACACACACAGGCAGGTGAGCAGCACACACACAGGCAGGAAACCAGAACTGGCTCTGTGTACTTCTGGTATTAATTTTAACAAATGGATCACATGACTTTAGAGCTCCTTCTGTGGGTCTTAAAAAATTTCAAGTGGAAAAAAGAGTCATACACGTCCTGCCAAGTTTCTGTAAATGGTTTAGCACTGAAACAATAAGTCTATTAATCAGTAAGTCAGTGAACAGATAACATCAACTGTCAAATGTGAGCATGTGCTGCTTTTCTCTGCTTTCTATTAGAAACCAAAAATATTTGGGGTTTTTGACTGCTGGTCGGATAAGAAACTGTGATGGGTATTTCTTGCAATTTTCTGACATTTTATAAACCAAACAATCAGTCAATTAATCAGTAAATAATCAACAGATTAAATCAATAACTAAAATGCAACTCTAAAAAGGAACAGTCCTACACAGTCCGCCAGGGTAAGAAAGCAAAAGATGGCTACACAAACTATATGTCTCTGTTTTTGTCAGCCTCATGAAAGCAGGATTATCAGAGAGAGAGACTAAATGACTTGATTAAACTTACCGAAGCTGAGCTGTCGACTCTCGCAGAACTCTGAGTACTGAGCCTGGTCCATGGCTCGAGTCTGACGCTCTAAACGCTGAAGACACAAAGACAAAGCACATTCACAGTAAATGATTGTACAACAGTTAAGTGTTGTCTACAGTCAGTCAGTGCTACCAGTCAATCCTGGATATAAAAAACAGTTAAGAACAAAGTGATCCATGATGATGACCTCTGACCTCCATCCTCTCCTGTTTGACAGGGTCTACTTCCTGTCGCTCAGCCAGTGACAGGAGCTCTCCCGTCTGATCCATCCACACCAGAAAATCCTGGGCCAATCGCTGCCTCCGCTGATTACCCCCGGCAACGCCACCTGCAGCACCCCACCTGTCTGCAGTGATTGTCCCAATAAACAGGCTGAAAACTGTCTGTCCAGGTAAAACTCATGTTCATGTACAGCATGTGTGACAGTGTATGTACCTGTTTCTGGCTGCGTATCTTCGTCCTCTAGAGTTTTGAGTAGCTTTGATTTATAATCTCTGAACTGTAGATATTTTAACAACCTCGCCACCTTCCTCTGAGAAACACGGAGGCAGACAGAAAGAGACGAACGGAAAAAGAAGAGAGATTTTTTGTTATTCATATCAAAGCTACGACCCAAAGGGACTCCAAAGATTTTTCAATCAGTATGAATCATTTATGACATAAAGCTTTGTGTATTTAATGAGTTTTCTTACCTTGTCCTTCCTCATCAGGAACAGGATGTCCTCAGCAGAAATGACCCTCGAACCACGAAGAGCCGCGCCCTCGCAGGCCTGATGCAGCTGATACACAAACCAATCACATCAGACAAATTACAAAAGCATTAGTTACTTCAATGAAACCAGAAGGAAGAGGATAATGTGGCATTTGTTGCAAATGTATTTGTCCAATCCACAAACAAATACAAATACACTTGTCTGTGTACAAGTAATACGTTACCATAGTAATAAGCTGTGTGTGCACAATGTCCTCCACCAGAGCTGCTGTCTCGTGCAGAGGCCTGCGAGCATCTCCCAGAGCGAACCTGGAAAACACACAGACGCTAATGTTCATGTGCATCTTCTGAAACAGTGAAATTGAGCTATTTCTGCAGCCAAAATGTGAAATATGATTTTTTTTTCAGTTAAATATGTGAACATAAAGTCTATCTAACCTGATGTCTGCATCTCAAACATCTACTTTCAAACTTAAAAATGAAACAAAATTAAAGTTTTAAACTTATCTGTCATTTTAACGTCACATCTCAAGTAAGAAAACTCATGAGACAAAACATTTAACGAATAAAAACAGAGCTCACACGTGTAACCACGTATGTCCATGTCTGTCCCCCCCTTCTCTCTCTTAGTCACACACACACACACACACACACACACAGAGGTTGACGGGCCATGCACACTTTGACCACAGTTTGGTCAAACCTCAATTTGCATCCAGAGAAGCCACTTCCATGATGGCAGACTGAGGTAAACCCACATCCTGAAGCTCTTTCCTTCTCTCATTCCTCCTCTTTCCCTCCACCTATTCTCTGTCTGTCACACACAAACACCTGACAGCCCCCCTTGTTGTTGCTGTGCTCCCCCCTTATTGGGAGCAGCTGATTGGCTGTCTGCAGCTGTCAGTCACACAGGTGAGATTGGCTTTGGTTTGGGGTTGTGGGCAGGTTGGCATCAGGCTCTCAGATAGAGTGTTGGTTTTAGGTTTTGGGGTTTAGTTCGGTTTCAGCCTCTCTGACCACCAACAACACCTCTCTGCAGCCCATACACAACACAACACAAGGTGAGTACCCCAAAACACACACACACTGATGGGAGGTCACTGCATTTACACGGCTTCTTTAGAAAAATTATCCAACTTGTGACAGAAAAACAATTCCATGCACTTACATAGATATTTCATAAAGATTTTCTGTGACGTTAATATTTCCATTTCAATAGCTGAAATCGTTCTGTTTTCTTTGTCCTTTTCCTGCTGTTTTCATTCATTTCTAATCAGTTTTTTCTTTCGATAAATATGTGCCAACTGATCTCAGGAAATGGACCATTATTTCTTTGTTAAACTATAATATTTTTAGCGTTTCCTCTACTACAAAGGATGGGTAGATTATTATTTTCATTATTGATTCATTCATTGCTGATTATTTTCTGAACGGATCATTATTTGTTCAGACAGTAATGAAAAACAATCACTGTTTCCTACGTCCTAGAATCCGCTACTAAGGCATCTTTAGGAAAGTCAATAAGAATTTTTTTTTGCACAGTTGTTCTTGTTCTATCAATTAGTCTTGGATTTTCAGAGTCACTGTAATGTTCTGAAACTGAAAGTTAAGTGAAAATGCCATAAATGTGCCCTGATCATTATTTGAGGATGATGTTACTGTAATATTTTTCTGTTTCACTGAAAATTATGTTTCACATTCCACCAACAACCATTCGTACTTCAGCTTATATTTTGACAAGTAAACAGGCTTTTACTATTATTTTTATTGTATTACAGAATGCATCAAAGTGAAGGGCTGTGGACTGTTTTAAGACATCTGTGCTTCACTTTTACGTCCTGGAGGCAGTTTGGTTTTTGCAAAGTATCATTAGCCAAAACACTTCCCTCATTATTGTGGTTCTGTCATTTGTTAAACAGGTCTCTATGGCTTCAAACAGTCTGTTCAGCAGCAGCCCAATGGTGTACTGGGGTGAGTTTCCTACTGTGTGTGTGTCTCACATCATGCTCTGTAGTTCTGGGATGAAGCTGGTCCTGGAAACTGGACGGTCTTTCGAACTGGATGCTGTGGAGCCAGCCATGGGACTGCTCATAACCACTCCCACCTGATGACATGAACCAAACAAAGAAACAGAGCTGCATTAAAGTAGGAATCAAGATTAACTGATGAGAAGTTTTACCTCATCATCACACCCCGTTTATATTCTGTTTTCAAACAGCATGTGCTGAATAATGTAAAAATCAAGCTTTGATCTCTGGAGACACTGATAATAAAAATCCAATCAAATCAAAGTATTAAGATGTTAACTCCAAACAATAACTCATACCTCTGCACACTGATGGTGAGAGGTCAGTGTCAACAAAACACACTCTGAGCTCCTAATGTTTACTCTGTTTTTACACTTTGGCATCATTTAAGCAAAACACAAAACCAATCAGAGCCTGAAATAACAACATAGCAGAACAGGTCTGAGGCAAATCGACACACCGTGCAAAACACACGCGTGCACACGCGCGCGCGCGCGCACACACACACACACACACACACACACACTCAGGGGCAGGTGGTGTGACCGCAGTAACTTCCCCTCCGGCAGTAAAATGTGAATGATAATACAGCTCCCACCTATTCAAACACTGCGGTGAACAAAACACAAAAGAAAAACACGGGCAGGAGGAGGTGAAGGAGGAGGGGGAGGAAGAGGAGGAGGTGAACCAAAGACATGGAGAAAGAGTTAAAGTCAAAACTCTCACCACAATCTTTCAGAAATACGCTGCAGCTGCTGCTACGACTTTTTTGTTTTGTTCGCGCGATGTGATGACGTACTTGAATCTCGGTTGTGCGGATATGTGGTACTTGTAGTTTTATATCATTTCTGGTCAAAAAAGCCTCCAAACCATTGTTAATGAAATGCTCCACGTTTCATTTTGGTGAAAAATGTCGAGTAAAAGATGAATCTCTTTAATACATTTGGTTAGCGGTTGTTTTGCAGCCAGATCCGTGTTAGATTAACGACATTTTAACTAGCCTGACATCACTGTTAAAGACCATAATCCAAATACCAGTAACCATCCTGGTTTCAGTTTGAAATTCAAATTGAAATACTTATAAAATAAGAGAGAAATGTTGAAAAGTCTTTCCAATGTTTTTTCCCTGTCAGATCCTGTGGTTAAGCGTCCGCCGTCACCATCGCCCACCAACCTCCAGCTGGAGGAGCAGGAGCTGCGATCCCTCCACCAGCGCAGCACAGCGCTCCCCAGAGGCCTCGTACAGACTGACAGCCCAAACTTCCTCTGCAGCAGCCTGCCGCAGCACTGGAGGTGTAACAAGACCCTGCCGAGAGCCTTCACTGTAATCAATCTATCAATCAATCAAAAAATCAGTTCAACTATCTAAGGTTTATACTGTGAGGTGTCATCAAGTATAAAATGTGGGACATCTGCCCTGAGTTTAGCCTTCCAGGCTTTCTACAAATCTCTGACCCTAACGTTTCTCCATCCTTCAGGTGGTTGCCCTGGGCAACGACGTACCTGATGGCGTGGTTGTCACAGTGATGGCTGGCAACGACGACAACAGCAGCGCTGAGCTGCGCAACGCCACATCAACCATGAAGCAAGGGTTTGCCCAGTTCAGCGACCTGCGCTTCATAGGCCGCAGCGGCAGAGGTAGATGGACAGATCCTGTACTGATACTGTAGTTCAGCACGTGTGGTGGGTTTTGCCTTGAGACTCAGACAATAATCTTGAGGTTAGAAGTATAAAGTAAAAGAAGACAGGAATAATTGTCATTTGGCTATCAAAAATGGACTATGTTTAATTATAAAGAACAAAATTACACATTAGTTTGGTAGTGAGGGAACGAGGATTTAAGGTGACAGAGCTACAGCGGGTTGTAGAGATTTAAAATGAGATGAAACTGACTTTTTTTAAAACCAACTCTTAAACTTAAACCTTAACCTATAATTTTACTGTACATGTGTTTTGTTTTTCAGGCAAAAGTTTCACCCTCTCTATCAACGTGCTGACTTCACCCCCTCAGATCGCCACCTTACACAGAGCCATTAAAGTTACTGTGGATGGACCGCGGCTGCCTAGACGTTAGTAAATACCAGAGATGATGATGTGATGGTTTTGTTTTTTTGTTTTCAAACTTTCAGTCAGATAAATTTTCTTCTTCTCTCTCTCTCTCTCTCTCTCTCTCTCTCTCTCAGGACAGAGGCAGAGGGAGGTGAAGTCAGGACTGTTCAGGCCTTCAAGCAGCAGCACTGCCTCATCAGGTATGAGAGAAGACAATCTTGCCTTATAATCTTTACATTATCGACAGTAACTGTTAGGATTAATGACCTAGTTACTTCCGCAGTACTGTTTACAGTAGTGTAGATAGTTTGAGTAATAATAATGGATTGTATTCATACATAAAATCTTAATTTACAAGGCAAAATATTTCCATCAGTGTAGTGAAGTTGCATAAACTGGAAAAACTAGAAGTACTTTCAAATACAGAGGGAAAATGGAAAATGTTGAGAGTCGACAAAAGGAAAAACTTAGCGACATTAAACTGAAATAGAAAAAAACTATCATTTGTTCTTTGTCAAAAAAAAAGAGAAAAAAATCCAAACTCATGGTCCACTTACTAACTTACAAGCAACAGATGACAACTGAGCAAATAAGATGATGAGATGTGGTTGAAAGCTCTGGATGTACACTGGTGTTTGTGTGATCAGGCTGTAAATTATTTGTTTCTGTCTTCAGACTGTAGATCCTTCTCCTCCTCTCTTTGGGCCAATGAGCCATCCTTCTTGGGCCATGTGACCTCTCTGACCTCCTCCTTCACTCCAAGTCCCAGAATGCACCACCTACCTGCCCTCCCTTACTCCACCCAACCTCCTCCATACAGTTCCTACCTGTCCTCTCCTCCTGCTCCACCTCCTCCCCCTCCGCTGAGCCACAATGGTCCCTTCCAGCCTGGCAGCTTCTACTATGGATCCAACCCACCGCTCCAGACCACAGGGGAGGACAGAAACGTCGTCACAGCTCTGACCAATTACATTGAAGGGGCGTGTCTTTCTTTAAGAGGTGAGGAGCCGGTCTGGAGACCTTACTGATGATTAGATGTGTTGTGGTATACATCATCTTAAAATATGTTAATAATTTAGTGAGTTTTGGGAAGTTTTACATTTTTTTCATCCTCCCATCCACATTAAAATAGAATCTTTAAACTTTGTCGTTCATTAGTAACTGTAACTTCTCTGTTTGCAGTGTTTAGGCTGTTTTCATTTAATGAAAATATTTATTGTTTTTCATTATTATTATTTTAAAATTCTGTATATAAATTCTGTTAAACAATAAATTAATAATCAAACGAAATTAATTTAAAAGTTTCCTGTTTAGTCTATTGGGATTTGACAGTTCATTTGTTATAACATAAAGTGTTTATCAAAGCTATATCAGCTTCAACATCACAACCAGAACACACAGAAAATGGTATCGTGTAAAATGAAAAGCAGCTAAAAAAAATCATTTACAATGGCTTAGTTTTTAAATATGTCTTTAAAATAATAAGTTAGACGAGCTGAACTACCAATAAACTGTTAACATTAAATGTACAGGAATATGCCAGACAATTGTTAAATGTCCTCTGCAGGATATGATCAATGAAAAATCCATACAAATATAGAAAGCAAATTAAAATGTGTAGAGATAATAACAGTTCACAGAAATATAATGTGATGAAGAAGCTATAAAATCATTCTCTGTATGTACGAGCTTTAATCAGCTTGAGAATAATAACAACAGCTGCAGGAATTTCTGATCAGGTTGGTAAATCAGTAAAACTAAAGCAGTGAGATGTTCCTCTTACCTGGAGTTTGAGAGTCTGCTGCTGATTGGTTGGTACAGGTGCAGTGGGCAGGGCCTTAGGCAAAGTTCTCCAGGTGGAGCAGGTTCACTTACAAGGTGCTGCAGGTGGTGGAAATTACATACATTTACTCAAGTAACATATTTTGTTTTACCTCACTACATTAATATAACAGCTGGAGTTAGTGTTTACTGTTCAGATTATGATTTTTACATTAAAACACATTTGATAAGATTATAGCAAATATAACTGAAAAGACTGAACCCATACTTTTCAATCTTTTCTGTTTGTGACCTTACAGGAAAACCAGAAGAAGCACAAATAGGAAACTCAATTAATTATCTACACCATATTAAATGTAAATGATACATAACTCCTGTGTTTTAGATCCTCAAATATCACAGGTCTGAATTTTAAGTGAAACAAATGTTGTAAAATCTGCATGTTCAACTGACTAAGTGTATGACAAATAACAAGAAAATTAAAGTCGACACATTTGGTGGATCAAATGTTTCCAGATTCACCTCAGGATGGCACACAGCTTCACACAAGGTCCCATTGTGATGGTTTTAAGTTTGGCACAAACTCTAATCATCTGAAGCTGTTAGGAACAAGATAAAGCTTTGTTTATAATCCCTGTAGTGTCATGCAGACGTTGTGAGAAATTGCTGCTTAAAAGTTCAGCTTTGATGAAAAGGTCATGTGCTTCAAAATGAAGGCTTTCACCAAAATGAAAAAAACATTATCACTCCGAAAATCTGTAGCTGTCCAATGTTTTATTGTCCCCGTTTAACCACGAGGACGCTCATTATGGTCACATCAGTTAAATGTGTCAGAGTATCAGTACGAGGCACGCTTGCTAAATTTCATAAATGGCATCAATTCACTGTTAAACCACTTGCAGCAGTGTTAATTCAGTGTTAGAGACACTCATTCACAACTGTCACAAACAATTTTCAGAAGCAAACTTTAAACTTTCTTGTAGCTGGTGGAAACTACAGAGGCTCTGTTCCTGCAATTCTGCTCACCACCATGTTTTTAAGCGTCACATGATGTAACCACCATTTCAGATGAATTGAGAGAAGCTCTGCTCATCGCTACAACACAAACACACACACACACACACACACACACACACACACACACACACACCGATCATGGCCTGGAGGAAACCAATGTGCATTTGACACTATCACAAGGTCTCTAGAAAAAGGACACAGCCTCTACACATTTTCCATGCTGAATAAAGAAGCCTGGAGCATAATGCTGTCAAAACACTTAACCTACTGTCATCCTACAGTCATGAACAGTTGTCACTTTCCTGTTCAGTAAGAGTCTGTTGCAAGTTTTATGACTTGAGTAATTTTTTTAATTGTGTTATACACTATTACTGAGGCAATATGTTCTCATTACTTTTATACTATACTATGGACAAGGACACTATCCCTCACTGGCTTCTCACCCCCAAACACCAACAACTGTGTTTATTGTAACAGTCGGACACGCTTGTTGTCTGGGAGTAGGTCTGTTTTTATGTGCACACATATTTCTGTTTTTTAACCAGAATATTAAAACACAATAAAAAAGTCTTTCTGATTAGCTGAGGTGATATTGAGGGTATATCAATAAGGAGGAGATGTTAAAAGACAGAAACAGGCTTCAGTTAAATTTAAATGGATTAAAATGTGATGTGGCTGGAGCTGGCAGTGAAAACGCAGCTTCACACACACAAAGACAAACCAGTCTCCTAAAAGCTACTGTGTGTGAATATTGGCGTCTTAAAATTAGCAAATGTGTTGCCGAGTTTGATTTATTCATAATAAAGAATTGCCATTTTGCCATAATTTACCAAGAGTTAAATCCACATTTTAGAGAATATTCACATTAAACACTAATTAAAGAAAAAAAAGCTGATTCATAATTTTGTTCTCAGAATTGTTTGCTTAAAATGTTGGCAGAAATTGGATGGAAACAATGGGCTATTCTCTGGCTCACAGTGGGCTCGAGACGCTCGGTGACCATGGAAGGCGTAAACAGTTGTTTGTGGATTTGTATTTAAAGTCACTGAATAGAGAGCGACAGAGACAAAGTTGAGACGTATAGGGAAGAATAGAGTGACATGGAGGAATGCAGCCATTGTGTCCTAATACAATATCTGACTTCCTTTAGATGCCAGACACCACAAACACAACACATGCACATACATGAGAGCTGAATAGCAGGCAGCAAGGCACCAGGCCCATTTCCTCTGGAGATGTAGACGATGAACAGGGGGAGGGGGAGAGGTAGAGGGAGAGGGGGAGAGAGAGGGAGGGAGGCTGGTACAAACTACAGTCTCACAGATTTTTCATTCCAGACGTTTGGACACAAACTGTGCTCACATCTGTCTTCTGCTTCTGGACCGACTGTCTCGCTGTCAGCTCAGCTGATTCTGCTCAGAAACACAAACCACACAAACAGGCGGCTAGAGGAAGATGGTGATTCAGCTCTGACAACTAACTAGAAGACATCTGCAAACACCTCACACACAAGCATCTGCTGCCGCTGGCTGTTGAGGATCAGTGGAAGGGCAAGAGGTGCCTTGCTTCCCAGTACTTCAACAGTAGCTGCTGAGGAAGACGAGAGGAGCCACTTCACCAACAAGGCCATAACCCGGCTGCTCCAAGGTCTTCAAGTCCTGCATCCTGAAACAGGTAAAGTCTATGTGTCCATCTTCAGGTGGAGTCTGCTGACTACAACTTGGTCCTCAGACTTTTATGCTTTAATTTTAAGCTTAAGTCACTAAATATTTATTTTAATATCACTAATTACAAGCATCTTCATTTATTTTAGCTTTCTCCCGCTCAATGTTTCCTCATTAATTTTATCACTGTCACAGTGAAAACTTCTCTAAAACAGCATTTTTCAGACCTCTGTGGGCTCTGAAGTCTCCACTGAAACTCATGTTTGTGAAATTTCCCCAGTGCATCAGTTCTCAGTGGAAGACAGTGTTGGGCCAAGAAATAAAGCTTTTACCCCTCACAGTTATTTTTACCCCAAAAATGCAGAAACAAACAAAGAAGTTAGAAAAACCACTGAAGGTTAATCAGCCCATTTTTCTGTAGCTGTGGTCAGAAAGAAGCTGCAGTCATTGTAAATGAAGCGCACCTCCAGTTTCTGATATTTCACATGATCTAAAATGTTTATCAAAGACTCAGTCCTGGCAAAGTGAGGTCAACATCAAACTTGAGATTATTTTTTAAAATGCATCATTCAGTCTCCATTTGTTGGTTTTGTTTCTATATTAACTCCCTGGTTTTAATCTTGCATTTTTATCATGCTGACCTATTAATGCTGTCAGATGCAAAATATGAATAGTGCAAGATATAAATAAAGTTTATTGTCAGATTAAAAACATCCTCAGGTCTGAGCGATGTCAAATTTCATCATTTATTATTTTAAACCAGCAGAGGAAAGAGAGAGAGAGAGCCTGGCCTGTATGTATGTGTGTGTGTTTTATCAAGACAGGATGCAGAACAATGCTGAGTACTGGAAAATGGTGGCACACACACACACACACACCCTGATACATACACAGGCTTGCATGCAAAGGTCAAGCGAAAGTCTATACAAGGAAGTAATATTGTTATTAATGATGCTGGGAGCACTTGTGAAAGACTTAAATACACAAACAAACACACACACACACACACACACACACACACAGAAACACACATGCGGTTTGTTCAAAGCCTTTGGATTTCACAAAAACAGGAAGGGAGGGGCCTTTAGGGGACCTTTAATAAAAAGGGGACAATCAAAAAAAAAAAATCTGGGATCTGACTTTAAACCCCTAAGCTCTCTAAAAAACGTGGTTTTATTTTCCTCCAGGCAGATTTTCAGCTCATGTTCTCTCTGTTTCATCTGAAATTAGGCCAGTTTGTACAGATCAGCCTCTGAAACAGACTCTGAAAACTGAACATTACGGTTAAACATTTTAAGTGGGTCCCCAAAATATCCCCTCCCACTTCATTCACTGGAGTTGTTTGTTTAAACACCTGCTGTGTGAAGAACTAACTAACTGAGATGTAGACTTCTAATCCTGTTTGTAATTTGTATGTATGTATGTATGTGTGTGTGTGTGTGTGTGTGTGTGTGTGTGTGTGTGTGTGTGTGTGTGTGTGTGTGTGTGTGTGTGTGTGTGTGTGTGTGTGTGTGTGTGTGTGTGTGTGTGTGTGTGTGTGTGTGTGTGTGTGGTAGGTAGCAGTGTTTACAGTAAATGTCCAGTTTTTCCTTCCCCAGAGACAGACAGAGCGGGAGTGTGGGAACTGGGAGGGAAGCTAAACTAAGACATGGGCACAGACATTTTTATTAATGGGCCCAGGGCCGGGGTGGAGAGAGGGTCACAGGGTCAAGATAATAGACGAACACACACACACTCACACACACACTCACGCTCACACTCACACTCACACACAAAGCAGTCAGTAACAATCAGTACAAACCGTGTTCTTCACCTCATGTCCTAACAACAATCCATCCTATAAGTTGAAAGTGTTTCCTATGAACACTCTTAAATTTCTCCTCATGTTTGCAGAGGCAGCACCTCAGGGAGTTTTCAGCCTGCTCCCTTGAGTGGAAGTGAGTGGAAGAAGCTCTGCTTAATTTGGCTGCTGCTCGAGGCAGACATTACTCTTCAGCTCATATTAAACCTAAAATGTGAGGGTTCCTATGAGTTTCATTCGTCTCTTACTTTTGTATTAAACCTGCTGTGTATAAATAAGCAGAAGAACCTGAAAATAAACCATCAGGAAAGAGTCCATCAGAACAGATAAATAAATATAAGGCCAGAGGAGGCAGGGGAGGACAGTTACGACAGAAACTCCCTGACCAGTTGCTGTGCTCTCTGTTCCTCAGGTGAATCTTGTACTCGAAGAGCGGCTGCTGAGAGATAATCTGTTGGCGTTTTGAAGAATCTGTGCTGAGCTATAATCGGTCATGGCAGACTGGAGCCTACTGGGAAACTTCCTGGAGGAAGTACAGGAGCATTCTACCTCTGTTGGCAAGGTAACACCCAGTCAGTATAAATAAAACATTTCTATATTTCCAAATAGTCCTGTTTATTTTGGGTATACAAGCTGCTGGCTACTTCTAACAAACATATAAAGTTTATATTTGTGCAGAGCATTTGTATACATATTAAAAATAAACTAAAATAACAACCAAAAACAACCGTACGGGTCTTTAGAAAATTACCTTATGTTGACTGGAAAACACAAACAGTGGAGGTGTTCTGTCTTTTCTTAAAGAAAGGCTGTTTAAGCTGTTCATCCAAGCAAAATGTGATTAACTTGCTTGTACACAGATTAAATGATCTGATCTGAGGGTTTGATACAGGTTTTGTGGTTTTTGCTCCACAGGTGTGGCTGACCATCCTGTTCATCTTCCGCATCCTGGTACTCGGGACGGCTGCTGAGTCGTCTTGGGGAGATGAACAGGAAGATTTTAACTGCGACACCGAACAGCCAGGCTGCGAGAACGTCTGTTATGACCGAGCGTTCCCTATAGCACATATACGATATTGGGTAACAAACTATACAGCTTGATATCGTGTGAAACCTAATAATCAGTGATGTCAATCAAAATTTTGGGGTTATTCCTTTAATTTTGTGTGTCACTGACCTGTAATCACCTTTAATGATCTCCTACCAGGTGCTCCAGATCGTGTTTGTGTCCACTCCCAGCCTGATCTACATGGGCCACGCCATGCACACTGTTCGCAGAGAGGAGAAGAGGAGGAGCAGAGAGGTGGAGGGGGGAGAGGAAGGTGGGAGAGAGGAGGATCCAGGAGGAGGTGAAGGAGGAGGACGAGGAGAGAAAGAGGGGAGGGAGGGAGATAAGGATGAAGGAAAGGACAAAAGAGAAGGTCCATCAGCAGGTCGAGTTCGTCTGCGGGGAGCACTGCTACAGACGTACATCCTGAGTATACTGATACGAAGCATCATGGAGGTAAATGCTACTGTTCCTACCACTAATATGTGGGGCTTTTAGGTAACTGTTTTGGTTAGGAGTTAAAAGAAAAGGTGGCCTTTTCTTTTAAATTTAAAAAAAATCTTTTAAATTTGAACTGTATGTGAATCCTGTTTATTTTAACTTGAAGTCTAGAATTCTCTAGAATTTTATCATAATGCACAAGTACAAGAAAGGCAGTGAAAATAAAACCAACAGTAAATGTGTATTTCTACACCTCATAGATAACTTACAGTACATGAGAGCAGCTGACTGTGACTGTCCCTCCATACAGGTGGTGTTTCTGTGTCTCCAGTACTTCTTGTATGGAATCTTCCTCCATCCTCTGTACGTCTGCAAGGTAAAAACAGAAATCTAAACCATTTTTATGCTTTAAAAAATATTGAAGCCTACAGTCATTCTCTCTCTGTCTCTCAGGCCTGGCCATGTCCACATCCAGTGAACTGTTACGTCTCCAGGCCAACAGAGAAGAATGTCTTCATCGTGTTCATGCTGGCTGTGTCGGCTGTCTCTCTGGTCCTCAGTGTGCTCGAACTGCATCACCTGGCGTGGAGACACTGCTGCAGGTAGGAACTCTGTGTGTTCCTGGACACATCTGTAGGACAAATCTGAGTTTGAGAGACCATAATGGAGACTTTGCATCTATTGAAACCTTTAATCAAACTACATTTACCCAGCATTGTTGGTTATATGGTTTGTGGTCGTTTTGATTCTCTTTGTGGTCATTTTGCATTGTTTAACTGAGCTCTTTGACTAATTAACAGAAATATAACGAGTCACTTCATGCAGAGGTCAGGAGGCCTGGCTGGTGATCACATTCAGCAAACCATTTAAAATGCCACAAAGCCACATGTTTGTTAATTTCTCTGAGGACTGGAGAAATCACAACACAAACACCAGTAACAAAAACAGTGGCACAGTGGGCTGTTATACTTCAAACCAATAAAACATGAAGAACTTGTTTGTACCAACTGTTTCTGGAGGCAGCCATTTTTTTAAACTCACTGCCAATTAAATAGCTGTTTCAGGACTTCCAATGGTCTTGTTATCATCATTTTGTTGACCAGATTTTCTCAGACTTGTTTTGTGACAAGATAGAGATCTGACAACAAAAGATTAAACATTCTTAGATAAATTTCCTACTTTCAAGGCGGCTATTAGTTTCAGTTAATGCTTTAAGAAAATAAAAAGATAAACGACCCATGATACATGACCTTCCCACTTATTTATTGGTCAGAGTTACTTCATCATTGTCATGTTTGTTGCCTGGTAGTTAGAGGACTCTTTGAAATGCAAAACTCAAAATACTACTGATGACAAATTTTTTTAAAACAAAACACGACTAAATTCAGAAAATGCTTTTACTTTGTCCATATTTAATATTGTATTTAAGGTAATTAAACACCTTTAAAAAGGATGAAACCAACACTTACATACATTATTTTTTCTCATTTAAATCCTAATGGTGAAATAATATCTGTCAACTAACTGGCTCAAACTCTTTGTTGCAGGCGGTTCTTTATCACGGGGAGAGCCGTCATTCCTGCTAATGCCTCGCTGGCCCGGCAGCTCTCTTTGTCTCCTCCACGGCCGTCAACCCCACCTCCAGACTTCACCCAGTGTATGATTGGCTCATCACACTTCCTGCCCCTGCCTTTCCCAACCCACCGCCTGGCCAACCAACAAAACTCAGAGAACATGGCCACTGAGAAGAACAAAATAGCCGCCGCAGCAGAGGAGGTAAGCCTCCTTCAAATGAGCTGCTACTCGCCAGAGTGGCAGAAGGCTAGTAAAAACCAGATCCAAGATGGTGGATACCTGAGGACCAACCCTGACTACTACAGCCCTGGGAGCAGGGACATCAGCTGCCCTCAGACCCAAAATGGTGGACCAGATGGGCTGCTGCTTTGCACGAATGGAGGGCTGTGTCAGAAGGACAAACGAAGATTCAGCAAAACAAGCGGAACAAGCAGCCGAACAAGAGCAGATGACCTATCTGTTTAGAAGGAAAACAGAAACAGATAAACTAACAGATATATTTGACCCTTTTACCCCTGCTAACATGCACATAAAACACATAAAACACATAAAACACAGAGGAATCAGAGCCTACACATTTACCATGAACACTTATTCTGTCTTTTGTCTCTGCTTTCCTGTTTTTGTCTGCAAATCTTGCAAGAACTCCGCCTGTTGCATGTTCTTGTACCAAAACCATTTCACACAACCCCACACACAGGATTTTATCTGCTGACTGTGTGCACCAACTGATGCAGACTGAAAAAGACCTGGTCCAACTTGGTCTGATCAGTCGTCACGCCCCAAATCATGAGACCCCAACTTCATAAGCCAAAAGTGGAGTGCTTGAATATTAAACTGAACCACTGAACTTGCACTGACAATAATCAGAGCTGTTCAGATTTCAGTTTAAGTGTGTAAGTGTGCTTTTAAAAGAAGAAATACAGAACTGTACATGCAGAGTCAATGCACATTCATCTGGAGAATCAAGTTCAACATCATTTAACAGCCGACGATGTGGAAAAAATAAAATGACTCCTGCTGTGATCTCACACTCCAGTTTGCAGTGTTAAATGCTGGAAGTTTCCAGGCTCTACAGAAATCTGTCATCTCGCTGTAACTGTCAGCTGACAGTCCACGAGGCCTGAGACAGAGCTGCTCTAATCACAGTGAACTCAACATTTAGGTGCTATGGTTTCCAACAAACCTGCACTGTTTGTGCTCTGAAAAGATTACTCTCACAGTTTGCACGTTTTTGCAGAAACACTGTGATGTTCACATTCTGAAGCTGACTGTTGGTGACAGCTGATGATATATGTTAAAAGAGTTTATCCAGAGTCATTACTGTTCCATAGTTCACAAGCTGGCGTTTTTAATCAAACTGTTATCTAGTGGCCATTCTGTTAGATCTGACTGATTTACAGCTCTTGAATCTACTCAGGAAATTAACCACTGAGCCTTACAGCCACGACACCGGAGGAACTGGGAGCTTTCTGATCCCTCAAGCAACCAAAGTTTTACCTGTGGAATTAGCCCAATGTGCTGATTTACTCTGTGAAATGGGGTGGACACTGACTTCTTTAACATTGTCCAGTGAAATAACAGGAACGTAAACAATGTAATTTTGTTACTTTGATGAGTTTTGTCATCTTTTTTACTCTATATCCAAGAGTCCAACGTGTTTGTTTTGTTGTTTTTGTTTTTTTGTTTGTTTGTTTTTTAACTACCGAAGTGCCTGTTTTAGCCCCACTGAATCAGAGGATATGAATATGAAGCAAATGCTGATTGAACCTTCACACTAGCATATTTTTTAAACATTTCTTCTTTGAACATAATATATGTTCAGATTTGTTTTGTTTATGCTATTTGTTTGATTGTGATGCTGTGACACCCTAGTCTGTGTGCTTCTACTGCACTGTGATTTCTCATTTCAGTCAGGAACACATCTGGACAATGGGATACAGTCTTTACAGTCTACATGTCAAAATACACTTTTCTAAATATTATAAGGTGATTACTGCTGTAAAAGATAACTTAAAATTGGTAGATATTCCCTACATTATGGTTTTCTATTTATTATTTCACTTGAATAATGTGAATGTTGTATATGTTTAAAAAGCTTTGCAGATAAAACCTGATAAAAAGTCTCTTCTGTCTTCAGAGTATATATGCAGCCCCCCTTTTTTTTAGCCTACATTTGTTTACATTCGATCATTCCAATTGAATATATTATTCATGTAATATTCCTACAAATTAATGCTGATCAGAGATGCTCAAACACTGCTGAACCATCAAGAGAGAACTTCAACGATGGACAGAAAGACATCAAGTTAGACAGTTTAAGAAATGGGCACTCTGGGATAAAAATAATTGTAATAATAATCTGCCCTGTTTCCCATGGCATATGTCCAGTTTGGAACATGGGCTGATGGGAGAATTCCCAGTAAGGTCATCTGAAGACACCAGGAATGTTTGGGAACTGCAGCACTGAAGGTTTTTCAGTTTCTTTCCCATCAAATCATTCCACGTTTAAAAAACAAAAGAAGAAAATTAAATGAATTGTTAAAATTGAAATAACAAAAAAATTAAAAAAAAATGTTTTGACTTTTTTTGGCCGATTTTGACGCCTTACTATACTATGACGTTTTTTATGACATTTTGAGGTAAAAAAAAATTTTGACTTTTTTTTCCCGATTTTGACGCCTTACTATACTATGACGTTTTTTATGACATTTTGAGGTCGAAAAAAATTTTGACTTTTTTTGTCCGAAAAAAACGCCTTACTATACTATGACGTTTTTTATGACATTTTGAGGTCGAAAAAAATTGACTTTTTTTCATCGATTTTGACGCCTTACTATACTATGACGTTTTTTATGACATTTTGAGGTCGAAAAAAATTTTGACTTTTTTGTCCGAAAAAAACGCCTTACTATACTATGACGTTTTTTATGACATTTTGAGGTCGAAAAATTTTTTGACTTTTTTTCATCGATTTTGACGCCTTACTATACTATGACGTTTTTTATGACATTTTGAGGTCGAAAACATTTTTGACTTTTTTTCATCGATTTTGACGCCTTACTATACTATGACGTTTTTTTATGACATTTTGAGGTCGAAAAAATTTTTGACTTTTTTTGTCCGAAAAAAACGCCTTACTATACTATGACGTTTTTTATGACATTTTGAGGTCGAAAAAAATTTTGACTTTTTTTGTCCGAAAAAAACGCCTTACTATACTATGCCGTTTTTTATGACATTTTGAGGTCGAAAAAATTTTTGACTTTTTTTGTCTGAAAAAAACGCCTTACTATACTATGACGTTTTTTATGACATTTTGAGGTCGAAAAAATTTTTGACTTTTTTTGTCCGAAAAAAACGCCTTACTATACTATGACGTTTTTTATGACATTTTGAGGTCGAAAATTTTTTTGACTTTTTTTCATCGATTTTGACGCCTTACTATACTATGACGTTTTTTATGACATTTTGAGGTCGAAATTTTTTTTTACTTTTTTTCATCGATTTTGACGCCTTACTATAGTATGACGTTTTTTATGACATTTTGAGGTCGAAAAAAATTTTGACTTTTTTTGTCCGAAAAAAACGCCTTACTATACTATGACGTTTTTTATGACATTTTGAGGTCGAAAAAAATTTGGACTTTTTTTGTCCGAAAAAAACGCCTTACTATACTATGACGTTTTTTATGACATTTTGAGGTCGAAAAAAATTTGGACTTTTTTTGTCCGAAAAAAACGCCTTACTATACTATGACGTTTTTTATGACATTTTGAGGTCGAAAAAAATTTGGACTTTTTTTGTCCGAAAAAAACGCCTTACTATACTATGACGTTTTTTATGACATTTTGAGGTCGAAAAAATTTTTGACTTTTTTTGCCAGAAAAAAACGCCTTACTATACTATGACGTTTTTTATGACATTTTGAGATCGAAAAAAATTTTGACTTTTTTTGTCCGAAAAAAACGCCTTACTATACTATGACGTTTTTTACGACATTTTGAGGTCGAAAAAATTTTTGACTTTTTTTGTCGGAAAAAAACGCCTTACTATACTATGACGTTTTTTATGACATTTTGAGGTCGAAAAAATTTTGACTTTTTTTGTCCGAAAAAAACGCCTTACTATACTATGACGTTTTTTATGACATTTTGAGGTCGAAAAAAATTTTGACTTTTTTTGTCCGAAAAAAACGCCTTACTATACTATGACGTTTTTTATGACATTTTGAGGTCGAAAAAATTTTTGACTTTTTTTCATCGATTTTGACGCCTTACTATACTATGACGTTTTTTTATGACATTTTGAGGTCGAAAAATTTTTTGACTTTTTTTCATCGATTTTGACGCCTTACTATACTATGACGTTTTTTATGACATTTTGAGGTCGAAAAATTTTTTGACTTTTTTTCATCCATTTTGACGCCTTACTATACTATGACGTTTTTTATGACATTTTGAGGTCGAAAAAAATTTGGACTTTTTTTGTCCGAAAAAAACGCCTTACTATACTATGACGTTTTTTATGACATTTTGAGGTCGAAAAAAATTTGGACTTTTTTTGTCCGAAAAAAACGCCTTACTATACTATGACGTTTTTTATGACATTTTGAGATCGAAAAAAATTTTGACTTTTTTTGTCCGAAAAAAACACCTTACTATACTATGACGTTTTTTACGACATTTTGAGGTCAAAAAAAAATTTGACTTTTTTTCATCGATTTTGACGCCTTACTATACTATGACGTTTTTTATGACATTTTGAGGTCGAAAAAAATTTTGACTTTTTTTGTCCGAAAAAAACGCCTTACTATACTATGACGTTTTTTATGACATTTTGAGGTCGAAAAAAATTTTGACTTTTTTTGTCCGAAAAAAACGCCTTACTATACTATGACGTTTTTTATGACATTTTGAGGTCGAAAAAATTTTTGACTTTTTTTGTCCGAAAAAAACGCCTTACTATACTATGACGTTTTTTATGACATTTTGAGGTCGAAAAAAATTTTGACTTTTTTTGTCCGAAAAAAACGCCTTACTATACTATGACGTTTTTTATGACATTTTGAGGTCGAAAAAATTTTTGACTTTTTTTGTCCGAAAAAAACGCCTTACTATACTATGACGTTTTTTATGACATTTTGAGGTCGAAAAAAATTTTGACTTTTTTTGTCCGAAAAAAACGCCTTACTATACTATGACGTTTTTTATGACATTTTGAGGTCGAAAAAAATTTTGACTTTTTTTGTCCGAAAAAAACGCCTTACTATACTATGACGTTTTTTATGACATTTTGAGGTCGAAAAAATTTTTGACTTTTTTTGTCCGAAAAAAACGCCTTACTATACTATGCCGTTTTTTATGACATTTTGAGGTCGAAAAAATTTTTGACTTTTTTTGTCTGAAAAAAACGCCTTACTATACTATGACGTTTTTTATGACATTTTGAGGTCGAAAATTTTTTTGACTTTTTTTCATCGATTTTGACGCCTTACTATACTATGACGTTTTTTATGACATTTTGAGATCGAAAAAATTTTTGACTTTTTTTGCCCGAAAAAAACGGCTTACTATACTATGACGTTTTTTATGACATTTTGAGATCGAAAAAAATTTTGACTTTTTTTGTCCGAAAAAAACGCCTTACTATACTATGACGTTTTTTATGACATTTTGAGGTCAAAAAAAAATTTGACTTTTTTTCATCGATTTTGACGCCTTACTATACTATGACGTTTTTTATGACATTTTGAGGTCGAAAAATTTTTTGACTTTTTTTCATCGATTTTGATGCCTTACTATACTATGACGTTTTTTATGACATTTTGAGGTCGAAAAAAATTTGGACTTTTTTTGTCCGAAAAAAACGCCTTACTATACTATGACGTTTTTTATGACATTTTGAGGTCGAAAAAAATTTTGACTTTTTTTGTCCGAAAAAAACGCCTTACTATACTATGACGTTTTTTATGACATTTTGAGGTCGAAAAAATTTTTGACTTTTTTTGTCCGAAAAAAACGCCTTACTATACTATGACGTTTTTTATGACATTTTGAGGTCGAAAAAAATTTTGACTTTTTTTGTCCGAAAAAAACGCCTTACTATACTATGACGTTTTTTATGACATTTTGAGGTCGAAAAAAATTTGGACTTTTTTTGTCCGAAAAAAACGCCTTACTATACTATGACGTTTTTTATGACATTTTGAGGTCGAAAAAAAATTTGACTTTTTTTCATCGATTTTGACGCCTTACTATACTATGACGTTTTTTATGACATTTTGAGGTCGAAAAATTTTTTGACTTTTTTTCATCGATTTTGACGCCTTACTATACTATGACGTTTTTTATGACATTTTGAGGTCGAAAAAAATTTGGACTTTTTTTGTCCGAAAAAAACGCCTTACTATACTATGACGTTTTTTATGACATTTTGAGGTCGAAAAAAATTTTGACTTTTTTTGTCCGAAAAAAACGCCTTACTATACTATGACGTTTTTTATGACATTTTGAGGTCGAAAAAATTTTTGACTTTTTTTGTCCGAAAAAAACGCCTTACTATACTATGACGTTTTTTATGACATTTTGAGGTCGAAAAAAATTTTGACTTTTTTTGTCCGAAAAAAACGCCTTACTATACTATGACGTTTTTTATGACATTTTGAGGTCGAAAAAAATTTGGACTTTTTTTGTCCGAAAAAAACGCCTTACTATACTATGACGTTTTTTATGACATTTTGAGGTCGAAAAAAAATTTGACTTTTTTTCATCGATTTTGACGCCTTACTATACTATGACGTTTTTTATGACATTTTGAGATCGAAAAAATTTTTGACTTTTTTTGCCCGAAAAAAACGCCTTACTATACTATGACGTTTTTAATGACATTTTGAGATCGAAAAAAATTTTGACTTTTTTTGTCCGAAAAAAACGCCTTACTATACTATGACGTTTTTTATGACATTTTGAGGTCGAAAAAAAATTTGACTTTTTTTCATCGATTTTGACGCCTTACTATACTATGACGTTTTTTATGACATTTTGAGGTCGAAAAATTTTTTGACTTTTTTTCATCGATTTTGACGCCTTACTATACTATGACGTTTTTTATGACATTTTGAGGTCGAAAAAAATTTTGACTTTTTTTGTCCGAAAAAAACGCCTTACTATACTATGACGTTTTTTATGACATTTTGAGGTCGAAAAAATTTTTGACTTTTTTTGTCCGAAAAAAACGCCTTACTATACTATGACGTTTTTTATGACATTTTGAGGTCGAAAAAAATTTTGACTTTTTTTGTCCGAAAAAAACGCCTTACTATACTATGACGTTTTTTATGACATTTTGAGGTCGAAAAAAATTTTGACTTTTTTTGTCCGAAAAAAACGCCTTACTATACTATGACGTTTTTTATGACATTTTGAGGTCGAAAAAATTTTTGACTTTTTTTGTCCGAAAAAAACGCCTTACTATACTATGACGTTTTTTATGACATTTTGAGGTCGAAAAAATTTTTGACTTTTTTTGTCCGAAAAAAACGCCTTACTATACTATGACGTTTTTTATGACATTTTGAGGTCGAAAAAAATTTTGACTTTTTTTGCCCGAAAAAAACGCCTTACTATACTATGACGTTTTTTATGACATTTTGAGGTCGAAAAAAATTTTGACTTTTTTTCATCGATTTTGACGCCTTACTATACTATGACGTTTTTTATGACATTTTGAGGTCGAAAAAAATTTTGACTTTTTTTGTCCGAAAAAAACGCCTTACTATACTATGACGTTTTTTATGACATTTTGAGGTCGAAAAATTTTTTGACTTTTTTTCATCGATTTTGACGCCTTACTATACTATGACGTTTTTTTATGACATTTTGAGGTCGAAAAATTTTTTGACTTTTTTTCATCGATTTTGACGCCTTACTATACTATGACGTTTTTTATGACATTTTGAGGTCGAAAAAATTTTTGACTTTTTTTGCCCGAAAAAAACGCCTTACTATACTATGACGTTTTTTATGACATTTTGAGGTCGAAAAATTTTTTGACTTTTTTTGTCCGATTTTGACGCCTTACTATACTATGACGTTTTTTATGACATTTTGAGGTCGAAAAAAATTTTGACTTTTTTTGTCTGAAAAAAACGCCTTACTATACTATGACGTTTTTTATGACATTTTGAGGTCGAAAAAATTTTTGACTTTTTTTGCCCGAAAAAAACGCCTTACTATACTATGACGTTTTTTATGACATTTTGAGGTCGAAAAAAATGTTGACTTTTTTTGTTCGAAAAAAATGCCTTACTATACTATGACGTTTTTTGACATTTTGAGGTCGAAAAAATTTTTGACTTTTTTTGCCCGAAAAAAACGCCTTACTATACTATGACGTTTTTTATGACATTTTGAGGGCGAAAAATTTTTTGACTTTTTTTCATCGATTTTGACGCCTTACTATACTATGACGTTTTTTATGACATTTTGAGGTCGAAAAAAATTTTGACTTTTTTTGTCCGAAAAAAACGCCTTACTATACTATGACGTTTTTATGACATTTTGAGGTCAAAAAAAAATTTGACTTTTTTTCATCGATTTTGACGCCTTACTATACTATGACGTTTTTTATGACATTTTGAGGTCGAAAATTTTTTTGACTTTTTTTCATCGATTTTGACGCCTTACTATACTATGACGTTTTTTATGACATTTTGAGGTCGAAAAAAATTTTGACTTTTTTTATCGATTTTGACGCCTTACTATACTACGACGTTTTTTATGACATTTTGAGGTCGAAAAAAATTTTGACTTTTTTTGTCCGAAAAAAACGCCTTACTATACTATGACGTTTTTTATGACATTTTGAGGTCGAAAAAAATTTTGACTTTTTTTGCCCGAAAAAAACGCCTTACTATACTATGACGTTTTTTATGACATTTTGAGGTCGAAAAAAATTTTGACTTTTTTTGTCCGAAAAAAACGCCTTACTATACTATGACGTTTTTTATGACATTTTGAGGTCGAAAAAAATTTTGACTTTTTTTGTCCGAAAAAAACGCCTTACTATACTATGACGTTTTTTATGACATTTTGAGGTCGAAAAAATTTTTGACTTTTTTTGTCCGAAAAAAACGCCTTACTATACTATGACGTTTTTTATGACATTTTGAGGTCGAAAAAAATTTGGACTTTTTTTGTCCGAAAAAAACGCCTTACTATACTATGACGTTTTTTATGACATTTTGAGGTCGAAAAAAATTTGGACTTTTTTTGTCCGAAAAAAACGCCTTACTATACTATGACGTTTTTTATGACATTTTGAGGTCGAAAAAAAATTTGACTTTTTTTCATCGATTTTGACGCCTTACTATACTATGACGTTTTTTATGACATTTTGAGGTCGAAAAATTTTTTGACTTTTTTTCATCGATTTTGACGCCTTACTATACTATGACGTTTTTTATGACATTTTGAGGTCGAAAAAAATTTGGACTTTTTTTGTCCGAAAAAAACGCCTTACTATACTATGACGTTTTTTATGACATTTTGAGGTCGAAAAAAATTTTGACTTTTTTTGTCCGAAAAAAACGCCTTACTATACTATGACGTTTTTTATGACATTTTGAGGTCGAAAAAATTTTTGACTTTTTTTGTCCGAAAAAAACGCCTTACTATACTATGACGTTTTTTATGACATTTTGAGGTCGAAAAAAATTTGGACTTTTTTTGTCCGAAAAAAACGCCTTACTATACTATGACGTTTTTTATGACATTTTGAGGTCGAAAAAAATTTGGACTTTTTTTGTCCGAAAAAAACGCCTTACTATACTATGACGTTTTTTATGACATTTTGAGGTCGAAAAAAAATTTGACTTTTTTTCATCGATTTTGACGCCTTACTATACTATGACGTTTTTTATGACATTTTGAGATCGAAAAAATTTTTGACTTTTTTTGCCCGAAAAAAACGCCTTACTATACTATGACGTTTTTAATGACATTTTGAGATCGAAAAAAATTTTGACTTTTTTTGTCCGAAAAAAACGCCTTACTATACTATGACGTTTTTTATGACATTTTGAGGTCGAAAAAAAATTTGACTTTTTTTCATCGATTTTGACGCCTTACTATACTATGACGTTTTTTATGACATTTTGAGGTCGAAAAATTTTTTGACTTTTTTTCATCGATTTTGACGCCTTACTATACTATGACGTTTTTTATGACATTTTGAGGTCGAAAAAAATTTTGACTTTTTTTGTCCGAAAAAAACGCCTTACTATACTATGACGTTTTTTATGACATTTTGAGGTCGAAAAAATTTTTGACTTTTTTTGTCCGAAAAAAACGCCTTACTATACTATGACGTTTTTTATGACATTTTGAGGTCGAAAAAAATTTTGACTTTTTTTGTCCGAAAAAAACGCCTTACTATACTATGACGTTTTTTATGACATTTTGAGGTCGAAAAAAATTTTGACTTTTTTTGTCCGAAAAAAACGCCTTACTATACTATGACGTTTTTTATGACATTTTGAGGTCGAAAAAATTTTTGACTTTTTTTGTCCGAAAAAAACGCCTTACTATACTATGACGTTTTTTATGACATTTTGAGGTCGAAAAAATTTTTGACTTTTTTTGTCCGAAAAAAACGCCTTACTATACTATGACGTTTTTTATGACATTTTGAGGTCGAAAAAAATTTTGACTTTTTTTGCCCGAAAAAAACGCCTTACTATACTATGACGTTTTTTATGACATTTTGAGGTCGAAAAAAATTTTGACTTTTTTTCATCGATTTTGACGCCTTACTATACTATGACGTTTTTTATGACATTTTGAGGTCGAAAAAAATTTTGACTTTTTTTGTCCGAAAAAAACGCCTTACTATACTATGACGTTTTTTATGACATTTTGAGGTCGAAAAATTTTTTGACTTTTTTTCATCGATTTTGACGCCTTACTATACTATGACGTTTTTTTATGACATTTTGAGGTCGAAAAATTTTTTGACTTTTTTTCATCGATTTTGACGCCTTACTATACTATGACGTTTTTTATGACATTTTGAGGTCGAAAAAATTTTTGACTTTTTTTGCCCGAAAAAAACACCTTACTATACTATGACGTTTTTTATGACATTTTGAGGTCGAAAAATTTTTTGACTTTTTTTGTCCGATTTTGACGCCTTACTATACTATGACGTTTTTTATGACATTTTGAGGTCGAAAAAAATTTTGACTTTTTTTGTCTGAAAAAAACGCCTTACTATACTATGACGTTTTTTATGACATTTTGAGGTCGAAAAAATTTTTGACTTTTTTTGCCCGAAAAAAACGCCTTACTATACTATGACGTTTTTTATGACATTTTGAGGTCGAAAAAAATGTTGACTTTTTTTGTTCGAAAAAAATGCCTTACTATACTATGACGTTTTTTGACATTTTGAGGTCGAAAAAATTTTTGACTTTTTTTGCCCGAAAAAAACGCCTTACTATACTATGACGTTTTTTATGACATTTTGAGGGCGAAAAATTTTTTGACTTTTTTTCATCGATTTTGACGCCTTACTATACTATGACGTTTTTTATGACATTTTGAGGTCGAAAAAAATTTTGACTTTTTTTGTCCGAAAAAAACGCCTTACTATACTATGACGTTTTTATGACATTTTGAGGTCAAAAAAAAATTTGACTTTTTTTCATCGATTTTGACGCCTTACTATACTATGACGTTTTTTATGACATTTTGAGGTCGAAAATTTTTTTGACTTTTTTTCATCGATTTTGACGCCTTACTATACTATGACGTTTTTTATGACATTTTGAGGTCGAAAAAAATTTTGACTTTTTTTATCGATTTTGACGCCTTACTATACTACGACGTTTTTTATGACATTTTGAGGTCGAAAAAAATTTTGACTTTTTTTGTCCGAAAAAAACGCCTTACTATACTATGACGTTTTTTATGACATTTTGAGGTCGAAAAAAATTTTGACTTTTTTTGCCCGAAAAAAACGCCTTACTATACTATGACGTTTTTTATGACATTTTGAGGTCGAAAAAAATTTTGACTTTTTTTGTCCGAAAAAAACGCCTTACTATACTATGACGTTTTTTATGACATTTTGAGGTCGAAAAAAATTTTGACTTTTTTTGTCCGAAAAAAACGCCTTACTATACTATGACGTTTTTTATGACATTTTGAGGTCGAAAAAATTTTTGACTTTTTTTGTCCGAAAAAAACGCCTTACTATACTATGACGTTTTTTATGACATTTTGAGGTCGAAAAAAATTTTGACTTTTTTTGTCCGAAAAAAACGCCTTACTATACTATGACGTTTTTTATGACATTTTGAGGTCGAAAAAAATTTGGACTTTTTTTGTCCGAAAAAAACGCCTTACTATACTATGACGTTTTTTATGACATTTTGAGGTCGAAAAAATTTTTGACTTTTTTTGTCCGAAAAAAACGCCTTACTATACTATGACGTTTTTTATGACATTTTGAGGTCGAAAAAATTTTTGACTTTTTTTGTCCGAAAAAAACGCCTTACTATACTATGACGTTTTTTATGACATTTTGAGGTCGAAAAAAATTTTGACTTTTTTTGCCCGAAAAAAACGCCTTACTATACTATGACGTTTTTTATGACATTTTGAGGTCGAAAAAAATTTTGACTTTTTTTCATCGATTTTGACGCCTTACTATACTATGACGTTTTTTATGACATTTTGAGGTCGAAAAAAATTTTGACTTTTTTTGTCCGAAAAAAACGCCTTACTATACTATGACGTTTTTTATGACATTTTGAGGTCGAAAAATTTTTTGACTTTTTTTCATCGATTTTGACGCCTTACTATACTATGACGTTTTTTTATGACATTTTGAGGTCGAAAAATTTTTTGACTTTTTTTCATCGATTTTGACGCCTTACTATACTATGACGTTTTTTATGACATTTTGAGGTCGAAAAAATTTTTGACTTTTTTTGCCCGAAAAAAACGCCTTACTATACTATGACGTTTTTTATGACATTTTGAGGTCGAAAAATTTTTTGACTTTTTTTGTCCGATTTTGACGCCTTACTATACTATGACGTTTTTTATGACATTTTGAGGTCGAAAAAAATTTTGACTTTTTTTGTCTGAAAAAAACGCCTTACTATACTATGACGTTTTTTATGACATTTTGAGGTCGAAAAAATTTTTGACTTTTTTTGCCCGAAAAAAACGCCTTACTATACTATGACGTTTTTTATGACATTTTGAGGTCGAAAAAAATGTTGACTTTTTTTGTTCGAAAAAAATGCCTTACTATACTATGACGTTTTTTGACATTTTGAGGTCGAAAAAATTTTTGACTTTTTTTGCCCGAAAAAAACGCCTTACTATACTATGACGTTTTTTATGACATTTTGAGGGCGAAAAATTTTTTGACTTTTTTTCATCGATTTTGACGCCTTACTATACTATGACGTTTTTTATGACATTTTGAGGTCGAAAAAAATTTTGACTTTTTTTGTCCGAAAAAAACGCCTTACTATACTATGACGTTTTTATGACATTTTGAGGTCAAAAAAAAATTTGACTTTTTTTCATCGATTTTGACGCCTTACTATACTATGACGTTTTTTATGACATTTTGAGGTCGAAAATTTTTTTGACTTTTTTTCATCGATTTTGACGCCTTACTATACTATGACGTTTTTTATGACATTTTGAGGTCGAAAAAAATTTTGACTTTTTTTATCGATTTTGACGCCTTACTATACTACGACGTTTTTTATGACATTTTGAGGTCGAAAAAAATTTTGACTTTTTTTGTCCGAAAAAAACGCCTTACTATACTATGACGTTTTTTATGACATTTTGAGGTCGAAAAAAATTTGGACTTTTTTTGCCCGAAAAAAACGCCTTACTATACTATGATGTTTTTTATGACATTTTGAGGTCGAAAAAATTTTTGACTTTTTTTGCCCGAAAAAAACGCCTTACTATACTATGACGTTTTTTATGACATTTTGAGATCGAAAAAAATTTTGACTTTTTTTGCCCGAAAAAAACGCCTTACTATACTATGACGTTTTTTATGACATTTTGAGGTCGAAAAAAATTTTGACTTTTTTTGTCCGAAAAAAACGCCTTACTATACTATGACGTTTTTTATGACATTTTGAGGTCGAAAAATTTTTTGACTTTTTTTCATCGATTTTGACGCCTTACTATACTATGACGTTTTTTATGACATTTTGAGATCGAAAAAATTTTTGACTTTTTTTGTCCGAAAAAAACGCCTTACTATACTATGACGTTTTTTATGACATTTTGAGGTCGAAAAATTTTTTGACTTTTTTTCATCGATTTTGACGCCTTACTATACTATGACGTTTTTTATGACATTTTGAGATCGAAAAAAATTTTGACTTTTTTTGTCCGAAAAAAACGCCTTACTATACTATGACGTTTTTTACGACATTTTGAGGTCGAAAAAATTTTTGACTTTTTTTGCCCGAAAAAAACGCCTTACTATACTATGACGTTTTTTATGACATTTTGAGGGCGAAAAATTTTTTGACTTTTTTTCATCGATTTTGACGCCTTACTATACTATGACGTTTTTTATGACATTTTGAGGTCGAAAAAAATTTGGACTTTTTTTGTCCGAAAAAAACGCCTTACTATACTATGACGTTTTTTATGACATTTTGAGGTCGAAAAATTTTTTGACTTTTTTTCATCGATTTTGACGCCTTACTATACTATGACGTTTTTTATGACATTTTGAGATCGAAAAAAATTTTAACTTTTTTTGTCCGAAAAAAACGCCTTACTATACTATGACGTTTTTTATGACATTTTGAGGTCGAAAAAAATTTGGACTTTTTTTGTCCGAAAAAAACGCCTTACTATACTATGACGTTTTTTATGACATTTTGAGGTTGAAAAAAATTTTGACTTTTTTTGTCCGAAAAAAACGCCTTACTATACTATGACGTTTTTATGACATTTTGAGGTCAAAAAAAAATTTGACTTTTTTTCATCGATTTTGACGCCTTACTATACTATGACGTTTTTTATGACATTTTGAGGTCGAAAATTTTTTTGACTTTTTTTCATCGATTTTGACGCCTTACTATACTATGACGTTTTTTATGACATTTTGAGGTCGAAAAAAATTTTGACTTTTTTTATCGATTTTGACGCCTTACTATACTACGACGTTTTTTATGACATTTTGAGGTCGAAAAAAATTTTGACTTTTTTTGTCCGAAAAAAACGCCTTACTATACTATGACGTTTTTTATGACATTTTGAGGTCGAAAAAAATTTTGACTTTTTTTGCCCGAAAAAAACGCCTTACTATACTATGACGTTTTTTATGACATTTTGAGGTCGAAAAAAATTTTGACTTTTTTTGTCCGAAAAAAACGCCTTACTATACTATGACGTTTTTTATGACATTTTGAGGTCGAAAAAAATTTTGACTTTTTTTGTCCGAAAAAAACGCCTTACTATACTATGACGTTTTTTATGACATTTTGAGGTCGAAAAAAATTTTGACTTTTTTTGTCCGAAAAAAACGCCTTACTATACTATGACGTTTTTTATGACATTTTGAGGTCGAAAAAAATTTGGACTTTTTTTGTCCGAAAAAAACGCCTTACTATACTATGACGTTTTTTATGACATTTTGAGGTCGAAAAAAAATTTGACTTTTTTTCATCGATTTTGACGCCTTACTATACTATGACGTTTTTTATGACATTTTGAGGTCGAAAAATTTTTTGACTTTTTTTCATCGATTTTGACGCCTTACTATACTATGACGTTTTTTATGACATTTTGAGGTCGAAAAAAATTTTGACTTTTTTTGTCCGAAAAAAACGCCTTACTATACTATGACGTTTTTTATGACATTTTGAGGTCGAAAAAATTTTTGACTTTTTTTGTCCGAAAAAAACGCCTTACTATACTATGACGTTTTTTATGACATTTTGAGGTCGAAAAAAATTTTGACTTTTTTTGTCCGAAAAAAACGCCTTACTATACTATGACGTTTTTTATGACATTTTGAGGTCGAAAAAAATTTTGACTTTTTTTGTCCGAAAAAAACGCCTTACTATACTATGACGTTTTTTATGACATTTTGAGGTCGAAAAAATTTTTGACTTTTTTTGTCCGAAAAAAACGCCTTACTATACTATGACGTTTTTTATGACATTTTGAGGTCGAAAAAATTTTTGACTTTTTTTGTCCGAAAAAAACGCCTTACTATACTATGACGTTTTTTATGACATTTTGAGGTCGAAAAAAATTTTGACTTTTTTTGCCCGAAAAAAACGCCTTACTATACTATGACGTTTTTTATGACATTTTGAGGTCGAAAAAAATTTTGACTTTTTTTCATCGATTTTGACGCCTTACTATACTATGACGTTTTTTATGACATTTTGAGGTCGAAAAAAATTTTGACTTTTTTTGTCTGAAAAAAACGCCTTACTATACTATGACGTTTTTTATGACATTTTGAGGTCGAAAAATTTTTTGACTTTTTTTCATCGATTTTGACGCCTTACTATACTATGACGTTTTTTTATGACATTTTGAGGTCGAAAAATTTTTTGACTTTTTTTCATCGATTTTGACGCCTTACTATACTATGACGTTTTTTATGACATTTTGAGGTCGAAAAAATTTTTGACTTTTTTTGCCCGAAAAAAACGCCTTACTATACTATGACGTTTTTTATGACATTTTGAGGTCGAAAAATTTTTTGACTTTTTTTGTCCGATTTTGACGCCTTACTATACTATGACGTTTTTTATGACATTTTGAGGTCGAAAAAAATTTTGACTTTTTTTGTCTGAAAAAAACGCCTTACTATACTATGACGTTTTTTATGACATTTTGAGGTCGAAAAAATTTTTGACTTTTTTTGCCCGAAAAAAACGCCTTACTATACTATGACGTTTTTTATGACATTTTGAGGTCGAAAAAAATGTTGACTTTTTTTGTTCGAAAAAAATGCCTTACTATACTATGACGTTTTTTGACATTTTGAGGTCGAAAAAATTTTTGACTTTTTTTTCCCGAAAAAAACGCCTTACTATACTATGACGTTTTTTATGACATTTTGAGGGCGAAAAATTTTTTGACTTTTTTTCATCGATTTTGACGCCTTACTATACTATGACGTTTTTTATGACATTTTGAGGTCGAAAAAAATTTTGACTTTTTTTGTCCGAAAAAAACGCCTTACTATACTATGACGTTTTTATGACATTTTGAGGTCAAAAAAAAATTTGACTTTTTTTCATCGATTTTGACGCCTTACTATACTATGACGTTTTTTATGACATTTTGAGGTCGAAAATTTTTTTGACTTTTTTTCATCGATTTTGACGCCTTACTATACTATGACGTTTTTTATGACATTTTGAGGTCGAAAAAAATTTTGACTTTTTTTATCGATTTTGACGCCTTACTATACTACGACGTTTTTTATGACATTTTGAGGTCGAAAAAAATTTTGACTTTTTTTGTCCGAAAAAAACGCCTTACTATACTATGACGTTTTTTATGACATTTTGAGGTCGAAAAAAATTTTGACTTTTTTTGCCCGAAAAAAACGCCTTACTATACTATGATGTTTTTTATGACATTTTGAGGTCGAAAAAATTTTTGACTTTTTTTGCCCGAAAAAAACGCCTTACTATACTATGACGTTTTTTATGACATTTTGAGATCGAAAAAAATTTTGACTTTTTTTGCCCGAAAAAAACGCCTTACTATACTATGACGTTTTTTATGACATTTTGAGGTCGAAAAAAATTTTGACTTTTTTTGTCCGAAAAAAACGCCTTACTATACTATGACGTTTTTTATGACATTTTGAGGTCGAAAAATTTTTTGACTTTTTTTCATCGATTTTGACGCCTTACTATACTATGACGTTTTTTATGACATTTTGAGATCGAAAAAATTTTTGACTTTTTTTGTCCGAAAAAAACGCCTTACTATACTATGACGTTTTTTATGACATTTTGAGGTCGAAAAATTTTTTGACTTTTTTTCATCGATTTTGACGCCTTACTATACTATGACGTTTTTTATGACATTTTGAGATCGAAAAAAATTTTGACTTTTTTTGTCCGAAAAAAACGCCTTACTATACTATGACGTTTTTTACGACATTTTGAGGTCGAAAAAATTTTTGACTTTTTTTGCCCGAAAAAAACGCCTTACTATACTATGACGTTTTTTATGACATTTTGAGGGCGAAAAATTTTTTGACTTTTTTTCATCGATTTTGACGCCTTACTATACTATGACGTTTTTTATGACATTTTGAGGTCGAAAAAAATTTGGACTTTTTTTGTCCGAAAAAAACGCCTTACTATACTATGACGTTTTTTATGACATTTTGAGGTCGAAAAAATTTTTGACTTTTTTTCATCGATTTTGACGCCTTACTATACTATGACGTTTTTTATGACATTTTGAGATCGAAAAAAATTTTGACTTTTTTTGTCCGAAAAAAACGCCTTACTATACTATGACGTTTTTTATGACATTTTGAGGTCGAAAAAAATTTTGACTTTTTTTGTCCGAAAAAAACGCCTTACTATACTATGACGTTTTTTATGACATTTTGAGGTCGAAAAAAATTTTGACTTTTTTTGTCCGAAAAAAACGCCTTACTATACTATGACGTTTTTTATGACATTTTGAGGTCGAAAAAATTTTTGACTTTTTTTGTCCGAAAAAAACGCCTTACTATACTATGAAGTTTTTTATGACATTTTGAGGTCGAAAAATTTTTTTGACTTTTTTTGTCCGATTTTGACGCCTTACTATACTATGACGTTTTTTATGACATTTTGAGGTCGAAAAAAATTTTGACTTTTTTTGTCCGAAAAAAACGCCTTACTATACTATGACGTTTTTTATGACATTTTGAGGTCGAAAAATTTTTTGACTTTTTTTCATCGATTTTGACGCCTTACTATACTATGACGTTTTTTATGACATTTTGAGATCGAAAAAATTTTTGACTTTTTTTGTCCGAAAAAAACGCCTTACTATACTATGACGTTTTTTATGACATTTTGAGGTCGAAAAATTTTTTGACTTTTTTTCATCGATTTTGACGCCTTACTATACTATGACGTTTTTTATGACATTTTGAGATCGAAAAAAATTTTGACTTTTTTTGTCCGAAAAAAACGCCTTACTATACTATGACGTTTTTTACGACATTTTGAGGTCGAAAAAATTTTTGACTTTTTTTGCCCGAAAAAAACGCCTTACTATACTATGACGTTTTTTATGACATTTTGAGGGCGAAAAATTTTTTGACTTTTTTTCATCGATTTTGACGCCTTACTATACTATGACGTTTTTTATGACATTTTGAGGTCGAAAAAAATTTGGACTTTTTTTGTCCGAAAAAAACGCCTTACTATACTATGACGTTTTTTATGACATTTTGAGGTCGAAAAAATTTTTGACTTTTTTTCATCGATTTTGACGCCTTACTATACTATGACGTTTTTTATGACATTTTGAGATCGAAAAAAATTTTGACTTTTTTTGTCCGAAAAAAACGCCTTACTATACTATGACGTTTTTTATGACATTTTGAGGTCGAAAAAAATTTTGACTTTTTTTGTCCGAAAAAAACGCCTTACTATACTATGACGTTTTTTATGACATTTTGAGGTCGAAAAAAATTTTGACTTTTTTTGTCCGAAAAAAACGCCTTACTATACTATGACGTTTTTTATGACATTTTGAGGTCGAAAAAATTTTTGACTTTTTTTGTCCGAAAAAAACACCTTACTATACTATGAAGTTTTTTATGACATTTTGAGGTCGAAAAATTTTTTTGACTTTTTTTGTCCGATTTTGACGCCTTACTATACTATGACGTTTTTTATGACATTTTGAGGTCGAAAAAAATTTTGACTTTTTTTGTCCGAAAAAAACGCCTTACTATACTATGACGTTTTTTATGACATTTTGAGGTCGAAAAAAATTTTGACTTTTTTTCATCGATTTTGACACCTTACTATACTATGACGTTTTTTATGACATTTTGAGGTCGAAAAAAATTTTGACTTTTTTTGTCCGAAAAAAACGCCTTACTATACTATGACGTTTTTTATGACATTTTGAGGTCGAAAAATTTTTTGACTTTTTTTCATCGATTTTGACGCCTTACTATACTATGACGTTTTTTTATGACATTTTGAGGTCGAAAAATTTTTTGACTTTTTTTCATCGATTTTGACGCCTTACTATACTATGACGTTTTTTATGACATTTTGAGGTCGAAAAAATTTTTGACTTTTTTTGCCCGAAAAAAACGCCTTACTATACTATGACGTTTTTTATGACATTTTGAGGTCGAAAAATTTTTTGACTTTTTTTGTCCGATTTTGACGCCTTACTATACTATGACGTTTTTTATGACATTTTGAGGTCGAAAAAAATTTTGACTTTTTTTGTCTGAAAAAAACGCCTTACTATACTATGACGTTTTTTATGACATTTTGAGGTCGAAAAAATTTTTGACTTTTTTTGCCCGAAAAAAACGCCTTACTATACTATGACGTTTTTTATGACATTTTGAGGTCGAAAAAAATGTTGACTTTTTTTGTTCGAAAAAAACGCCTTACTATACTATGACGTTTTTTGACATTTTGAGGTCGAAAAAATTTTTGACTTTTTTTGCCCGAAAAAAACGCCTTACTATACTATGACGTTTTTAATGACATTTTGAGATCGAAAAAAATTTTGACTTTTTTTGTCCGAAAAAAACGCCTTACTATACTATGACGTTTTTTATGACATTTTGAGGTCGAAAAAAAATTTGACTTTTTTTCATCGATTTTGACGCCTTACTATACTATGACGTTTTTTATGACATTTTGAGATCGAAAAAATTTTTGAGTTTTTTTGCCCGAAAAAAACGCCTTACTATACTATGACGTTTTTAATGACATTTTGAGATCGAAAAAAATTTTGACTTTTTTTGTCCGAAAAAAACGCCTTACTATACTATGACGTTTTTTATGACATTTTGAGGTCGAAAAAAAATTTGACTTTTTTTCATCGATTTTGACGCCTTACTATACTATGACGTTTTTTATGACATTTTGAGGTCGAAAAATTTTTTGACTTTTTTTCATCGATTTTGACGCCTTACTATACTATGACGTTTTTTATGACATTTTGAGGTCGAAAAAAATTTTGACTTTTTTGTCCGAAAAAAACGCCTTACTATACTATGACGTTTTTTATGACATTTTGAGGTCGAAAAAATTTTTGACTTTTTTTGTCCGAAAAAAACGCCTTACTATACTATGACGTTTTTTATGACATTTTGAGGTCGAAAAAAATTTTGACTTTTTTTGTCCGAAAAAAACGCCTTACTATACTATGACGTTTTTTATGACATTTTGAGGTCGAAAAAAATTTGGACTTTTTTTGTCCGAAAAAAACGCCTTACTATACTATGACGTTTTTTATGACATTTTGAGGTCGAAAAAATTTTTGACTTTTTTTCATCGATTTTGACGCCTTACTATACTATGACGTTTTTTATGACATTTTGAGATCGAAAAAATTTTTGACTTTTTTTGTCCGAAAAAAACGCCTTACTATACTATGACGTTTTTTATGACATTTTGAGGTCGAAAAATTTTTTGACTTTTTTTCATCGATTTTGACGCCTTACTATACTATGACGTTTTTTATGACATTTTGAGATCGAAAAAAATTTTGACTTTTTTTGTCCGAAAAAAACGCCTTACTATACTATGACGTTTTTTGACATTTTGAGGTCGAAAAAATTTTTGACTTTTTTTGCCCGAAAAAAACGCCTTACTATACTATGACGTTTTTTATGACATTTTGAGGGCGAAAAATTTTTTGACTTTTTTTCATCGATTTTGACGCCTTACTATACTATGACGTTTTTTATGACATTTTGAGGTCGAAAAAAATTTTGACTTTTTTTGTCCGAAAAAAACGCCTTACTATACTATGACGTTTTTTATGACATTTTGAGGTCAAAAAAAAATTTGACTTTTTTTCATCGATTTTGACGCCTTACTATACTATGACGTTTTTTATGACATTTTGAGGTCGAAAATTTTTTTGACTTTTTTCATCGATTTTGACGCCTTACTATACTATGACGTTTTTTATGACATTTTGAGGTCGAAAAAAATTTTGACTTTTTTTATCGATTTTGACGCCTTACTATACTACGACGTTTTTTATGACATTTTGAGGTCGAAAAAAATTTTGACTTTTTTTGTCCGAAAAAAACGCCTTACTATACTATGACGTTTTTTATGACATTTTGAGGTCGAAAAAAATTTTGACTTTTTTTGTCCGAAAAAAACGCCTTACTATACTATGACGTTTTTTATGACATTTTGAGGTCGAAAAAATTTTTGACTTTTTTTGCCCGAAAAAAACGCCTTACTATACTATGACGTTTTTTATGACATTTTGAGATCGAAAAAAATTTTGACTTTTTTTGCCCGAAAAAAACGCCTTACTATACTATGCCGTTTTTTATGACATTTTGAGGTCGAAAAAAATTTTGACTTTTTTTGTCCGAAAAAAACGCCTTACTATACTATGACGTTTTTTATGACATTTTGAGGTCGAAAATTTTTTTGACTTTTTTTCATCGATTTTGACGCCTTACTATACTATGACGTTTTTTATGACATTTTGAGATCGAAAAAATTTTTGACTTTTTTTGTCCGAAAAAAACGCCTTACTATACTATGACGTTTTTTATGACATTTTGAGGTCGAAAAATTTTTTGACTTTTTTTCATCGATTTTGACGCCTTACTATACTATGATGTTTTTTATGACATTTTGAGATCTAAAAAAATTTTGACTTTTTTTGTCCGAAAAAAACGCCTTACTATACTATGACGTTTTTTGACATTTTGAGGTCGAAAAAATTTTTGACTTTTTTTGCCCGAAAAAAACGCCTTACTATACTATGACGTTTTTTATGACATTTTGAGGGCGAAAAATTTTTTGACTTTTTTTCATCGATTTTGACCCCTTACTATACTATGACGTTTTTTATGACATTTTGAGGTCGAAAAAAATTTTGACTTTTTTTCATCGATTTTGACGCCTTACTATACTATGACGTTTTTTATGACATTTTGAGGTCGAAAAATTTTTTGACTTTTTTTCATCGATTTTGACGCCTTACTATACTATGACGTTTTTTATGACATTTTGAGGTCGAAAAAAATTTTGACTTTTTTTGTCCGAAAAAAACGCCTTACTATACTATGACGTTTTTTATGACATTTTGAGGTCGAAAAAAATTTTGACTTTTTTTGTCCGAAAAAAACGCCTTACTATACTATGACGTTTTTTATGACATTTTGAGGTCGAAAAAAATTTTGACTTTTTTTGTCCGAAAAAAACGCCTTACTATACTATGACGTTTTTTATGACATTTTGAGGTCGAAAAAATTTTTGACTTTTTTTCATCGATTTTGACGCCTTACTATACTATGACGTTTTTTATGACATTTTGAGATCGAAAAAAATTGTGACTTTTTTTGTCCGAAAAAAACGCCTTACTATACTATGACGTTTTTTATGACATTTTGAGATCGAAAAAAATTTTGACTTTTTTTGTCCGAAAAAAACGCCTTACTATACTATGACGTTTTTTATGACATTTTGAGGTCGAAAAAAATTTTTGACTTTTTTTCATCGATTTTGACGCCTTACTATACTATGATGTTTTTTATGACATTTTGAGGTCGAAAAAATTTTTGACTTTTTTTCATCGATTTTGACGCCTTACTATACTATGACGTTTTTTATGACATTTTGAGGTCCAAAAATAATTTTGACTTTTTTACATCGATTTTGACGCCTTACTATACTATGACGTTTTTTATGACATTTTGAGGTCGAAAAAAATTTTGACTTTTTTTGTCCGAAAAAAACGCCTTACTATACTATGACGTTTTTTATGACATTTTGAGGTCGAAAAAATTTTGACTTTTTTTCATCGATTTTGACGCCTTACTATACTATGACGTTTTTTATGACATTTTCAGGTCGAAAAAATTTTTGACTTTTTTTCATCGATTTTGACGCCTTACTATACTATGACGTTTTTTATGACATTTTGAGGTCCAAAAATAATTTTGACTTTTTTACATCGATTTTGACGCCTTACTATACTATGACGTTTTTTATGACATTTTGAGGTCGAAAAAAATTTTGACTTTTTTTATCGATTTTGACGCCTTACTATACTACGACGTTTTTTATGACATTTTGAGGTCGAAAAAAATTTTGACTTTTTTTGTCCGAAAAAAACGCCTTACTATACTATGACGTTTTTTATGACATTTTGAGGTCGAAAAAATTTTGACTTTTTTTCATCGATTTTGACGCCTTACTATACTATGACGTTTTTTATGACATTTTCAGGTCGAAAAAAATTTTGACTTTTTTTGTCCGAAAAAAACGCCTTACTATACTATGACGTTTTTTATGACATTTTGAGGGCGAAAAATTTTTTGACTTTTTTTCATCGATTTTGACGCCTTACTATACTATGACGTTTTTTATGACATTTTGAGGTCGAAAAAAATTTTGACTTTTTTTGTCCGATTTTGAGGTCGAAAAAATTTTTGACTTTTTTTGTCCGAAAAAAACGCCTTACTATACTATGAAGTTTTTTATGACATTTTGAGGTCGAAAAAAATTTTGACTTTTTTTGTCCGAAAAAAACGCCTTACTATACTATGACGTTTTTTATGACATTTTGAGGTCGAAAAAAATTTTGACTTTTTTTCATCGATTTTGACGCCTTACTATACTATGACGTTTTTTATGACATTTTGAGGTCGAAAAAAATTTTGACTTTTTTTCATCGATTTTGACGCCTTACTATACTATGACGTTTTTTATGACATTTTGAGGTCGAAAAAAATTTTGACTTTTTTTGTCCGAAAAAAACGCCTTACTATACTATGACGTTTTTTATGACATTTTGAGGTCGAAAAAAATTTTGACTTTTTTTGTCCGAAAAAAACGCCTTACTATACTATGACGTTTTTTATGACATTTTGAGGTCGAAAAAAATTTTGACTTTTTTTGTCCGATTTTGACGCCTTACTATACTATGACGTTTTTTATGACATTTTGAGGTCGAAAAAAATTTGGACTTTTTTTGTCCGAAAAAAACGCCTTACTATACTATGACGTTTTTTATGACATTTTGAGGTTGAAAAAATTTTTGACTTTTTTTGTCCGAAAAAAACGCCTTACTATACTATGACGTTTTTTATGACATTTTGAGGTCGAAAAAATTTTTGACTTTTTTTCATCGATTTTGACGCCTTACTATACTATGACGTTTTTTTATGACATTTTGAGGTCGAAAAATTTTTTGACTTTTTTTCATCGATTTTGACGCCTTACTATACTATGACGTTTTTTATGACATTTTGAGGTCGAAAAAATTTTTGACTTTTTTTGCCCGAAAAAAACGCCTTACTATACTATGACGTTTTTTATGACATTTTGAGATCGAAAAAAATTTTGACTTTTTTTGTCCGAAAAAAACGCCTTACTATACTATGACGTTTTTTATGACATTTTGAGGTCGAAAAAAATGTTGACTTTTTTTGTTCGAAAAAAACGCCTTACTATACTATGACGTTTTTTGACATTTTGAGGTCGAAAAAATTTTTGACTTTTTTTGCCCGAAAAAAACGCCTTACTATACTATGACGTTTTTTATGACATTTTGAGGGCGAAAATTTTTTTGACTTTTTTTCATCGATTTTGACGCCTTACTATACTATGACGTTTTTTATGACATTTTGAGGTCGAAAAAAATTTGGACTTTTTTTGTCCGAAAAAAACGCCTTACTATACTATGACGTTTTTTATGACATTTTGAGGTCGAAAAAATTTTTGACTTTTTTTCATCGATTTTGACGCCTTACTATACTATGACGTTTTTTATGACATTTTGAGGTCGAAAAAAATTTTGACTTTTTTTCATCGATTTTGACGCCTTACTATACTATGACGTTTTTTATGACATTTTGAGGTCCAAAAATAATTTTGACTTTTTTTCATCGATTTTGACGCCTTACTATACTATGACGTTTTTTATGACATTTTGAGGTCGAAAAAAATTTGGACTTTTTTTGTCCGAAAAAAACGCCTTACTATACTATGACGTTTTTTATGACATTTTGAGGTCGAAAAAAATTTTGACTTTTTTTGTCCGAAAAAAACGCCTTACTATACTATGACGTTTTTTATGACATTTTGAGGTCGAAAAAAAATTTTGACTTTTTTGTCCGAAAAAAACGCCTTACTATACTATGACGTTTTTTATGACATTTTGAGGTCGAAAAAAATTTTGACTTTTTTTGTCCGATTTTGAGGTCGAAAAAATTTTTGACTTTTTTTGTCCGAAAAAAACGCCTTACTATACTATGACGTTTTTTATGACATTTTGAGGTCGAAAAAAATTTTGACTTTTTTTGTCCGAAAAAAACGCCTTACTATACTATGACGTTTTTTATGACATTTTGAGGTCGAAAAAAATTTTGACTTTTTTTCATCGATTTTGACGCCTTACTATACTATGACGTTTTTTATGACATTTTGAGGTCGAAAAAAATTTTGACTTTTTTTGTCCGAAAAAAACGCCTTACTATACTATGACGTTTTTTATGACATTTTGAGGTCGAAAAAAATTTTGACTTTTTTTGTCCGAAAAAAACGCCTTACTATACTATGACGTTTTTTATGACATTTTGAGGTCGAAAAATTTTTTGACTTTTTTTCATCGATTTTGACGCCTTACTATACTATGACGTTTTTTATGACATTTTGAGATCGAAAAAAATTTTAACTTTTTTTGTCCGAAAAAAACGCCTTACTATACTATGACGTTTTTTATGACATTTTGAGGTCGAAAAAAATTTTGACTTTTTTGTCCGAAAAAAACGCCTTACTATACTATGACGTTTTTTATGACATTTTGAGGTCGAAAAAATTTTTGACTTTTTTTGTCCGAAAAAAACGCCTTACTATACTATGACGTTTTTTATGACATTTTGAGGTCGAAAAAAATTGTGACTTTTTTTCATCGATTTTGACACCTTACTATACTATGACGTTTTTATGACATTTTGAGGTCGAAAATTTTTTTGACTTTTTTTCATCGATTTTGACGCCTTACTATACTATGACGTTTTTTATGACATTTTGAGGTCGAAAAAAATTTTGACTTTTTTTCATCGATTTTGACGCCTTACTATACTATGACGTTTTTTATGACATTTTGAGGTCGAAAAATTTTTTGACTTTTTTTCATCGATTTTGACGCCTTACTATACTATGACGTTTTTTATGACATTTTGAGGTCGAAAAATTTTTTGACTTTTTTTCATCGATTTTGACGCCTTACTATACTATGACGTTTTTTATGACATTTTGAGGTCGAAAAAAATTTTGACTTTTTTTGTCCGAAAAAAACGCCTTACTATACTATGACGTTTTTTATGACATTTTGAGGTCGAAAAAAATTTGGACTTTTTTTGTCCGAAAAAAACGCCTTACTATACTATGACGTTTTTTATGACATTTTGAGGTCGAAAAAAATTTTGACTTTTTTTGTCCGAAAAAAACGCCTTACTATACTATGACGTTTTTTATGACATTTTGAGGTCGAAAAAAATTTGGACTTTTTTTGTCCGAAAAAAACGCCTTACTATACTATGACGTTTTTTATGACATTTTGAGGTCGAAAAAATTTTTGACTTTTTTTCATCGATTTTGACGCCTTACTATACTATGACGTTTTTTATGACATTTTGAGATCGAAAAAAATTGTGACTTTTTTTGTCCGAAAAAAACGCCTTACTATACTATGACGTTTTTTATGACATTTTGAGATCGAAAAAAATTTTTACTTTTTTTGTCCGAAAAAAACGCCTTACTATACTATGACGTTTTTTATGACATTTTGAGGTCGAAAAAATTTTTTGACTTTTTTTCATCGATTTTGACGCCTTACTATACTATGATGTTTTTTATGACATTTTGAGGTCGAAAAAATTTTTGACTTTTTTTCATCGATTTTGACGCCTTACTATACTATGACGTTTTTTATGACATTTTGAGGTCCAAAAATAATTTTGACTTTTTTACATCGATTTTGACGCCTTACTATACTATGACGTTTTTTATGACATTTTGAGGTCGAAAAAAATTTTGACTTTTTTTGTCCGAAAAAAACGCCTTACTATACTATGACGTCTTTTATGACATTTTGAGGTCGAAAAAATTTTGACTTTTTTTCATCGATTTTGACGCCTTACTATACTATGACGTTTTTTATGACATTTTCAGGTCGAAAAAAATTTGGACTTTTTTTGTCCGAAAAAAACGCCTTACTATACTATGACGTTTTTTATGACATTTTGAGGGCGAAAAATTTTTTGACTTTTTTTCATCGATTTTGACGCCTTACTATACTATGACGTTTTTTATGACATTTTGAGGTCGAAAAAAATTTTGACTTTTTTTGTCCGATTTTGAGGTCGAAAAAATTTTTGACTTTTTTTGTCCGAAAAAAACGCCTTACTATACTATGACGTTTTTTATGACATTTTGAGGTCGAAAAAAATTTTGACTTTTTTTCATCGATTTTGACGCCTTACTATACTATGACGTTTTTTATGACATTTTGAGGTCGAAAAAAATTTTGACTTTTTTTGTCCGAAAAAAACGCCTTACTATACTATGACGTTTTTTATGACATTTTGAGGTCGAAAAAAATTTTGACTTTTTTTGTCCGAAAAAAACGCCTTACTATACTATGACGTTTTTTATGACATTTTGAGGTCGAAAAATTTTTTGACTTTTTTTCATCGATTTTGACGCCTTACTATACTATGACGTTTTTTATGACATTTTGAGATCGAAAAAAATTTTAACTTTTTTTGTCCGAAAAAAACGCCTTACTATACTATGACGTTTTTTATGACATTTTGAGGTCGAAAAAAATTTTGACTTTTTTTGTCCGAAAAAAACGCCTTACTATACTATGACGTTTTTTATGACATTTTGAGGTCGAAAAAATTTTTGACTTTTTTTGTCCGAAAAAAACGCCTTACTATACTATGACGTTTTTTATGACATTTTGAGGTCGAAAAAAATTGTGACTTTTTTTCATCGATTTTGACGCCTTACTATACTACGACGTTTTTTATGACATTTTGAGATCGAAAAAAATTTTGACTTTTTTTGTCCGAAAAAAACGCCTTACTATACTATGACGTTTTTTATGACATTTTGAGGTCGAAAAAAAATTTTGACTTTTTTTGTCCGAAAAAAAACGCCTTACTATACTATGACGTTTTTTATGACATTTTGAGGTCGAAAAAAATTTTGACTTTTTTTGTCCGATTTTGAGGTCGAAAAAATTTTTGACTTTTTTTGTCCGAAAAAAACGCCTTACTATACTATGACGTTTTTTATGACATTTTGAGGTCGAAAAAAATTTTGACTTTTTTTGTCCGAAAAAAACGCCTTACTATACTATGACGTTTTTTATGACATTTTGAGGTCGAAAAAAATTTTGACTTTTTTTCATCGATTTTGACGCCTTACTATACTATGACGTTTTTTATGACATTTTGAGGTCGAAAAAAATTTTGACTTTTTTTCATCGATTTTGACGCCTTACTATACTATGACGTTTTTTATGACATTTTGAGGTCGAAAAAAATTTTGACTTTTTTTGTCCGAAAAAAACGCCTTACTATACTATGACGTTTTTTATGACATTTTGAGGTCAAAAAAAATTTTGACTTTTTTTCATCGATTTTGACGCCTTACTATACTACGACGTTTTTTATGACATTTTGAGGTCGAAAAAAATTTTGACTTTTTTTGTCCGAAAAAAACGCCTTACTATACTATGACGTTTTTTATGACATTTTGAGGTCGAAAAAAATTTTGACTTTTTTTGTCCGAAAAAAACGCCTTACTATACTATGACGTTTTTTATGACATTTTGAGGTCGAAAAAATTTTTGACTTTTTTTGCCCGAAAAAAACGCCTTACTATACTATGACGTTTTTTATGACATTTTGAGATCGAAAAAAATTTTGACTTTTTTTGCCCGAAAAAAACGCCTTACTATACTATGACGTTTTTTATGACATTTTGAGGTCGAAAAAAATTTTGACCTTTTTTGTCCGAAAAAAAAGCCTTACTATACTATGACGTTTTTTATGACATTTTGAGGTCGAAAAAATTTTTGACTTTTTTTCATCGATTTTGACGCCTTACTATACTATGACGTTTTTTATGACATTTTGAGATCGAAAAAAATTTTGACTTTTTTTGTCCGAAAAAACCGCCTTACTATACTATGACGTTTTTTATGACATTTTGAGGTCGAAAAAAATTTGGACTTTTTTTGTCCGAAAAAAACGCATTACTATACTATGACGTTTTTTATGACATTTTGAGGTCGAAAAAATTTTTGACTTTTTTTCATCGATTTTGACGCCTTACTATACTATGACGTTTTTTATGACATTTTGAGGTCGAAAAAAATTTTGACTTTTTTTCATCGATTTTGACGCCTTACTATACTATGACGTTTTTTATGACATTTTGAGGTCGAAAAAAATTTGGACTTTTTTTGTCCGAAAAAAAACGCCTTACTATACTATGACGTTTTTTATGACATTTTGAGGTCGGAAAAAAATTTTGACTTTTTTTGTCCGAAAAAAACGCCTTACTATACTATGACGTTTTTTATGACATTTTGAGGTGGAAAAAAATTTTGACTTTTTTTGTCCGATTTTGACGCCTTACAATACTATGACGTTTTTTATGACATTTTGAGGTCGAAAAAAATTTTGACTTTTTTTCATCGATTTTGACGCCTTACTATACTATGACGTTTTTTATGACATTTTGAGGTCGAAAAAAATTTTGACTTTTTTTGGCCGAAAAAAACGCCTTACTATACTATGACGTTTTTTATGACATTTTGAGGTCGAAAAAAAATTTTGACTTTTTTTGTCCGAAAAAAACGCCTTACTATACTATGACGTTTTTTATGACATTTTGAGGTCGAAAAAAATTTTGACTTTTTTTGTCCGATTTTGAGGTCGAAAAAATTTTTGACTTTTTTTGTCCGAAAAAAACGCCTTACTATACTATGACGTTTTTTATGACATTTTGAGGTCGAAAAAAATTTTGACTTTTTTTGTCCGAAAAAAACGCCTTACTATACTATGACGTTTTTTATGACATTTTGAGGTCGAAAAAAATTTTGACTTTTTTTGTCCGAAAAAAACGCCTTACTATACTATGACGTTTTTTATGACATTTTGAGGTCGAAAAAAATTTTGACTTTTTTTGTCCGAAAAAAACGCCTTACTATACTATGACGTTTTTTATGACATTTTGAGGTCGAAAAAAATTTGGACTTTTTTTGTCCGAAAAAAACGCCTTACTATACTATGACGTTTTTTATGACATTTTGAGGTCGAAAAAAATTTTGACTTTTTTTGTCCGAAAAAAACGCCTTACTATACTATGACGTTTTTTATGACATTTTGAGGTCGAAAAAAATTTGGACTTTTTTTGTCCGAAAAAAACGCCTTACTATACTATGACGTTTTTTATGACATTTTGAGGTCGAAAAAATTTTTGACTTTTTTTGTCCGAAAAAAACGCCTTACTATACTATGACGTTTTTTATGACATTTTGAGGTCGAAAAAATTTTTGACTTTTTTTCATCGATTTTGACGCCTTACTATACTATGACGTTTTTTATGACATTTTGAGGTCGAAAAAAATTTTGACTTTTTTTGTCCGATTTTGACGCCTTACTATACTATGACGTTTTTTATGACATTTTGAGGTCGAAAAAAACGCCTTACTATTCTATGACGTTTTTTATGACATTTTGAGGTCGAAAATTTTTTTGACTTTTTTTGTCCGATTTTGACACCTTACTATACTATGACGTTTTTTATTACAAAAAAGTCAAAAAAAAATTTTTGACTTTTTTTGTCAGATTTTGACGCCTTACTATACTATGACGTTTTTTATGACATTTTGAGGTCAAAAAAGATTTTGACTTTTTTTGGCCGATTTTGACGCCTTACTATACTGACGTTTTTTATGACATTTTGAGGTCAAAAAAATTTTTGACTTTTCTTGGCCGATTTTGATGCCTTACTATATATACTATGACGTTTTTTATGACATTTTGAGGCTAAAAAAAATTTTGACTTTCTTTGGCCGATTTTGACACCTTTCATAAATTTGACACAGTCTTTGTAGCTGACAGCTTCGCTACAGCTGTGAGTTACGTAGACAGCGTTACCGGGTGCCATTATTGTGTTGAGTTTAAAGACCGCAGGATCATTCTTTAGGTGAGCTGTCCCAACCCAGGCTCTTTTCAGATTTATAAGGTGATAATATACCATTGCCGTACTTGCCAACAGGTGGGACGTCATCGAAGATATGAAGATCGCCTGTGGCAACGTCACCTGCTGTGTGGAGGAGTGAAACCCCTGCGCTGCTGTTTATCTGTCATAACTAGCAACTAGTGGCTGGTGTGTTGTTACTACTTCAGTGTGTATGTTTAGTCGTTGTGAATGTCAGTCACTAACAATGTTTTTCCAATCTATGTCTTTCATAAATTTAAAGTTCAAAACACTGACAAGACAGCATGTTAAACATGAACGAGCCATGACACATAAGAAGAAACATTTAAAATAATAATAATCAGATCGATCCAATTTTCAAATAGTTATTCTCTTTATTGCATTAGAACATACATTTCTCATATATACAAACAGGGACAGGGATGAGGGGAGGGCGAGGTCTGTAACAACAGGTACACAGAGGAGGGAAAATATCGGGGGGGTGGCGTGAACAGTGATGAGCATCAAGCAAAGCCACATGGGAAAGCAGGGTCACTTCTAACCATTTTAACTCTGCCACTTGGCAGCTCATTGTTTTAACTTACAAGGTTGAAGAACCTAAAAGTGCCAGATAACACAAGATCGCAGGCAGCTGCTCTCAGCACACAAACTCATACAACTCGATTAAATGCTCCCTGCTCCCAAAACTCTTCAAACCTTGGTGGAAAACTGTGCGTTTGTGGAGGATCTGATTATTCAGAATATGAATCCGTTTTCTGGGCCATTACCTACATGAATAATAATAACTGTTATCCCCACTAATGTCTCTATTTATTCACATATGGACAAAGCAAACTTGTACCTACATTTGTTTTCGATTGGACGCCGCGACAGATCAGAGACACAACTGCTTTATACATTACTGAAATCTTAACTAGCCAGGACATTTCTGAAGTTTAAATAGTGCCACTTGATTTAGTAAAGTTAATCAGTTACGCAGAACTTAGGAAGGACTTTCTGCACAAACTAAGTGAAAGGTTTACAAAGAGCTGGTTCAACTCAATGCAGATGTTTGACGGAGGAATCAGATGCAGTGTAGTTAAAAGAGCCAAGCAGTTAGGATGGACGAAGGAGGGCGAGCAGGGTCAGCAGCTCGAGCAGGGCAGGTAACAGCAGTGTTTTTATGTTTTTTTTTTAACACAAGTGCAGGGAAGTTTAGTTGTATCACAAAAGACACAGCAAGCAAGTGGAGATGGAGGCAGGTTGCTGTGAGTAGCATGGAAAGAGATCTAGCAGAGAGATAGGACGAAATTGGGGTACAGTATAACAATCTAACACACAAGCACACATAGTGCGAGGCTAAGGTTTAAAAACTAGCGGTACAGACACAACAACCTGGCACTGCAGGGAGGAGAGTGGGCCGGTGGACAGATATATTTGGACGTGGATGGATGGAGGGGGAGGAAGAGTAAGAGGAGATGTGAGGAGTCAAGGAAAGTCCCCCTCTCAATAAGTCCAGAACTAAAACAGTCCTCTGTTTGTTTAGTGCATAGGGGAAATGGGAGTGGGGCAACACTGCGTAACATCACAGAATGATTGTCCTCTTGAACATACCTCCCCTCCTCATTTACACTATCACTATTCCCGTCCTATATAGGTACTGCCTGCTAAGCCTTATCAGTATTATTTTTGACTAAATAAACAAATAATCATACTAGTAACTTGAATAAGTTAAATTACTACTAAATCGCATTGGTGGAACAGCATGTCATGTCGCATTCTATAAATATAAACACTAGCTTGTTAGCTGCGGTAACTGTTTCACATGCTATCTGTCAGCTAACTGACACAAACAGTTAGCTGACAGTGTCTATATATGGCTGCACTGAAAGACAGTAAGCTTAAACAGGTGTTAGACAGGCAGACAGACGACTCACCCGTCATATAATTCGTCCATTTGTAAAGAATCCCCTCCATTGTTTCACTTCACATCGGCTAATTTAGCCTGTTAGCTAACTAGCTTTTCGCTGTAGCTCGGCAGGCTAACTACATTAGCTACGCAGCTAGCGTTCGCTATATCGGGTTAGAAAGGGCTGAGGCCCTCAGCATGACATTATTGGCAATAGGTGGGACGTCATCGGGGACATATCTCACAACTTTGTGACTTTGTCTATGTAGCTCAAACAAACGTACCTGACAGCTTCGCGTCAGCGTATGCTACGTAGCTCAATCAAACGTAGCTGATAGCTTCGCTACAGCTGTGAGCTACGTAGACAGCGTGGGCTACGTAGCTCAGCGTACAGCGTGTACGTAGACAGCGTGAGATACGTAGCTCAAATAAACGTAGCTGACAGCTTCGCTACAGCTGTGAGCTACGTAGACAGCGTGAGGTACGTATCTCACAGCTTTGTGATTCTACGTAGCTCAAACAAACGTAGCTGACAGCGTCGCGACAGCGTGCGCTACGTAGACAAAGTCACAAAGCTGTGAGCTACGTTTGTATGAGCTACGTACCTCACGCTGTCTACGTAGCTCACGCTGTCGCGGAGCTGTCAGCTCCGTTTGTTTGAGCTACGTAGACCAGTTTGACTTTTTAAATTTAGTGGGTGCGGCTTATATTCAGGTGCGCTCAATAGTCCGGAAATTGCGGTACCTGCGAACAGGTCTCTTTGTCTTAAGCATCTACTTTCTACTGGTCCCTCGACTTGCCTTTTTACCTGTCCCTGTTGTCCTTGGATAACCCTCCTGCTGTCCAGGTTGCGTATGCTGACCATCGTCACACAAGTATCACAGCCGTTACTGCCTTAACTTCTACCTGCTTCCTTTTTCCACCTGTTAATCCCCACCTTCGTATTTTGGCGTGTGAACCAAACTAAACAGCCTAAACTGGATCCTATTTCCTGTGCCTATTGTGAGAACTGTGCTCTCTTGACTTCCATTACAAAACTGCTGGTGTTACAAAATGCTTTTTGATGTGTACTGTCCCCATTGAACACTAGGTGTCGCACACATACACAAATCTGTCCTTGGAGATGGCATTTTATGCATTCCTCACATTACACAGATTAAAAGATATTGTATCAGACTTGTAGAGGAAAAGGGCATTTAAAAGACTCGGCTACAAGTAAAGCTGTCTCCTTAAGAGAAACCCATCTACAGTAACTGGAGGAAGATAAAATTAGAATTAGGAGGAATTTAATAACCCTGAACAGCTGTTTATCTTAATTGTTGTTTTCCACAAACAAAATCCTCATTTATTTTCTCGAGTTTACAGCCTGACAGCACAGATAACGAAATTTACCCAGCCAGACAGATTGTTTGAGGACAGATCCAGACGGATCCAGTCACGTCTCTGCTGTTCATGATGAGCCTGAGGTGCTGTCAGCTAGTTCAGTTCTTAGAAAGGCAGCGTGTTGAACAGTGGAGGATGATGTAACAGTAACTTTATGACCAGGTGTGGTTCTCGGAGTTTGACTCAAGTCCAGCTCAGTCAGGAGTGATGAAATCAGCTCTGCACTGATTGCATTTACGCAGGATAGAGGGGCAGAAAGTCTCACTCCTAGAGGTTGGAGTCCAGATCTAATCAACTCGAGGCTTTTTAAACAGGAAACAATGACAACTCCAAAGTGTTTCGCCCACTGACACTAGTTTTTTTCCTTTATAGTAAGAGGTGTCGCTCGTTAACTCGCTTAACCAATGTGTGTCCCTGTAGTGTTTTAGTGCGTACCTGCTTAAAGGTGGGTGTAATGTTCACATCAGGAGTCATTTCCATTGCTTAGTAGCCTATGAGCCGTAAGAGACTATATGTTAGCCTGTTCGTAACGCTAAAATGTTTCGTTTGCGTTTACAGTCCTTGCATATGCTTTTATCTACATCAGTTATAAATATTGAACTGTGTTGCACGTTATACTTACCGTTCATTATGTATTGTCGTTTCAGACCACTCAAACACTCAATCACTCACTCCCTCACTCACTCACACAGACACTGAAGGTTGCGCAGAAATAAAAAGACTAATTCAACTGGACGTCTGGCATGTTCTTTAATCGAGACACCTACATACTCTGAACCACTCTAAAAAAAAAACATCTTTGGAGCCTATCTCCTCTTCAGTAAATCTGTTAAACATCCACACAACTGCAGAGATAATAGTAAAACCTGCCTGTGCATGCTTTTGAAAGATAAATACTTCACTACTCTTTATGTGTGGAATTTAGTCAGTTGTGCTTCTTCTTTACCAGAACAATAAAATACACAACAGCAGTTAAACTACATTTGTTTTTTTTTGTTTTTTTTTGTAGTTTAAGTCAAACAATGTTCAGACTTTGGTGTCAAACATCTGTTAACAGCTGGAGAGAAATAATCATAGTCTGTTTTTGACTGGAGAAAAAAGAAACACTACTTTTAAGTTCTTGTAATTGTCAGTTTATGAATGTTACCGTTTAGAGTGGATACTAAGAAACAAACGAAAACACAACCAGTCACGTTTACATTTCTGGACGTTTTAATTGATCCTCCAACCATCCTGTCCACTACCACATGATAATATTGTTTATGTGCACATACAGTAGAATGCTGTGTATACACTGACAGCAAGCAACCCCTTCAATACTTCTGATCCATTCTGTCAGGTTACAGTAAAATAAATTAAAACAACATTCTTTCAGGCCTGTGAAACCAGGTAAGTAACAAAATCTTCCTTCACTCCAGTTGGTGCCCTTTATAGTTTTTCTATATAATACAGTATCTCCACAGCATAGTTAGACATGGTGACTGTAGGGATCTCAGCGTGGAGGTGGTTTTGAAGGCAAAAACATTTATACCCCATACTTCTCAGCTGCAAGGAAGCAAATTGAGAGCATCACCCTTAACACAATTTTTTAAAAACTTGTACCAAGTCTGATGACTGGCAGGAGGTAAAAACCAGAGCTCAGAGGGGCTGCTTCAGTAACCTAGATATCAGGCTCTGTCAGGAGTCCTAGAACACAACAGGAGGAATTGTCCAAAAGCTGTAGAGGACAAAACATTCAGTCTGTGGAATCTAGAGATCATTCATGTTAAGTGGTAGCTTCTGATGGTCAAGATTTAACAACAGACAAAAGGAAATGCAGAAAATTCACTGTATCACTCCTTGTCAAAGATCAGAAACTCCACTTGGCATGAAAGCTGGGAGCAGAATGAGAGTCAGCACCAATTAACTACCAAAACATCCCAAAACTTCCACCCTGCATCACTCTGACATTTGATGATTTGAGTTATAGTTTTAAAAATGAGGTTGGTGGTGGATGGCTCTGCTAGCAGAAAGTACCAGACACGTGTTGTCATGGTAAACATAATGAATGACAGGTCAGGCAACCTATCACATCAAGCAATTTTAAATGTGATTAATTTTTTTAGTAAGTACCAATTCACAGAATGACAGGGAGGGGGCAAAAAGAAAGGACTGTAGTTTTATGTTTGGCCACTTGAAGGATTGATCACACCCTGTCCTCAATAAGGAAGTAACAGCTGCTGTGAACTCACTGGTTCACAAGAAGTGCCACTTTTCTAACATATATTAACAAATGACTAAACATAAAACCATATATGTAGCATGTGCAAGCCTAAAAATGAACAAAAATTCAATAAAATGACATTAAATAACCTGAGTGTTATGACTACTTCATGATGTTGATGATTTAAGGTATGCAATGAGGTCTTGACGCTCTCCCTTCTTTTTGATGCCAGCAAAGATCATTTTGGTTCCAGGAATGTACTTCTTGGGGTTCTCCAGGTACTCCATCAAGGTGTCCTCACCCCACACGATACCTAGGGAAAGACAAGACAATCAGTGATGAAAGCAGAATAAATTGATTGATTTATTCCATTATTACTACAGAAAGTTAAAGAAGTGTTGATAATCGATTTACTATTTAGGTCACACAGCATTTTTTGTTTTATTATCAGTGTACATGGACCATCCAGGAAAAAAACATTTGCACACATCGCCTTAGATTTTTCAACTTAAAAAAAAAAAAGACAATTATTTAAATTTCAAAATAGTTAATTGTGATTCTGATTTGCACTAACTTCCTTCTGGCAGCATTTAAGAGAATATCTATATCCAAGACACAGGGCAATTCAATGCACAGTTTAACCACCACTGAACTGACCTTTACTCTTGTTGGCCTCTGTGTAAGAGTATCCCTCTGCCTGCCCAGTCTTGCGTCCGAACAGACCCCAGAGGTTGGGGCCCACCTTGTGCTTGCCCCCCTCCTCTACTGTGTGGCACTGAGCACACTTCTGGACGAAAACCTTCTTTCCCTTGCCAACGTCTCCCATAGTTAGCTGGAGAAACACAGTGAGGGCAAACAGGACAAACAGAAAAAGAGAGAAGACAGAAACGCAGTTGTTAAAATGGAGAAAATCGCGGAATTCAAAATGAGAAACATACACGTGTGACTTTAGATCCATAAATACAACTGCACATGTTCTATTCATAGATCCTAAATATGGCAGGAAGCTCATTCACTGCTCTGGTATGACCGGCGCCATGTTGTGAAGGTCGTTTAAGGTGAAAACCTTATCTGCACCTGTAGCACCGCTTTCTTTACTCTGCCTTCTCGTAAGTCATGACATTCGTCCGTGTGCTGGCACCCAACCGAGGTCGTTTCAAGGAAATCCGCCCAGAAACCGGCACCGGAGGACACCCTCCTTAGCCTAGCCACACATTAGCCCCCGTCATATCACTCTTAATAGCTTCTCATTCTTTCGACCATCGGCAGCCTAAGCTCGGGTTACTCCACGAGAAAAGCTGTCAGGTTTGTCGAGTACATAATGGTATTAACGGAGGGAATAGCTCTAATGCGTCGCTCTTCTCAGCGGGAGTCATTGCATGCGTTTAACCGAGCCAGCTAAAGGTGTGTTAGTGTTACGTGATACCCGTGTTACGGCAAAATGTGTTTCCTTGCTTCTTTGTGTTCCCAAATGACATAACTGAATAACTAGATAACGAACTTACACCAAAATAACTACAATCCGTACACTATAAAGAAGTTAATCCCCAGATGTTGTCTTTTAAAGTCTGGTTTAAATGTCGCTGGGGAAACATTTTAAATGGGCACAAATTTTGGGCAATACGACCGGCTTGCCTGTCCTAACATGACCTCTGTATGCACCCTCAGCGGACCAAGCCGGTCAAATGTGTCACTTGCTGCTTGGGAAAAACTGCATCCAAAAATCATTATTATTGAAAAAGACAGACTATCTACAAAACAATGTCTAAACAGTTGACATTTAAGTAGATAGAAGCCAGTTTACATGACCGATAGGACTGAAGCAGATAGCTAACGTTAGAGTACGAGTCATAACGTTTTCTAAGTCCTTATTTCTGTTAAGACCTCAGTCTTTAGAAAAATGGATGGCAAAGTGTCTCAGCACCACAGCTAAGGCACCTCTGTCTAACATGGCGGGCTACTATCTCATGAAGGACACAGCACTCTCCTCCACAAACTGAAAGTAGATATCTCAGACAGCTAATTCATGAGGTATTCACGCTCATATTTTCGGTTAGACTAGGAACTAGCTAGGCCTGGGAAGCCTGCCGGTAAGGTTAACATCAGCCGAGGATGTGTTACCCATCTAGTCTGTCAAGGATTCTTCAATGTCGGGGTCTGAATATCGCACTTCACGCTGCTGTATTCGCATAGGATGTCTTTGGGGCCGTCTGGGAAGCTTAAACGTAAATCCTTAGAGAAATTATTAAACATGAAATAACTGCACTACTCTTGAATAACAGGACAGGCTAACGCTAAGAGAGCAAACGAGCTATTCATCAACATGGGCGCTAACGTTAGCTACCGTTAGGGCTCCGTATTCTTAGGATTTGTGTTGTATTTCAGCATCATTTTGGAGACTAAAAATCAAAAACACAGCCTCTCTTTACTACAGCACCTCAACGACAGGGTTAAAAAAAAACGTACCTTTTGATTAAAACGTGTCGGTTTAAAATCACTCCGGATCAGGAACAAGCTGCTTCTCTCAGCCGGTTAGCGGTTTCTGGCGGTCGTAAAGAAGGTCACTCGGATTTAGAGGTACCGGTTTTTGACGTCACGTCACCCAATCACGTGCCGTGCGATTTCGTCCGAATCCTTACGTGGATCGTGTCAAACCGGCCGAGTCCCATTTCGACAAAGAGCCGTCTCCTCACCCGATTTCATCAATTCAATTTTATGAGAAAAACGCTTCTATTTGGGGATCTAACCCCCATATACGCACTGACAGTCGGGCTGTAAACATGCACACTCTAAATATTAAACAAAATGTTGCTGATTCGTTGTTAGACAAGTAGAAGAGGAGACATGGGTCCAGGGAAAGAAGCGAAAAGAGTGTTTTGGTGCTGGTACATGTATCTTGTCGCATTCCCAGCTTCCATTCTAGAGCAAAAGGCACCTGCTGAAGTGGCCTTAAAAGGAGATTCATAAATAAATTAAAATGTACAATTCGTAACATTTATCATGAACGAACTAACTGAACCGTTTATCGTTTTGGCTGAACACAACCTTTAGTTTCTCGATTATATTCACGTTCATATAATTTAGGAATATTGATGAGCTCAAAATATCCCCACGTTTTGGCCTGTACTTTGTTTTGTAACTAAGTATAAAAGGGTCGTTTTGAGGAATTCGGAGTAGTAGTATCATTTTCGGTTACCTTCCACTTTTACCCCACTACATTTCAGAGGGAAGTATTTCACTTTTCATTCCACTACATTTTTTAGGTTACAGTTACTATACTTTTCAGACTAAGGATTTACATTAAAAGCACTGTTCTAGATTAAACGAGTGGTTTCTACCATTTTTGGCTAGTTACCTTTTACAAAAAAAAAAAAAAAAAAAAAAAAAACTGTCCAGAGCAGGCTCCGTTTTTCGAGTGTATTATACCTCTTGGACCTCTCACAAGTTTTCATTTGAATAACGGAGAACAAAGTAATTGTATTTCAAGTGAAAAAATAATAATTGTGCCACGAATTAAATAAATCATGATCTATACATCTGTCCTCAAGAGGGTCATTCAACACCTGCTTGGCACACACACACACACGGACACGGACACCTTCACAACAGGTCACAAGGCACTAACTCCATAACATCAGCTGACGGCTTTATGTATGTTACGTGGGTCGATGACAAACCTTATGCAACTAATAGATAAAACATAGTCATTTTATCCATTCATGATACATGTTGTTTACATTGTTTACTTTGTAGTTGTTGTTGGTGTCTATCATCATTATTATTATTTTCATCATTTTTTTGTTTTCTTTTCTGTAACCTACTGTAAAACACCATGCTATAGGCCCTGGGAGCTCACTGTTAAACTGTCACATTATGGTGAAATATTTTTCTGTCTTAACCATAGACTCTATATAAAAAGCTCTTAACATGAGTTACAAAAGCTCTCTGCAGCATCCTTTTATAACAGAGAACAGGAGAGTGCTTTGCTCTCCCATGCGGTAGATGGCAGTAAACATTCACTGTCTTTGCGGTCGATTACTATCAGTCCTACTGATACCTTTAAAACAATGAAAACTGATTCACACCAGTCCCTTAATACCCTAATACATAGATAAATAGATCAATAATGAGTAGATTAATATGTTAATAGATAAATGAAATCAGATTTTGGATCTTGGTGTTACTGTTTTTGATTTGGTGGTTGCCAAAATTTCAAGTTGAAGCCGGAAGTTCCGAGGAGGACTTGAAGGCAGCACCAACGGCTCCATTCTGTGATAGAAACAAAGATGGAAGAGTGTCCCTCTAAACAAGTAACCGAAAACACCGACGAGCCTCCCAACAGCCGGCTTTTTGTGGTCACAAGTCGGTGCATAACTGAAGACGTGTTTCGGGAAAGCTTCTCCGTGTTTGGGGACGTTCAGGGGGTTTGGGTTGTCAAAGACAAGCAGACAAAGGAGTCCAAAGGCATATGCTATGTGAAGTTCGCCAAGTCTTCGCAGGCCTGCCTGGCCATGGAGGAAATGCACGGCAAAGTGCTGGTGGAAGGGACCAAACCCATCAAGGTAACGACTACTGGCGCCGAGCAGTTGGGGGTGGCTGGCTGAATCCAGTTAAACTGCCGTTAGCGCTTCCTAAGTTCCATTTAAAACAGTTGAATCATATGTGTGGTCAGTAGCTTGCTAGCGTGATACGCAAGGAGCGTTAACGTCAGCTGCACAGGAGGACAAGCAAAAAGCAACTCGTCTATGCCTCAGTTAAACAGGATAACCCACAGACCTCAGGAAGAAGAAATGGTTGATGAGAAAAATAGCAAGGATTGTGGATTATCTTGACTAACCAGAAGAGTGTGGAAAGCTTTGAGTGCCCGAGGCCTCGCGGATTTATTTCCACTCACGTTCATTGTACTGAGATGGCAGCCTAACATTCAGAAGCAAAATTGTCAAAACCCTGGCACACTAGAGCTGTGGTGATAAAAATCGATTCTCATTTTATTTTCTAAAGATCGATTCGTACATGCTCGCGTACGAATTCGCGTCATCGAATTCACGCATGCGCGTGGTTTGAAGCTACCAAACAATCAACATGGCGTCCGACAGTTAGCACTGCTTACTGTCCGACGTAAGTTAGTAATGCCCAAGTTTGCACTTTTTTCATTTTTAACGTCAACTAAGCATTGCTTACTGTCCGACGTTGTTCATTGTTTGGTAGCTTCACGCCACACGCGCATGCGTGAATTCGATGACGAGAATTTGCGAGCACGTACGAATCGATCTTTAGAAAATAAAATGAGAATCGATTTTACCAACACAGCTCGATGGCACACTAAATCAAAACCTAGTTATATGCACAACTAAAACCACTAGGAGGTGTTGTTTTGTAAGTGTTTGGAAGTATAATTGACTAGCATTGTAGTGTTAAGTCATTGTTTCCTCCATGTGAATGGATGTGCAGTAATGCTTTACATCTAGAAAATCGAGCTGGGATGACAAATAAGTCATTATTGTCATAAATACTTTATGTCTTACTTTATATTACTGAATGTATTGTTAGGCTGCAGTTGTAACCATTTTTCCTTCTCTGCTTGGTTGCATAGGTGTTTATTGCACAGTCACGATCTTCAACAAGGCACAGAGATGTTGAGGATGAAGAGCTGACCAGGATCTTTGTCATGATCCCCAAAACCTTCTCAGAGGAGGACCTCAAAAACACATTCAAAGTAACTACTGCCTGCTTCTCACCCTGCGAACCTTGAGAACAGAGACAGCCAATAATGTGTAATGCCAAATTACCTGTTTTTTTTAAGCACTTTATTTTGCTTCTGTTTGTCTGTCTCTTTTTCAGGAGTATGGTGATATTGAGTTTTGCGTGATCATCAAGAATAAGTTCACTGGGGAAAGTAAAGGTCTTGGCTATGTGAGATACTACAAACCATCCCAAGCTGCCCTTGCTATAGAGAACTGTGACAAAAGTAAGTAGCAGCAGGAGAATGTCCTGGCATGTACTTGAACCTATTCCAGGCATGATTATCCCTCTCTGTTGTGAACAGTGAGGGACTAATGTGTGAACCAGTGTGAACACTTTTTTTTACTCAGATCTGTGATGTTGATGATGATGATGATGTTATTAGCTTACAGGGCCATCTTGGCTGAACCTCGCACCAAGGCTTCAGCAACAGAAGATTACACCCCAGGAGCTGCCAGAAGTGATTACATGGGTGGCACTGACTCAATGAACCAGTACTCCTTCCCGATGGGTATGCAGTTGTTTGATATCCTAATTCAGTAGTTTTTTTCCTGTTGTATTTGCTTTTAAGTTTTCTCAGTTCATTTTTTCAATGTATTACTATTATTATAATATAATTTTATATACTTACTCTCATACCTTTAGTTTGGTGTGAGACTGTTCAGAATAAGTTACCACTAGCTAGTATTTATAGATACCATGTGGAGTTTTGGATCTTTAGCGCCAGTACTAGTTTGCAAATTGCTAGCCTGGTGGTCAGAAAGCTCTGTTTTTACGTTAGAAGTCTCCCAGCTTGGATTAAAAAGACATTGTTCTTTTTGAATTTGACATTGCCCATTCAAACGAGTGATGCAGCCATATCTGCAGTTTTAGGTTTTTGTGTAGTGTGTTAATAAAGTGAATGTTTATCTGTGAAGATGCAAATTAGGGGGCTCAAAGTCAACTAAATGAGGAGTTTTCTCTTTGAGTTTCTCATTCATTGAACGAATCCATCTTGAGTGTCTGTTCTTGGAGGTCTCTGATATGGATACATTTGAGAAGCCCTTACTGCAGTAGTCTCTGTCCTGTCATCTACCTTGGTGTCCCTCTTTGCTCTGCAGGCGACCCTGGGAATTACCCAGTCATGGACTACCGCTCGGGTGACTTCACGCGGTGCCTGATGATGTCAACACGGGTAGCACTTACCCAGGAGCAGATTTTTGCTCTGTTTGATATCATTCCTGGTATGGAGTACTGCGAGCTGCAGAGAGACGCTTATGGATTGAGCAAAGGTTAGTATGGCCTTTGTTCATACACTAATACTGTGGAAGGGAATCAGATATTCTAAACTTGAGGTTGACTCACTTCCAAGAGAAGAATAAGTCCAAGTTTTGTACACAAATCACATGATACATCTAAGCAATATCACTTCCCCAATGAAAACCATGGTATGCAGGCAAAAGTTCTTTCCCTGGTTGTAATTTAAGCTTAAATTATAAATCTAAAATTGGTTTATTGTAGTTTGTAATTCATGTGTCTGTGAATGTTGATGTTTTCCAACTGTTCATTTTGATGACTCTAAACATGAAGGATAACTCTTAAACCCATCCTCTTGGCTGTTTTTGTTTTCTGTGTCGTGCTCTCAGGTCACGCATTGATTCGTTACAGTAACCTGGGATCAGCCGTTTACGCCAAGGAGAAGATGAACGGCTTTGAATATCCACCTGGCAACAGACTGACAATAACTTTTATTGATGATGGCGAAGACCGCAGCAGGTAATAATATTCACACAGCAGCAACTTAATTGTAGTGAACCACTGAAGAACAGCTTGAAACAGCCTTTGTGTTTGTGTGTAGTCCTGTAGGTCGGATGGCCATGCAGTTTGTTGCAGCCCAGATGATGTCTGCAGTGTGGAACGGACCCTCCACCAGCCAAGTGATGAAACCTCCAGTGAGAACATTAACTCAGTGCTGGATTTTCATCTTGACTTATTTTGCCATTTTTTTATAAAAATATTTATTTTTTAACAGTTACACAACAGCTACACAAGACTCAGCATACTTAACCTTGGAGTTTTATACACCAGTTAGGTGTAAAAAAAATAACAATCCTAATGTTTTTTTTTTCCTTCAGGGTTTCTCGGCTCTCCCTCAAGTGTCCCGGATCCAGACAGATGTCAACCTGCCCCCTCTCAAGAAGCTCGCTCCACCTGACAGCAAAACCAAGGAACGCTTGTTTGTTGTGTTCAGCCCCTCCCCGCTGCCCCCAGATGTGCTGGAGGATGTTTTCTGGTAAATGTACCATGCGTTGGCTCATAATTTTACTTTATTATAACATCATAAAATGTCGAATGAGTTAAATAAACATTGTATTTTTATGTCAGAAAATGGCCAAATGAGATCAGAATAATGGTCCATTAGCTCGAAGGTTAAAGGTTCAATCGATCATAAAATCTTAAGCTCAACCACTACAAATTGCCATGGATGAGGGCATCAAGCTAAGTGCTCTGAAATGTCAGTGTAATGCTGCAGTGAAAATGATGCTCCCGACAGTCAGCATTAACAAGTGTTCCTGCTTTAAATTAAATGTTTTTTCTTCCCACTGTGTTTCCCCCTGTCTGTCTCTCTATAGTCGCTTTGGTACACTTATTGAGGTCCATTTGGTTCCAGGAAGGAAAGTTGGATACATGAAGTATGCAGACAAACAGGTGAGACTCTGAACTGATGGAAATGAAGCTGAAAACAAACCAGATGAAGAAAAATATGTAACATTTAATGTATGAATAGTAACAGGGACAGAGGTTTAGTGGAATGGTTAGATAAATACAGTCTTTAGGGAGGAATAAATGGGCTGTGAAAGATGGAGGGATGAAAAGATAGAGGTGGACATATGGACAGAGGAAAAACTGTGATATGCTGACAAACAGAAGCAGGGTATTTTTTTAAGTGGGTGTTTAATCTGTGTTCCATTCTCTTTTTGTGTTTTACCTCTGCAGCTCAGCTTGTCAGACCAAATCAACTCTGTCTCCCTGAATAAATCCCTTCTTCTTCCCTCTGTATGTTGATCTCTCAGTGTGCAGATGAGGCCATGGCAGCGCTCCATGGTCGGGTCGTCAATGGCGTAAAGATGAAAGTGATGCTGGCCGATCCCCCCAGAGAAGAATCTCACAAACGTCCTCGTACCTACTAGGACCACGTGTCAGAAAAGACCGGTAAGTGCCAGGTTTTTTGCTGCAGGGACCAACAGTATGAACAACTGGACATTTCCTACCAAAGTACTTTGGTAAGAATGTACAGTTTAAATACACTATAAATGTATTCTGTGTATAAAGCTTGGTACATGGTTTGTGCAAGCAGCACACACAGAGCAGTTCACGTCAGCTGTGTGGTGATTTAAATGAAGAGGAAAGTACATAATGGAGTGTCCATATAACCAAAAATAAAATTGCTTAGGCAACTCTATCTAAAGGATACAGTTACAAAACTGTAACATACAGCACACTATAGTGCATTTTCTGTTGAAGTTATATATCTAAAATAAAATAATATATATCTAAAACAAATAAGGTAAGAAACACTCAGTAACCGGTAGTCATTTGCTGTGGAAGGCCAGGTGTCTGCAGGCTTTCATTCCAAAGAGAGACGTCTCTCTTCCAGACTATTTTAGAACTTTTTCTCTCTGGTTGAACATGAAGACTCTTGGTCTCCTTTTTAAAAGTCTCCATTTCAGGGTCTGTTCAGGGACAAAGAAAGCTTGTTAGCATGTTAGCAGCACCTTCATCAATGAAACAGTGGGGCTACATTGTTATACTCAGGTCTAGCACCCCTATTCTGCTTCCATTAAAGGGTGCCAGATCTATATTATTATGACTGTTTCAGTATACAAAGCAGAACATATTTTGTCCTTATACACAATGTATTCTCAAACATTTTGATCTCCCAGTGAAGATGCTTTATTTGCGAACTGTGTGAGAGCCTTTTCAGCCTTGACTCGTCCACCTGCATTCTCCCACACACCTGTACACTCCTGTAAAACTGTTTACTGTTTACAGGGAAAGTGCTCTCTGACGAGATGTCAACAACTTACTGATGACAGCTGAGTTGTTTCTCTTCCTGTGAATAACACTGCAGCTTCTTGTTCCCTAGGCGACTCTTGTCATGACACAATGACACCTGACCTGACAGACCGACCGACCGACCGACCGACATCAAGACCTTCTCCCAACCTCTGACACGACCTTTGACACCTGTCTGACCTTACCCCTGGTCAGTGACCATTGCTGTGACTCACTGATATAACAAGTCCACAATAGGATCCAGTACTATAATGGGAGTCTTAATCATACACAGTCTGTGAACAGCAACGACGTGATACAGTGTGTAGTTTGTTGTTAGTGCCATGCTTCTATGTTTGTTTTTTTTTAAGTACATAGTTTGAACCTTGACACTGCTTTTGCCTCGGCTGGACAAACCAGTGTAAAAGTACAGCAGTAGCACACCATGATTTATCAACAGGCTGCAGAGGAAACACTTTATTTTAAGTTAAATTGTAGTTCAGGCGCTTAGAACTTTTACTTCTTCAAAAACTGTGGGGAGGAGGCTGCAGTCTGTTAATAAGATTTTAAAAAAATTGTATGTTTGTAGTTTAGATCTGGTCCTTCCTTTTTTCTCTGACCTGTAATTTCACGTCGAGTTCAGTTCCACGGTGTTTATCAGTAAAAATAAAAATCAGTGCAAAATACCATTCATCTCGTCTCATTCTCTTTTTTCGGAGCTGCCTGATCAATAACTGCACAGTACGTTGTTGGAGCACTTATGTTTTCATGATGTGAAATGTTAACAGAACTGTAGTAAACAAAATCTACTAAAAGCTGAGTTTGTCAGATATTAACACATCTTTCAACTTTGGATCACTCCAAAGTATTTAAGGATAGGTTCATTTAAATTCAACTTAAGATAATATGAAGCTTCGTCAGTCTGAGTTAAGGTATATTTCCCAAACTGTTTTCAGTGTAAAATACCATTTTAATATAAAATGCCTTTCCACTGCAGCTCAGCACAGAAATGCTTTCTGGGAAAACCAAAGGAAGTTGATGATTGATGAATGACTCCATCACAAACTTTTCATATTGGCATGTGAGTATATTTATTTTCTCATTTATAAGACAGACTTGAGAAGGTGTGAACCTACCCATTAAGCCAAATGTGATCAACAGCCCCAAAGGCATTTTGATGTTGAGAACTAGGAACAGTTCACTGTTTCAATTGGTTTTTGGTTAATTTGATCTCATACAGATGTGTTAGGGAATTTGCACAATCCTCTGCAATAACTCAACTGGTCCCTTCATTATTAGTGTGCCCGTGTCAAAATCTAGTGCTAACACTTGTTTTTTACTGTTTATATTTGTTTATATATTTTTACAATAGTAATTGGATATTGCAAACATCCAAGAAGAGACACACACTGGATGTACAGTAATCTTTTATTTTTTTCAGGAGGCAACTCATGAGAGCATTATTTACAATACTGGGCTGGCAATGGGATCATTTGGTTTCCCTGCTGGGGCTGAATTATAGCACTAATCTGGTCTCAGAAACACTGCTGACATTTTTGAAGCTAAGCCTGAACTTTTCCTTCCAAAATTACACAGATTTTCCATAATAAGAATTTTCAACAGAGCTTTAACTCCGGCTAAATGAAATAATGGATTTGTTGAGCAAAAACAATATCCAGTAGAATGATGAAAGTGCTAACATCTGTGTTCATTTACCACTTTGTGTAACTTCAGTTTACAAAAGTTTTTGAAGCGGTTTCCAACAGTACACTCTCACACGTGCAGTGCTTTAATTTTTAAACCCTTGTAATATCTCACTCAGGAAGTCACCAATCAAAATCAATATTTAACTGTGATCAGGTAGAGAAGCACTTGAAACCAAATTTATCAAAAGTAATTTCCGTTTCAACGTCCGCCAGTGCTGAGCGACAGAGTGCACAACAGCAGCCAGATTCTCTTATAACAGAAAGTGTGACAAGCAACATTCATGTGGAGTTGGCCCTGGTTAACCCTAATTGGCCCTGCTGTGGCAATTTGGACACCTGATAGACAGAAAGTCAAGGATGCGGTGGGATGTGGGAGGGGCGCTACAGAAAACAGAGGGGGCAGAGACAGGCAGTGATGTCATGATATAGTCAGGCTTTATTACTGGAGTCTCTGAAATTTAAAATCATTCAAACATCTGGTCTCTTTGTTGTTTAGCTCCATGCATCCACCAGTCCGTCCCTTTGTCACTTAGTCCATCCTAACCACCTCGCGCGCTCCCTCTCAATCTTCCAGCGCCAGTGTGTTGAGTTCCTCGTCGAGTTCCTCCAGATCTTCACCTGTGAACAGGTTCTCATCCACCGGTACCTCCTCTTCCTCTTCATCCTCCCCTCCTCCGCTCTCCCCTCCTCCCTCTGCTCCCGAGAGCCCGTTGGCCTCAGCGCCACCGCAAGCTCCGTTCAGCTGCTCCTCTGTAGATGGGAGGAGGAGAAAAGAAGAAAAGACTAAATTTTTAAATCATGTTTTGTTTATGTTAATTTGTGTATCAGAAGTACTGACTTTAAGTAAGATTAAAGTCATCACATTATGATTTGAACAGAATCTGTTCACATACAGTTGTTGCCATGTCAGTGCTGGTCCAACTGACCAGCACTGACATGGCAACCCGGCAGAAATCACATTTTCTGATCAGTGAGTTTTTCTTACCATTGCCTTCTTCTGTTGGTTGACTCTTACTCCTGGAGGTGAAACGGTCCATGGATGCTACGGTAATGCCTGTGTTGTCAACCTCTTGTGGAACAAAACGAGATAAGTCTATGTCCTGGATCTCTGTGGTATCAGTCTGAAATAGAGAGATTTAAACTTGTCATTGATTAATTTATAGCCTGAACATACTATGGAGTAAATAAGTGTTCACCAGGTGCAAGTAATTAACAGGAAAATCATTTGCTGCGTCAAAAGGCAGGCAACTGTCATCTTCACTTCCGCTAAAGTCAACATAGGGTGCTCTTTATGGTCCACTCCAGCAGCATGTGGATATTTCTCTGGTGGTAACTTTTGTTTAGAGGATGGAGAAATTCATTTGAATGATTTCAACAATCCCCTCCTCTGTTTTTGTGCCACAGCAGGAACTTCTGTTGCCTCCGTTCACCATGTTCTAAATATTGAAATACTTCTGGCCTCATATTTAAATATTTTTTTAGGGTAACACCGACCTCACAGAGTAACCAAAATAACTCACTCAAACTGGGAAACACTGACAGACTGAGTGCTGACAACACTGTTACACTATTTATATTTTGCTCCAACCATGCAAAGTATGTTAGTCAACTGCAGGAAGTTATCATCTGCTGAGAAGGCCGAGGGCAGGCTGAGTGAGTCAGGCCCACAAATAGATGAGAAAACTTCATAATTACCTCGTTCACCCCATCTTCACTTTCATCGTCAGTATATTGAGTGTCATCGGCTTCAGCATCGTCATCGTCCACCAGCTCTGGACGGAACTCGAACACCTCACGGCCGCTCACCTACACATACAGATATTTGATTAAAACCTGCATTACTGCGAAACATCTGCTTCAGCATCACTGTCAGTAACACGAGACAAAACGTGCGCTGATAGAGTCGCCACAGAAATCTCCATAGACACAAACAGTTATTCAGAATCCACACCAGCTGGAGCCAGACTTACCACTAGTGATTTTCCAGCCTTAAAGTCAGCCTTCTTCTTCTCCATCTCCTCCCTCGCTTTGTCCACCTGTTAATCAACAACAGCCAGTTCTGTTTTTTGTATTTCACCTACATGTATATCCACATAAGATTTTTAAGTTTTATGGTTTAGTCATGGGATGAAATCTTCACTGTCCTGAATCATCAGAAGAGATCACTTCCACAGGGAAATGTAAGGAGCTTTAAATTAATCATCCATGGTGCTGCAAAGACAAACCTGTTTAATGTTAAATAAATGTTTAAACATGTTCCAACCTTCTCCTGCCTTTTCCTCTTCTTCCAAGCCAGGAAAGTCTCCAGGGTGATCCGAGTCACGTTGGGACCCAGAGCTGAACGCTGCAGGGGGACAGGCAGACAGACATCAGGAAGTGGACAGTAAAGAGAACTTCCAGGGTAAAATCAGTCACACAGAATAGTTAGACAGCGTTTGACAGCCCACGATGGTTGGGTTTGACAGACCAATAATCTTTTTTGGGTTTCCAGTCTGTACACATGTATTTATACAACAGGTACAGTTTATACAACTAATCTAAGTCTCTCTGTGTGGTCCTTCTCCCTCAAATTATTAAGCCCATCTCAAATTTATTTTACTGTAGTTTATTTTAATGTGTATGTGTAAGCAGCCGTGCTGTGAGACACACGTGCAAAGCTCCTGTTATGGAATGATTATAGTTTGCACATCAATACTGTGCTTAAGGTATCATCACATACATTCCTTCAGCCCATCTCTTCTAAGCCCTGTATGTTGCTCTTATTCAACCAGAGCCTCCAAATACAAATCAGAGCTGGACTTCAGCTCTGAGTCTAACAGTTTTCTGCATCCCTCCATCCATCCTTACCTCATTTTCTATCAGTTCCTCCAACGAAATTTCCTCCTCTTTCTCCTCCTTCTTCTTGTCTTTTTTCAGTACAAAGCCGGGCGGCAGGGCGTGCCGGTACATGCAGCTATCGCCCCCCGCTGGACACACCCAGAACCAGCCATACTTATTATTCTCTATGGCCTCCAAGAAGTACTTACACACCTGAAGATAACACAGCAGAGTAGATAATGTTACATAGAGTGCAAAGGGAAAACAGACAGCATCTTGAGTTGTTACTGAAGTTACTTAAGTTCAGGTGAATGTGAAGTGGGTCTGCATGATTGAGGACAAACAGCCATGAGATCACTGATCTATTGAATCAGTCACTGACGGGAATTCCTTGCATTTCTTTGCTGTTTTAAATCGCTATGAACAGTGTTTTTTCCTGATTCAGCAAAGAGGCTTAGCTGCTGCCCAAGCAACTAACAGCTAAGCTTTAATTCATGACCAACTCAAGGAATACATCAGGAATCAGAGGATGATATAATTCCGATTAAATCACAGTACATCCACTGTTGCCTGAGTTAGTCCTTGTTTTTACCTTCAGAATTGGTTTTCCCTTCCTCAGCCTTGTCTCCATCCATTTCATCACCTCCAAATGTCCTGAACTCCCTGTCTTGTCTCTAATCATTAGTCTTTATGTCTACATGTCAGGAACAGGGCTGTTTTAATTTCTCTGCATCCAGGTCTTTTCACTCCTCATCAGGCTAAAACGTTTACATCTGCCATGTCAGTTTGGGCTACAGCGGTTAAAACAAACGGTCCTTTTGAGCACTTGACAAAAATGCTGTTTCCCTCCATATATCCACTTCTTTATCTTACCCTGTCTTTCGTCATTGTTCGTTATCCATCATCTGGACAGACTTACAATTTGTGTTTTGGCTTTCTTCTTCTCAGCTTCTCCGTGTTTTTTGTTGACCACCTCCTCCAGCTTCTTCTCGTCCCAGTTCTCCATCGTGTCTAAACAGAACACGACAGGCCTCATATTAAACACAATCCATAGGTGAGTTTAATTAATTAATTAAAACTCAGTGTTTCCCAGTACAGGTGTTAAAAATTATCTGCCTTGTTTCTTGTATAACTAAAGCTTGATAAAACAAATTTGTTTAATTAGAAATACAGAGAAAAAAAGAAACTGAGCGAATATACAACATATATATAAGTCAAATACACTAACCTTTCTCCAGGTCTTCGTCTCTTTCATCCACATAGACGCTTCTCTTCTCACATTTCCTCTCCATTGATAAATCATGGCTGAACTTGCACTTGTCACCTTTAGTACACTGGCCCTGCTTGAAGAACGCACACAGCACTGACTTTGGGTCGACACCTGCAGAAAAAAGAGAAGAGATTAATAATCTTTTCTAATAGAGTGGTCACATTCATCTAACACGCACAAAAACAATCAGCAAATATAATGGCAGTTTTACATGATGAACAACCGACTGTAAGATTAGCTAAGTTCAAACTGATTAATGTTCTGTACAAACTGCATTTTTGTTACCTTTGCTGACTTTCTGGGCAGCAACTACAGGTTTAAACAGCTCATTGAGCTCGTCCAACTCTTTCTTCTTATCAGCTTTCTTCGTGGTCTTATCTGCCTCAGCCTGGGCCATCTACACACAGAAACACACACATGATGAATATATTGAAAGATTCTCTGATCCAATCAAATTAGCTCACAAAGATTTGAATGAGTGGTAAGATGTAGTACACAGAGCAGTATATCCACCACACAGCCAGGCGAACCAAAAACTTTTTCTTGTTCTCCACTCTCTTACAAACGAAGACCGTTTAACAGCTGGTATTTTAAATTATTTGGTAGAAAGACCAGAGAGGACAGTACAGTGTGAAATAGTGAGGCAGAGAGACGACTGTGTGTGATTAGGGGACAGGTCAAGTAAGAGACAGTCAGAGGTATGAAGAGCTGGAGAAAGGAATTGCCTCATAACCTGTCGTGCACTTTGTTGTCCATATTTCACTTGTTGAGTAACGTTCTTGATGTACTTCTGCTGTTTGGCCCCTTTCTTGTTCTTCAAGCCAAATGTCTTGTCCTAGAAAAGTACAGAAACAGGTCAATTAATTATTAGTTTCATAATTGACACTTGATGACTTAAATCGACTTATCTGTAGCACTCATTGGTTCCTACTGAAGATGTATACATATATATCTTAATTACAAAAAAAGGCTCATGAATTTCCTGTAATTGCTGAGACTGGAGACAGTATAGATCAACAGAAGAATGAGATGGATCACACCTTGGATAAAGAGACAATACAGTTCTTTTCATGGTATTTACAGGCAATCATCTCTGTTTAAATCCAAAGACGGCATATAAAGAGTCATCACACTAGTGGCTTTATGATTTATATCACCAAAAGTCAAACTCTTCAGATTCACTAATAAGTTCCAGTACAATCTGTGCCTGAGCGACGCTGACAAGCCGGTATGGTCACACTGACATAGGGATGTGTTTTACGATTAACTTTTTCGAGGGCGACCACCGATACTAACAAATATCTCATTTTCTCACGTTTAGACACTATAAAAGAGAAAAAACACCTGTTTCAACTCGGTGTCGAAACAAGCTTAAATATGTTCCCTGACCTGTCCTACGGCCCGATCAGAAACAGGCCCACCTAGAACAAAGCAACCTATCTAATCACGTAAAGCATCATGTCAAGGCTTCTAATTTTATCTGCTGACTGTAGGAACATATATCAACCTTATTACTGAACAGTTTCCGAGGCGGCACGGCCCTGTTAGCAAGCTTGGCCTGCTGACAGCTGGCTAGCTCACTTCATACTGAGTTATAGGGATTAGCGATTTTGTGAGGAGGCAACTAAATTCATCCTAACGAGTACAGAACAATTAGGTAACATCGACAACTGCCCAGAGGCCAGTGTAACTTTAACAATCACTTGTCAGTACTTGATAGCTTCGGTTAGCACTGAGCGAGTGCGGTACGCTAGCTGGTCAGCTAACGCTAAACACCGACATGCTAACTCGTGTAATTTTTACCTCAATTATCTTTTCCTTTTTCTTCTCTTGGGTTTTTTTATTTCCCGCGGCCTGGGCGGGTTTCTTCGGAGGCATGCTGGCTCAGATTTAGCTGTGTACAAAACGCGCGTAGTTAGCTGTTTAATATTTATTTTGATGTGGTGTTTCAGTTGGGACGTCGGCTCCACATCACCCAGTTGTTGCTAGCACGGCACCGCAACGGCGCCCGTACGCCACATGTGAGTTGTTGATGTTCGATGACGCCATCACGCATCCCGGTAAGCATGACGGGTACTGTAGTTTTTCAGCAAAGTTACAACGTCCTTTACATGGTTTTCAGAATGATTGCAATATTAGGAACTCTAAATTAGGTGGTAAATTTAGATATTTAATATTAAATAAAGTAAAAGTAAAATACCTCAAATATAAGAGAAAGAATAATAGAACAAACTATAAAAACAACAGTGGCACAAATAAATAAACATAGAAACCTGTTAATTAAAGAAAGACCTTATTAAAAGCTAGGTTATGAGAAGAAATTTAGTCCTGCCCGAAGACCTGAGGCTGTGCTCCAGCTTCAGGACGAGCAATAATTCAGCAATGTAACTCTAAGTGAAACAGTGAACTGCTTCAAAGGTCATCAGTGAAAACGAGTGAAGGGAGGCTAAAACAGGGATGATAGGAACTTGTCAGTGATTGTATCATTCTTTCATGCATTCGTTCATTTTGATTTATTTTTTAAAATTTTATATTAACAACATTTCGTAACTTCTTTTTAAAAAATAAAACCTTTATTTAACTGGATATGATTCGAAAGAAACCTCACCAATTACAGCAATTAAGATGACACAGACAATATAAATAAGCCAATAATACAGCGCAGCACAAAAGATTAAGGAAATTATATAATAAAAAGAGTTATACTGGATTTAAAACCTAGTATGTTCATAATATGGGAATACCTGGAGGATGAGGTTTAACTCAGGTTTCGATGTCATTTCATTGCAGTTTTAATATTTGACCGCCAGGTGTCAGTGTTAGCGAGGTAACAGGTTCTCCACAAGGCACGGACTTCGTTAGTGGTCGAGCATGACCAAAATTCCAGCATATATCCTTAGAGAGCAAGGGGCTGGTAGCAGAATGAGAACAAGAATAAGAAACGTAGTCTGTAGAAACAACTGGCTAAAGAATCTAACTGGAAACGAATGCATTGGTATACATTGGAAAAGTCTGGATGATAAAATGATTTTCTCAGTATGCTAGATTTCAAAAAGCATTATAGAGTTGTGAGTATGCGACTATTACAGAGTCACCTACATGCAAAATTCCTTGAAATGCTGTCTGCAGAGCTAATGTGACAAAATTAGGCTACTAACTAGGTCAAGTTTCACTGATACTGTACTTTGTGCTTACAAGTTAGTGTGTATTTTGTCAGTTTTATGCCATACCCTCAAACTGACTGACCTGTAGCAACCAAAAATAAACCAAAAATAAGCAAATCATTCAAAAAAAAAAAATCGTGGCTTGAATCATGGGAATACAGATATAAATGAAATGCCAAAGATGGAGATGATTGCTTCAGGAGAGGTTTACAAAAATACACTACTAAGAAAATTCAATATGCTGCGAGATCCCGAGAGGCAGAAATTGATGTTTCACTTGATTCAGCATGTGACAAGAAATTATGTGAGAAAAAAAGAAACTGTGTCTCTACAGTAGGTGGTTTACAAGTAATTGTCCCTAAAAAAGGTTGTAACACAGCCAGCATCTGGCCGGTGGACATAAGACCGTTTTATTGCCTCTGTTTAATAGTTTGATTGTATAGGCTGCTGGTCAATTAAGACGCCCCTGGTGTGATGTTTATTGCCTGAGAATTGGATGAAATTTTAGACCTGTGGGGAAGCCTTGGCTGTGTAGGTTGTGTGGTCTCTGAGCTCCAAGCGTTTTGGAGGGAAATTAGGGGGTAGCAGAAAAAGAAGAAGAGCAACAACAACAGCAGAAACAACAGTGCTGCAGTCCTTTGTGTTTGAACTCCTACTAAGAAGAAAACCCATTTTGTAACCAGAAGCGTGAGATTGTGTCATGGCTGCAGGGCGGAGAGCCAACCACCAGGGGTTTTACCGCTTCAGCTGCTGATTCAACTTGATTTAATTAGATTTCACTTAAGTTACTAATGTGATTTCATTTGGCACATTTGACATGTGTGGCCTTCATCCACATCCCGTCTCAGTTCGTCGGCCAGTTCTGGATGTGTGTGTGTGTGTGTGTGTGTTGTATAGCAAACTACTGTAAGGCGTAGTCACAAGCCAAAATGGGTCACACACGCCTGCTCCTTTTGGGCTCTCATTTGCTCTCGTGTGTTTTAATGAGCCTTGGTTTTCGGGGGTAAGGGACAACAGTTACTCAGTCTGGGTGCCCACATAATGACCGTACTACCAGTGTCCTTTAATGAGTCCCAGAGTGAGACAATGAATTTACTCCAGTAACAACATCCCTGGCTGCAAACACGTTACCAAGCTGTGTGTTAGCATCCTCTCTGCTGTCTGCGCACCTGCCCCCATACTCTAATGTTACTTTATTTCATTTATGTGATGTGGAGATATTTATTTATCCCACATTTGCCTTGCATGGTGCACTTCCACCTTTCAGCTCAGTTAGCTGAATGCATGTGTGTGTATATAATAACCTACTGTATACTGACACAGCTCCTGACTACATGGCTGAGGGCTAGATTTTAAGACAACAGAGGTGGGTAATATTGCCTCTAGCAAACTTTCTCACTGTGTTTCTGTCTTTCTATTGCTCCCACTCCCTCTTTCTCTCTTTCTATGAGGGTCTTTGTGTCTGTGAGAGATGTCTAATAAATCACTATCTGCTGCAAGACCATTTTCCCTATAACCGCCCTCTTCATATTCATACAAACATCGATCTTTTCTGCAGAGGGCATGCATGTCATGTACACACACACAAATGCAAGCACACACATGAATGCACTCAAATCCGCTAACACCTGCAGGTGGAAAGAAAAAATCTCCTGCCTAATTAGCACAACACAATGGTTGATCTTCTTCCTGTGGCATCTGAGAAAACTCGACACCACACAGCCTATTCCAGTCCAATTTTTCGGAGGCAATAATCGGAAGTGTCTTTGTATTCATCCTGTCTCGGCCTCCTCCTGCTTCCAAGGACAAACCACAGCACCTTGTCTGTGCTGCCGACTGCTGAGCGGGTCATCGGCTGTCAGCTGCTACCCATCAAGGAGCTGCACGACACCAGGGGCAAAGAAAAGGGCAGGAAAGATTGCCTCCAACTAGGCCCACCCAAGCAACTACCTGCTCCAAAAGAAAAAAAAAAGCGTGAAACTTCACTGTAGATGGTAAAAGAGTGTACTGCTGCATAAAGACCCAGACCTCCCATCACCTCACCCACTTTCTCCCTGCACACCGCTGAGATCTCATCGGCCTGTGATGGTCCAAGCAATCCAGGAGTTATTTTGTGCTGAAGTTGTTGTAATTTCCTCTGTTTTTTTTTTTTTTTTTTGGTGAATCCCACATTCCCCTCAACCTGCCGTGTCTACATTTACTTTAAATGATTTCCTGCATTTTCCACAACCCCAAGAGAACAGGTGTGAACTTGTTGTATTTAGCTTTGAGTTTTCTGTTCAGGTAATGAGCAATAGCAGGAGAAGCAGTGATACTGAGAGCGAGAGAACACGTTTTTCTCATCTGAGAAAAGGGAGAATCGTATCCTTTTACTGATAACACAACTCGTCTGCTGAATGCATTGTACTTTGGTCCCTTGAGGCTACTGTCAGTGGAGAGATTGTTGTGTATTCCTCCTCTCTTAGTGGATTTCTTTCTCCCTGTGTGACGCTTGAAAGTCTGTGCGAAATGAAGAGTCTGGAAAGGAGCGCTTTGCTCGATAATCCTGAGGGACTGACACCAAAACAGGATGTTTAGCCTACTGTTGATGTTTTAGATAACTGAAAAAAAAACTGGTGCTGCATTTGTAGCTCTTTTTACTTTTTTATGCCATTGTAGCGCCACTGGATATATCTCATAATACCCACAGTTATCCTCAAAAAAACAGAGCTCCAAACAACTAAATGGGCCAAGAAATTTGAGGTGTTTTCCAAAGTCTATTTTTAAACAATGTTAAACTGTTTTCAGGAGGATTTTTTCTTTAACTAGCTGTCCCATTATTCACTCACCGCAGAAAAAAATGGTTAGACTCCTTCTCACAATTGAATAGAGCTGTTTGTAAACCTTATTACTGTCAGTCATAAGTGCTACCACCAATTCATTTTGGTGGAAGTACTGGCAGCACTGATGACTGAGTTTTTTTATTGCAGTATATTCAGCTATTGACTCCCTGCAGGGTTTTATCAGCTCATCCTTGTCTTTGTGTCATAAAACTGTTGGTTGGTTTTTGTGATTTTACTTGTGTTCCTATATTTTATTGCATTCCTGCAGCGCTTTTTTATTTTGTATTTCGATTCCATCATTTTATTGTTAACTCCATCTGCAAACCGCATTAATCTCAGGGGACAATAAAGATTGAGCCGAACTGCTCTGAGTCATACAGGGAGGAATGGAGGGTGGTGCTTTACTGGCTGATAACTGGAAACAATGGGAACATTACTGAGGAAGGGCATAATATAAAATGAAACCATCTTGCTGCAAGGTCCATTTAGTTGCATTTAGTCTGGGCTTTCGATAATACCACATGATCTTCATTAGCACACAAAGTCAATATGGATGAGAGGTTGTGCAAGTGCAAGTTAAAAAAATGGACATTGGAATGGACATTTTAACATCTCCATGACAACTGGACAAACTCCACCTGCTGATTAAGATCACATGATTTTATCAAAAGGCCCGGAACAGCAGCTGAATGGACCTTGAGATGAGATTGTTCTCTCCACTGCTGGTTCCAAGAATGAGCTTTGAAACCTCATCTTAACAGCCATTTCTAAAGCTGAATATTTTTTGTAAAGCTTTAAATAAAAAGCTGCAAAAAACTTTAATTAGACATTAAGAATCTTTAAATCAAAACGTGTAGCTTGCTTCCAGACATCTGAGTCACATTAACATTAGCATTTATTCATTTGGCAGATGCTTTTGTCCAAAGCGGCATACAAATGAGGATGAATGAACTGACAGTAGATCAAGAATGAGTCTCTGAGAATCACTGCCTCAATGCTCAGTGTCACCTCACAGAAGAGCCACAAGGCTGCAGATGCATGAAGTAACATATAAGACAGATGTCTTTGTAGAAAGAGCAGCAGTAGGATCAAGAGATAGAGGGAAAGAGAAAGGGCACATTAGGTGAGTATTACTCTCAGAAGAAGTAGGTCTTCTTCTGACAGGGATTCATCTCACCGTACCAAGTTTGGTAACCTTTTCTGGCCTCACACTGACGGTGGGACCGGCCAGTGTTCATTTGCAGATCGTAGAGAACGAGAACCTGAATGAGGGAGTTCAGGTAGGCGGGTGCTGTGCTGTGCATTAAGTTCAGGTCACTAATGCTTGCTGCATTAGTGACCTGAACTTAATGCACGCAGCAACAGGGAACCAGTGGAGAGTAATGAAAGGTGGAGTGACATGAGCTGTGCTTGGCTCTCTGAAGACCAGATGTGCTGCTGCATTTCGGACCATGTGCAGTGGTTTTGCTGTGCAGCCACACAAGCAGGGAGTCACAGACAAGAAGCTGACCTGCAACTCAGACCTGCCAGAGTCACCGCTCAGAGCTTTCATTTTTTTCAGTGACTCAAATAGTAGTCTAAAAATCTAGTGTTGTGTTCATTGATGCCTGTGCTGCTGTTGCATCAGCTGATGATTAAGCAACAGCAGGTTGTGGAGATGATGTGGTAAACTTTAATTTCATCTTTTCACAGCTTTTAGGTGCTGACCGAGACAATAAAATACCATTTCCATTTGGTTTCCATCGTGTCAAACCCTATGAAATATGTGTTTATTAGTTCTCTTTACGATGTCGTTTGTAGACGCAGTGCTTTGTTTTCTGTCACAAGCTGTTGATTGAAGCTGGCATTAAGTGACGTGTAGGTTTGTGCTGAATTGAAATGGAGAGGAAACCACACTCTTGGCTCACACCAGCACCATGTTAGTCAGGCTTTGGACACATGCCGTTTCACCGGTTCGACAAACAATCAAGCCAATCAGAGCTTTGCATGATTAAAAATGGTGACATTATTTTCCTGCACTGGAGCCAGAAAAATAACGACAGAAAAAAATCCCATGAACATGGCAACAAGTGTTCCATGCAGCTTCAGGAGTTGTTGTAAGGTGACTTACAGAAAAAAGAAAAAAACTTTAGAAAATCATCTGATATGACTGAAAGATCCAGGACAGGTACCAAATGGGGCATGAGGTGAGACTTTTGTCACTTTTGTTTTGTCAGCTGCTGTTTCCAAGGTCAAGAATGAACTTAAAGCTTCAACTTTTAAAGCGACATTAGAGTCTGTAAATTGCTCAGGAAAAAAAATGGAGGTTTGAACATCCACAATTCCATGACGGCCATAGGCAAACTCCAGCTGTTGAGGAAGATCACGTGATATAATTGAAAACACCAGAACAGCTACTGAAAGGATCTTCTGCGGAGATTAATTAGGGCAAAATTACACAACACCCCCTGAGGCAGAAAAGTTCAAATGAACACGATGCCACACTCAGTTATGAAAAATAATGCCAAATGTTGCATACACGACCACAGTTAATGGGGTTGATTGATGGGGTTTTCCCTCACATCAGCCACTTGTCAAGACTATAGAATCTCTTAGATTAGATTACGTTTGACAGATTATTAAATGGCTTCACGTTAAAAATGGATGTGTTGTCTCACTGTCAAACGCTGCAGCTCTCCTTCATTATTGATACCAAAAGACACAGTTAAGAATCATGAACCAAAAACTACTGAGCTCCTCCTTTTCAAACGGATTCGGTAAACGAAGTGTTCATAAAACGCTGCAGTGAGAAGGAAAAAGGGTGATGCAGAATAAATACTGTATGAGTCTCTACAAAGAAGCCATGTTTTTGTTTGATTCAGTTCTTAGTCCAGATTATGGGAACAGAGTGTTCACAGATTACAAATTGCCAAAGATAGTTAGATTCCGTCTCTTAAATAAAAAATGAAGACTTTAGTTCCAAAATTAGACATCCACTGCTTGGAAAAAGACGAAGATATAAATATATATTTTACGCCTACCAGCAGATGATTGCTGGCAGTAACGTCAGTACTATTAAGAGTCGTGTCACGTTTGCTCAGCAAATTGTTACGATTTAAGGACTTAATAAACTGTGTTTCTGAAATATTAACAGATGAATTTCAGACAGTAAAGACAAATTTATTGCAGCTTGAAATGAAACCTGTAAATCAGTTTCAGATCCGTGACTGAGGCTTGTGTTATTGCCAATAAAAGAACACAGATGATCATTTCACCTGCTGTCATTCACAGCTTGTTGGAGCCTTGCAGGCGTGTTAATGCTCTTTTGTTTTTATAAAGGCAACATGGAGGATAATTTACACACATAAACTGTTAGTTGAAACTTTGAATAAATGAATGGAGTCATGGTTTTCTGAAGTCCAGTCACGTCCTGTGTGAACGGCGTGCAGCTCAATTCAAACTATTTTGATTAGAGCTGAAATGAACCCTGCTTTAATGATCGGAGCGTTTCAGTTAAGATTTGCAATCAACTAAATGGCTCAGTTTAGAACAACTGAAATAAACCAAATAATTAATTTGGAAACGTTCGTAAAGCGCTAAAAGATTAATTTTGAGAGTGGCAAAGAAGTAAATGATTCATCTGAGCAGAAGTGGAAGGAGCTTAATGTTGAATGGAAGCAAGTGATTCATTCAGAGGAGTCAGTTCTAAATGACTCTGAGCCAGTTTCATCCTGAAGTTAAAAATAGACTTTCTGTGGTTGAAGAAGATCACACACACACACACGCACACACACACGCACACACACACACACACATGCACAGATGCTCACATGGTACACATACTGTCCCCATGCACATGCACACACACACATGCAGATATACACAGACAAATGAGGCTACAGAGACCTCAAAACACCACAATTACATTTTCTGGATTTTCAAAAAAAAAAAAAAAGAAAGAAAAAAACTTGCTTACACACACACAGACAGTGTCACACTTTCCATCACTAGCTTTCTTTTTTGTTCTCTCACTTGCTGACACACAAATACACACACACATGTTCTCTGACACAATCCCACTCCCTCACACACACACACACACACACACACGCACGCACACGCACACACGCACGCACACGCACACACACACACACACACACAGAAGCACACACACACGCTCTCTCGCGCTCTGGCTCATGAATTAAAGAGCAGAGCTGGTCCAGGGGGAAGAAATTATTCAGGCAGATCTGCTCTCTGACAGAGAAGTGGGAGGGAGGGAGGAGAGGAAAGAAGAGGAGAGAGAGAGAGGGAGATGGAAGAGGGAGGTGAAGAAGGGAGGGAAAAAGAGAGGAAAAAAGAGGAGAGAGAAAACAGAAGGGAAGAGAAGAAAAAGGCCGTTAATAAGGAATGCACTGATTTGACATAGAGAGGCGATCAAACCCCCAATGGTGTGTGTGTGTGTGTGTGTGTGAGATAGAGAGAGAGAATGTGTACTTCTTCATTGATTGTGTGTGTATAATGGATGTGGGGGGCGTGTATCAATTTCTTTCTGTGTGTTCATGTTCAGTCTTTGCATCTGTGTGTGTGTGTGTGTGTGTGTGTGTGAGTTGAAGCCGCTTTCATGTCATTGGATCACAAGCTTCTTTTGCAGTGTAACATCACATGTTGCTTTGAAACACATTAAAACAGGTGATAAAAGATGCTTTCTGTCTGAGCCTCCCGATGAGGTGAAAATTAAAGGCTGACTGTTAAACCTGCTGAATATTCATTTACTGTAACTGCAACACGCAGACACGTGCACATTCAGATATAACAAAATGGAGCCAAACGTACATGCATGAAAAAATTAAAAGAAAGCAGATCCTGATCCGATAGGGACCCTAAAACAGTCAGAGCTGATCTGAAAAGACCCCAGGATGATTAGACCTGATCCAAAATATGGTCCTGAGGACAGAGAGAGCCCAAACACAAGGAACAATAGAAATATGATATGTGTGTTTGCATGTATACAGCATTAAAATCCTGTTTATAATTTAATGCATCAGTGGTAACAAATCAGTGATGTATAATAATATAATGCTGACAGGGTCCCTTCTGCAGAACGAACACTTTCACTTCTAATACTTTAAGAACATTTTCCCAATAATACTTAAATCCTTTAGGGCCAGGACTTGACTTGGGACTTGACTCAGGTCTTCATAGACAAGACTTGAGACTTCCGACTCACAAAAGGCTCACTCTGTCTCACCTCTGCTGGCAGCAGCATGATGTGCCACCAATTAATGAGAAGCCGCAGTCGAAAAGAGCAGCAATGCATGTCATTTAGCTTTACACTCCACACTCCTACGTCTGTCTCACCTCAAAAATGACATTTCCTCCTCAGATGATTGTAATATATCATGTGATAATTGCTGATAAAGCATCCACCAAGGACATCGCACATGTTGATACACAGATTTACAGCAGTGAGATATTTAGATGATTTGCAGTACAATCGTGCAGTTCAAAGTCCTGCATTCTAACGGTGCATACATTCTTACAAAAACATACTTAGAATTACAAAAGCAAATCTAGTCATTATGCAGCGTGGACCCTGTCTGTGTTATACTTCTATATGTTACTTGTTTGTTACTATTGATGCATTAAACATTTTGATATCGTAGTTAGTCAAGGAAGAACCAAATTCTAACTGCTTATCATGCTGTTTGATGGTTCAATAATTATTAATGCATCACATTTTATAAAGATTTCATTTATTTTGTTCGTAAAGCTGCCGTTTCTAAAGTATCTGGTAATTACAGCTGTCAAACATAATGGACAACATTTTCCTCTGAAATGTTGTAAAGTAGAAAGTGGCATAAAATAGAAACACTCCAGTGCAAGTACCACAAAACTGTACAGTATTTGGGTAAATGTTCTTCATTACAGTCCACCACTGTAGACCTGAGACCCACAGCAATGCAACAAGAGCCCACATGACCCAATTAGACTGAATAGAAAATACTAGAAAACAAGTGGACCACTGCCATAGAGGCCCTGGGTATATTCATTTTTTATGTTTTCTTTTCATGCCATTACAAATATAATAACTTCGGCCAAAACTATCCTTTTAATTCTCTGCCTTGTAAGTTGTAATTAAGAAAAACTAAAAAATCTATTTAGTATCTCATAGTTCTGTCTTGCTGTGAATATCTAAATGATAAATGATCAGTTATAATCTTTTGCTCTTCATTATTTGTCACTGTGGTGTAAACTGTTTTGTTCCTGTCGGGATCCCATAAAAATGATGACCCTGCTTTTTCCAGTGATCTGATTGGTCGGTAGTTTGGCCTGGGGGACAGGTGTTCGTCTGCTCTCTCTGGAGGTAACCTGCCCAGGAGCAGGTTAGGTGTGCAGCGTATGGCGATGCGACCCGGAAGGCAGTGAACCGCCGTCGTCACACAGAAATGGCGGGATTAAACCCAGGTTAAACCAGAAGTTTGCCAGATAAGTTAATTAGTTAGATAACCACAAATCGCACAGGCCTCAGGTGAAGCGGATTAAAAACTGAGTCAAACAGTCCGGACTGGGTTAACTGGTTTTTCAGTGTGGGTAGTAGAAGTTACCGGATTAATTTGGAGTGGAGGACTCATGTCAACATCTTCTCGACCAACAACGAGTGGGACATCATTTGTCAGGGATATTTACCGCTACAGCTCCACAGAGGAAAAGAGAATGAGGCTCAGCTGCAGGTACTGTGAGTGAAAACCACCTGTGCGTTTGTGTGTGTGTGTGTGTGTGTGTGTGTGTGTGTGTGTGTGTCTGTTTGTGTTTGTGCGTGTGTGCGTGTGTTTGCTGCTGTTTAAATATCATGAGTTTAAACATCCCGCCGTGGATGTGTGTTTTCCCCTGCTCTCTGTGCAGTTGTTGGTGTTGTACAGGTTGTGTTGTGTGCTGTGCTTGGACACTGAAGTTGTTACTGCAGACAGTGAACTGGGGACATTCACTCTGTGAATTTACAGTTTACTCAGTTTTGCCTTTAGTGGTTCTTCAGTTACTTGTTGCCAGTGTGTGATTGGTGAATGACTGCAGCCTGTGCAGGAAGACAGGGCCCGTGTTTATCAAAGTGTTAAAAGAGACATTTTCGTCTTAAGTGAAAGATAAAAGGAAAAATCCTTCACTTTTGTTTCTGCTCACAGACTTAAGAATTAAAAAGTTTTATCATTCGTCTCTTATTTGCATTTGAACATTTGATAGGATGTTACACCACTTTTTCTTTTCTCTTTTTTTTCAGACATTGATTTGATTTACAGTCACTGTCTAAACAGGTTCATTGTCTGCACTTCTCTTTATTATATGATTTCTCTGACGTACCTTGTCTACCATCAGCAAAAAAAAAAAAATGTCTTGCAGCAGAATTTTGTTTCCATTTCAGCCTATTTCCTATTATTTCACCCCCCATTTAAATATTAATTCATTATAAATATATTATATTGCTCATTTCCCATGTTAATTATTCTCAGTGATTTTCTCAGAGATGTTCCTGCAGAATAACATTCCACTGAAAAAACCACAAGGATTTTTCAGAAGCGTGTACAGTATGGAACATGTAGGGTCAGTCTATAAGTCTGATTGGCCATCCCTTCTCTGAGCACACATGTGATGTGAGAATTGCTCTTAAGTTATTTTTACACTTTGCTGTAAGTAGGAGGAGGTCATTTGATAGATGTGTCTTATTTCTCACACTCAGCCAGGAACTTTTTACTCTGGTTTGATAAACCTGGGCCCTGATGGTTGGTTGTGAGATTTCCTTTCATTGCTTTTTGTGTGTTTGTTTTTGTGTATAAGCTGAGCTGTGTAATGGAACTGGATGCTGTTGGTCTTTTTTGGCTGTTTTTGTTGCTGTACATTAGATAAGAGGAATGTGTCAGTTGTGTCACATCATTGCTCATTTCAGAGTCAGTTTCTGGTCACCTGTTGAATGTGGGTCCAATATTCACTCCCTTTTAACTCCTGGGGGAGATTGGTTCATCAGCTGGTCTCTGACTGTGTCCGTCTCCTGTTTGATGCTGAGCAGGTAGTGGTCTGTGTAACGTGACCCCGTGGGATTGTGTATAAACAGCACACGACTGCAAGGACATTTCGCGTGTCATGTCTACGCATTTTAAGTTTTTCACGTCATTTAACCTGTTTTGGTTTGGGTTAGGACTGATGTGGTGTGAAATGACTGAGGTTGACTAAAGCTGAGGGAAGCTGCAGATTCAGGTGATAATTCTCTGCGGGTTCATCGCTGCGAGTGTGACCTTTCACATGATCACTTTGCCATTTGATAAACTGTTTTCAGAAAAGTGTAGCTCTGAATTAAAAGGCCTTTCTAAAGGATGAAACCTGCACTTTCTTCTGTGTTTCTCAACAAATGTTAACACATGATATAGTGTATGTGTTTCTGGCCTAAGAACACACAAACACAGAAGCACCTTGACATTTTGTGATTCTCGGTCTCGATGTTCAACATTTCAGGTGTAAGAGCAAAATTCAAATGCTGCTAATTGAACAGTCACAAGGGAGAAGCAGTCACTTCCACGAGTACCCAACATGTCACTGCTGCAGCTGCTAATGACTCCTGAGTGATCACAGTCAGCGAATGCCTCAGCTTGACAGCCGGGCTTGTCATGGCTGATCAGAGGTGCAACACAAAGAAAGAGATTGTCAAAATTTCGATGCTGATGTCAGAAGACATCGGAAATACTTTTTTTCAGTGGAACTCCGCAAGGACAAAACAAAAGGGCAACATTCCCCGTCTTGTAGTGTTGACACACACAATGATCCACTTTTAGATATTTTTAATAATTTTCTTGTACTGATTGAAAGAGTCTAAAAACTTTTATTTCTGAATAAAAAATGTTATTTCTGATTTATTTTAAGAGCAAAAATGAAAGATATGACAAATCACAGGATGTTATTGATCGTGATTAATCACATGACATCTCCCTGAATATGTTAGACAGTCGGCCAACCAATGAGCTGCACCAGTTGCACTTAACTAATTAGCTGGTGACTATTGCTTTGTAGTTTCTGAGCCTCATTCAGATTCACCAGATGAGTTTTTGAGAGTGGCAGGAATTTCACAGTGAGGAGGCAATAGAACATAAAATCAATTTCTATTTGTTTCATCCTGTTCTGAGTGTTTTTTCTTTTCTTTTTTCTGACAGAAACTCAAGGTTGGCATGCAATGGCTTTTTCTGCAGCTTTCGGTATCAATATGTGCACACAGGGGAACATTACTCTTGGAAAGTATGACCCTGGGCACAGAGTGAAATAATATTACATGTGTCTACTACTGCATTTTTATACATATGTCCTAGAAGTGTTGTTTTTTTCTATGTTTTTAAAATAAATATAGGTGACTGTTGGTCCCCAGACTAATACAGCGGCTGATTATTCCTCCACTCCTGCAGAGAAACGTTAAAATGTCCTGCCAAAGCCAGACAGAACATTAAATCCATTATGTTGTTTTTTATCTCCTCTTGCTTATGTTTTTTTCATAAAACCAGTTGTTTTGGATTGCTCTTTTGAAACCTCCCTCAAGAGCTACAATCACACTGCCCTTGACTGAGGTATTTCACCTCCAGCTGCTCCATCAGAGCTGCAGAGCCCCGTCAGCCAGCAGGGTTGAAGTGGGCTGCTCTCAGAGCTTTATATCCAGAGCTGATCTGCAGGATCAATATCTGGACCAATCACTGCATTTTTTAATGATTGCTATTGGCTAAGTAAAGCCTGCCAAATCCATTTTCAGCGGCTGTAACCCGTTGCGCTCAAGGTACCCCCGGCCAAAAAAAACGTTTAATTGTACTGTAAAGTACAGTTACACAAAACGCACAGTAGCTAGTGATTTCACTGAGCTATCCACACTGTGTTCTTCACTGGGGCAATACAAACAGAACACTGTGGGTTTAAAAGCAACCGTTTCTCTGATGAGCTGCTGCTGCTTGAAACCTGCATTTAATCTTACTAGTGAGAGTTTTCTGCAGTGTATTATGTTGGAGACACATTGCCTTGTCTGAGATGATGAGTGCCTTCTTTAACACCAGGAGATATGATTATGTGAAAAGCAGAGTTTCAGGGAAAGACGGCACAGGCGCTGTATGTTTATCTAGTGAGTAAGAAAATGTTAAAGCCTCTGTAACCTCCGTTCATGGTAAACCTTGTGGCGTTTAACACGAGACACCGTTGTTTGTGTCGCATTCCCAGCCATGTGTTTATTATTGTAACCATGACGACAAAGAACGCCTGACCCTAGTGGCCCCAAACCGCCATGTTCCCCTGAGTTATGATCTAACCTTAAACCTAACCAATTTACTTTTGTGAGTGAACTTCACCAAACCTTACGCATAGTTTTGTCACATCATTATAAACAGATTTATTATGCAGCAGTGATCTGGAGCAGTTCTGGGAGGCACAAACAAATGGTGTCCTGCTGATAGGGCCGTCAGATCGGGAAACATGAGCACGGCATTTTGACATTTAATTTGTAGGACTTGTTGGGCTGATTATAAAGCCTGCTGAGACAAACTTGTGGCTTGGACCATGTAAATAAACTTGACTTGATAAATAACCGTAAGCTCTGCATACAGAAGCCCAAACCCTAAACCATGTAAAATGTGTGGAAATACAGTTCTACAGATGATCGGTACCAACATGAGGTCAGTTAACTTCCATTCAGCAGAGGAACAGGTGTGTGTAAAGAAGTCATAGCGGCTTGTTTGATACAGAGACATCGCTTGTTTTGATTCGTTTACAAACAGAGAATTTTCAGTTTGACAAAGAGCAAAAATTCAATATAGCAGAGGTTTTTCAGGCACTTCCATCTTTTACGAGCAGCCACTGTTGCTCTGACCCTGATTGATTCATCTGCCAAAGACAAACTTTACTGCCATTTTCATCTTGACGGGCTGTAATTTTGGACCTCGCCCGTAACCACGAGTGTAATTAACATGTCTAGTTTATACCGAGGATAATAAAAATAATGTCAGTTGCTCTTGTGGTATAAAGGGGTTTTCAGAGAGGACAGGCAAAAGCCAGTCAGTAGTTAAATAGCATAGAGTACAAACGAGAGGGCAGGAGAAAGTAACCCCTCACATTATGGACTTAGCGTAATGTTTGAAATTGTCATACAGTAGTAGTGAGACATATACACAAATGCATTTTAAATCCTCCAATCCACGACTGTGCGGCCAGTTTGGTTTCATTTTGGTTTCAAATAGTGACTTTCTGGGTAGATATCACTTCTTCTCCTGCGAGGCCTGGATGCTGTACCTTACGTTAAATTTTAAAAGATCAGAAACTGGAGTGTGTTCCTATTTTACTGCTGCAGTTTCATGGTAATCATCAATCATGGTAAATACTGGGACCACAACTCTCCATTCACCTTGGATGCCCCCTTTACTTTTCTGTGTATGGAGGTTTTGTCACAGTGCACCATGGGTCTGTCGGCAATTCATCACGCGCGGTACGCAATTCATTTTCAAGTAAAAGAAGAAAACTTAGACTCAGACAGTTAGCGTGTCCACTGCAAAGTGTGAAAAGCCCCTGGGAGTGATGAGGAAAGTTTTCAGCTGTTTGTTGATGCAGGTCAGACACTTCTGGTCCTGAGGAGATTAAACACTGAGACGTGGCTCAGACAGGGGCTGGTGAGGGCACCGCAGCAACCCCACCTTCAGGTGGCCGAGGTGGATTATTATTATTATTTTTATTATTTTGCTGTTGCATTAGACCCCACTCTCCTGGTGCCTGTCGCCCACAACAGGCCTGTCCTTTTTAACGTCTGTAGCGTCCTGTAGTAATATGTCAGTAAGCCTGTTGATGCGCTGTGTCAGAAGGTTTGGACTGGACTCAGGCGGCATTGTGTCCCGGTGCTGTTTCCCAAATGCAGGGTTTATCTGAGAGCACCTTAAGGATCATAACTGCTGGGCCTTGTGAGGTTTTATCTCTTCAGCAATTTCACAAATAATTGTGGAAGTTTTAAGACAGCAAAGTACATATAAACAAGTTTCCTGGCTGCTCGCATTTCTGTCCCCATCATCACCCATCTCATTACCTGCAGCATTATTCATCAATACTCCCACCTCGATCCCCCTCTCCCTCACCAGCAGCACACGTATACCCCCACTGGGAAGGATGGCAGCCTCTGACAAGTCCCAAGTAAATGGGCACCTCATCTTAGTGTGTGTGTGTGTGTGTGTGTGTGTGTGTGTGTGTGTGTGTGTGTGTGTGTGTGTGTGTGTGTGTGTGTGTGTGTGAGACAAGTGCTGACAGTCCAGGATCCTGGCCTCGTACAAGGTCAGCATCTGTGAGCTTCATCAGAGTGTATGAGTGTGTGTGATTGTGTATGCGTGTGTGTGTGTGTGTGTGTGTGTGGGTACAAACAATATACCACCTGTGCCCCCCTGCCATGTCCGCACCCAGCAGATGCTCTGAAAGTCAAACCCAGTGTCTCTCTCTCACACACACACACACACTCCCCTAGTCATGAGTACCATGCAGAGTTATCAAAGTCAGCCGAGGTTAGTTGTGGTGTTAAGAGTCTGATAAATATGATAAAATATGGACCATAAATTCAGCTCATATGGAGGTGTGGGGGGGGGGGGGGGGGGGGGCGTATGGACCTAACACTGGGATCAGAACACTGTCCATTATGAATCTGAAGTCAATGTGGAGGCTTTGCTCTTTTCATCGATGCTCATCCTTCAACACACTCTTATTTTAGTATTAAAACTTTCTTTTCTTGTTCAAACTTGCACCAACAACACCACGTCTAATTCCTTGTATGTGTAACATACCTGGCAATAATGTTTTCTGATTCTGATTCTGATTCTGAGAAAATGTTTTCATAACGGAGAGGAGTCTACAAAAACTAAAACCCAGCTCGTTGAGTCTGGAGTTTCACTTAAATGTCACTGTCTCCATCAAAGCCCAGGCCAACACTTCCGTATGAATTTACTTCAATCAATTAATGATATTATTGAAAATAAAAACGGACAAAATTGTATTGTCATTCTGAGAGGACTGAATGTTGATTGTGTTTTCCTGGCAGGTCAGGACAGAGCCTTCTCTAGTAACAAAAACGAGACACAAAAAATTGATTAGAATTTTATTAACACTTGAATAAAAGCGTTTGGTATGTCAAGACAGAATGTTTGAATTTTAAGCAGGGCAAAAACAGCACAACTCGACAGGAGGCAATACTGTGACAGCAAGAGCCAGAGGGAGGCATTATTGTTATTGTCGCCCTTGGTGGTGACTCGCTCGCGGTGTTGCATTGCTATTAGAGAGCAACATAAAAATAAAATCAGATTAAATGCACATAACAGGAGGCAAACTCTCCAACTGGAGTTAAGTTTATGACAAGCTTGTGTCATTTACCGTGACTACATGATTTATTTGTCCTCGCTGGGAGTGGAGGGGGCAAGCTGGGAGTTTTCTAATTCCTTTCTCCATCATTTCTACAGCCATCAGTCAAAGCTGCAGAGAGCAGCGGCTAAATGTGAGCGCTCGATAAATGGGTTGTTACTGCTGCCAAGTTACATTTGGAGCCTTTGTTATTTCAAGCCTTGTTTGAGATACGTTTTGAACTTCTGCGTTCTTGTTTTATCCTTTTAAAAAGACTGACAGTTCTATTTTTTTTTGTGTGTGTTTTTTTTTTTTTTTTTTTGTTTATTTCCCACTCTGTGGTACCACAGGCTGGGTTGTGCCAGGTTAGTCAGCAGTTCTGACTATGATGAAAATTAAGGTAAACTAGAACCACATCTGTCCAGCTGTCCCCTGCTCATCCAGTGCTCGATACAGCATGTGTTGGGCAGAGTGCACCCCGAACATTTTACTGCATGGTGGACACAGATATACAGACGACTATCAACATTCAGACTGACACCTGAAGCTAATTTAGACTCATCAATCAACCATGTTACCCAGAAATGAGGTTTATGTACAACTCGTTGGAAAAAGCGAATATGCTTTGAAGGAGACATCATGTCGACCTGATTCCTTTTTCTGTTAACACAATGATGAAATGTTGTTAATTAACAAATCTGGCAAATAACATGAATTTGTGTAAGTTCAGGTGTGTTTCCATTCTCAGATCCCACTAACACAGTTTATTACTCATCATTCAAACCCCTGACCCTTTTGTTCAAAGCTTCAAACTGTGGTTGTTGGACATTTCATGAAAATCTATTGAAAGATGGTATTTTAATTATTAAAATAAATAAATTATCTAATCGGGGCTCACTCACACGTTAATATAGGGTCAGCAGGGCTTAATGTAGAGCTGGGTGTTCTTCAGTGTTCTTCATAAAAAGCAAAGCAGGGTGAACTGAAAATAACAAAACAGAAAGCTAATTAATTTTTTAACCCTGCAGACAGAGATTCTTCTGAATACATTGACTAAAGTGCTGGATACAAATGAATGAATGGAGAGAAATGATTTATGTTGGAAAAATCAGTTTACTACTAATGTACTAATGTACTTCATACATCATACATCATACTAAGTATGAATGTGAAGAGTGAATAGTATTTGGTTCTACTCACAGGAGTGAAAGTAAAAGCATTTGATTAACTTTCTGAACCCTGTAAGTCACCGCATACCTCTCTGAGGATTTAAGATGCTGCAGAGCTGTCCTCACCTGGTGGGAGACCCCAGCAGGTGAACGAACACACGTGGGAGGTGTGGACATGTGAAGAACACTTTAAAAGACTTTTTTCAAAGACACTGATTAGAGTTGAACTTTTTGTGACACATTTAGTTTGGGGATCTCCAGAGACAGAGATAATGTGGTACCGCAAAGAAACAACACTGCTCACCCATTAACCTGTTTCCTTCTTAGTATGGGTGGACGTTTATGTCATATTGCAGTTACTTTGATTATCCCTTAATCTCAACATGCAGCGCCATCACCAGGCTGTGGTTTAGGTTTGGTTTACTTTAAGCAAAGATTTGGGTTAAATGACTCATTTGTTAAGGTTATGGATCAACTGTAGTTACAGTTAAACAAAACTAATGTTGACGGTTGGTAGGGAAGGGGAAACCAGCAGCAGTCTCCCCCAGAAAAGTCCCACATATTATTGACCTGTCCACTGACCCCGGCCACTAGAGGGCTTTGTCACTTGAACATGAAAAGTTACTGTCTTCAGGAGTTTTGTCCTAATTAGCAGAGCCACTAGTTTGGCAGTGGGCTCATAGTTGTGTTAATTTAGATTTGAAGGAAAGTTTGTTGTGTCTGTGTAAAATAGCAGCTCAGTGCAGCTTCACTCTGTTTGGTTTTCCTGCTGTAGGCACAGCAGACATCAGCTTCCTAAAGATGGGGCAATATTCTTACATCCACAACACCCGTCCACCTCCTGCACCGACACCACACACTGCTCTGACCTTGTCAACCGAGTTATCCCTGTCTCACCAACACACACTCACACGGGCAGAATCTTTTCCCAGTTTAATCCCCTGGATGATCCGATTTTTAGCTTGTTAAAACATAAGTAGAAACAGGGAAAGTGTTTAGATGTTGTTACTGTTTAAGTAGTGAAGGTAAGCGGGAGGAAGAGGTGCACCCTCCCTGCCAGCATGAACACACATCTCATACACACTCTGTAGCTCTGGTATTCTGTTTTAAGCTCACAGATTCCCCACCATCTATTAGTATATTCTCATACTGACTTGACCTCATATCAATTATTCATTTAGCCCACAAAAAAAAAAATCTCACTCATGAGCTTAAAACTTTTAGTCACAGCGTTAGCACTTCTGCTGGGGCCAAACTTTAACTTTGGATGAGCAATATTTCCCCCTGATGTCAGGCACATAAATTCAGGTTCTCCTCTTGTTTTCTTTTTTCTGTCTCCTCTCGTCCCTCTTGTTTTCTGCCATTACTTCTCTTTGATTTGTCCCCTCTGTTTATCCCTTCTTTAAATGTCCACATCTGACTGTGTGGACCCGTTTAACGAGCACGTCCACAGTGTTTATTCAAAATCTGAAACATTATACTCGTTTAAAAACCAGGAATTCTGCTGCTGTTCAAAAAGAAGAGGAAACTTTCTGCAAATGATGACGTTTCCTTTCTCAAGCTTTCGCTTTTTCTTTAAAACCATTATCACAAGGAGGCAGATCAAAGCTTCTTAAGGAAGCCTTTGCCATTAGTAGATACTGTGTACTGTAAACCCCATTTTTGAGCAGTGTTCTGAAAACATCTAAAGAAATGAAGTTGCTTGTGTTAGCCTGAAATTCTCGGAGTGACGATGAGAGGACGAATGTGTGAACAATCTGGGAGCTGCCGACGTGGAAAAAACGTTTGAAGATAAACAACAAGCTTCAAAGACCCCGGCTGGATTTGAACTTCTCGTCTACAAAACTGTGTCCATACTGCAGAAAATTAGTTCTTTTATTGAGGCTTAATGTAAAACAAAGAACTACATGGACGCTGCTGTGAAGGTTTAGGGTGTTACGATGGTGTTGTGTCACGATCTGTTTCTTCAGTCCCCCTCGGTCCTTGTCTCAGCTCCTTTTCATGTTTTGTCCCCAAACCTGTCATTCTCCTCCTGCCCACCAGATGCCCCCAGGCTTTCTGTCTCCATATTCATCTGCTCACCTGTGTCTGATGCTCTATCACCTGAGCTTCCCTGCCCACTCACACACTTGTTCCTCACTTCCCTCATCTGCCCCCAGTACTTATACCAGCCCCTCTTCTGCTTCTGCTTACCTTTTGCTCTGGCTACCTGTGTTTGGATTCCTGTTGCCTGTACCGTTCTGCTTTCCTGCCCATCTGCCTTTAAGCCTGTTTTCATCTATTAAAGATAACTTCACTGCATCAGCCTGCCTTTGTGTGTCTGCGTTTGGGTCCTCTCCCTTCGCTGTTATCAGCAGATCCTGACATATTGAGACTCAATGTTTGGTTATCATCAAAAAAAAAAATAAGGCCTCAGCACACTCATTGACCTAGTTTGTGCTTTGACTTTGACACTGGAGACCAGGTTTTGCATCTTGAGTCTCGTGTAGCTGCACAAGGTTCAGGCAACAAATGCACTTTGAATGCACTAAGGTGAAGAGATGATTGTGTTTTCTCTTCAGTGTTTATAAAAACATGTTGTGTCTTGTGCTTCACTGTAATTTTGGACTTTTTAAATATTAAACCAAGACCACAGTCTGTGCCTTAGTACACTTTGTAAGAGCAGACGTTGTAGAACAAACAAAGGCCTTGTCAGTGAATGTTTTTCAGCTACGTTCAGTGTAAACATTTTGCGAATTGTCAGATACATTCATTAAAATCACTTCCTCGTTTTGTTGATAGAAACATAGTCCCAGCGGCCATACGTGTCGTCTGACAGAGTAAGCATCAGTAGGTTTGTGGCACAAACTGTAACTAAACTACTGACATTTAAAGTGAGAAATTCATGTTTTTAACTTTGCTGCCACACGTGGCCCTGATCCTGTCTGATGCTAGTTTTCCCAAAGTTTTCCCTGACCTGACCTGTTGTGGATTAATGACTTATTTGTTTGGAGGTGTGAATAATTCTGGCTTACTGTGCATTTAGGGACAAAACGGAGAGAAAAATTCATTTTCTGTGTAGGTGGCTCAGTGTAGACATCGGCTGAATCTGAGGAATTTGTCTTTGAGTCAGGTTTGATTGGGAAGTTGAGAACCAATGAGATTCAAACTGAGATATTAAGAGTGACAACGTAATGCCAACGTCGAACAGAAAACAGCCCGAGACACAGAGTTTATGACTGTCAGTAAATTGATGTTGGCATCTGACAGACGCCAGCTTCAAAAGCCGAAACACATCCAAACTGATGCTCGTTTTCAGCTGCTTCCTCAGCAGCGAATTATGGCAAGAAGTGCAGACAACTTTCCTCCTCCCCACTGCCAAAATCTCAAAATGAGCTGACAGGTTACCAGATACAGTTTTTTTTCCTTTCCCAGTACAGGAGCTGCTTGTGAGTCACTTTCACAGTTCTTTACAAGCTCTGGTTCACTGGTAATTGGGCAGAGTGAATGTATGAGAACCAAATTCAAGAATGCAACAAAAGGCATTTCTGCCGAGCCAAAGAAAACAAACTGTAGGTGTTTGGAGGAGTGAGTGTGTGTGTGTTTATGTGTGTTTTTTGTGAGAGTCAGTGGTCCTGCATCTCTGCCAGGTGTCCTCACAAAGATGGTAAAAATGCAGTTCTCATGATAAACAGGAGCATTTTAGGATTTCAGTTGAAACTAGAGGTGAGGACAGCGGTTCAGGTTTCGGTTTAGGTCTGAAGTTTTCGATGACACACAGTGATACAATTCAGAAATGTGCACATGCTCGTGCAAGTGTTCTTATTTCTGTGTGTGTGTGTGTGTGTGTAGGTGTATGACAGGGCAGCATATGGCTGTCCCTGCATGTAGTGAAATATTAAAAAGCAGTGTCAGCAAGAAGGGCACAGTGTGTGTATGTGAGTGCGTGTGTTTGTGTGTGTGTGTCTGTGTGTGTGTGTGTGTGTGTGTGTCCCACGGGGAGTATAAATCTGCCGGACATAGACAACTGGGCATGACAAGCTCCCACTGTGATGCACACACACACACACACACACACACACACACACACACACACACACACACACACACACACACACACACACACACACACACACACACATAGATTCAAATTTACTTTCTCTCCTCTGTCTCTGCCAACTTGTCCAGTTGGCCTTATCTGCTGGTGAGACTAAATGCCACCTCTCTCGCACACGCACGCACACACATGCGCGCACACACATGCGCGCACACACACACACACACACACATATATGTAGAGGTTTTGTCAGGGGTTTCATAAACACACCGTGCTGCCTTATATCAGAAAGTCTTCATCACAGTGAAACTATTCACCTTGCAATTGGAAGGCTACACGTGTGTGTGTGTGTGTGTGTGTGTGTGTGTGTGTGTGTGTGTGTGTGTGTGTGTGTGTGAGAGAGAGAGAGAGAGAGAGAGAGAGAGAGAGAGAGAGAGAGAGAGATTCATGGCCAACCCCCCCCTCCCCACCTCTCTCTGAATCACTCACTCCTGCCTTGAAGTGATATTTAAAAATCTGTTCTTACAGGATCAGTTTAGGGTCGAAGGAGTATTTTGTCACCATTTGGTGTCTATTTTTGGGAGATGTCATGCTCTGACCAAACTACACCCCTCACTCGTGTTTGCTCATAACACCTGATTCATGTTGAGAGGCGAAGCAGCACCTGAACAGTGTCTGTAGGTTTTTTTGTTTGTTTGTTTATTTCTCATCTCATGAAACAGATGTGCTTTACTTTTATCTTTTTTATCTTTTGACTTCTTCTGAATGCAGCAGAATGTGTTGTCAACTACACCTACAATACCACAGAATACAAAACAAAGTAAGGTCCACCGTTAATATGGGAACAGCACATTACAGTCACTGTATTAAGAGAAACCACATTCACATTACATGTAATTATTTGATTGATTTTAAACATAAAAGCTATTGATTCCTGAAGCTTTGGATTTTTCTTGTCAGTAACTTGTTTACAGAACTTTTACACAACTGATTGTGAACAGAATAAATAATAAAGTGGTGATTTTTTGGAAACTAAGTGATGCTACAGGAAAGTTCGTAGTGCATTCATGCTCTGGGGATCATGAATGCACTGAATACATTTCATGCCAATCTGGTCATTAGTTTTTAATTTTTCTAGTGTACAAGTGGAAATTGTGGGCTGATTACCAGAGGGTCGGCAGGTCACCAAAATCATTAGGAATCATCCTCTTGGGACTGTGAATATTCAGAGCAAATGTAATGTCAATCTGCTTTTTGGGGACATCTTGCTCTGGACCAAAGCTTGACAGATGGCCCAAACAACTGACAGTGACATCTGTAGGCGCGTCTGCTAGCAGCAGCAAAAACATGTTGGACAGGCAAAAATAGAGTCATGGAAATAAGAGGGGAGAGGCAGAAATGATGCTGGGAAGGAGCAAAGTGAGGAAGGGAAGCAATTCTGCAGTTTTCCTGTCTGTACTTCACTGTATGGTAACATGAAGGCAAAAAAAAAAAAAACCAAATCATGAAACCAGTTACACTCTAGTGTTCTCTATGTTGAATTTTGAATTATTTGACCATCGTGAAGTCTCCATGGTTTGATATCCACTGATGAGTAGTCCCAGGAAGGGTTTTAACAGGCCAATTAGCTCTGCGCGCTCAGAGTACACTGAAAATGTCGGAGCGTTGGATCGATTGTGTCAATAGGTTTCCTGTTTTGCGGGTCTGAAAGCACTGACAAAAACTGTAGGTTAAACCACAAGCCACACATGAGTGACAGTAAAATAAATCAATCACATATATTAACAACATGATAATCGATGTTTATCGGCTTGTGAACCTCATTATTTTTATACCACTGTGCGTGTGCAGCATGTTTGACATGTTCTGGTCAGTTTGACGGTTTTGGCTCTTTTCTTTCTTTGTACACTGGTGAAACGTCACAGTGGTCGTGAGGTTATGAAGTGAGCTGTATTTGCAGAGTATATATTTTCAAATACAGTGCATCAGTGGTTTAGGATTTGTAGAAATCATGTGCCGTCTGAAAGCCTTAACAGAACAAAAATAGATTTTTTGGCTTGTGATGCTTAAAACAAAGCCCATGTCTATTTGTAGCCCCTGTCACAGGTTGCACATGAGCTTAATCAGGGATGATGTTCCCTTCTCAGATTTGTACAGCTCTTAAGAGACAAAACAATCCATTATTTCACAATTCTAACAAAGATTAGAGAGACGTCTTATTAACCTTCTCATGAACCCTCAGATTTGACCACCTGGGAGGTCCCAACTAGCCTGATAATTACAGAGAAATGCTTTTTTTTCCTTTTCAGGCTCAGTTGATGTTTGTGGTATCTGATTTCTGTTGAGAAAATAACATAATTTTTCCATCAACACAGAAGCTGTTGCAGTGGTTGCATCTTTCACACTGATCAAAAAAAGAATTAAGTTGTGTTGAATATGCTCCGACCCTTTTCCGACAAGGCCCCATCCTACTTCATACCTGTGAGAACAGCACAGGAAAAAACACAGATACAGGAGTCTCTCTCTGAAATAACCAGTCTAACCAATCTGACCTTGGCAAACAGTAGTATGTTCATACTGGACCTTTTCACTTGCAGTATGAAGCTGACTGTGAAAAGTGAGTTTCAAGGCCTTTACTTTCACCATGTGAACAATAAAACATGTAACTGTGGTGTGCGAAGCGGGAAGCCTCTGCTGCTGAACTCGCTGTTGTCATTCTGTAAGCATAGTTTACAGACAGCAGGAGCCTCTTTCTTCTCTAATGGTAGCGATAACTCACACACATACACACACAGGGCTTAATGGCTTTTATAATGAATAGCCCAAGATAGTGGGCTAAATGGTGGTTGCCATGGTGATAGGGCCAATCGATCAGGAAGTATTGATCAGCCATCGATAAGTTCCAGACGGCAAGCTACTGGAATAGAGAATGAGGTGTGCGTGTGTGTGTGTGTGTGTATAAGTGTGTGTACATGGGGCAGGGATGAGTTGTGTGTCTGTGTTCATACTGTACGTGTGCATGTGAATTATGTGAGTTGATTCTGTGTGTGTGTGTGTTAAACAGACATTTCTCCACAGTAGTTTGATATTACTGTAATAGATTCATGTGTCATGGCGTCACCTCCTGCGCCCTAAATCTGGCTGACAGGATTAACATTACAGGAGGAGGTGGGCAGTGAGCGCTCGCTTTGCTCCTCAGTAATTTAACTCACTGTTCTGCGCGGCATTTTAACCATCAGAAGATTACAGGATGGTCTGTAATACACAGGGACAAAGCCTCCCCAGTCGGGCGCCGCAGAGCTGAAGGGGAGGGAGCAAAGAACTGTTCTCCTTCTCGAAGTCGTAACTCGGTCAGATCTTAACACACAGAGAAGAAACACATATTGATGTCAATCAAAGTGGCTTCCGCTTCCCGAGGACATTGTTATCTCTGATGCTCATCGAGAGCAAATGTCTATAAATCATCTTAGAAATTACAGGAAGAAAGAAGCTTTCCTGAGTAATCCAGTGGCAGGTGTCTGTACATCCAACGGTTCACCACCAACAGGAACTGCTAATAGCTAATCTGGCAACTTTTAATGGCATCAGTTTAACAAAGTGTAAATAGAGGCCAAAATAATAGAGCACAAAGTGAACACAACTATATGACATTACAAAAGCTGATTTGATGAGCTCTTGCTCTCCTGATAGCTTTAATTACCTGCTGCGACAGGGTGGCTGGTATTGTTTTCACCCTGTGTGTGTGTGTGTGTGTGTGTGTGTGTGTGTGTGTGTGTGTGTGTGTGTGTGTGTGTGTGTGTTACAGACAGACCAGCGAGTTCACCCAATAGAAGTAATTGTAAATGTAATTGTTGATGGGGTGGGGGCGGGAAATATCCCACACGCTCCAGAAAATCATTGACCAGAGAGGGATGTTAAAATCATCCAACTAAGTCCAGTCTGAATGGAGCTTAAGTCTGAAAGCTGTGGTTTCAAGATGAAATGGTGAGATTATGTGTCTGAAAAACAATTGACAATGTTGGTAAATTTATCCATGTCAACAATAGTTCTGTAGGAAGTTACGCTCTGTACGATGGTAATTTCCTTAATTTTTGCAGAAACCTACTTGAAGACATCAGTTTGTGTTTTAGACATTTTTTTAGACATTTTCTGCCATTTTCTAACATTTATAGTCTAAATGATCAATCACTAATCCTGATTAAAATAATTGACAATCAGTAATGAAAATAATTGTTAGCAGCAGCCCAGGTTTGACGTGACCTTGGGATGACCTAGACCTTGGGATAAGACATAAGATTTGGAAACAGAACTGGTTTCCAAACGACAGGGACAAAGAGGAACGTTTTTAATTTCCGGGAAAGAGTCTCAAAAATCTTGAAAACATAATAAAACACAGACAGACTGCATCATGTCTGTCTTGTTGTGTGTTTCATAAAGCTTTTAATTTATTTCCACATGTGGGTGAATGTACAGTAAAGCTATTTCCAGCATCACCTCAGTAGCAAATCAAACGAAAAAGTCAACCTCTGTACCTGGTAGGCTGTTAAATGTCAATCTGTAATGTTCACTGTGTTCCTGGAGCTGTAATTAACTTTTTGGTGTACTTAACCTGAAAAAAGAAAACATCAGAAACCATTATATAAACCTTTGTTGTTTCCATGGTTATGGAAACATTACAAACTATTGAAAACCTTCATAACCCATTAGGTCTGTAGCATAATGGTTTCTAGTGGCTTTTGGACTCTGATCTAATGGCTTCCACTAAATCTTTTAGCAGTGGTTTTTAATGGTTTCCGTTACGGGCTGCATTGGTCACAAATGGTAGAGAAAATTTCCAGTAGATTACAACAGACAAACCAACAAACTGCTATGCTGTAGTTTGTCAGAACCCATCGCAATTGTGGATAAATCACTTAAACTGTTAAAAAAATATTGTAAAGTTGCTGATTTTTTTTTCAGCAGCTTATTTTCCACCCGCCTGGTTTATCTACTCCCACCTCAATTAGACACTTCCTACAGTCACTAGGAAGGGCTGCCAGCTGCTAGAAAAGGTTTTACAGACTTTTCAATTCTTCGGTATCCTTCACTGTTACTCATACCCACAAATTTGAGAATAAAAACTACTCATCAAACTTCTTTTAGCTCTTCAGAGGTCTCTCATGTCGTTTAATCCTGATGGCTGCCGCAGAGCAGAACTTTTTGTTTCCATTTCAGCCAGTTACTTAATCCATATTTAATTGTTAATTTCCGGTCTTAATTATCCCTGAACACAAAATTGATTTTTGTTTACTTTTGATTTTGACAATGTAGAATATTCCAGTGGAGGTTATTGGTGTCCGATTCTGCTCGTGATTTTCATGGATGTCCTATCAAGGTGTAGTCAGGCGGAGGTGGCTGGTTCTCTGCTTTTTGCAGATGATGTGGTTCTTCAGACTTCGGGCTTCATCACACTGCGACCTTCAGCATGCACTGGGGTCGTCCTCATTGCTGTTTAGAGCGATGTCAGGACCAGCTAGCTCAGTCTGCTGCCACCGTGACCCGACCCTGGATAAGTGTCAGAAAATGGATGGGTGGAGGGATTTATTTATTTATTTATTTAACCCACAGATGGTATTGTGCCCTGATTCAAATTATGACTCTATGTGTCAGCAACCCTTACTGCTTCTAAAAATGTAATTTCTCTATCACTACTATGTGATGTCCACCGTATGTGGACATGTGTGTGATCAGAGGTTAAGCAGACTTCTACTGTTTAACCTTTAGAGGTCAGTGCAGCAAAGCTTTTCCTCCATACAAGACGCGGTGGAGTTACTCTTTAATCTGAGAGTGCAGTGGCTATATTTTATTTTGCCCTTGACTCGCTCTTTCTTGCCATTGCAGGGCTGTCAAACTGATCAGTCGTGTAACTGGAATTAAGTCTGTCATGGCTTAGTCCGGAGTCTCGGTCCTGTTCCTGCCTCACTACAGAGAGGCCTGAGCATTGATCCGTGATCAGGTTCTGCTCATCAGCTGTTTTGTTGCTGGCAGGGCAGGGCAGGGCAGCAGCAGAGCAGCAGCTCATTTAATTAATGCGGATTTGACTGGTCACACTGCTGCTGCAGGCTCAGAGCTACCTGCTGCCCCTGCTGCCACGGGAAAACCTTCAGCCGCGTCACCACACCACATCAAAGAGATTTTAAAATTTCTTATGTAATTAACTCAGACCTCTCTCAGTGATGCCATCACGCAGCTCATCATGCAGCTGGCAGGAGAGTTTTGTCATGTTCCCTATGGTCTAAAAATTACCTTCGTCCTGTCGTTTCTGACAGCTGCCTCAGTTTTAGGCACTTGTACGATAATTGTCATCTGCCATGTTTTAATATGGACACAGACGAGCTGATGTTCAATACGGTTGACTTGTTGCCCATCAAACTGTCTGCTCTCATTTGGTACTGGCCTGTATAATCATTTGCTTAGGCACCAGTGATTTCAGAATCACATTAGTACAGCTTTATAGAAAATGTATTAAAAAAAAAGAGAGAATAAAAGAGACATAAAGAGACGGGGGTTGAGAAAAAGGGAGGAACAGAGAAGAACAAAGACAAAATAATTTCCTACAGTCTGGTCAGGTAAGATAAGTTTTAAAATTCTCATAAATCTGCTTAATAAACCTTTCATAGTGTGCATTTTGTTTTATTTGTCAACATAAGTTTTCAGCAGCTGCCTGGATAGCTCAGTGCTGAGTGCTCTTTCTTTCTGTAGGTCACCATGTTTTTCTAATAGTCATAAATATTCATTTAAGTCTGCTGATGCAAACATTCTGGAGTTTCTTCTTGTGTATAAAGTATATATTGATGAATCTGTGTGTGTGTGTGTGTGTTTGTGTTTGAGCGAGCCCTCACCATATTGCATGTTTGATATTGCTATCTGCTGGCACCAGCTGTGAAACTATTGGGGATTTAAATATTTAACATCTTGAGATATCGTTTCCACAAGCTTCTCTGCACCATCTCTCCACACGTGACTCCCGTATGTGAACGTCTGCATTTTAACATATGTGCTAGCAACGGTCTGCAGGTTTTTTTGTTTACATGGCCATGCATACAGCGTGTGCATATGTAGGAGTATTTACCGTATGTGTCTGCGAGTTCATTTGCATGTACACCTCCAGTCCAGACTGTATTTTTACAGCTACACGTTTTGTGATCTTGAGGCTCTGCGCTTCAGCACATTCAGTTTGAAATAAAATAATGGACACTACATTAAAGTGCCAGGTCTCAGCTTTCATTCAGGTTGGTTCACATCAATATAGAAAGAACTTTGTCTGAAATCAAGCCCATTTTAATGCATAGTGCCCAAGGGTTCAAAAGTAATACTACTAAATGTGTCTTGGGCAGCGTTGTGTTGTTTAAGCATTAGTTTCATTCACAAAAGAGCTCAGTCATGCCTCTGAGTTTACTGGGAATTCAGAGTTGCCATTTAGATTGAGTTGTCTGTCAGTATGAGGAGAGACAGATATTAGATGTTGTTGGTTTGTCAAAATCAATGGGTACATTTTAAAAAGCAGGAGCACACAGGAAAACTGGAAAATGGCAAACAACCTGAAGGACTGATGAAGATGGTATAGACAGACGTATTTGCTGGCTGCATTGTGCTCAGGGGCAACTTAATGTTTGGATGAATGATGTGTTGCATTTATTAACGGCAGCAGAGTTGGCAGGAGGTCACTGAGGTGGATCGCAGGTGTACGTGCAGGTCAGTCACATCAGAAACTGAGGTTCACATCTGGAGACTTTGATTTGTCTAGAATTTGTCTAGAAGAATCTGACTCCAGAAAATATCTTTTCCTTTGTGTCAGTAAAGAATGAGGGAAAAAAAAGGTTCCAACATTTTCCCAGGAGATCGTAGACTGTTCAGTCTGCAGATTATCACCCATGCTTATGGACTAACTGCTGTTGTAGCGTTAGGATCTTCACGTTATGTAGCACATTTGTGACATTAACTTCTTAATACGTCAATAAAAAGGTGACATTTGACGTTTGGCGATGTTTTTACTGAACAAGAAGGAGGAACTAAACAGGTAGTAAATCACTAACAATCAGTAAAAAGACAAACAGTAAAATCAGCAAAACTGAGCTGTGAAAGGAAGAAGGAAAGGCAGAGAGGTGAATATTACTGAGGATACATCAGTGTGCCGCCTGCACATACATACATGTATGTACATATTTATTATCATCTTAGATATTTCACATTATTGCAGCAGGGATGTTTCTGTCTTTATTTCTCTCTCACTGAATATTTCTTTTTCCCTTTTCTATCTCTCTCTCTCTTCTCAACCATGAGATTACCTGAAGGGACAGTGAGCTATCAGTGTAACACACACACACACACACAGACTTGCAAACGCACAGTTACACACCTGAGCGTGCATATCCATGCGTCCACTCGAATAAGCACATATACATGGGTGAAGATTGAAGCCACACACACACACACACACTTAGACACTCATGCACACATGCAGAGGCAAGCAGTTGTAGCAGTCAGCAGGGACAGTTAGTTGAATAGCACTCATGTAGATGGAATGGCCATTTTACACTGACAGTGTGTGTGTGTGCGTGCGTGTGTGTGTGTGTGTGTGTGTGCGTGCATGTTTGCACTGTGCAGAGCTTTGGGAATAAGACACTATTACCTGAGAGAGTCTATGAGAAACTCTGTAAATATTGACAGAGAGCGAGGGAGAGTGAGAGAGATGAGGTGGAGATATGAACCCTAAGGGGGTTGTGGATTGATAATTTAATGGTTTCACTGGGAGAGAAGATTGGATCGAGAAGAGGTAAGGAGGGGAGGAGATCGGAGGAGGAGGAGAGGAAGAGGTGGGATTTGAACCCTCACTGTTGCCATGGCAGCATTTGGCTGTAAGATGAGCCAAATGGCCGCGGCTCCAAATAATTTGTACAGAAAACACTGCAGAGGGTCTCGTTTCATCACTGCTGCAACTCGGCGCCAACAGAAAGAGAATGTGGTGGAAGGAAAGGCCTTTAAATGAAAAAATAATTAACTTTTCTTAAATTTAAATTAGCCTTTGTTGTGAGTCACCTGCTAGGAGGAGAGCTGCAGCATGACTTTAGGGCATTCGTGGGCTGCCGTGTTTATATGTCAGGTTGAAAAGAGGAATTAAGACGGAAAATTATGAGTTTCGGTCCCACAAGGTATTTTCATCAAGCAGGTACAAACAGTGAGGTCACAGGTGTTAAATAGATAAATAAATAAATAACTTTGGAGACACCGAGACAATAAACATATGTAATCTTCACAAAATAAAGTAAATTTAGAAATAAACCCAAACTTTTAAAAGAACACCATACATGGAGATAAGGATTACAAGATGTGAGAGGTGAAAAGAAAGATAAAAAAAAAAAAAATTCAAACATTTTATACCATACAAATCCCAGTCTGCACAGGTGGGTTTTTAAACTGAGGCACTGACTCAGCTGTTCTGATAGTGAGGGGGAGTTTGTTCCACAACCCTGGAGTTAGAACAGTGAAAACATGGTTCCCCTTTGTTTAAAGCCCGGAACCATGGAACTTTTAACAGCACTGGACTCTGATCTGAGGGGTCTTGGTGCAGAAGAGAGGATTAAGAGTTCTGAGATGTACAGCGGAGCCAGACCCTGTAGTGTTTTATAAGTAATCAATAGAATCTTAAATTGAATTCTATAACAAATGGGGAACTGGTGTAATTTGGCCAGGACTGGAGTAATGTGTTCCCCACGTCAAGTGTTTGTGAGACGTCTTACTGAGGGAAATGAGAGTGTGGATAAGTTGTTCAGCTGTTTGGTTTTTTTTCGGGAGCACTGGTTCGACTTTGGCAATATTTCTCATTTGTAAATAGCAGTTTTGGACAAGACTTGTAATGTGACAGGGGGTCACAGTGTTAGAAATATGATCAGGACCAATAACCAGCACTTCAGTCTTACCTGTGTTCAGTTTCAGGAAGTTAGAAGCCATCCAGTGTTTAATGGCAGCAGTACAGAGAATCTAGATTGTTGTTGAATTTCAGAGCTAAAAGTGGGAGTCATCAGCATAACGATGGCAGGACTCGGGGGTGATGGAAACCAGCTGGGAGCAGTTCGACCATGGCCCAGCCCAGTTCCTTAGTGTGTGGAGGAGAATCGTATAATAATCAGCTGTATCGAAGGCTGATCTCAGGTTCAGCAAAAATGAGAATAGTAATATCACCAGCGTCTGTTCTCATCAGGACGTCATCTGTTACTCTGAGCAGGGCTGTTTATCTGCTGGGGTTCTTTCTAAAGCCAGATTGGAATTTGTCAAAGGTATTATTTCCTTCCATTATCTCTAAAAGTTGCTTTGCAGATACCTTTCCAACAATTTGTCAAACCAAAGGTGATTTGGATATAGGACGGTAGTTACGGGGGAGAGTCGGATCTAAACCAGGTTTCTTCAGCAGACACTGGATGCAGGACCAGTACCAGACCAGACCAGACCAGACAGAAGAGACTCATTCACAATTGTTGTGAATTGTGAGAATCACATTCATGTTTCTAGTCATTACTCTTATGCTCAGAACTGACTTCAGGTGTTTGTGTAATTCATCTAAAACTTTGTCTACATGTGTAATTTTTTCTTATGCACTGAACTGTTCATGTAAGAAATATAATATATAAGAAAGTAGTTCCAGTCAGTTGTAGTTTGTTCTAACTCACAGCTCTTCAATGCTTTTCCCCTTAAATACTGTCACTAATGTAAAAGTTGCTTACGTCTGCCTCAGTGTCATTTACAGGATGTTTACCTGAGTTTTACAAGCTCATCTGAAAATGACTAAAGCTTTTAAAACCAGTTTATCCACAGATTTGTCTGTGTGGAACACTGTGGAGCACATGTATGACATGTTTTATTGTTTCATTAAAGAAGCAATATCCTTCACTCTCCTGCAGTTCCATAAGGTATAATTACCTGGCGAGCGATGAATGAAACACATCTGTGGAGTTTTTAAATTCCATTCTGTCCATTCGCTGTAGTTTTAACGATTCACTTCTCAGTACTTGTCTCCCACCTACCAGTCAACAGGCCGGTCTGGGTGTTGTTTCACATCAGCAGCTTCTCTGCTAATGAGCTGCTGCTGTGATTGTCAGCCATAGCGGAGGCTGAAGAGTTACAGTAAGTTAGAGCTGAGTGGTCGATTTCAGGCGAGTCGACACTGACATTGCAACAGAATCTGAGCTGTTTAGACAAGAGGGTCGAGGACATGCAGCAGTATGATGAATCAGCTTTTTAGTGCTAAAAATCACCAAGAATATCAGGATTTGAGCATTTTAGGATGAGGGCTGCAGCTGATGGTTGTTTTGAGTATCCAGTAATCATTTCATTATCTATGTGGAATAATTTGTCTGTTATTTAGTCTATAAATGACAGAAAATAGTGAAACACAGCACTCCCAGAGTTCAAGGTGATCTCTTCAAATTTCAAATTTCAAATTTTCAGTGCTAAATATATTTCAGATAAACAAAAAACAAAGAAAGGCTGTGTTAAATTTGTTTGTTTGTGTTATTATTTTTCAGCTATAGCTACAAAAACCAATTACAAGCCCATGAAATACATTTTTATAGATTAAATTTAGCTCATGGGGAATCATTGTTCCTTATAATGAGTACTTTAACTACATTGCTGATAGTACTTATTTACTTTTACTATAGTGAAATTTCAGATGAAGGACATTTACTTGTAATAGAGTATTTTTACTAGGGCAGCAACAAACAGGTGTTTTCGTTACTGATTCATCTGCAGATTATTTTGGTGATTAATTGTTTAGTCTGTGAAACATCAGATAGTCGTGGAAAACAGCCACAGCAACTTCAGTTACAATCATATATGATACAAACATGCTCCAGCTCCTCTAACATGAGGAGCTGGAATCAACAACTTCAACAACCATTTACCAATCGATAATTTTTCTCTCAGACTGATTGATTTATCAACTAATCACCGCTTTACTTTAGTAAAGGATGTGAATTCTTCTTCCTAGTATGTATCATTTGTTTCTGTTGTGATAGAGATGCATTATTTAGTCTGTGTGATCCAGATTGTGTCCTGCCTGTCAAAGCTGAAATTAAACCTACACACTTATTTTCTCTTTTTATTTTTATTTTTTTCATCCCACAGGCCCACTTAACATTCCGGTTTTATTTATGCGGCTCTATCTTGATCTGTGGTGCACAAATCTTGGTGGAGAGAGACACACACAAAAAAAAAGAAAAAAAAAAACCCTCACACACACAAAGACAGGAATGAAAGTCATCTCAGTGGAAGTGTGATGGAATCAACATTGTTGATTTGTCATTTGGTTGGTACACTGCGAGCGGCTGCCAAACAGCCACTGATACGGTTGCCATGGAAAGAGCACTGGTTTGGTGCATGCGAGGCAGAAATCTGATGTGCTGCCATTCTGGGTCTGGTTCATTTTTGTGTTAGAGATTCACTCTGCAAATTCAAGCACATACAAAGAACAGAGCTTATTTCTCATTCCCCAGCATTACAGACTTATCATTTTATGTCTCTACAGTACAGTTGACAGTTGGAGATGGAATAAAAAAAAAAGTGCTGTAGCTGGAATCCTGATAAGCAAAGAATCAGATCTCGTTCGCTGTAAATCCATAACTCTGTGTCATTCTGTATTTACCTGTGAAAAGTGATTTTTTTTCCTCAGCTTGCTTCTTCTACTTTTTACTTTCCAGAATACTTTGACAAACTTGCAGAGTGAACTTGTTGCTTTTGGCTTTATGTTTGCAGCCGGATAACAGCAGGACATGAGAGCTTTTCTGGTCTTTGTTTTTCTTGTCAAGAAAAGTGAGACTTGTGTGCTTTACTCAAAACAGAACTTGTCATGTGGCTGCATTCTACTCTGTGGAGGCAACTGTCAGTGGAGGAGTCTGCACTCCTGCCTGCTCTTTGATAGATTTCTCCCAGAGTGATTGTTGTGTATTTGTTTAAAACAGTGAGTTAAAACAGAAGCTTTTTGGTGGGTTTATGTTTGGAGTGGGAAAAAGAATTAAAGCTTATCTGGATTTTCAGTCTGGATGGAAAAAAAAAAAAAGAATAGAAGAAACAAAATCAGATTCAAAACTACACTCACAACAGTGGAACGTGTCTTTACCTCATCCACCACTCTACTGGTATAGCACAGTAACAACCAGGCCACAGCCTTCTATGTACAGTCTACAATAACAATGTGACCTGTACATTGATATTCATATGCACCTGCCTGTACATAACTGCTGAAATGATCATTGCACACTAAATTAATTGGTAACTATCTTGACCATCAGTTAATCCTCTTTAAGTTAGCAGCTAGTTTCATCTTCTCTAATATGAAGATTTGCTGAACTGAAAAAATAAAGAAAGAACAAACAAAAAGCATAACTCTCAAAAACAAAAAAACGAAACAAAAATAACAACAGGGACATGTGGCAAAGGAAAATGATAAAATGGCAAAAAGGAATAAAAGAATTTCACGACTCATTAGCCACTGATTTCTATCGGCACAGACGCGAGTCCCTTCTCATTGCTGCACAAGTGCAACATCGGTGTGAGAACATGAAGTGGTCGGGGTTAAAGCCGTGGAGGGGCTGCGGCAGAGCCAGCACAGAGGAGACACACACAACAGCACGAAAAATACATCTGTGCAACAATTACCAACACTTAAACTTCTCCATATTGTCGTCATGACAACACTAGGACAATGTCGGTCAGGGTTCAAGCAGTTACAAGACAACAGAAGGCGGTGATAGAGAAAATAGAGCAGGAGAGGAGGAGACGCAGAAGCAGAGAGGAGAGGAGACAGATGGAGCTGAGGGAGAGAAGAGTGACCGATTTGTTTGGAGGAAATATTTCGGCTAGAGTCTGAATTCATCGTAAAATCACTGGAATTTGTGTTGAGGACATTGCCACAGTACTAAAGAACAGATCTGAGAACAGATAAAAATGCAGGAGCTATAGGATATAAAGATGCTTAGCTATAAGGAGCATTATACCTAAATAATTTAGAGAAATTATATATTCACTAAGTAATGACTTTAGCAGGGTTCACAGCATACTGAAGCAGGGATCTGTATGAGTGTCCAATGTGTAGAGAGTTCATACTGTTTCAGTGAACAGACTGACTGAGGCTCTGTCCAGTTCTGAATCCTGCTGATGAAAGCACAAAGTTGCATAAACTTCTCAAGTAAGTTGTAAGAGTTACAGAGCATTATGCATAATTCCTGAGGCTGTAAAACGGCACAGTGAGCAAATGGTGGGGTAATATAAGGTTGTGCAAACACTGTAAAGCAAAGTGAGGTTGTGCAATTACTGCCTCAGTAGCATGGAACAGCAGGGGAGCTCTGCTACAGGGGGTGGACACAATAGCAACCAATGCCCATTCAGTCTAATGTATAATACAACAATACAACAGCTGTGCAGCAAATGCTAATACTACAAGCCCATAATGTTCAGTTCTGGCAGAGAATGTGTCACAGAGGTGATGATCACTCAAAGCTCATGAGGCCGTTTGAGTTTTTGTATCAGTGGGTTTGTGATATTCTAACGCACAATGTTAAAACAGAAACTTCCAGAGTACTGTTTCTAGATGTTGACTCTTACGTTTAGTTATTTTGACGTGTAACTGGGGAGATGAGTTCAGTGCAGAGAAGCAGCAGACAGGAAACTTTGGAAGAAATCAGTGAAACAATCATTTTCTTACATTTTTAATTTTCTCAGACTTCGGTCAAAATGACTCTGTAATGAAAACATGAAGTTGGCAAATCTCTGTCCATCTCAGCACCGTTCCAGCTCAAAATGTTGCCGCTTTAAATATTTCCTGACTCCAGGTTAACCTGTTTTGGCAAATCTTCTTCTCCTTGCAGTAATAAAACTCTACAGCTAGTCGCGTGGAGCAGCCGCCTCACTCGAGTCATTACTGCAGCCGTTTTATTCATTTTATTCATTGAGTTGTCATACAGTGTGTTCACGCCTGAGTGCGACTCCTGCGCCCCGTAGGCCACCGTAAGGTGAATTGTGGGTACCTCGGCTTATGGCTGAGGTGAGGCGGTCAGGGTGAGGGGAAAATGAAGCAGTTTTTGATAAGAGGCGAGCGCACTGCTGGAGGCACGGGGGCCAATTCTGAGACCACACATCCAGGAGAAGGAGAAACTACTGATCACACAAACCACACAAACCAAATAAATACAAATTTTAACCAAGGTTTGGAAGCTGCACTGATTGTGGACAGATGTCGTGATTCTTGTCACAATTTTACGAAACAAATAAGTTTAAACAAATCTTGGAGGCACAAATTTTTGGAGAACGTCGTGTTCGCAAATATAACATTAATTTGTATTGTTTTTATACCCACCTACCAATCCACCCATGCAAAGAAACAACATCCCACTGAAAATAAGATTAAAGAAGACAATTGCATTCATATTCCTGATTTTGCATAACACGGTTAACAGTGAGAGTGTGAGGCTGTCAGCCAGTTGTATGGGAGGTAAGGCTGAGTCCAGATCCTGCGGAGATGTGCTGGGCTTTGGAGTGGAAGCTGGGCGGTTTGAGGGGGGTGACAAGAAAAGAACAGCACATTCCCACAGCGCTCCTCTCTGTCGTTCCTACACTCAAAGCTACACAATGTTTCTTTCACTCTTCAACTGGCTCCTATTACCAACCTCCTGACAATGAAAACACTGGCTGTCTGCTACAATAAATCTCTCCCTGCTTGTGTTACGGGATTCCTGTGCGTGCAAGAGCTAAATTCAGACACGTATTGTAGACGCACTCAGAGAGTCAACACCAAGTTTGACTTAAAAAGAAAAAAAAAACTTCTTAAATGTGCAAGAGGAAGAGAGTGGAGTCAGCACAGAGGGTTACTTAAGGACAAGCTGATGTGTATGTTTATGAGTCGTGTTTGAGCTGCACAGTTACGCTTATATCATGATTTTATGTTTCCAAGATTAATGTGATGCAATTTGAATCATGAAGAATCAAAAGAATCATGAAGTGTTTGCTATAATTTTTAATCGACAAACTAACTGTAGTATGTCGAGCACATTAACAGCGCTTTCAGTTTCCTGTCCTCCAGCACTTGTGATTATTCAGTTTACACTTACTGTACGCCTTAAATTCTTAGTTTTAATGCTTTTAGCTCATAACTCTTATAAAACCTATTCATATTCTGTGTATTTTAACAGTGTGAGATGCTCATATTGTTTGAAAAAGGAGAATTTATCATTAAAAACCAGTATTTTTGGTTTTTCCTTTTTCCTATTTAAGCAATAATGAACAGTAGAACTGAAACTTTGAGTAATCAATAATTAGTAATCAGTCAGTAATTTTTCAAGGAAAAATGCAAAGCATTCCCCAGTTCCAGTTTCTTATTGAAGCTTAATTTTGGATTTTGGACTGTTTTAGTTAACTGTCTTTTTACAGTTCAAATGATTCATTCATTGATCAAGAAAATAATCATTAGCGGCAGCAGCATTATACCACAGTAGGATTATACCAAGGATTATACCACAGTAAAACAACTTTTAGAATCAGAATCCGACTTGATTCACCAAGTACATGTGTGCAAGGAATTTGTTTTGTTGTAAATACTAATAAATATTGTTTGATTAAATACAACTTAAGTTTATTCCACATTGTTACTTAAAGCCTCATTAATGAATTATCGGCCAGAGAAACATTAAAAGAATCGCAGCCATTTTATTGTCGTATGAAGTTATTATGGTGGACATTTTAGCACATAGCTGTTACATATTGAGTAGACACAGCTCAACCCAGTCATCTCATTGGAGTTGTATTTCTGCCCACAGTATTCGCTCTCCTTTTAGCTCTGGTTTGTTCTCCACCAGCTCCTGATCAAACTGTTTGGCTGATGAGATGTTTCAGGTTTCTACACCTCGTCTCTGGCTGTCGTTTGGTGCCGAGCAGGTGGTGTAACAGTGGGTTTTTAGGGCTCGTCTGAAGAAAACAGCTGCTGCTGCTGATGAAAACAAGGTTGCTGAAGGAGAGTGGTGATGCTGAACCGTTTGTTTCCCTTAAAACACAAGCAATGATGCCAAAAAGTCTGGTAGAGCTGCAGATTATCACAACAAGCGTCCTCTTTACATTATACAGTCATTTGATTCATGGCCGATATAAACAAATATTTAAATATTTAAGGGTTTATACTGTAACTCCCTTTATCTGACCCCCTGTTGGCCTGTTCCCGGTGAAAAGGCTCTGTCCTTGCTGCTGAAGGTGTGTGACAGAGTGTGTATATCTATCTAAAGTGGCCGGCAGCCTTTGTCCCTCAGCACTCAGACTTCCTGATTGCTGTTATTTGGTCAGCCATGGCACCCGCTCGCTGCAATTTACAAGACGCAAGAGGTTGTGTGTGTGTGTGTGTGTGCGCGCAAAGAGAAAGAAGGAGTGGAAGAGTGAGGGGGAAAGAGAGGAGAAGAGTGTGGCAATTTGGAGTAAGCACAAGTGTGTGTGTGTGAGTGTGAGTGAGTGTGTAGACAGTTCAAGTAGCAATTTGGAGTAAGCAAGTGTGTGTGTGCCCAACGTGTGTGTTTGTGTGTGTCGACAGCTCTAGCAGCTTTTCGAGTGGCTACTTTGATGTCTGACCCACTTTGGCTGTTGCTGAGTATAAAGCTATTTATTTAGTTTTGAGTGTGTGTGTGTGTGTGTGTGTGTAAAGCTATTTATCTGGCAGTGGACTGGGAGAGTTTTGCTGTGTGTGCTGCTGGACCCCTCAGCATCTGCTGGTGGAGACAGCAGAACATCTCACGCTCCGTCTCCTCCTCTTCCTCCTGCTCCTCCTCCTCCTCCCTCTTCTGTTTCCTCCTTCCTCCTCCGCCATTTTCTTCTCTCTCCAGCTCCTTCTTCTCCTCGCCACTCCGCTCTCCTCCTGCTCCACCCCCACCCCCCTATCTCCATTTAATGTAATGTCTTCTCCTCTTCATGGCTCGTGGTACTCTGTCCTTCCATCTTCCTCGTGCCATTAACTCTCTCTGATGTAGTGGTTAGTTGCAGCTCTCAGCTCTGTTTGGCTGAATCGTGTTAGAAGCTCTTGCAAAGTACCAGATAAATCTTTTTTTTTCCTTCCTGACAGACTTCACCATGAGGTTGGTCATAACCGCAAATAAACACAACAGTCCAGGCTCGGGTTTAGAAGTGCTGTCTAAATGTGTGCACTGAATGGTCACCCAGGGTAAATGCTGCTAACATTCAGAGCTAAAAGTGGCCAGCTTTCACAGTTAAGTGTTTTAATGAGCAGATTTTATTTTGTTTTAGTTCTTTACTAGTTTTGTAAGACTAACAACAAGAGTGTAATCTTGGTGAAGAATCTTTGCTTTTCTTTTACTGTTTTTTGGTTTATTAATTAGACTGTTTAACAACATAATAACGAAGCTATAACAGTGGGAAAAACACCTTCATCACACTGAGCCTTTAGTACGTATTATTAAAAGGATGAAACTGGCTTTATTCTTTATTTTTCATTGTTAACAAATTTCATTAATGGACTGAAACCAACAGTGTGTTGGTCCATTTCTAAATACTCTCTCACACTCTCTGCTCTGCCTGTGACTCTCAGCTCTTAGCTCATTGGTTCCTACTCAGAACTTAAGTCTTTAAAAATGGCTCACAAATAAATAGTTTAATTAATAAAAAAAAAAAAAAGCAGGTGGTTTATAGTAATTGTCACTCGAACAGTTGGGGACTATTTTCAGCTGCGGATTAATATACATTCGGTGCTCTGCTGAGTATTTGAGGCAGCAGGACGCTGCCACCCGTAACTTTCCTCACACTTCCTTTGTACCGTAAATCAAACTTTTATTTTCCCCGGAGATTTCGTACCCGGTGGCAAACAGAATTATACAGTGAAAGCGAAGCTTATGTGGAACCAGTCTAAATGCTGATGGTGTCATTACCTTATAGACATTACACTGTGCAATCAACATTTGCTTCATAACGATGAGGCAAAGCGAAAAACTTGTTAAAACAGTGTTAATGTAGTGATGTTGTACATGTAGCAGTGACGACAGTAACATCATTGGATTTGTTTGCCATTTGGCAAAATAATCTCCCCATAAGGTCCATTTAGTAGCTGTTTTGTGGACAAATTATACACAGACATTTTCATTTCTGTCTTTTCCTCATGTGTATTTTCTGCAGCAAAGCTGCTGCTCTGTTGCTATTTTTGCTCTGCAGTTTCCAAAGATCATTTGTCAGTGCGGCCAGTGCAGTGACGTCTTTTTCTTTGGATAATCTGTTGACCACAGTGGTGCTCTTTTCTTTTCTTTGTCTGGTCCACCATGGTGGCTTTCAAGCAGTGAAGTCAAACCCTCAAATGCACTTCAGACATGTGGACATAAATCATGTAGGGCTGCAGCTCATGTCATTTTCATTATCGATTAATCTTTCCTGGCTTTCTCAGTTAAATGATCTGTGTATAAATTCCCAAAACCTGAGGTGGCGTCTTCAGATCACTTGTTTTGTTCAGTCCAGAGCGAAAAGATATTCACTTAACCTTATGATATAAAACAGAGAAAAAAAAAACTGGAAAAGCTGAAATCAGACAGTGTTTGGCACATGGCTTGAAAACTGACACAGCTGATTAATCGAATTTCAAACTAGTTGCCAATTAATTTCCTGTCAATCATCATTTCAGCTGTAAAGTCATGCAATCAGGAAGATTCCTCCTCAGCCGTATGAATTGGACACACTAAGTCATGTATTTGCATCCATCCAGGTTCAAATGATGGTTAGCTTTGAGCGGGTCAGACGTCCTCGGTTAGAGTTAGGCAGCTAAATCCACGGTTGAGGAGGAGGAAGAGATTGACTTTATGGAGTCTCATGAACTTAACCTTTGATTTGAAATGAGAACTTCCTTGACAGTGGAAACCTTCTCGCTATGCGTTGGGATGTAAGTCAGGTCAGTGGAGTTGAAGGTAAATACACACTTTGATCCACCAGCTCAGCCTCCACACTCCACACTGAACTTGCACTTTGCAATTTCACTGTCAGACCTCTGACTGTATGTACTGCTGTCTGCCGTATGCTTTTCATGTCGGGGGAACATATTTCTCTCATTTTTCATGCCGTCGGTACTTTCACACCCCGCTGCAGTATCCTCACCTCTGTCTATCACTGCTGCTACATTAGTAGACTATAGCAAAACTGATATTTATTTATATGATAATACTGCAGATTGGAACTTTATGATTTATAATACTGCAGTTCTTTTTATTACAGTGGTGTTAAGACTATTTTATACAAGCAATAAAAGAAGCAATAAGCCACTTGACAGCTTGCTTTACTCTGATGTTAAATCGGCTAACAGGATTTTAAAAAGACAAAGACTCTTCTTCTGAAATCTCTGCGGCCTCTCATGGCTTATTCTTTAATTTTCTGCTCCTCCGGTCTCTCTCCTCTCTCCCTCTTTCCTTCCCCCTTCATCTCTCTCCTGCTCTCCTCCTCCTCTGCGCTGTGTTTTGATTCAATTGAGGAGGAGTTGGTGCGCAGTTCTCCCTCACATTCAAGAGTCCAGAGAGTGAAACCTCTAATCAGTAATGTCAACAGCTGACACTTTGCAACGCTGCATCACAGACGGCAAAAAGACAGACTCTGTAGACTTGTGTAATGGTTGTTTGAGCTCCTGACACACGGATCACATTCATTCCAGTGAGTGCAAAAAAAGCAAGAAGCGTAAAAATATATCTCGGACCCTACTGTTAATACAACCACTGTCCCTTTTCTCTGTTAATGTGACGATGCTGGAAGTGATGAAAGCTTGAGAGGCAGAGCCGGAGATGTGAAGCCTCACACCGAGCTGGTTGTTATTTCTTTTACAAAACAGGCTGCAAACAGAAACGCTCAGTAAATGAAACACTTTTCTTATCCCCCTGTAATGAGTGAATCAGTCCATCAAGCAGTTCAGCTCCAATCACAGTGCAAGCGGTGATCTTCTGTTGGTGCATTAACATTTAAATTAACATTTATGCGGTCACAGGTGTGCGTTTATTGGGTGTTTAACAATGACTTCAGCGCCGCCAATCAGAACGGAGGACAGGGTGTATCTGTTTTATAAGTCATCATTAACATCGTGAAGCGGCACAGATGTCACACTTTTTTTTTGGGGTGGCGGGGGGGGGGGGGGGGGGGGGGCATTATCTGCGTTCCCAAGTCTATTCCTGACTTTCGAAGATCTCCTCTCAATTATTTTTTACACTTAAAGAGCAGAAGCGGCTTCGCTGGAGCCGCAGGTCTGAAATCACCAGCAAATCTTTTTTTGTTGTGGGGGTCTGAAGGGGAAAAGCTGATGAATGAGCAGCAGTTAAATGAGAGACAGAGCTCAGCACTGTCATCTGTAAAGCTTTAGCTCGGATGTCACAGTTCAATCACTGTGGATTAAGAGGAGCCGACTGCCAAAATAGCCTCACTGTGGATTTGTGTGTTTGTGTGTGTCCTCTATAAATTTTCTATATATACACAGAAGGTTTGCCTTAAGTGTAACGCTTTAATAGTTTGAACCCACCGACCAGAAATGATTTCTCGTGCTGCAAAGAAATATTGTAAAGTGAATATTACTCTTACAAAATACGCGTTGAATAATATAAACACAGATTCAATTTAACATGTTTCATAGATTAATGGAGTATTTTATTCAACATATCACGGGTCGTGAGCCATGATGTTCAGATCAGCTGTTTACAGGGGATTTGCATATGTTAGTCAAAGCCACTGCTCGGCCTGAGAAGCAAAGTTTAGGGCAAAAAAAGTCCCTTTACCTGCTGTGCCTTAGCTGGCCAGTGAGTCAAGTATGGAGAAATATAAGAGAACGAAAAAAAAACTTGAAGACCGGTTACTGCAAAAATAGAAAGTGCATTTTTCGTGGGTTTTTACAGGTGAAAACTCTTAAAATTGACTCGTGACATGGAAGTACTGAAGTTTTCTGGTCAGATCAGGTCTCGCACATTATTTACCAGCAGAAGTGGATGAAAAATTCACATCCTTTAGTTACTCACTAGAAAAAAGCAGCAATGCCACTCTAGGCCTGTATTCAAGATTTTACCTCAGTAAAAATGCAGAAATATTATCAGTAAAATGTGACAGTTGAAAAGCAGAACTTTAATATTGTAGCCAGTCAAAGTGGGGATATTTTTAATTACTCTGTTTACTGTTGTACATGTATTGTATGGTCAGTCTTAACCTTCAAACCAACCACTAACTCCGACTGTCTCCACAGCTGCTTCACAGCCCTGCTTTAAAAACAAAGGCATGTTACTTCAGTTATTAATGAGAAGAAGAAATACGATTGAGGAAATAAAGTTTGAGTAACACATCCACGAGTCTGATGAGCATGAGGCTCATCAGACACCAAGACTTTTATCACAGTGACAGTTATTCTATCCTCCGTTTAACTCTCCTGTTTTCTGTGGCTTTCCCTCACTGTGGCTGCGTTTTTCAAGCAAGGGGCTAATGTCGGTCTGAACACATGAATAATTACACTGATAGATGTCATTAGCAGCAATTTGCGAGATGTAATTAAGTAAATTTACTCAAATACTAAAGTTCAAATCTGAGTTGAGTCTTTTCTTTTCACGCAGCTTTCTGAGAACATTTTCCTCATTATGCTGACATAAGTAACATTTTTAGTGCAAGACTTTTACTAGTAGCCTGACAGAGTACTTCTGCAGTGTGGTATTAGTACTTTTACTCGTGTACAGGATCTGAATACTTCCTCCACCACCTTGAAAAGAGCCATATCAGTTATAGGAAAGGAAACATGTAGGGAAAGACTCTAACTATGAACCTTGATTGAGTCTAACAGTCATATGGACAGATGAACTGTTATCTGTGTATCACTGTAATCTGTAAAACTACAGGCTGCCTGACCTGTTGAGTCAGGCAAGTACAGATCAAATACTAAAAGATGCGAAAACATCCAATATTTCATCCAGTCACCTTCCACGCTGTAAAACCTTTCACTCACTAAGGAAACTACTTAAATACCATATTTTTACAGCCTGTGTCCCTTTGTGTGGTCTTGCTTGTGTTACTTGCCTCGTTGTTTTAAATCTGTGAGTAACAGTGTTGGTTCATTCCCCGAATCCCATCAGTGAAATTATCGTGGAAAATGTCATCATAACTATAAACCACCAAACCAAAATCCACGCTGTTAAAGAAAAAAAACAAAACAAAACAATCCTTTAAAAGGATGCTGAAATAAAAATGTCCAGGTGTCACAGCTCCTTCATCTGTCAAGTTTCCAGTGTGCCAGAAACAGTTGTGGTTGCATTTTACTAAAACTGCCAGCGACACCGTGCAGTTCGGTGTTTATGCAGCACAGTGTTTATGACAAGAAAGTCACTGCCAACACCGGCACTTAAGAGCCGCAGCAGTAACTGAGAGACTGACTGCAATATGATTTCCTAAAACCATATTATAAAATACTCCAGACCTGTCCACCTACCTGTAATGTAATTTAAGAGACTGACAAACAGCGCATTAACATCACATCAAAGCTTCACTGAGCCGACATGCAGCTCTCAGCTCTGGCCAGTGCATCCACTCGGCTCCTGAACCGTAATCACTCCGCTGGTGCTGGCCGGTGTGATCGCCACCTGTGCTGACGGCGCTGGCAGCAGCTCAGCGACCGCAGCCAGGAAGCACATCAGCATTTCATCACCGAGCCATGATTAAAACACACGCTTTGTGCTTTATTTCGTGGTGTGACAATCTGTGAGATCTTCATTTCACGGCTGCGAGATGCCTTCAGAAACAATAAAGTGTGAGTTTTGAAGATAAATCATGAACCGTGACAGCTGTTGGCAAAGCTCTAAATATTTAAGCTGAACGCTGTTTTAAGCAGTTTTAACGGTTACAGTAACAGATGGAATGTGATCAACGTGATAAATTATGATTTCTCAGATTTAACAACTCAAAACATTGTTTTATCAGCTTAGTACTTCATGACTTTTTAATTATATGAGAACTGCTTCTAAACACGTCACATGTTTCAGATCTACTACAAAAAAGTATTCATTGCTAAAACAAGACACCAGCTCCTTTTACTGTGGGAAATTAATGGGCTTTTTTTTACAATTGTAATAATATGGGAACCAAACGATGCATCGGTTAATCACGAAAATCATCAGCATCCTTGAAGCCTTTTCTCTGAGGACCGTGAAACATGAAATGTTTCCATTAAAGCAGTAAAATCCCACTCTTGCGCAGCTCCTCTGTGAGTTACAAACACATTTTTCACTTCACAACATTTTCTGATTCGGTTTGTTTACTTGACCACAAATGTTGAGAGATGCACCTCCGACTTGTTCTGACTCCATGGAGGAGTTTATTACCTGTGTGGCAGCAAAAACACCTGACATGAGCTGTCAGAAACCACTGAAGGTTAAACCGGGCTTCCTATTAACTTTTAAGGCTGACTTGCTCTAAAAGACAGACCATAAACAGACTAGAAGAAACTTGCTGGACTAGCAGCCTCGGGGCTACAAATCTCCAATAATGCAGCACTCTCTGTACGAGTCGGCGATACTGTAAAATATCTGATGTTGTCAATGCTTTTATGTCTAGTTGTGAAATATGATACCAGCACACATTTTCAAGTGTTTCTTATATTTTGGTCATTATTACACATGAAAAATTTAAATTTTCTTTTTGTCTTTTATCCTCTGAAGATGTTTTCGCCATGTGATGCTCTACCCCCAGGATCCTGTTCTCCAAAGAAAATACATTCGCTTACTGAAAAACACCCTGACACCCATTCGGCCTGTATCAGACACTTCCTCATTGAAATGGGATTGGTCGATCATGGCCAAATCAAGATCCTGCCAGTGATTTCTCCTTTTTTTGGACTGCAGCTCAATAGCAAATCAATCGCACCCCCAGAAGCTCTGAATTTGAATCTGAGCCAAACTTTGTGTAATTGGGTTTTAGACTTCTTAGAGGGAGGAAAATAGGTGGTCAGGGAAAGGCTGAAAAACACTTGGTTTCTGAGCACAGGAGCTGCTCACGGCGGCTTCCTTCCCCCCTCTGTTGCATTTTCTGCACACAATTGGTTCTGTATCCCAGGATGAGTGCGTAAAGTTGTTTAAGCTCACAGACGATGCTGCGGCTGTTGGGCTGATTACAGATGATGAATCACTTTACATAGCGAGCGATGGAAGCGCAGTGGAGACGCATTCAATCGAAAATAACCTTTTGTTTCACCTAAACAGGAGCCGCAGTGAAAAAAGAAGCGGTGACTCCAGGCGAGAAGTGAGATGCAATCAGTCATCATAAATGAGCAGAAGAGTGGAAAGGCTAAAAAACTTTTTAGTTCCTCAGCACTAAAACATAGCCGGCTTTGAAATCGGAGAGCGGTGTTGACAGCGTGGTGGAAAAAAAGCCCATCAGAGATTCCACTGACTCAGACGACTACAACATGTTTGATGCGTCTCTGGCAGCCATGACCCATTTCTGCACAGTAGCAAGAGTGATCAAAAATGTTAGAACAAATGTTATCGCTTTCTGTTGCTTCCCTGCGGTTTCGGGCTTTCTGAGTCTTGACTTCCTGTGAGAGGAAATGTCGGCCCATCCTGCACAGCCATTACCAGCCAACCAGCATGTGTCGGTGCACCGCACGCATGCAGAGTAATGCCTCGAGGATCACACGGCTCAACCACTTCCCTCAAGTTAATCTACTAATACCACAATGGAATAATAAGACTACATTACAAGTAAAAGTCCTGCATCGACAGTTTACTTGGCAAATATTAGGAGTAAAATAAAAACCTGGTATCACAGTTTAAAGTAATCATTGTGAAAACTGGTCTCAGTCACAGTTTTAGATCCTCGAAACTGGAGAAAATGAAAGCATGAAATGAAGCATGAAAATCTCCAAATCTGGCGGTAAAATGTTTGAGACTCAACAAAATATGGATAATTACTCCTTTAAAGGCAGAGAAAATTCTCTGAAAGTGCTTAGATCATGTCTAAAAGTCACCTTCCAAGCTTCTGTCCAAAATGTTACGCAAATCGCATTTTGCTTTTAGCGAATACACAAACTTTTCCACTCAGCTTTTCTTATGTCGCTTGTTAAATCTGAGTCCGAATGTAAATGCTTGAACAAATGTTGTGGAGAAAGAAAAAGGTAAAAGAAATTTGCACAGATCTCTCAAAAAGTACCTCAAAATTAAGTACAAGTGCCTCTCTTTGTGGTTATTTGTCAGCCCACACACACAAACACACACAAACACACACAAACATCCCCATCTGAGGATCCTGAAACGCTTGAAGTCCAAGACAAAACGATTATGAAGCTGCTCGTTCCCCGGAGCCATTCAGCTCTTCAGCCCAGCAAAGCAAAAGACAGACAACAAAAAATCTAAACTACTTTTCTGTCTTTAGTTTCTTTCCCTAAATTTATCTTTTGAATTTCATCTCACTGTCATCGGCTGCTCGCAAATCTCCCTCTCTAAAGGAAATACATGGAGGCAAGTTAAGGTCCTTTAAAAATGCAGTTTCGCTGTGATTTGAACAGCTCTGTAATAATGTTTAAACATCATTTAACATCTGTCTGATTTCGAGTCTGGATGTGTCTGCACTTAAATTTCTCAGCTGTTGTGTTTGATTACATTATGCAACATGTTTAACCGACTGAGAGCAGCATAAAAACAGGTTTCACCACTAAATTCTGTTGATGTGATTTACAAAGTGGGATAACAAAGCAAAATGATTTGGCTGATGTTTATTTTTCTGCTGAAAAGCTTTGTATACTCCAAATTCTATTATATATTGTATTGTACTGTAGACTGACACTTTAAAACCTTATTATAGTGCCCGAATTACTGTGTTTATTTTTTGCCATTCTCTTTTATTGATCTTTCATAGAATGCAGACATTTTAGAAATAGATTAAACCCCAAAGAAACTACCTGCTGTTTCTGACGTGACATTGCAGAATCCCAATGGCGTCCATAGTGAATTGGGCGGCTGTGGCTCGGGAGGAAGGCCGGTGGTTCGATCTCCAAGTGTCCTTGGCCCCAAATTGTACCATCAATGTGTGAGTGAGACTGTGTATGAATGGCACTCACCCATACAGTGGCATGTATGGGTGAATGGCATGTAGTGTGAAGTGCTTTGAGTAATTGATTAGACAAGACATGGTAAATGGACTGCACTGTATGAGCGCAGTCTGTCAGCCGTAGGAATTATGACCAGAGCTAAAGAGGAAGCTACTCCAGCTGCTCAGTTGTCATACGGAGGTCGTCCACACAGGAGACTCCTGCCCGTTTCTTTTAACCACTATTCTTTTAATAACCTTACCTACATGTTTATTATTACAGCCTTAACAAAGTTTTCATTTTAACTCAAACCTAAACCTAACCCAGCCCTAACCTGAGCGTTGTCCGATCATAAAACAGATTTACGTCTCAGCAGTGATTTGTATCTGCACAGACGATCAGACGACCTGTGGGCAGTTTGTGTGCTTTGGTCTGGGGCTGTTTTTCATCACTTCATTGTGGAACAGTTTGTGTTTGGTCTTCTTCCATTTCAACACGACAGTGCCCCAAAGTGCACAAAGCCACGTCCACAAAGGATGTTTGATGTGGACGACCTGGACTGGCCTGCACAGAACCTTGACCTCAACCCCATCCAAAATCTTTGGGATGAACTGGAACCCTGACTGTGAGACAGAGCCAACATCAGTCCTGGACCTCACTAACGATGTATTATTATTATTATTATTATTATTATTATTATTATTATTATTATTATTATTATTATTGTAGGACTTGGAATGAGATTTTCAAGAACCACATATGGGTATAGTATTTGTCCACATATTTTTGGTCATGTAGTGTTTCTGTCCTTTAGAGCTCACTATTTAAGCAGACGTCTGTCTTCCTGCATCCTCCTACAATTATGGCATGTCCAAGACTGGATGAATCTGGTTTTTAGGACAAGCGACCTACTGTTTTTCTTTTTTTTTCTTTTACCTAGTTCTTCACAAATCTCTGCTTTTTCAAATTATAAGTATCCCTCTGTTATAATTCCTATCCTCAGCACTGGGCATCCTTCTGCCATCTACTAGTTAAGTTTTCTTACAAGCCACTGGTAATATTTATATGAGACCTTGAAGCTCCTCTGCCATATAAATCACTTTAACATTATGAAAATATCATCAATTTTTCAACATATTGTGTTTCTCGTTAAGCCCAGAGACAGTGACAGCCGCCACAATGGCTCATTAATGGCTGTGTTTCTGAAGAGCTTGTGTCTTCGCTCCTGATGTAGTCCACAATCAGCAGCGAGGTTTTCCTAACACGTCTGAGTAGTTTCTGTGGCTGGAGCAAAGGAAGCAAACCGTAATGTACCGCCGCTGATGAACACAGGATTCTATTAACTCATTCACTCATTCAAGTGCCTGCCTGAGCTGAGACATCCATCAGCCTTTGTGGAAAGCGTGCAGCGACGAATAAAATCACAAAGAACATGAATAGCTGAGCTCAGGGCCGAAAAGACTGCACAGAGTTTTTGAAACTAATTCCATACAGTCAGGTTTTAATGTCAGAAGGCTTTTTGTTGGTTTTTAAAGGTCAGCGAAGCAAATTGCAGAGAACCGTTATTTCAGTGAACTCGACTTGTCACACTCACTGTGTTTGTTACTTCCATGCCCTAAACACACACCACGCACGCACGCATACACGCACACACAGACAAATTATTGCACACATCTAAGACACACACACTGACAGCCCCAGGTGTCGAACATGTTGAGTTTTGACGCTATTTTAGTCATTGAACTTGATGGTCCCAGCTGTCTGTGAGTCTACTAGAGACACACACACACACACACACAGGTCTCAGTCCCAAAGCATCTGATCATCCGAGGGAGTGTGTGCGAGTTCACAGGCGTCTTATAAAACCCTTCTTTGGCTTGAAGAGTGATTAAAATGTTCTGTGAATGAGCTCCGTACTCTCTTTGTCTTTTTACGGTTCTTGCTTTATTATTTCACACTCGGGGGAATTTACAGGAATGTGGCGGTAAAAGGTGTCGATTCACAGATTTGTCTGCAGGACAAATGGACGGACTCTTTCATGAAAGCAAGTCATTTTCAGGTGATTCAGTGACAACAAGACACTCTGATCTCAAGGCTACTGGTTTATTTCCATTTTCAGAGTAATTTGTTTTTCTCCATAGATTTACTAGATCTGTTTATTAGCAGGGATAACATCTGTGGATATGAGTCTGCTGAAATTAGATTACAAGAAGGATGTAGCCAAATATTAATCAGGATCTCAAGACATTTCTTTGACAAAACTGGGAAAAAAAATTCTTTCTGATGTAACTTAAATGAGGCTTTTTAAACCCATTAATTGACTACGAGGACTTTAAAGAACATATGTACAACAACTTAACAGGAGGACAAAGTAAGTAGGTGTGGAGTTCATTTTTCTAGCTAATATAGCATCAGAGGACATAATAAAAACTGTGCCTCATTCAACTGAGGTCTCTACAAAAATACATTTAATAGCAGTTTTTTTTTCTTCTCTAATTTACACAGTTTTATCACAATAATAAATAAAACATCTGGTTTCAAACCCCTCATGGTACAGAGCTACAGAGAGAGACCGGGTTGCCGAGAGTCGTCACACAAGCTAAATATGCATCTGGTGTTTTCTCACGCTCAGAGCCAAACAAGTAGAAGAAGTCGTGAGTTTCATGTCGTCGCTGCCTCTGTTCATAAACTCCTCAAGAAGCACAAGCTGCAAGTATGTCACCGTGGGCTCCATAGTGTCACCATGGCAACGTGCCCAACATACCAGAGATCATCTGGTGTGGAATCAGCAGCTGCAACCGAAAACTGTAATGATCCAACAGTGTGTGTCCGAGCTTCTGGGATTAATACCACCAAAATATTTTACAGTGCGAATGAGGACGGTGAGCCGTCCACACAGTGTCCTTGTTGCAGTCCAGTTTTCATGCATATTTCCAGTTGTTTTTGTTTGTTTTGTCGTTGCTACTTGCCCCGGAATAATGTAGTCGCAGCGATGGATAGGCGCTGCCAGTCATGCCCCAAAGCCATCGCAGCCAGATGTTCAAATTCAGATGAGTGAGAGAAGACGTCTAAGAAAAATAGTGTGTTGGAAAGTGTGGGAGTTACTCTGCTCTTCTCTCATTGTCACTCCTGCCATTCACACCCCTGAGAGTCACGCTGGCAGCAGTTAGAGAGACACAGGCCAGTCATGCTTTGTTAATTGTGAGGTGTTACTGCTGCACTTGATGGCACGAAGTTGGGAGTATTAAGACTTGAAAGAGGAAATTTTGAACAAAGGAGAAGGGCGGATCCACGCTAACCCTTAGCTTTAAAGGAAAAATCCACCCCGAGGGGCTGCTCGGATAGAAAAGTGCCAGCAGGAAGAAACACTTTGAACTTCCTGCATTTGAATGAATGGATGCAGTGCATTTGTGTTGTTTTGTTGCAGACCACAGAGCGGAAACACACCTGTCAAACTGCAACAAGCAGCTAATGAGTGACAACAGTAGGAGGGAGCTTTAATCAAAAAATGCTTGTTTCACGGTTGCCTGACAAATTTTCCTACATTTCATCACCGCTCGTCTCTCTGCACGTCTGCCTCTCACAGCGACGCGTCACTGTCGAAGTCGAATGTGTCACATGACGTCCTGAATCACTCTCTGTGTGTTTTGGCCTTTGTTTCCTTTGGATGAGTCACTAAATGTAAAGTTATCCAGCACGCTGGGATATTTTTAGTGCAGCTGGGGTAAAGTGAGGTGGCAGAAAACGTCAGGAGTAAAGGACAGATGCTGGAGTCAGTCCCTGTAAATCAAAGAGCAAGGGCTTACTTCTGAAGTGCTCTGACTCAACAGCCACACAGGGAGAAATATACACTGCAAAGTAATAGCATAGAGTATGTGCTCTATAGTCATCTTCATAGGATGTTGTTTTTGCTGTTTGTATCCTGCAAATCACAGTAGTTTTCTATTTTATACTAACAGAAAATGACACAAACATGCCCCATTAGACATCAATCAAACTGCCATTTTAAAATGCCTCTGTCAGTTCAACTTAACAAAGAGAAAACAAAATGTTTTTCCAAGTTTTTTTTTCCCATGTTGTTCTGAGGTGTTCTTTTTACCATTATCATCAATTTATTTTTCTCAGCCATGAGCAGCCTCTCAGTTCCCTTTATGCAGAGCATTGTGGAGCAATTGTGTCCATCAACAACACATCAAAATAAACAACTCAATTTAGCCTAAATACCGACGTCTTTGAATATACCTCAGCCTGTAGAAACAAATTAGGACGCAGCTGTTGTGCAGTTTGAGAGAAGGATGAATGTGTGCGGAGATGTTTGTGTGGCTGTTTCTTATATACTGTACGGTTTATAAATTTACATGTATTTTCTAAACCTGTCTCCCCACAGGAGCTTATCAACCAGTTATTAGCTTTCTTGATGCTCAGCTGTTGTTGAGATTTCTGTGAGACCTACAGCTATCCATAGCACCCCTCTCTCTGCATAGAATAGCAGAGAAACCACTAATTCTGCTTTGCCGGCTTTCTTTGCTCCATGTAAATTCATGAAGATTTTTTTTTTTTTTTTTTTAATTTTGACTTTCTGGGTGATGATAGTTGTGTTTCTTGTCCACAACCTAAGCCAAATGGGTATTTACTACTGTGCTGGACAGTGAAACAGTAAAATCAAAACACCTCATCATTTTAAAAGACAGGACATATTATTTTGTCAGCGTTCAGGTAACTGCAGCTCCCATGAGGCTTTCTGTGCTGCATTCACCACATGTCGGAACTGGAAAGTCTCCCGTTCATCTGTACCCGCCTACACTTTGTAGGGTTGCAGAGGTGGAGTACTATCCTCACTGTTACACCAGATAAATGAAAATGTATTTTCATATTATCATGTTATATTTTTTGGAAATAAGCTCAGTTGATTTCATTAGAACTGAACAAATACTCTATTTAATCTCCTATGATACTGTCGCACTCACGATGAAATCGATCGAAATCAATGCAGCAGAACGAGAGGTATCATCGTTTTTTATTTCACATGTTGTTCTTCCTTATTAAACCCTGCTGCCTACATTACCCACAATGCAAGTCAACTGCTGACAATTTGGTCAGGGATTTGGGTGTGTTACGCTGGTAGGTCCTAATGTAGCCTCGAGCCTGCTAGCCTCAGATGAGGAGCAGGCTGCAGAGGTCGGCTCAGCTCACTTCTTTTTAACTCCACACCCCCAGATTTTTTTCCCTTTTCAAACTTCAGGCTCAGCCGACCCCCCAGTGGTAGAATCTCTCAGGGGAAAAAAATGTAAATTTGAACAAGAGAAAAGAAAAAAAAAATCCTGCATTTATTATCACAGACCGAAGATATCTGAGAGTGTACAAGGATGGATTTGTCCTTTAAAGTCACAAAGCATGAAATTTCCAACATGCCTTGCAAGCAAATCATTGGTTTAAAATGCAAAACAGGAGCATCGACTGATTTCTACCGAGGGAAACAAGCCCAGCTGTGTATCCCCACCACGATCCCGCTGGCTGCACACCTGAGGCTCATTTTGAGCGGGATTGCGACTGATGAAGATAATTAGCCATCATTTTTTCACATGTGTGAATCAGCGCTTGGAGTGTTTGGATGGGGTGATGAGGTTGCCAGAGGTTTAGCTTTAAGAAAGATCAGTTTTGTTTTTCTACTTAAGTCCTCCTGAAATTGTTACCCCTCACTTTTCATCCTCGCTTTGAGTATGCAGGTAATGACACATAAAAGCTGCTTTCTCCCCACTGACAACTTTTTCTTTAGAAAATAGGAAAATGCCCCTTTCGTGAGTCTATTTCTCTGCTTCTTCTTAAAAAAAAATCAGAATAACACTTGTAACGGTAAGACCGGAGGATGCGGTGGGGGATACAGAGATGGGTGGTGACTCTGCACGGGGTGAAACGTCGTTGCTATGGGAAATGGTCCGGGGGCATCCAGGAGGGACACGGGGGACGAGGTGTAGAAAGAGGGAGGAAGAGGTGGAGGAGGTGGTGGAGGAGCAGGAGGTGGATTAAGAGTGAGGGGACAGAGATGTGGGGAGAAAGAGGGAAGGAGCTGAGGGTATGAGGGGACAGGGAGGTGTGGCGGAGGCGGGAGGAGGGAGAGGTGATGCTGGATGATGGTGTGATGGAAGGAGAAAGAAGACGAGGAGGAGAGGGAAGGCGGGAGGAGGAGAGGAGTGTGGAGGGGGATGCACGGCGGAGGAGGGAAGGTGTGGGGAAAACGAGGCCTCTTCTCCGGGTACAGGTGTTCAAAATCTATCTCCTTCCTTCTCTCCCTTTCTTTCTCCTCCTTTTCTTTCTCCTTCCTCCTCACCCACTCCTTCTCCCACTCTGCTTGCTTCTCCTTTACCTTTATCCTCTCCATCTGTTTCTCCTCCTCCTCTCTCTCCTTCTCCGCATCTCTTTCCTCCTCCCGCTGCTTCATATGTTCTCTCACGAGTGCAGCGTCTTCCGCTTCATTTCTGGTGCTATTGTTATGCCCAACATTACAATCAGTGACATGATTACTGATAAAATAATCACGCTGACCGCTGTCGATATCCTCACCGCCGCGTCTGTTTCTTTGATCAGTACCACTGCAGGCACTGTAATCAATTTCTGAATCAGAGAGGTTGCTTTTGTGTTGAATGCGACCCTGCGGTTGGGTTTTATCCTCCTCCCTGTGGCCGCTTTTGTTAATTGTACGGCCATAATCGCAATTGTGATTACATGTGTCACTGGTTTTACAGTAACAGCAGTCATTACAGTCATCAGCGGTGCTACAGGCGTTGCTCTGACCTGTAGCCTTCCCACAAAAACCAGCTGCTTTGTCAGTGTTTTTGCTGGAGTCACAGTCAGTGGATGTTTTTTCGCTCTGAGCATGCGTGTCATTGGTGCTACAGGTGAATGGCTTATTTGAAAGTAGGTCCACAGGTGTGTGCGTGGTGTGACGGGTAGGTTTGTCCTCCTGGTTAGCTGAGTGAAGTTCATCCACAGGATCGGGAGAAATATCCTGGTCTTTGTCACTCTTGAAGTTTGTCTCGTTGCTGTTGTTGTTGTTTTTGTCAGCGGTACAGATGTTAGGATCATAACGTGTTTTGTCCCTGTTACACTTTTCATTGCACTGACAGTGGTCACCTGGTGTGTTACAGGTGTGACAGTCACTGAAAGATTTCTCGGTCCAGCTCTCCCTCTGTTCCTCACCTCCAGAGGGACCAGAGCTAAACTGTCCACAGTCATTAGCAGTGTTGCCTTCACTGTCATCACAGCGGCAGTAGTTATTCAGTTTGTCAGTGGTGTTACAACTAAATGTTCCTTCCCCGTCGTTCGTGTTGTGACACAGGCAGTGTTTTGTCCTGCAAAGAAATTGGCGGCCTGCGTTTTGATCGTCTGGGCTGCACTCTGCTGCGTTGCAGTTGTCTGAAAGTGCTCGAGTCTTGTTGCTGAGTTTAAGCGCCTGTGTGTGTGTGACTACACTGAGGCCAGAGGTCAAACCAACACGAGCTCTTTCCTGTATCTGCTTCAAAACACCCACAACTCTCCTCGCTTGTCTCCTACCCCTTTTCCGTTTCTTCCTCGGTGTTGCCTCAGCCTCCGGCGATTCCCTCTTCCTCTTGCTGGCTGTTACTTCTCTCTTTGACATCACTTCCTTTGAAATCACATCGCCAGGGAGGGTCATATCTGCGCAGGCTGATCTAATACTCGGTTCAGTTTCTGTCTGTTGTGCGGAGCAGCGTGGCGCTGGGCTGGGATCGCTGTGTCCTGCAGGTATTGTTTGTCTTTGACTGCACGCTGTTTCTCTAAAGGGAGCAGGGACAAGGCTAATCGCTGGATCTCCTGCTGTTTCCCTGTGAGGTGTAGGAACAAGACAAATTTCTGGCGCGCACGCTGCGTCTCGACAGGGAAAAGAAACACTGCTAATCGCTGGGTTACACACATTTCCTTTAGCAACCTGAGCAGCTCTTATTCCTGTCTTCCTCAGATACCTTTGCTCCTCGTCTCCCTGCCCTTCCTCCTTCCCTGCTTGTGTATTTTTGTGTATCTCCCCCGTCTCTTTGTCATTCTGAGCAGGGTCGGGTGTAATTGCAGGACAGCATGGCGTGTCTATAACAGACCCAGGGACGGGTCTAATCACTGAGTTACATGCTACACCCCTGCAGAGGAGCTTTCTGAGCCCCTGGCCCCACCCGGAGGCTGATTGCTGGGATTGATGCTGGCTGGCCTCCCTTTTCACCTGCAGACACAGCTGGTTACACCGATTACACCGATTCACAGGAAGATTACTTAATAGCTCTCCTCTCTTCTCGTCAATTCTACCTGCCCTCTCCCGCTCCGTCTGATCTCCTCTTATCCTTCTCTCTTTTCTCCTCATCCTCTTTTCTTTCCCTCCTACCAGCCGATGCGTTGCAAGATTACTTAATAGCCATTTTTCTCTCCTCTCCTCTTTTTCGGTGCACTCTCTTTTCAACCTCTCTTCTCCTCTTCCTTCAAACGTCTGATTCACTGAAAGACTACTTATTATCCTCCTGCCCCTCTCTGAGTCTTTTCTGTCTGTCTCTTCTCCTCTTTTCCTCCTCCCCCTCTTCCTCATTCCTCTCCTCACCCCTCCTCTCCTCTTCCTCCTCCTCCTCCTCCCTGTTTTTTGAAGGCCTAGCGTCGGTGCAAGGTGGCATTCTGTGGAAACGGGAACAAATTTTAAAGCGCTTTCATCACGGCAGCCGGAGCGATCCAGAACTGCATCACCGCTACAATGGGCTACAAGTTCCATAGGATTTCCTGCCTGTCCTCCCTCATCCTCTTCTTCCCTTTCATCTATCTTTACCTCCCTTCCTCCCTCCATATCATCCTGCCTCTGTTGGCAGTCGGGTTGTTTGATCACAGATGGCTTTATTCTCTCTCTGCCTTCCACCAGCCCTCCTTTCTTGTCCTCACCCCCTTCCTTGGCCTTGTTATGTGCTCTGAAGTCATACAGGAGAGGGTTGACACTGTAGGAGATGGAGGGTGAAGTCTTGGTGTAGCTAACCATCTCCGACGGCCAGAGAAGAACCCTGCTGCCATCCCGGCTCAGGACTCGACAGAACGGCTCTTTGGGACGACTTGGGAGCAAAGAAGCTGATTCTTTAGCCCAGCTTGTTGGAGAGGAGTTTAAATCTTTGGGCTGTGTTTGAACTGAAGACTCTCTGGTCTCATTTAAAACACCAGAAATTGATTTTTGAGGCTGATTTGCAGCGGGACGAAGCAGATCTTTCAGTTCTTGGGTGGGGTCTAACTCTGTCCGATTGTCCATATCGTCATGAGTTTCAGCCTCACGGTCTCTGCAGACTGAAGCCTGAGCCACAGTTGTGCTTACATTGTCACAACTCTGTCCTGGTATCCCATCTTTTAAATAAAGATTAGCTCCAGTCCCACTTTTGCTGCTGACTTGGGCTCCAGTCCCGATGTCATTACATAAGGAGAGCTGGGCTCCATTCCCACTGATAACAGAGTCCTCAACTCTGATCACATTCTGATTACATAAAGAAACCTGGGCTCCAGTCCCAGAGAGTCCTCCAGGTCCCCTCTCAGTAGACATACTGGCTCCAGTCTCAGAGTGCTGGATTGCAGTTTTATTGTCCACACTGCACTGGTTTCCAGTGTCCAGATGATCCACACCTACAACATCCACGTCTGCAGATACTGGAGATTTGAGCTGCTGATCTGCAACTTTCTCCCCTAGATCTTTGGTTCTTTCTTGGGGCATCACGCCTTCGTGCTTCCCCGACAAGCCTGAGCCTCTTCCCGCTTGGATGAAAACAGCTGCTGATTGGTGGAGCAGGAGGCAGCTCCTTTTGGGCAGCGAGAAGGACACGGGACGGACTCTGCCAGTGACGGAGTGGACGTCTGATGCTCCACGCACTGCTCTGCTGCTGTTGATGCTGGTCGTGTTAGTAACGGCGGTGGTATGGGTGGCGGTGGTGGCGGCGGCGGCGGCGGTGGGGGTGTTCTTGCTGAAGCTGGGCGCGGTGGTTTTGTTGGAAGTGGAGCCATTAGTGGTGACGTTAGTGGCAGTTGTTGGGATGTTATTGGGAGTAATGGGGTTGCTTAAATGACTATGAGCCCAAGGGATCTTGTTAAAGTGGCTGGTGGAAGGGTTGATGTTTGTGTCATCAGTGGTCATGATGTTGTTGGTGGTGGCACTGGGGGTAACGGTGGTGGCTGTGTGGTCACTGCAGTCCAGATGGGTCTTGTTGAGGATGTAGGATTCAGCAGAAGTAGCAGCGGTACTCGTTGTGTTGTTGGCGTCCATTTGGTCGTACACCCATTGTGTGTTGCTCAGGATTCTGGTTTCCAGTGCAGGGTCCAGGGGCAGGAAGGGCTGGATCAGTGGCGTTTGAGGCTCTAGATGGAGGGGAGAGCAGAAAGGATCACAGCAGCTGACACTGCAAACGTACATGTAAAACATAACAGGATTATCTGTCTAACCTGACAATAAAGAAAGGAGTAGGAAGGAATACATGTAAAAGAATATCATTCATTTTCAAGACTTCCCATAGAATAAGCTCCTTATGCATTTATTCAGCGTTCTGGCTCCCCACCATTACTCTTTTGTTGCTTTTAACACATCTGAGAATGATTTATGGGTGTAGGATGGACTTAAGAAAAACATAAGCGCAGAGATGAATATGTTGCTCTCTTAGAAATGGGACAAAAATTAAGATTAAGGGTTTTATTCCAACATGTAATATCCATTTTTGTATATCCATTTTGGAGCACAACATGCTGCCAGGCATTCATCTGTGCCTATATGTCAGAGTGGCAGATGATTCAGACAATCATTTCTTGAGTGAAGGTTTTAAGATGACTCATAACTTTAAAAGAAATCCATCATGTGCCTTTCTCTCACACCAGAAACCTGTTTTGTTAAATATTAGAGATTTAGAAGGAAGGCCTTCAAATAAATTATTATTACTCTTCCAATACTAAATGTGAAAATACATTTAGCACTTGTAGAAAGTCGACTTTAAATGGAGTTGCCAAACTTTTCCATTGGTTTAAAGTTTAAAATGAGAAAACTGTATATTTTCAAGGCAGGCTGACAGTTGATTGTTTCTGTGAAAGCACAGATGCTGCTGCCAAATATCATGTTATGCTTTCTTTATTTTTTAAAAATGAATCTATCTTGGACCCTAAAATCCACTTGAGATGGACTGAAGGGAGCTGATATCACCTCCTGACTCAGAACAAATTCAGACTGAAAGACAGATTTAACTGGAAAATATTATTCCAGCCTCACTGTTACAACTGTATATTCACAGGCTGGTTTTTATTTACACTCAGGTGCTGGTTTATTAGAAAACCTAACTAAATACAGTCAGTCCTGTATTGAATCCTGCCTTAATGTTCAGTTTTTGTTCAAGCTGTTTTAGAGAGGTGAAGATTAAACGTCATGGTCATTTTGGAGGCTGTAGTTTGTTGTTGTGGTGCTGCTGAACTATACTCAAAGGTGTCGATAATATTTAGTCTGCCCTCACTGATATGAATGGGATCTTCTCGTACCAGAAAACAAAACTGTGACCCAACTGCAGTTTTCTTTTGCACGTTTTTGTTTGAAAAGTAACAAATTACATCACTAAAGAAAGTGGAAATAATAAATGTCTCGTAATAAAAGTGGCTCTGCAGTAATACTGTCAGAAAGTGGCACAGTGAAGTGTTTTGCACATCCTCATGGATTTTGATTTGGAGCTCAGCCTTGGATTTCACCCCCTGATATCACCACCATGGGCCTGGAGCTATGAATTGTATGTGCTCAGGCTATGTACTGCTGTAATTATGTTCCCCGCTCTGTGTTTACAGCTTTTTTTTTTTCACTTAGCGATATGAAGATGATGGGAAAGTTTGTCTTGTCTCATTACTAACTAGAAACTACTACTTCTGCTGCTGTGAGATCACCGCGTTTACGTTCTAATTTGTTGAGACAAAGAACGACCATCTGTTAAATGTGCTGCTGGAAAAAAAACGATCACTGAGCCTTTCATCAACTTCCTTTAATGTTTGATTAAGAAAGTTGATGCCATAGCGTACGGCGGCTACATGCAGGCTTTGTAGCTATTCCCTAATCTCTTTATGCACAACTGTAAATCCCCCTTAAGTTTAAGGGAATGTATTTGTACCATCCACTCCTGTCTCATGGCTGTAGACCATGCTGCAGCTCTTTCCTGGTTACATAACATTGGCTGGAGCGACACAACTAATACAATATCGCTTCCTCTGTTCTCTAGTCAAAGGTCAACGCCGTCAAGATTGTTTTCATTTGGTCAACAGCAGGACTTTGTGTGTTTAACTTCACTAAAGTTTAACTCTATACAAAAAGCTTTGTGCTGAATTACTACAGCAAATTCACTGATTGCAGCAATTTTCTTTTAAATCTATTGATTTCTGTGTGAGGTTCTGCTGTTACGAATTCTGCTGAGCCCCTTGAGCGATTTTTTTATTGTGTATAATTGCCTAGTACATGTTCCTGCTGTTATTTTGTGCACAACTTCTTCTGTAGACCATCATCATTCATTCATTCCTTTTCTAAATTCGACCGTCGATAAAGATATTTCAGCATTACTGCAGCAGACCACACTCTGTTTAATCTCTCAGTATCAAGAGTGATATCCTCATCGCCAGAACCAAACACATACTCATAAACTATTTAAGCGGCCTAGTACACAGCTTTTAAGCAGATAAGAGTTCTTACTTGTTCCCAGTGTGGTGCTGCTTGTGTGGATGTCGGCCCAGTTCTGCACCAAGTCTGGTCTGGTCTGGTTCGCAGGATCAACCGCCACAGTGGTGGATCTGAACATGGGACCAGAACCTGGAGCACTGGGGTGAGGAGAGGAGAGGAGATGATGACAGGAGGAAAGGAAACAAGGGGAGAGGATGGAAGGGAGGGAATAAGGAAGTTAAATGAACAAAAGGAAAGAGGACAAGTGGACAAGAGTTAGGTTGAGGAATAAAAAGGAGAAGAGGAGGAAAAGGGTGAGGAGGAAAGATGGAAATGAGACAAGTGAAGAAGAAAGGACAGAAAGAAACAAGTGAAGAGGACAGAAGAGGGAGAGGAAACAAGGAGATAAGCGGTGAGGAGGGTGAGAGGAGAGGAGAGCTGAAATCCAGCTGAAAATCAATTTGTCCATGCTTTTCCTCTCCCTCCCTTTGTGCCAGGAGCTAAACTGCATTGTTGCAGATCTGAAAATGGCAGTGACAGCCGATACTGACACACGACTTTCTATACAGCGAGTGGGTTCAGCCGCACAACGTAACTGGTCAGAAACACTTTACATCCATGCTGATAATCCCCGTTAAGCACGGCACGATGCATTCCATTGGTTGCTGTGCCAACGCTCATTGTAACCAGGGAGCTAGTTAGTGATTTCTCCTTTCTTCTGTTTTATTTTTACTCATGTATGCTACTGTGAAACAAACATGTCAGTCAGCACTTCAAGTGTTTTTAAATATGTGTGGGCCTGCGCTCAGAAAGTAAACCTACATTAAAATTCTGATTCTCATGCATGGATTTAGAAATCATAGACGTTTGATTGTGTCGTCAGGGACTATTTTTTCTGGCGGAGACCTATGTTCTCTTTGCGTGGGCACCTTCAGGTTGTGACCTGCAGCTCTGAGCTCTGAGAGCATTAATGCGCCACATCACATATATTTCAAGAAAGCACATTCTCTGTTTGGTAGCTCGCCCGATGAACTCTCTGTTTTCAGTAACAAGCAGCGAAACACACATCATCTGTTTCTAGAACGCAGTGTTTGTTTATCATTAGTCTTACGGGTTGTTTATTTTTCTTTCTGATGACAAACAGCACGTGAACACAACACTGTTTGGCAGCCCACTTGAAAGTCCCAGATATCGGAGGTTCCCACCAGCACATGAACACACAGACAGATATGTGGATTTTTCGGCAACATTAACACACAGCTGTAAAGTAACTGTGACTAACATAAACACAGCAGTGTGTTTTCTTTAATGGATTATTCATCTCAAGCAAGTTTCCAAATTTCCCTGAAGCTACACGAGAAGGACAAGAAGAGTTTAATAAAAAGGGTTTGCTGGACTAAATGTGTAAATGTCGGAGGGAACGATGTAGAAAAATAAATGTGCTAGGTTTTCTACTCCTGCCATCTAAAGCCACAAACTTATCAATCATCCCTCGAGAGTGAAGGACCATAAAACAAAAACAATGAGCTGTTCGCAGAGAAAGGTTGTTCAAGAAAGAAGATAATAGTTTTCTGACCTCGTCTCTTTTTCCTTTTGTCATTTTAATTAAGAGGAAGATATAATTTTTAACGTTGTTCTCTTTTCAACAATATTCACTTTGATTTATTTTAAAGAAAATAAGTAGAGTTTTACTGGGACTCCATGTACTTGGACGTAACAATAACAGGCATAACATTCAGTGACAGGCGTTATGGTCCTTACTCACCACTCTCCTGTCCTCCTGTCCTCATGTTGATGGAGCCTCCTCAGCACACTCTCCTCTCTCTTCTCCTCCCTGCGCCTCCTCTGCCTCCTGCAGGCCGACGCTCGGTAAAATTCCCTCTGTTTTAGCTCCTTCAATCGCTGGAGGACAAAGCAGAGTTATTAGTAGCAGTAATAGTAGTTGTGGTAGTATTGGTTTTATTTTAACAAGGAGAAATAAGAGGTCAAGGGGGTGAAGCATTCAAATTAAATGTGTCTAAGTAAGTTCATCATTCAGTGTTTAGTTTCTGTGTGTGTGTGGGAGTTTATCTGTCCGCTTTGCAATTCTTGATCTACTCTGTGTCTAAGTATGAAGTGTGTGTGTGTGTGTGTGTGTGCGCGCCTGCGTGCGTGTGTGCTTGTCAGTTCTGTGTGTGTGTTTACAGTATGTGTGCTTACTAAGTCAGCCAGTGTCAGCTTTAGTACAGGCCAGACCAGCTTAATTCACTTACTGAGCACTGTCTGCAAGCTGTCTGCAAGCCGGAGATACTGATACTGTGTGTGTGTGTGTGTGTGCGTGTGTGTCACAAATAATAATAATAATAATATACCGGTGGGTTCATATCACAGACAGACAGATGACAACAGACAGACAGACAGACAGCGAGGCGGGCAGAGAAACCGACAAATAGATAAACAGACCAAAATAGACAGACAGATAAAACACAGAGGGACAAAGAGACAGGCAGGAAGACAGATGCAGTGAGTGTGTGTGTGTCTTTTTTTGCCTCAGCATTTCTTAGAAGGTGTACATACAGTGTCAGGGGTGGACAAAATGACAGGAAACCTCACAATACAACACGAACTCTGACTTTAAAAATAACCACAGAGTTGAATCAACACAGTCAAAGCAAAAAAATGGACATTAGAAGCTTTACAGTGTTGAGACGTCTAGATTATTTCCTACAAACTTTAACTGATGACAGCTGTGATATATACGTGCGGGACATATGCAGTCCAGGCTGGAATTATGAGGACAGGTACTTTTGCTCTTCAGGCTCTGTGTTTCAGCACATTCAGTCTAAAATAAAATAATGGGTTCTGCATTAAAGTGCAAAGTCTCAGCTCTTCACTACATCTATATAAAAAGAACTTCACATAGTTTAGTGTTTCAAAAGAAATTGGACAGATAAACATGAAGTAATATTTAGTGGAAAGTCCTTTTCAGTCAGTGACTGGCTGACGTCTCTGACCCACAGACGGCAGCAGACGCTCTGTATCTTACCGTCACCATCTCTCTGCCTGTAGTCTGCTCTTCAGTCAGCTGAAGGCAGTTTGTCACGGATATTCACGTGAGCTCTTTTTGTGCGTGAACTAACGTTGAAATGACGCCCAAGAAACATTCAGGGGCCAAAGAAAAGAGAAGTCTCTATTTAAAGGCCTTGTTTAGGCAGGTCCATGGTGTCAGCACATAATCCATGCAACACATGCAGTTATAAACAAACAATGCAAATGTATTCCCTTGAATACTGGACACTACACTGTGTCATTTGCTTCAGCGTATAGTGATGTTTATTGTGATACTGCTTATTTCAAATGTAAAGTATCATCCAGTACATGGACTGATTATGAGACAATGGGCCCCTGGGCACAAACACTTGAGAGGCCCTCCCTCCTTTCGTGGCAAATTAAATTGCTTTACTCATTTTAATATAAACCTGCAGTAGAGTTTGTGTGGTGCTCGTGCAGCTGTGTCATGCAGGAACTGATAAACGAATAAATAATGAAAAATGAATATTGGATAATTCTTAAGATACACAGCTGCTAAAGGACTCGGATCGTAGAAGGCAAATCCTTTGGACGTCTCTCCTTTTGACTGATGCCTCTGGTTTTCCACTGAGGTAGATTTTGTTGCTAATGCTTCTGACAGAGCTTCTGGTTTAAGGGCCCCTGATGCATATGGCCCCTGGAGTTCATTGTGGAACTGGATACACGTGCGTGAGCCTCGTCTCCACTCCCACAGTTTGCCATGAATGGATGTTGAAACACCCTTAAACATCTGTTCGCGTATCAATACCTCTGCCTGCTTCATTTATTTATTTATAGTGCTGGAGCCATTCATTTATCCCACGTATCTGTAAACCATCATCGCTGTGATGTCCCAGTCATCATTATTTAACATCAGAGGGAGCCATTTATAGAGCTCAGACCTAAAATGAAAAGACTATTAACGTGGGGAAGTAATTGCTCAAAAGTAAATTAATGGTAAAATTATGTAAGATTAAGTTTCACACTTTCACTGCACATTCATCTTTTATGACTGGCAGACTGAGGAATTTCGTGTGTGTGGGTTAATAAATCTTATTAATCCGGTCTCTGGTGAAATGAGCATGAATTACTCCTGTTTCCCAAAGTTATATTAATTGTTGAGGTGGTGACGTTTGCTGGTGCTGGTGATGGTGAACTGACTGATGCACTGTGCACAGGGCCAAAGGGAGAATCTCACCAAACATACTCCACCATACAGGCTGGTAAAGAAGACAGTCCTTTAGCACATTTCATTTGAAATGAACAGTGTCTTTGCGGTTAAGAAGCGGAGGAGCAGGGTGTGTACAGCACTGTGTGTGTTACTGTTCCTACACAGTTCATCTCATGTGGATGTAAATACCGTCTGGGAGTCAGCACTTGAACTTCCCAGTCATTGTTTCCTATTAGAGACAGAACACTGAAAAACTGCGACAACACATCAAATAATGTGCCACCTCGCAGATCTCACTGTGTAAATTATATATTCAGTTAGAAAAACATATAGCCCCTTTAAGCAGCATAACGCAAGGATAAACTGTGCATGGGTGTTTTTCTCAGCCTGACTCTGTCACAGCAGCACATCAGGTGCCGGTGACGTAGCATCTCTGCAAACCACTTCATTTCAAAAAGAAGATGGGACCGTGACTGACCGTGAACCAGGCGGAAGGCAGCTTAGCTCTGTGTGCCTGTGCAGGCCGGAGAATATCGCTGCTAGAAAATCCATTTCCTGCAAGTGTTGCAGTCTCAAACAATATGCCCTAAATGCTCTGCATCCACAAGTAAACCTAATAAGTCTGACACACAGCTAACTGTGAAAAATATTATCCCTCCTTCATCGCTTGCAAGTGAACAAATGATAATTGCAGCAAATACGTTCCTTCCAGCACCTATAATTTTGTAAACACCCAAACAGCTGCAAGTTCTCAGAGTTGCCTTCCTCCACATCCCACGGTGGAAGAACAAACGACAAAAGAATATCACAGAAACGCGACAAGAAGTCTCCAAATTTTTTAAGTATGTGGTGTATTATTGATAACTTGTGTTTTAATATGTAACCAGTGCGATATGTACTATTGATTTTGACCTAGAATCATGCACTGGGTAACTGGCACCATTATTGTTTTTCTGTATTGATAGCACTATAATATTTTTTTTGTGAACAGATTATTAAGAGTTATATAGATTCACTTATGGAGGATTTAATTGAATCTACAAGTTTTACCCCAGAAAAAGGCCTTAGGTGTTTATTCAAGAGCTCCTCATAAGCTGTAACAGTCAGTGTTCGTATTGATCAAATCAGACTCCTTCAGCCGCTTCTAATACACACAATAAATCTACTGGATTTCAGCTTTGATTCAGCAAATGTAACTTATTTCTATATACTGAACAAAATATTGATTATTTCTTGAGTTTTCCTTTTTTTTAATTGAATGTAAAAATGGGATGGATGCTATTTGTCACATTATTGATATACAGTATGTCCTGATATCATTATCTGGAGAATCAGTTGTTGATGGATAAAATAAGAAGACAGGAAAGTCTGTTCTGTTATCAGTCTTGATGCTTCATCACACTGACGCAAAAATCATAAAAGTTCAATATTACCATAAAGAAATTCTGCTCATTGTTCTGCAGTGAATACACCCAGAAATCTGTTCATGCCCAGCTGTTTTTACCTGCATGCACCTGTACCTTTCACCTCACACAGGATAGCAGGACAACCTGCCCTTCAACCGTCCCACATCTCCCAGGAGAGACATGGAAACGCCTGTGTTGGCAAAATCTCATGCTCCCTCTTGGTCTATACCGCACACGTTAATTGAGACATTGTGGGTTAACAAGCAGCCGATGTCAAAAAATATGCCGTCAAAATGCAAAATGCTGCTTTGCCTGTTGCGTGTTCATGCATCAAAACCCATCAGCAGAAGTGCTACAGTCTCCAGTCCTGGTGGTCATGAGAACAGATATTGTGTTTGTGTGATTTTGTCGACCACAGTGTGTTGTGTTGAGTCGAGTGCTCACTGACGTCCTGGGATGTAATAAATCCGTGACCTTGGTTGGGAGGGTTTAAGGTGTTGTGTGGCAGGATAAACCAGACCTCCGGGTGCCTTGTTAAGGCGGCAGGACGCACCTGCTTGTGGTGGTGGTCGTAGGAGTTGATGTGGTTGTCGTACTGTTGGTGTCTCACGTACTGCTTATCGCACAGCTCGCAGTAGAAACTGGAGTCCCCTTCCTCCTAGATGGAGAGAGAGAGATGGACAGAAAGGAAGAAAAGAAAGAAAATATCAGTTCTTGTATTGTATGTGATCCTGACGTACATTAACAAGATAAATGGCATTTTAAATACCCGCATTTTTTTAAGCATTTTTGTTTTCACTCTGGTCGTCAAATGTCCCCAAACCGCCAAGATTTCTCAGTTTGTACTGATCACTGATCTCATAAGCTGAGCTATTGACTGGGCTCCAGAATCTATATATTGAAAAGAGATGGTACAAAAGAATCAAAAAACAAAAACAAAATGAAAACAAAACGTTTGTAGGTGGGAGCTGTGAATTGCGCTCACAGCCAGTATGTGTCGTAAAACGTGTTTATGGAGATGTAAATTCATCATACTCAAGCTTTTGATTTGTTGTCTGTCGTACAGTGTGTGTGTATGTGTGTGTGTTCTCTCATAGAGTTTGTCATGTGGAGTGATGCTGTCTCTATTGCTTCCGATGGCTAATGGGCCTTTCAATCACAACTATTGATCAGCAATCTGAGTGTCTGAGTGAACACACACACGCACACACATATTTCTGCAAACCTGCATACACGAATAGCTTTTAATGCAGCAGTGTGTCTTAAGCCCACACAGACACTCACACATGTAATGGACGATTTTACATTTAGGCTTCTACACACACACAGACACACACACACACCATCTCCATTAATGGAAGATTGATTTATCTTTAAAAGTAGGGAACATTCAATCTGTGACACGACCTTCAGTGGAGGTCTGGCCGCTCTGTATGTGTGTGTCAGAGTGTGCGCATCGCCGCTTGCATAAGTTGGAAATTTCCAACTTTTTGTCTCTAAAAGCTGCAGCAGAGAAGCTTCCTGAATTCTGCAGCTGTTAGGAGACAGAGCGAAGGGAGAGGAGGGGCCCCGAGACAGAAAGACAAACACTGAGTGGGCCAGACTGAAAATGTGACAGAGGACAGATGGAGACAAACAGACGGACAGTGACAAAAGCAGAGGGAAAACACAGACAACCTTGTTTAAGCCCTCGCGGTCCCAGAGCAGCCGCCATCCTTGTCCATTACCACAGGGATCTCCTCCTTCAGTCAGCATTAGCTCATCAGACAAGTGATTACTGCTGCTACCATAATTCCATTAAGTAACGAATTTATGTTACATTATTCTATTACAGAACGAAACATTACATTTGCATTATTTAATCAAAGACGGCATTGGTTTGCATTATGTCATTAAAGATGTCGTTGGGTTGCATTAGCCCACTGAAGATGGGTTTTGATGTCCATTAAACATGGCTTGCTGGATAGCTTGGAAATTGCTGTTCAGTAAACTCAAATTAAAACACATTACAATTTAGGAAGCTCTCTGTACACTGCATCAGAGCGAAACAGATGTATTGTCTTGTTGCCATGTAAAAAATCTCATTCCCCCTTTTTTTTTAACTTTAGCTGAGGGAGAGTTTTGTGGAAATTGCCTGACCCATAGTGTGAATGAATTTTTCAAAACCCACAGGACAAACTCTCAGATGCACAGCTGTGAGGAAAAAACAAACCTCCCAAAGCCATCTTTGCAAAGCATCTTGCAAGCTCAGTTTTTACCACGGGATTTTAGTCTGGAAAACATCTGCTGAGCTGCATCTCGGTTTTTGGGGTTTTTGACTGCTGGTCTAACAAGACAAGCAATTTGAAATACTATCAGCTCATGAAATGTTTATGGCTAATATGTTAGCGAACAACTACCTTTAACAAATCCATTAGATACAGAACAACACAAGCGTCACATCTAAGCTGGGTTTCTTCTTGCTTGCCTGACGTGAGTCCATTATTCACTCTTTTGGCTCTGGCATGATCTCTGACAAACTGTATCTCTCCAGCTGATAGATGCTCGACTTTCTTCGCCCGTCTTGTTTATTTTGAGCCTCTGTTGTTTTGTTGTCGAGAAGTTGAGGTTCACTCTTGATGTTGTTCAGCAGAAACGGCTGCTACAGTCCGTGTTCAACCACTAAACCAAAACAGTGAGCTGAAAGAGCCTAAAGTCTGCTCAGGGCGTCAGAGGCAGGTGTTTTGGTTTGTCTGTTCACATCCAATTAGCAGAACTGGGTGTTTCATTTTGATTCTGCTGCTTTGTATTTTTACTTTTGACAGAAGAAAAAGAAAATGATAAAAGGAAAAAAGAAGCATCAGATCTACATTTTAGGATGTCTTGCTCGACTCAGTATCTTGAAATGTACTACTTTTGCTGAAACAAAGCTGTCGGCTGTAACTAATTTGATTTTCGATGTCTTATAACTGGCTTGATAAGTCTGAAGTGTGAAGACTTGTGAAGTGAAGCTCCTCTGCAGCTTTTTTCCTGGCCTCGCATGCTCGCTGAGCAGCTCCTGTAAATGACTTTCTCACTGAAGAGATCTCTTTTCCTCTGTCTCCCTCAGGGTTATGTTCTTTCTCCAACCTTGTACTTTCTTAACACTAATGACTAACCGCAGCCAGTATGTAGATAGATGTTTTTATCAAGTTTGGGAGTCAAGTTAGGTCATTTTCAATCTTTTGCCAAAGAGAGAAAATGGACATGGCCTTTGTGTGGATCACTTTGTGCGCCCATGGAGTGGCAGATTATTCAGTGCTGACAAGAACACTGCCCTTTTCTGAAACCTACTGTGATAAAATGCAAGAAAAGTGAACTGGTGCACAAATATCTTGTCGCTGATTTCAAACTGTGTGTTAAGAAAAACACAATCGGACATATGATCTGTAGGAAGACACTGCTGCATTTGTTCCTCCTGCAGGGAACGAGCTCTTTAAATGTTGCTTCATGAAAGTTTCATTGCATACTTTTGAGCATTTTGAATTGCAGCTTGGCTCAACAGCATTTAGCAATAAAAACAGATCAGAGAGCTCGGTGAAAAGTAGCCAAGAAGGTTACTGGCGTTCAGCAGGAAAAACTGACTCAACCTTTGAGAAGCATATGGCGAGGAAAGCTGATGCTGCTCCTGACTGCCCCAGTCAGCCCCTTGGAGAGCAGAGTGAGCCCTGTGGGCAACATCGCAGAGTGCCAACATTCAACAGTAAAAGAATATAGGATCACTTTATCCCCTCTGCAGTTTAATTGCATAATATGCAGACAAAATGATGCAGCTTTTTATCTGCAGTAGAGCGTCGGATTTTCCAATCATGTTTTCAAGTGGTCCGTCCATGCCCGTTCTCGTGAACGTGACATCTCGGGAACACCTTGATGGAATTTCTTCAAATTTGGGACCAACTATCACTTGGACTTGAGGGCGACCTGATTGGACTTTGACGGTCAAAAGTCAAAAGTCAACGTCACTGTGGCCTGAGGTTTTTGTCCATAGCTCAAGAAGTCATGTGGTAATTATGACAAAATACACTGTGTAGCATTTAGAGGCGTCTAGCAGCGAGTTTGAAGCTTGCTACCAACTGAATAACCTTCCCCTCCCTTTCCAAGAGTGTAGGAGAATGAACAGTGGCCTTCAAGTAACATAAAAGTGCATATGGTCCTAGAGTCAGTGTTTGGTTTGTCTGTTCAAGGCTACTGTTGAAATATGGTGGTGCAACATGGCGGGCGCCGTTGTAGGGCTCCCTATGTAGACATGAAGGGCTCATTCTTAGCTAACGAAAATGCAACGAGTCTTAGTTTCAGGTGATTAAACACTAAATAAAACATAATCATAAACATTATATTCCACCTGCACACTGGTCTTTTAATACCTATTTTTTAATACCTATTATTAAATTCCTTCAGAGTCTCCATTAGATTTATGAGTCTGGACAGACAGAGATGTAAACTGCAGCTTGATAATTCTGTTGACTCCAGAGCTATTTTTATTTTATATTTTTTGTCTGTATATTATATGCTGTTCTAATTTTCTGTCTGTTTCTTGTATTATTGTATGTTTTTCATCACAAATCCCGCCTGGAAACAATAAAAAAAAAATCCTTCTGGGACAATAAAGGTTTAAATTAAAAGGGAAATGAAGGGAAATGAAATGAGTGTGTGTATGCGTGTGCATACATGTGTGTATGTGTGTGTCTGTGCGTGTGCTTAGTCACCAGCGTCCTCCATACAATCACAATAAGTGCATTTTTGTTATTGAAAGGAAAAGAAGTGGTTGACCTTCCCACCAGCGCCTTCTTACATTTTACCAAATGCACCACACAGCTCAGATAAAAGGAACTATTATATTATATTATATTATATTATATTATATTATATTATATTATATTATATTATATATTAGTTTATGTTATATTATTAGTTCCCTGTTGTGGTCTTGTAGAGGGAAATAAGAGTTTATTAATTTGTTGTGAAGACATCCAGACTTCCACATTATAGCAGAGCAGCAAACAGAGACAAACAAACCATCTGTTGAATTTGTAGTACATTGTCAATAAGGACAAAAGTGTTTGTCCATATTAATCAAATGTAATAACACAAAGACAAAAATGGAAACAGAAGTAGTTCCTAAGTTTACAACGTTTACATTACTAAATGTAAAGGACCAAAGTAAACAGTGTTTTATTATTAATTTAAAGATTTGTAATTTGACAGCGAGAGAAAAAAATAACATAATATCACAAACCTGGCAACCCAGCAGGGCCTTCTTTTGTTTGTATGCACAGTTACTCTAATGACCAAAGTGGCAAAAAGAATTCAGATTCATTATTTCATGGATGTGAATCATTAGAGGGACGACGTGCATTATTTCTCTGTGAATAATAACTGAAAATATGTTGAGATTCTAGTGATAGTTGAACATTTTAATTACTGTTGCTGATATGGGCTTTATAACAACCAGTGAATAATAAGAGGCAAATTCGGATATGCATGTGAACACCCAGCAAAAGATATTTCAAGCGAAAAGGGCAGAGCCAGATAAACTTGACAGATTTTCATCCTCATTTTTATGTTTTCGTCATTGATTGATTGTGATAATAAGGTTCTGTTTATCGGTTAGCTTAGTTTACTGGTGGAAGAGCTACATGAGAGAATTTGGCTGCTCTTCAGGTCTTTGGCTCTGGGGAGCACGCTCCTGCTCACTCAGCTGGTGGAGCTGCGGCATTTCGGCTAGCCAAAACAACTTCCCAGTTTGTATGCGCGGGGGACCTCCTGGATTACTTCACATTTTTTAACATGTTGTCAGAGTCAAAGCTGTTGGTGGAGCCAGAGTTGTGCACTGAGGGACAGCAACAAAGAGAGGCAGAGGCTCAGGCTGCTGCTGCTTTGGCCCGGCAGCAGCAGCTCTAGCTGGGGCTATAAAGGCTGAGCAGCCCTGAGCTGACTGGATGTGTCTGTGCTCCAGCTGCCCACTGTGCTGCAGTGAGGCTTTGTCTGGACTCCATATTTTTTTTTGTTTGTTGGATTCTGTTGCTGACACCAGCACTTAAGAAGTGTGTGTGACAGCAGGGGCCTGGAAAAAAAAAAAAAAACACAACACAATGCAGACAGAAGCACGAGCACTGTTAATGGCATCAAATAACTAAGTTACAGACTGTTTCTGTGAGCTGACTCTACCTACTGAACATCACCAGGTGTCAATATGAAAACTGAAAAGTGAGTTTTACATAAATCGACAGCATTTTAATAACCTTGTTTCACCGTGAAGCAGGTTCTATCCACACAGTAAAATACAGAAATGCAGCTGAAACAATGATCGTATAGATTAACATAACCACAACTGTCGCAGAGCTAAATGTGGGAAAATTCGTTTGCTTGTCTCTTTCCATTCGCACTAAATGAAGCCATTATTTGGTTGTTAAGTATTCTTATAAGAATAATTATTATTGTGTTAGTATATTTGATAAAATGTGAAAGATACAGCCAAGTAAAAAACATACTTCATTCTGAGGGTTTGCCTCGTTCACATCATACCCTGAATACTGGCAGCAAAAAAGGAAAACACTCACGTCAGCCTCACAATTAATAATAACTAGTGGATTTAGGGAATTTCAGATGACGACCAGATCTCCCTGTTGACAAAAAAAAAGCAGAGGTGCCAACAAATCAGTGCCAGAAACCACAACTGCTGGCAGTTTAATGTAAATCAAACCCAACACTAACGCTCATACAATTGATTATATTAATTAGAGTAGAGACAAATAACCTACATGGTTTATTTATATGTGGTTTAACCTGTTAATGAACCTTTACAATAAGTGTAATATAGTAAAAAAGAAGATATTTAGGCCGCATTTCTGTACGTTTCATATAAATATAGATAAAGCAATAACAGTAACATAACATGGCATGAATGTAGGACACGGTTCTCACATACAAAGCATTCTACACCACAAATGCTTGCCAAAGTGGTTATCAATTATACGTCCGACCAGCGCAGACATGACATCTATGTAATTAGCAGGATGACATGATAACAAAGGAAGACGTTTTTGTCAAACTTGCACAGCTGGTGGCTGAAAATGATACCATTCTTACAATTTTCATGGCAACCGCAAAGATGTTTTGATCTGGCATAATTTGTCCCACAGTGAGCTCAAGTCCATCATCAAAGGTCTAAAAACAGAACGCAGTAACACATGAAACGCGGCGTGTTAAGGGTCAGGAGCAGATCTGTGTTTGCCTCTCTGTACGGACAGGAGGCTCGTGACTTCGCAGCACATTTAAAGGACCAGAACTTCCCGTGACCCACTCTGGATGTGGAGTCTCAAACACAAGAGACAGTGATTGTGTGTGAATGTGGGCTGGAGCCTAAAGAACTCAGAGATCAAACATATGGCAATGCCTCTGGCTTAATATTTGTAATGCAGAATTTTATGCATATTTCACAAGTTGTGTTGTGTAAAGACGACGAGGATGAGTAACGTTTGGAACAGGGCTGTGCTGCAAACAAACTGAAACCGATGGTCCTGACTACTTCTGACAATAGCACATCCAAAGAGCAGCTTACATAATGCAGATGATGAATTTTGAGTTTAAAAGTCCAGCTCTTTGCCAACAGGCTTGAACATCCCAAAATTGAGGATAAACAGCAAAATATGCCTTTGCTAAAGGTGGTTTTGCAAATCAATTTTTTCTCCTTGATGAGTCAAACTTTGCAGAGTTTTCAGGCAGTTTTTCCACAGTGATGTTTGTTAGTCTGCTGTCCTCTGGTTCAGCCCAGTGTTTCGTCCCTTCAGTGCCTGGTTAATTAGAACAAGTTAACCTAATTATCTCAATGGGATGTTACGTCATTCAGAACTTTGACTGACCTCTGACAGGAACCTGGAGCAGCAGCTAATTGACCTCAGTTTCCCAGTTAGCATTAATTTGGTGATTTGCAGGTCAGAAGAGTTTCAAACTGGGCTGAATGTGGTTGAGAAGTGCACGTGAAACTGTGCACCTAAGTAATAATTAAGATGTGGTAAATTAAATACAGTTGAAATGACACCATAGTTACCCCCTGTTTACTGGGAGGTTTACTTGTGTTTCTTTAATCATCCTCATGCAAAGTGAAGTGTAAATAATGAAACAATACAAGGCAGGCTAACTGTGTTAACACATTTGTATGCATCAACCAGTTTATCTGTGCTTCTTTTTCAGGTCAGGTCATCTTGACTACTCGTTCTTTGTTCTGACAAACACATTAATACTTTATGGACAATTTAGAGTTTCCTTTTCACCTGACCTGAACTCGATGGGTGCTGTGGTTTTTGAGAAGAACATGTAAACTCTGCTCAAAAAAGGCTCCAGGTCTGAACCCAGTACCTTCTTTCCATGACTTCTCTGAGACACGTGACAGGCTACATGTTGGAACTAACCGACCTCAGCTCACCGTCTTTCACAACTTCCTTGACGTAGAAACGTAATCGATAAGGTGTCGGGGGGCCGACAGTAAATAATTTTGTTCAGGATGAACTGCGTCTGTTTTTTCAGGTCATTATCAGGCTGATCACAGCATAATCCACCACCCTCCACCACCCTCCACCAATCAGATGCACTTTAAATACTGTATTTCCTCAGCTAACCCCCCCCCCCCCCCACCCCATACTCCAATTAATTAATTCCATTTGATCTCTGGCATAAGCCCAAGTGTTTTAGTCAGTGCACATCAGGTCAGCTGAATATGCTAAAATTATTCTACAGGACCGAGTACAAGGCAACATGATAATGAGGAAAAAAGTTCCAATAATAAATGAACGATGACTGATTAGTTACATGATCAGTTCTTTAAAGGAACTTTATTTCTCCTCTAATTAGTCCCACATACCGTAGTGCTTTCCAGGAAACATCTGAGGAACTAATTAGGAAACTAGTAGGAAGTTACGAACACGTAAAATACAGTTTAACCTCACTCTTTACTCAACCCCTGCCAGATAAGAATGTTGATATTGGACGATTCTGCAAAAAACCCAGTTGATGTTCAATTACAGCGTAATAAAAATTCAATATCTGCAAAACTACAGTGTGGTTAATTTTATGGAAAAATTGTGATTATGGCAATAAAGAAAGAAAGAAAGGAAGAACTACGGGTGGTGTGTGGTTAGAGATCAAATAAAACACTTTGGAGATTTGTTGTAAATCTGACTTTTTAACCGTCAGATTGTAACAAACATTAGGACCCATTTTTCAGAGCTGTGCTTTAATTTGGTGAATTTGCTTGTGAGATTTCTGGCTGAGATCTCTGTGAAACATCCTTTCTTCTTGGCTGGTCAGCTGTGCAGCAGCCAGTGAATTCACAATTTTTAGCGGCCAATTTGATTTCGTGTCTGCCAAATTATTTTTTGGACCACAAAAGTCTGATCAAACACAGGTGGGCTACCTTCCAGAGTGGCTAGTAGCCCTGACAGGCTTCAAAATCAGCACACACACACACATGCGTGTGCACAGCCTCCCTCCCACACACACATATTACACACTGAAACTCTCTGTGTCTTGATGGCGAATATTTCATGGCTCATTTGTCTGAGTATCTGAACAACAGAAAGCGAGAGAGACAGAGAGATAAAAACTAATGATAGAGACAGGAAGAGAGAGGATGAATAATAGAAAGAAAAGATGAGAGGGAGCGCGAATAATAAAAAAGAGAAGATGAGACAGTGGAGGGAGAATGGGTGTTGAAGTAATGATGCAGGAATAACATCCTCCTTATTGTCTCTGCATCTCTGTGTGTCTCCAATCTTTGTCTTGTTCTCCTTCTGTCTCCTCCCTTTGCCTCTCCACATCTCTGTCTTTCTTTGTCTATCTCTCATCTTTCAAGTCATTTCATCATCAGCCATGCAGCGGAGACAAGGCCGAGTCAGAAATCACTCTGAGACGTTTTTTTTTTTTTTTTTTTTTTTACTTGAACCGAGACCGCAAAGGCCCTCTCTGTGGTTCACATCCATGGATGGATTACTGCACAGGCCTACCATAGATGTCCCTGAAATGAGAAATGAATAGAGACAAGAGACAGAAAACAACCGTAAAGTGACGCAAAACAAATACACAATGATGCAAAAGAACCACAAGGAGATGCAGATCTATTACAAAGAGATGAAAAATGGTCACAAAGATATGGAAAACTGCCAAAAAGAGATGCAAAACGAGTTTAAAGAGACACAAAAATGATTACAAAAAGAAGCAGAATGAACACAAAAGACCAAATGACCACAAAGAGACGCAAAACTTCTACAAAGAACTGCAGAGCAGTGATGAAGAGGTGTATTTTGTGTCTCTATCTGTCTGGGTGTCTTTCCCCTATGTAAGAACAGTGGGGGGGACTTTTACATGTCTGTGTCCAGAGGCCGACTGCCTCATAATCTGTCCATGTTCACATCTGATCTTCTCAACTGTCTTAAGATCCAGAGTCACATTCTTAACAGCGGGGGTTCCTCTCTACACCTGCCATTAACATGCAGCTCTTATCCAGGTGGAACCCAGACAGGAATTATACCACATTTCAGTCACACACACCTTTTAGTAATGAATCTCAAATATATCACAGCAAAATGCACATAGCCCCCCCCCCCCCTCGCCCCCTGCCAGGCACCTTTCTCTCACAGCTAATTTAAAATGACTGGATTCGTGTGTCTCGAGCGTGGACTCCGGGGAGGTCCTCAGGGCTGCGTGTTACATTTCTTTAACTTTAAAACTAGTCTTAATTAGCACCCCACAGGCATCATCTGCTTCTCGTTATCAGAATGGTCCTATTGACACGCTGACCGGATGTGTGCATTTAATAATTCTGTTAGTTTCAATTATTTAATTGAAACAAAAGGACAAATACAAAAGAATAAGAAAATCCGCTGCTACAGCAGCGTTCAGTGGAAGAGGTAATGAGTCGTGTGTCTGAAGCACAAGTTCCTTTGATAGGAATGTGACATCCCCGAATCATGACTGCTTTCTTCTCCGGCTCTCCCTCTTACCCTCCCCTTTCCTCCTTCTCCTCCTCCTCTGCTCTCTCATTATGTGCTGCTTTAATTAGCCCGTCTGAGTTGGCAACCGGACTTCAGAGAGACAGCAAGAGAGGAAGATAGAGAGAGACAGACAGGGATGGAGGAGGAAAAAATAGAGAGATAAAGGAAGAAGTAAAGAGGGTTTTGGATGTCTACAGTGTACTTTGTAGGTTAATTACACAGGCTTACCCTCCCACTTCTCTTTCACTTTTTTCTTTTGCGGTAGAAAAAAGATGAGTGGATGTAGGATGTTGGACTTCAATTGTCTTGCAATGAAATAACTGAGATGAGTAGATTAATAGGTCATATGACACACTGTCTGTTGAAGCACTCAGAAACAACCATAATTCAATTTTAAATAATCATTTACATCTGTAGCAGTTTGCTTACTTTGCCAACTTCTGACTCATAATAATCACATTATTCAGGTTAGTGAATTTACTGTTAAACAGGTTCAAAATTAAAAGCATCCATCGTGGTGTCAGAGGTTTTTCCTCACTAACGAGAACAAAATAAAAGACTTAAGGAAACACTGACAAATTGTAACTAATTGCTGTAAACAATTAGTTGATTAATTAATCTACTGTTCAATAGAAAATTACCATTTTGCTAATCAACTCATTGTTTTATTTTTCAAGCAAAAATGCCAAACATTCTCTTAATTTGCTGCTTTTTTATTTTCTCTGTTTGTAAATGGAACCTTTTTGGACTGTTGATTGGACGAAACAAGCAGCCTGAATAAAGCAATTTGCACGAGGGAAATATTATTGGGTCCATTTCTGGACTAAATGTATTAATCGATTAATAACCACCAGATGATCTGATGATGAAAACAATCGCTGCAGCTCTGATAAAAATAGTCGACTTTAAAAATAGCGCCTATCTGCTGCTGCTAACTTTGGTCTGAAAATATTTGTTGCAGCCTTCAGATTCCATATGGGTTGAACTCCATTGTGTATGTGTTGTTGTTGTTGTTGTGCCTCAGCGTGCTCCCACGCAGGCCGGGTACCGGCCACATTGCCAAGTTGTGTTTAATGCCAGCTGCTTTTTAATGGTGATTTTTGTTCTCGGTGTGAACTCTGATTATGTGTGCGTTCGTTCATCCGTCCAGTCAGATGAAGCTCAGATAATAAAAACAGAAGTAATACTTGGTCTCTTTGATGCTCTGCTCCTTGTATATGATTGTATGAGTATAGCTGTGGTATGTATGCAAAACATAATCTCCTTTTTCATTCTGGAGTCGCTGACTCTGTGTGAAGAATTGAACGTAATACAAATTCATTTAGCATATTTCCGTGTTACACAGCATCTGTGCTTTGCTGCCTGCTTTACTATTCATTTTATGACTTCCTACCTTTTATTACCTAATTTGTCTGTTGTACTATGATCCTTGTCCCTCTCTGTAGACACCTCTGTAAGAGCTGGTAGAGTCTTTAAAAGGGCATGATCCCTTTGTGCCGATAATCCACTGGTTCCAAACCATTTTGGCTTGTGACTGTTTAAATCAAAGCAGTACCTACTTGTGACCCCATGTCTAAGAGTTGAAGAGCTAAAGAATAAGCAGCAACAGAGTGTGAAAAGAAACATGATTTATGAAGAGAAAATATGTTTTCTATTTTTATTTTCAGTGTTGTTAGTTATGTTGCAGTCCTTGCTCTCTATCTGCAGATCTGCTGATAGAGAACAAAGAGTCTTTACAGAGATGTTTAGTGTTGCACCTCCATGTTGTTGGAGCTCACAACAGACAGATCCACAACACTAAGGTCTAAATCAAAGCAGCAGAGGCTGAGGTGTCCTGACTTTTAGAGCCGTGTATGGGTCAAACTGCAGCATTCAACATTTTTACACAACTGGCCAGTGTTTGTATATAAAGTAGTCTATTGTGTTATTCAATCAGTATTTTATGTCAATACTATTTGCACTCTGCACTGTTTTATTGTCCTTTGCCATTTACAGAAACAGTTATAGACATTGAACGTAGTTGCTTTTTTATATTTATACACATCTGTGTTTTTCATGTATGTGTAATAATTGTTAAAGGTTTAGGTGTCCTATCTTCTTTCTGCTTTATTGTCTTTGTTTTCCACTGTATGTGTGTTTCTATCTGTCTATTATTCTTGGAACTGTGATGAAGTTACACAGAGAGAAAGGAAAAACCAGAGTCAAACTTCTTGTACGTGTACACAGACTTGGCTTTAAAGCTGATTCTGATTCGTTGTTGGTTTGATTCGTTTGTGGTTTGAGAATCATTTTCAAAATGACTTTGAGGCACTGGAGCACAGAAGTACCAGTACCTGTGTTGTAATCCCCGTCTTCATTTCTCTGACTCTCTTTGGGCGCACTGGCCCTTTAAGAAGTCCCACCAACTTTGCGACAGTGGGATGAAAATGAGACGGACATATTGACATTAATATTGCATCACTTTCAAGAGCGTTTGCCATGTTGTTTCGTGAACACGACCCACATTCCATCCAAACAGTCTTATCCTATGAATAAACATTGTTCAAATTAGACAAGACAAACACACAGACGCACACAGACACACACACTGCACTTTGTCCTGAGTGTTTACACAAAAGCCCTCATCACAAAAGCTTCAACGCAGGACTCATCTCTCACAATAATGGCAGCTATTTCATGTTAGACTGAGACTTTATTGCTCATTCTGGATGAAAGAGGGAGGCCGTTGTGTTTTTAATGGGCAGAGAGTCTGAGCGTCACCTTTCCGTCTCATGAGCCGGTGGGCCTGCTGCACACCCTCCACCCCCACTTCACTGTTGCTATTAAAGGCTTTTATCCCTCAGACGACAGAGTCTGGAAATCATACAGTGGCACATTTGATTGAAGATGTAGATTTGAAAATGTGTTTGAGTGGCAGCTTTGATGAAATGTCGTCAGTCTTGTTATCACGAAACACGTTTCAGTTGTAGAAGGTGAGGACCTTGGCACACCGCGGAAACACCGGTGCCGAGTGGCTGTACTGTTCACTTGTGAGTAAACGCGAAGTGTGTGTTTGTGTTTGTGTGTGCGCGCGCGCGTTGTGTGATGTAGCAGGGAGGTATCTGCAGCCAGAGGGCCAGATGGAGACAAATGGATGATCTTTCAAGACAACAGCCCTCCAATTAACACACAGACACACTCACAAATCACATTCACACACCCCACATCCACACACTCATTCAAAGCACACAGACTCACACCAGCTATATCAGCCACAGACACACACTCTCGCACACAAACGCTTACAGTAGATATATAGAGATACATATACACACACAGCTGAGTGTGACGGGGCCAGATCCTGTCCAGTTTGGGTCGGACTCAGAAAATTTTGTGGCTAAATGTTCTGTTTTTTGTCGAAGCTGCAGGTTATTTTAATGCTTTCACTTTTATACAGTGTGGAAATTTGTTCAGCTGCATGTACAGAAAATTCACTGTGTATGTGTGCGTGCGTGTGTGTGTGCGCCCTTTGCTACAGTAGGGCTTGAGAGGGGAGATTCAGGGTCAGAACATATTAAAAATAATAAGGAGCTTTGATTTTTTGTGTGAATGCCAGGAGCCTCGTGACACAGGTCCAGTTTACAAAGTGATTTCTGGCCTGTACAGAAAACGACAGCAGTCTACGAAGGCTATGAATAATGTTCATGTTACCGTTTTTTTTCTCGATTTTATGTTCAGCTGAAATGTTTGCTGACAGGACAAGAAGTACTGTCCATCGTGTTGTGTGGTACAACATTTGGATTTAGTTGAATCAGAGTATTGGGGTCCAATGTGCAATCAAAGCAAAGCATAGATAACACAATAAACCAGAACAGTCAACAAATAAGCAAGTTCCTGAGAGGCTTGTGTAAAAAAAATGCAAATGTAATTGCATATCGTGTGATAAATATAAATTATTGAAAGGTAATAGCTTAAAGTAGTGATGAAACATCTTGATGTCGCCATGTTTTATAATGAATTGTAGTTTTTTCACTTTTGTCTTGTATAGACAGTATTATTATACTTCAGTTCACTGTACTTGATACAGCAAACGTGACTCATATAAGTAAAACACACACACACACATTCAGAAACACCTTACTGTACCATCACATGGCAGCCAGACATCTTAGCTGCACCATCTCATATCTCTGACTTCCACCAGTGTAGCGTGAGGAATAAACTGCTGATGAACTGCCCAACGTGTCAGGATTGGGCCGTGGTGCTATGGATTTCTTGGAGCCTGCAGCGTGACCGGGAATAACGATTTTGGATCGCGGCTTCAAGCGCAGGATCTTGACAGGTTAGTGCTGCTTGTAGTTACACGGCCCCGTCTTTAACCTCCAGCCACCCCACCTCGCCTCACCGCTGCCTCCTCTGCGTCTGTTTCCACCTCCCCGAGCAGGCAGAGCCGGTTTCTGCCTCAACCGCCTGAGCAACGACGGCGTGACCAGGAACAGGCTTAGTTTCACTTACTGCCCCTGCCCCTGCCCATGCCCCTGCCCCACACATTTAATAAAGTGGCTGTTTTTTTAATCTAAACTCTCCCTCATTGCACTCAGGGAGCTGAGTTTCCTTTCAGCGAGGGTGTAACACGAATACACACTTACTGTATGTAGACGTATACGCATACAGCACACACTCACACAGGCATGGACACACACACACATATTTTTGGGGCAGATACACCAATCAGCCTACGACTCTGTATCAGAGTCAGACACACATCCACAGGCTTAGTCAGGATTAGACCACACACAAACACACACACTGCAGATATCCACTTGCATCCACACACACACACACAAACAGATGCTCGTTTCATACACACATCCACTATCATACTGCCTCTCTCTCACACACACACACACACACACACACACACACACACACACACACACACACACACACACACACACACACACACACACACACACACACACAGGCAGTGTTTCTCATTATCATGCATAGTGGTAGTGGTTGCATTGATTTCCACTCTGTCTTAAACTTAGCCCACACTGTGTGTGTGTGTGTGTGTGTGTGTGTGTGTGTGTGTGTGTGTGTGTGTGTGTGTGTGTGTGTGTGTGTGTGTGTGTGTGTGTGTGTGTGTGTGTGTGTGTGTGTGTGTGGTCAGCTTGGCAGAGCTTCTCCAGGCTGAGTGAAGATTATGGCTCAGAGATTTTTCACTTCTCTTTTTTTCCTCCCTCCCTGTTCTTTCACTCTTTCCCTCTATTACCCCCCCCCCCCCCAACCCCTCCTCACACTTACTCCCTCTCTCTCCTCCTGTCTCTTTATTGCTGTTCACTCCATCAATCTCTGTCTTTCCTCCCACAAAAAAAGAGAAAAGTGTCGTTAAGGAATTTCTAAGAGGCAAGAGGGAATGGAAGAGATAGAAATAAAGAGATAGAAGGAGATCAAGATGAATAGATGGAGAGGTGAGGGAGGAGCAGAGGAGGCAGGTGGGTAAATAACGACAGGCCGAGGGGACTGAGGGAAGGAGGGGTAAAAGATGGAGATCTCAGCTAAGATCGAGAATTATTTTGCAAATAGTGAAGCGGAGACAAAATGCTGTGGAAGGGATCGATGAATGAAGCTGCGAAAAAAGCCTCACAACGGCGCTTTTAATATCCGACATCCAGAGTCCCGGACGTCGGAAAATGCAGCTGGAAGCTCGAGCCACTCTCCTCCAGTCAGAGAGGTTGTTCATGCGAGATCTCTCAGGCATTATAGCTATATTATGGGATGTCTAAACCACTGGCATTGCTCCATTCTAATTAACTACCTCACAGCATATATCTGGCTCCTCAGACATTTAGTTAATGGTTTGCAGCAAGGCATGAGCAATCCAATACTGCAATTAGAAAGGTTTACTAACTTCCTAGCAGAAGATACCTGCAACATAATTACTTAAAGCCTAAACCTATAATGGCAAGTCCCATTTTTTTATCACATACTTAGGTAATGAATTTCTGAGCAGAATAAATACTCTTAATCCAATAAATCACTGTCAGCTGAGCCAGCGCAGGCTGTAACATTTAAGCAAGCATTTGAATAGTGAATGATGAATGTAATACGGAGAGTTTGGTGTATTTTTGCTTTTACACGTTGGGCTGGACAGTAAATTAATACTGCTTAAGAACAAATGAACATTTAGCATCTGAAGAGCCAGATATTTCTCTCAGGAGTGAGCAGAGACCAAAACAGAGCTAAAAGTATTGGACGTATCTTCATCATATGGACACAAACACAACTCCATGTTGGTCCGTATCTGCTGGATGTGTACACAGATTAGCCACAACATTAAAATGAGTATCTGCTTTAACGCTACAACATTAAACCAGAGTTTTTTTGCTTCATTGCTTTCCAACATGTCAAGTTACGAGACTTGTGTCATATGTGTGTGAAAGATTTTTGAACATGTTTGACCTGAGACCAAAGACGTCACTTGCGTGTTACTCGGCGGAGACATACCGCTAAATAAACAAAAGAAGATTTTGCCATCCACCTCTCTGTCCAGGATCGCACTGGTTGCCATCCATGTTTGTTTTGGTACAGTAACAAGCGATGTTCTTTTTGCTGGACTGTCTAACACCAGAACTCCGGTGGTGTCTGACTTGTCTAATGTATTTACCCAGTCTTAAGGTTTATGCTCCTTCCCGACTGTCAAAGACTTAAACATCTGTGCAAGTTGGTGGAACCAATCTTTATGTGTCAGCGCATCACGTTTGTCCCAAAGCCACACTGCCACGCACAAATCTTAAACTCAGATTTATGACCCTTCAGCCTTCTATTGTCAATCTCTGCACATTCTGCACAGTGAGGAACAAACATCCATGTGAGGTCGCAATAAGCAAAACACATTACACGCTCAGTATGAGCTGCAGACAGGGCAGGAAGTCAGGAAATATTGAAAAGACGGACTAACATGTTTTAGTTTTAACATGCAGAGTGCCAGCACCTTCCTTTGACATGTAGCTGTAAGAATAAGTATTTTGTGCTTCAGATTTCAGAGCTGTTTTGCTTGTACGTTCCCAGGCTAATTATTTGTCATTTCACATGTTGCGCTCTGCATGTGTTTGCCCCCTACATGAGCAAATTATACATTCTGAGTATAACAGTAGTTGAACTGACAAATGCAAAGTACAACCTTGCTGTGCCCTACCTCCATCCCTCTCGTCTCCCATCTGCACCAGCCATAACTAATTTTTTCCCCCTCACCTAATCCCTATACATCTCTTTTTATTCTCTCGCCCTCTATCACTCATTTCTCCTCCTCTGCATCTTCCTCCGTTGTCTCACTTTCCCCCTCATCCCTCTCTTTGCTCTCTCTCTCTCTCTCCCCCCATCTTCACATCTGTCTCCCGCCTCACCACTTCCCTCTCTACTCCCATTTCTCTGCTGTCTTCAAATCTATCTCTCTCTCTGTCAGGGGTAGAGGAGGCAGAGTATCATTTAGAGAAGATAGCTTTTGCCGACATGCCGATGCACTCTCTCACACACACACACACACACACACACACACACACACACACACACATACACACACACACACACACACAAACACAAGTTAGCTTGGCTATCCATTGTCTCCCAGTGCGTCTCTGTGTTTGGTGGGCAGCTGCTAAACTAGATGTTATAAAGTGCAACTGGTGCTCTGTTTGGGGAGAGCTTGAGAGGAGAGAGTAATAGAAAGAGAGGAGTAGGAGGTAGAGAAAGAGGGGGCGCAGAAGGGGGGAGGAAGGAGGAGAGGAGGGGGAACAGTGGATAGAGAGAGATGAGGCGGGGGAGATGGAAACAGGAATGAAACACAGGAAAAAGCGAGGCAGGGGGAAAAGCAATCCTGTTGGCGCTGATAGATTTCTGAGAGAACAATGTTATCTCTGCCTCCCTCTCCACACACACACACGCGCACACACACTCAGATACCCACACAAACACTGCGACGCACACCTTGTAATAGAGAGAGCTAACAAATCTTTGTGGAGAAGTACATGTATCCGCAGCCTTTATTTTACAACCAAGAAGCGCTCCAGAGGCGGCGCGGCAGACTTACAAAGAAGTCGAACTGTCCCGAAATAGAAACACGGTCAAACTCGTCGGTGCATACAAATCTGTGTGTGTGTGTGTGTGTGTGTGCGTGTACTGACTGTGGCTTTTTGGTGTTGGTTTATTTACATTCCACACTGCATGGTGCCGCGTGGTGAGGAAAGAGGTAAACCGAGGGAAGCCGGAAATAGCAGTGACAGAAAATCTGAGACAGGTGATGTTCAAGCTGTGGTGAAAGAGTGACAAAGATGGCTGGGGAAATATTTTAAAAGCATCTGATTACGAGAGTCTGCCACAAGATGGCCAGGCACTACAATGGCTCTATGATTTCATAAGTTTCAAAGAAACTCTGAAAGTTTTGATTTGATTTGCAACACAATCACCTTCTCCACAGTTAATCTAATGGTTCATATGTTTAAAACAATCATCACTTCACAGATAAATCAGCGACTGTCCTCCCGAGAAGAGAACTGTTTAAAATAGCATATGTCTCTGTATCACCATACAGACAAAGTCCTCTCGCGGCCACCTGAATTTTGGCTTGTGTGTCAGGAGAAAAGGCAGAAGTAATGTGACGTTGTCATAGTCAAAGTCAACACAGAGAAAAGGTCAAAGTGGATGGACAGGTAGCATCCCTGTTCGTTTTCCATTTTCAGTTCATGTTGGCTTCTTTTAACCATGACAAGAACTTATTTTAACTTGTGACCTTTCTCTAACCTTAACTGTAGCAGAGGGAAACCAGACAATGGTCACATGAATCTATGTAACTGTGATTTCTTCCATTTCGGATCCAGTCCCTAATTGGCAAACAGCCTATAAAGTTCTAGGTCTTGGCTGGATGAAGACCCCCCCCACCTCCCCTGCAGGTCTGGTGAGGAGGAAACTCTGAATTGTTCATTAAATGTGAATGTGTTTGTTTCTGCACTGTGACAAAACCAAAGAAAACCAAAGAAGCCAACCAAGATACCAAGATGCCAAAGCGACCTGAAAAAGAAACACACTTGAACTCCTTGTTGCATACAAATGTGTGCATACTCTCACTTCTGGTTATTTGTTTATTTGCAGTCCACGGGAGCAACTGGTGAAATAAGAGGTACTTTGAAACTGAGCTGCATTTGGTTGAGAAGTGTTTTTTTAAACAATTAAACATATCACCATTGTTTTAAGAGCATTTACTGCATTTCAAAATGATGCAGGTCCTGACTACGCATTGTAATAATCTGTTCACGTCCCAGACGTCTAAAAAAAAAATCAACTCTTCTCACATCTCAACCAAATTTAGCTCGGTTGTAACCTTGATGTCTAGACATCTGTTGACCTGATCATTTAAACCAGTATCAGTGACAACGCGGTCAACAGGTTGCAGTGAGGGAACAACAGTAGCAGCCGTAAGAGTTTAAGGATTTAAAACTTCATCTGATCCACAATAGCCGACCGCGAGGCAGTGAACCAGAAGGCAGGAAATGGAGATGCTTTTCCACAACGCAACACAACCAATCATGTGGCATTTTACACTTATCACAGACGGTCACAAAGTGGCGGCTGGTGTGTGAAACATTTGACGAGTTCAGCCTGTGAGCGTGTGCACACTCGGAGGTACAAAGCCAATGTGGTGTGTCGTGATTTTTTTTTTTTTTTTTTTTGTAAATGTGCCCTTTTGTCTGTGCGAACTTGTCAAAATTAGATTAGTTTTCCGCAGCAAGCATGGCCTTTATACATATACAAACACACTCTAAGAAACACATAGACAGCTGGGCGCACATTCACACACAGTCACTCACACACACAGAAGGACAGACAGACAGACACACACACACTCAGGGATAGACTCAGCTTCCCTGTGTGAGGCCAATTCATTTTGCCACAAGTGGTCCCAGATTGGATCTGGTCAGAGTCCCATTACGCCTCACCTTGGCTGACCTTAAGCTGCCCCACCCCACCCCCAACACACACACACACACACACACACACACACACACACACACACACACACACACACACACACACTTACTCATGCACATATACACACAGACAAAACAAATCTCAAAACAAAGCCCACATACACATACACACACACACACATATGCACACAGGTAGCCACACCAAGACACAGGTCAGGTCATCAGTGCAGACAGACACACACACAGACAGACACACACACAGCGTTATTGATTGTGTGTAACGTTATCTAGATGGGATCATTTCTATTGATTTAGAAAGAGGGGTCACTCTGATCAATGCTATCTGCTCGTCTGCTGTGTCATTAGAGCAGAGCCTGAGTGCCAAAATATCTGACTATCTTTCTTTCCTCTTAGAAAGGCCACTGAGCAGGAGAAGAAATTACTTGTTTGATCTCAGGTATCAACAGCGCCCGACACTGCCGATGTGCCCTGGAGCAAGGGCATCTATAGGTCATCTGTGTTTACGCTGTCCTCTCTGCTCGGAGGACTTGTACCAGATGTTAGCTTACAGCCGTTAACTGAGATAACTGAGGCAGCAGTTCACGAAACCGTGGAACGTAACAGCTTCAGGTGTGACGAGAAAAGATGGAGAAATTAAGTCTGCGCAGGACATTCAAACATTCAGAGAATTTTTCTTTTGTTCGCAGCTTATTAATCCTATTAACTAAATAGGTTGTGTAAGAAACTACATGTTTTTCAATGGAATGTGTGTGAGATAACGTGGATAACCACCCTGTGGGGATGCACAGGGGGTAAAAAAGTGTGTCCATCAGACTTAGAAAAGAAAAAAAAAACGACCAAAACATCTCCCCGGCATCAGTGTTAACACTGAAATCTGAAATTTATTTTACCGTTAAATATTCTAAGTGCTTTCTTACATGATAAAACATTTACTGTGTTTCAACTTGCCATCAATGTGCTGCTATTCATCTCATTACTCTGGGCAACATGTTGAAATAACTGTTCACTGTGGCTTTTATATCATAAAATCTACTTAACACCGTCGTACTTCAGAGGGTAATTTTTCTAATTTGTCAATAAATTATCAGCGACAGCATTTTTACATAAAAACAGGGTGAGATGGTGACACCATTTGACATTCACATTCACATGTAAATGATCATATCTGGATATTTGACCTGGATGAAGTAAAAGAAAATCACGTTAATGCAGAATTAAAGAGCTACAGACGACCCTTTGCTTGGCAAAAGAGAAATGAATAGAGGCCATGCAGCTGCATTGATTTCCAGCAAGCATCATGTTTGTTGACAGGTCCAGCGTACCTGATTTGCATACTGAGATTGTGTGATTGAGATTTAATCATAATTCAGGCAGCAGTGATTTAAGATGTAAAAAGGAAACGTATCCAGATGCGGATCGTGCGTGTTAGTGTCGGACATATACGTCCGTTCACAAACACAAATCCTGAAGCTCCTCTGTCTTTCCGTGACCTCTTGCTTTAAACCGTTTGCTCAATCAGTTGTACCTTCCTCAAACCTCTGGAAACTGCGACCAAACAGCTGTTATGACATTTTGTGATTATTTGATAATGATGTAAAAATTACCTTGAAATTACATGCAAGGACATTTTTTCAGCTCTATGTTCCTTCAAAGGGCTGTTTGAGGGTTTAAACTCAGGTTTACCGTTACAGCGTCCTACAGCGGTACAGAGTCCTGACGAGTATAGATGTACAAATATGTGTGTGTGCATGTGCGTGTGTGTGTGTGTGTGTGTGTCCGTCCCTCGGGCTGTTATGACCAGATGTGTCCCTTTTGCCATCATTTTTTGCACCACTGCTTCTTAAACTCCATCAGGCAGACACACACGAGACCGACACACAGACAGACACACACACACCCCATAGTTTGTTAATCATTTCATAAAGTTGTTTGTTAAAACCTGTGGCTGTAAAACCAGTCCCAGGTTGTTTAAGAAGGTGACAGCCAGACGTGTCTTACGACTCAAACAGTAAAAAATATTGAGCAATTACAGGCTGCTTTTAATCTGCAAATAGTAATCAGAAAATTACAGCAGCTTGATCACTGCTTTCTACGAACTTTGCTTTACGCGACGTTGCCCCCCGACCTCCACGTGTCTTTCATCTGAAATGTTCCCTGGACTATCGACAGAAATGTTTAAGGATTTATCTCATCTTCCTGTGGCTGTGAGGACATGAGGTTCACACAGTGACAGGAGTGAATACTCTCTCTGTTCACACACACAGCCTCCCTCTATCTCTCTCTATCTCAAACACACACACACACTGCAGTTGCCTCCAGTCAAGCGTGTCTTATTGGCCTTCTGTTTGACTTCCTATTCGGCTCAGTGTGTGTGTGTCTGTGTGTCACTGTGAGGGTGTGAGAGATCCAGATGGAGATGGGTTTATAATCACGGGACAGTTGTTGTTTTTATTATTATTTTATCGTTGTTTTTACTGCTCACTAAACTGAGAATGAAGAGCGGAGGAGAGGAGAGGAAAAGAGGATGAGATGGGCAATAAATAAGGAAAAAGGGGAGTAGGGGAGAGAAGAGCAAAAGATAAGTACAACAGGAAACAGGGCAAGACGGAAATGAAAGAAAAAAGAAAGCAAATGTCTTTAAAACAAGGAGACGAGACAAAGGTGAGAAAAAGAGGAGAGAAAGAGCAGATAAGAGCAGCAGCAGATAATGATGAAAGGTGAAGGGAGGAGGAGAAGATGAGGTGAAAGAAAGGCTGCCAATGTGACGGTGAAAGGAGGAGGAATAAAGACGAAATACAAAAAGGGAAATGAAGCTGAGAAGAGAAGGAAGAGGAGGGAGAAATGAAAGGATAAAAAGACGAGTGGAAAGCCAGGTTGCAAAGGGCTTGTTGAATGGGGAGAAGGGGGTGGTGGGTTGGTCAAAGGAGAGGACAGGAGACGAGTGGAAACGGGAGGAGAAAACAGACAGAAAAAGGGGGAGGAGAGGAGAGCAGAGAAGTGATGGGAGGAGGAAAAGACAAGTGGAAAGCGAGGTTGCAAATATCTTAAGAAGAATAGAAGAGACAAAAGAAGGTGAGAGGGAAATAGAGAGGAGCCGTCAGGAAGAACAAATGAAGGAAGATGAAAAGATAAATTGACAAAAAAGCTGCAAAGGTCTTGTTTAAATATGGAGAGAGGAAGAAGCAAGAGAAAGGAGAGCAGAGAAGTGAAGGATGAATGGAGAGGTGGGCAATACTTTAGAGCAGAAAGAGAAGCGAAAGATAAGTGCAAATGATGAAAGGAAAGAAAGTAGCAGCTAAGAGGAGGAACGAATAAGGGTGAAAAGAGGAGAGACGTGAAGAGAAAAAGATGAGCAACGCACCAGTGAAAAAGGGGATGAGCAGAGAGAAGCTGGCGAAAGACAAAAAGATGAGTATAAATGTCTTATTGAAACAAGGGGAGGAGGAGAGAGAGGAAGAAAGTGATGGAAGAAAGAAAAAAATGAGTAAAAAGCAAGTTTGCCAATGTTGAGAAGAGAAGAAAGGAAGATGGAGGATAAGAAGAGTAACTAAGTGGGGAAAGGGGAGGAGAAGAAGTAAATAAACGACAGATGAAAAGATAAAAAAAGTTGGCTTTTTAGGCGAGAGGAAAAAAATAAGTTTCAATGATGAAATGGGAACAGGAGAGAAGTGAGTGATGCATGAGAAGGGGGGATTAAAAATGATGAAAGGGGAAGAAGGGAGAAAGGATGTGGAGTGAGAAGCAAAAACCTGCAAACTTTTCAAAGCAACAAAACTTTCTATCCGAGCATTTCAGCCTTTCTTTCTTACTCTTCTCCATCTGCTTCTGTTTCCTCTGTCACTTTCTCTCTCTCTGACTCTTTATCTCTCTCTCCCTCCGTCCCTCCCACCACATTCGCAGGGTTCATCCAAGTCGCGTTGACGCCCACTCACCTCCAACATGCTACCTCAGTTTCCATGGTAATAGAGTAGCGGCCGTGCTACATAAATATATACTTTAACATTCAGCACCCCACAACTCATTAACAACATCTTTGGATGAAAATCTCTCAGGGTGTTGTTCTTCTTAAAGGACCATGTGGCTTAATTCAGTTCCCGAGAGAGCTGCGTGAGCGCGGAGCCAGGCGAACACGGAGAGCGCGTGAACCTGTGACGTCGTCAGGATGTAAACGTGGGAGCTGCTCTGTGGAGCGTGACACCATGATAAACATGACCCAGGGAGATTTTATTAGCACGAGAACATTTTCTAGCTCAGGGCTCATGAGAGCGTCTGAACAAAGCTCTCTAGGTGTCCCTAACATGTGTGACATTAAGCCTATGAGAGGTTTGTAAAAAAAAAAAAAAAAAAAAAAACAAACACATTGGAAACTCTTTATAATCCAGGCCACGATTTTCTTAAACGTAGGTGTTGGTACGGTGGAAGAAAACAATACTATGGGAACAAGGGAGTGACAGTAATACTTTATTTTACAGTTCTGCTAATTTCTGGAAAGTTTCCTGGATAGAGCCACATAATTTAGTTCTAATTACAGGAAAAATAGAGACAAAGTTCTCTAGCCCGGAACCGTGAAGACTGAGGCTATGATTCAACCTTTTTCTTTTTTTTTTTGTATGAATGAACTGCTGCATTTATTAGCAGCAGCCGAGTTGCCAGGAGGTAGTTGGGGTGGATGGCAGGCGTACACCAGGATCTTTCCCCAAACCTTAACCTTAACACCGTGAGTGCCTAAACATAACCATTAGAAGTTTAATAATGCTGAAGTCACTACAAGTGGATATTGTTCTGCAAGATCGAAAACAAAATGTTGTCTGTGAACATCTCACAGATACTTTCAGTTCACCAGATACATCAGTTAACAACATTTCAAGTCGCAGTTATATTTCCTACAAAACACATTTACTGTTGCAGATGCGTTTTAGGTAAACATAAGTTTTTGGAGACAGGGTTGAAAAAAGAAGAAGGAGTCTTTCATCCAGATGTGATTTCAGTATACTTAGGAGACATTTCAGTTTTGTGAGGCTCAAACTTAGTAACTTCATGATGTCCCACATACAGCAAAAAAAAACAACATTCAGCCAAGTAGTCACACTGTGTCAGAAATTCACACACACACACACACATACACTGCTGTGTCACACAAACACACTCATGCAGACACACACATACACTCACACACTCTTGCACTCTATCTGTCCCTTTGGAGCAGATGGCTCCACAGTCATAGCTGATGTTTCACACATCAGTGAAGCACACCATGTACTCACAACTACTGAATACACACTCTCACTCTGTCACACACACACAGACACACACACACACGTCATTTAAGTCACAACTACTGAACACACTGACACGGAGAAACATGCTTGCACACGCACACATGCGTAACTGCTCAAACCCAGACGGGCTGACCGTTTCACTCCAAACACACACACACACACAGGCAGTGATGCACACACATGCCCAGTCACTTAGTCACACACACAGACGTGCACACATGCACATGCATGCACAGTCTCCTCATTGGTGCTAATTTATGGAGTGAGGAGCCATGTTTTTGGCAAGTTAGCTCGAACCTCATAGCACACACACACACACACACACACAGGTTTACAGCATTAATGGCTGAGAGGCAGTAGGTTATAGTGCAGTATTGTCCTGGGCGTTGTTGGGCCTGATGTCAAATAGCCGATAACACCAAGTGAGAATATTGCACTATAACCCAGCAGCTCAAGGACATTATTACTTTAACAGGGCAGTCAGCAGCACCTGTGAGTTTAATTGAAAACACTCAACGCTAAATACAGATAAAGAAAATAAACCGTACCACAGTTAACTAGTCTCTTCTTTTACTGCTGGAGTTGGAGGGTGTTTTAATCTGGAGCTCTGAAACAGAACACTGTCGCTTCCTCGAGTGCGACTGTGTACTTCACACATCCGGCACAGGAAGCCTCCAAAACAAATAAGTTGCTCAAAATTATTACTGCTGAGAGAAAATTAAATGCTCAAAAGGAATTTGATGTCAGCGTTTTGTGCCAAGTAGGGTGTAGAAAATCAGCGTTATTTAACTTACTGGAATCAATGTTTCTATAGCAACACAACTCTGGCCTCGCTGATATTGGGAAAGGTGTGAAAAATTCCCTGACAGCTGGTGGGCTATCATGAATTAATGTCGCTGCAGAGTCGCTGTGAACTACCTGATCTACAAAAACACACACACACAATGGAGAACATAGGACTGGGATTCATGTACACTTGTTGAATGATTTTAAATGTTGCTTTAATAAATTTAGACTTTGGACCACCCAGTGTGGACTGGAGACGAGCAGTGTTGACAGCATGAATAGTAACACAGAGAGACACACAGGCACTGAGCCCAAATATCTTTGGCACATTCAAGCAATTAAGGTACAGAAGAAAAAAAAATGATTCAAGGTGTTAGAATGATTTGTTTTTCTTCAAAGAGGAGAGAAGAGGGTGATATCAGGATGCAGTGTGAGATGTGTTCGCTCTCTGCAGCAGCAAAATGCTCATCTGTCAAACAACAGAGGAAATGAGAACTGAGACTAAAATGTGGTTTAATATGATGATTATAGTCCTCAGAAGTGAGCATTATGTTACAGCGGTTTGAATTGGACATTGTGTTTTCAGGTGTTCCTCACTTTAAAGATGTTTAGAAACATCTGATGGTATTTGTAACATCACTATGCTGTTTTAAAATACTCAGATGGTTTGAGAAAATAATCTCACCACAAGGTAACGTGATTGAAAGCTTGAAAGAGTAGATATTACAGGGTCCTTGAAGTGAGAATGTTTTCTCAACGGTTGTGTCCAGGGTGAAGAGTGAACTTTGAATCTCAGCCTTTATGGCAAAACATACAAGAAGTCCTTAAAGTGCTCAGAAGAAAAAAAGTTTCTATGGTTAAGAATGAAGTGTCGTGAACTTCCAGTTAGAGATCCTCATCTCACCTCTGAGAAACCAGCAGATTCTCACTCTGCCAAGAAAACAGTCCGACACAATAACTCCAATAAAACCACACTGTGATGTTTTTACACTGCGGTTTTCATACGGATTAAACAAACGGATATATTGCATCAATTAGTGAGCTTAAGAGCCGTTGGCTTTGTTACCTTCAGATAGAGCCAGGCGAGCTGTTTTCCCCTGTTTCCAGTTCTTATGCTAAGCTAAGCTAATTAGCTGCCGGCTGTAGTTTGCTGATTACTGTACGATTCCTGTGATGTTTGCATGTTTCTGTCACAAATCACTCACGACTAACCTTTTACCAAACCTTTTACTAAACCGATCTCAGGCACAATAATGAAGATCAAGTCATCCACGCCTTCATATCCACCTGCCTCCATTACTGCAAGTCTTTATGTCTTGGCATCACTGACTTCTGCTCTCAAACTGTATTACCAGACAGTGATTCTGTGGCTACTGACCAAAATGACTGCAGACGTGATGTTTTCTGTGACAGATCACACAGTTTTAAGAGTCTTCTAAATGATTTTCATACCACATGGGTGTAAATCTAAAACTGCATCCCCTGTGCTGATATACATCCACGCATTTAAGTTAAGAATATTGTCATGAGGGAAAAAAAAAAAATGAAAACATCTCCGCATAAACACGAGACTGAACTTGAGTCATTAGAGTTAAAAGGAAACTGCAGACACTCATCCATCCCACTGATCTCCTCACTCTCACTTTACACTATTTTGGCTTCAGACTCTGCTGCCTATTTCTGCTCATGTCTCTCTCATGCAATCCTTTTGTGCTGGCGGAAACATATCTCGCCCATTTCCCATGCACACAGCATGTTATTTGAAATTTTAAGACGTGATTGTTTCATGCAATTTCATCAGACCTGCCTGCGCTAAAGAACTTAGAGATAAAATTAGCACGGGTATATAAGGATCCAAGGTGACTGGTGATAGTCATGTGTGGTTGTTCGCCAATTAAATCTCTTGATAAAGCTTTCTATTCCTGGATTAAGTGACAAACAGTGTTGAATACGTGCCTTTGAAATGCCTCCATTTTCTTGTGGGTAATTAAGGAACCTTTAATTATGGCATTGTGTTAGCTGAGGCAACTGTACCTTATGTTTTCTGAGCTTTAAGTCTGAAGGCTCTGCCTTGTTAAAGGTGTTATAATGGCGTCATTAGCTCGTCATCTTTTTAATGAAGTACAATAATTAATGTGTTAGTAAGTGAAAGTCTGTTTTTGACAGTCTGTAATGAGAAAAACGTGTTCAGCCATAAAGTTTGTTAGAGAAGAGCTGGAAAGAAGCCAAAAAAAAAGAGAGAGAAGAATCTGAGACTGAGTTGTTTCAACAAACGCTAAAAAACTACATTTCTTTACATTCACATAAGAGGGACCTCTATAGTTGAGTGAGCTACTTGAAAATGTAATCCGTTACTAAACACTTACATTACTAATTACTCAACGGCAAAAGTAACTAAACTTAAAAAGAAGAGACTTTAAACAAGCCCAGAGCCTCCACTGTCTCTGTGTTCGGCACAGTAGAAAGAGAAGAAACAGAGACGTGGTGCTGGAAACGTATTCGCTGCCTGGATTACGTTCAGACGTTCAGAGGCAACGTTTTGCTTTTGAATGACTGAACCGCTACATTCATTACGGCAGCAGCTGCACCAGAACGCGGTATTTGGAGTGGATGGTGGTGCACAAAGCACACGACTGTCACACCAGAGACCAGAGTCCTGTCTATGATTGTGGTGACAAAAGTGCACAGCAAAAGCTGGTCCTCGGACAAGGTTTGGGAAAGATGTTTGTGTTTTGTTTTTGTTTTTTTTAAATGTAAACAGGCCTGTTGTGTCTGACATCACCCGACTCTGAAGCAGATCCCCCGAAATGCTGAAGTGACACTACGTGTTACTGATAAAAGTAATAACTTTACTGCACCACATTGCTAAATAATGTGTTACTGCCCAAGACTGACTGAGTGCCCACCATTGTTTCCTAACCTCAACCAAATGGTTATATTGTAACCATGACAACAAAAGTCACCTAACGTTATCTAAGCAAACACCTTCACCTGCTCCTCCTTTTTGTTCCTAACCCTAACCGAGCCTCTGTCACAGCAGTGCCACATCAGAAAACGGTTTTTATTTTTGTAGCAGTGGTTTGTAATGGTTTTCGAGGAATCTGACAAATGATGCTGTGGTGCTGAATTCCTAAGAACTATTGATTGCACACAAATCTACCCAAAAGATCAGCTCATGAGGTGATTCGCTCGCTGTGCTCGGCGCCTTTTTCCCTGTTTCTGTCTCCAGGAACTACAGGCGATGCTGGTCAGAGCAGAAAACGCTTTCATGTTTCATTCTAGTGTTAATTTAATATGGAGTTTAAACTGAGGAAGAATAAACTCCAGGTGTTTGTGGAAGTGACGACACACTCAGTCCATAAAAATATGATCAAGGATCTTTTATTAACTCTCATTCAGCGCCTCATCAGGATAATGAAAGGTGCAGTGCGCCAAAGGCTTCGAAATATGTGGTTTATTTTTTCAGACAACACGTTCATCTCACAGTCGTCAGCGCCTCCAGCTATGCAATACACGTGATAGAAGATACCAGTATAAGGTTTGGTCTCTCTCCCCAGTTCTGTAGTGTCCAGATTAGTTTTTATTTTAAGCCATAACTAGCAGCATGATGAAATATTCATGTGACAATGAAAAGGTCCAATGTCACGCATGTTGATTTTTTTCAACCAATTGCCTTTGCTTTTCGTTGCTAGTTTAATAAAACAACAGTTCAGTGCTGCTGCAGGCTCCATTGTGTTCCTTCTGCTTAATTACAGGCTAAATCAGATGCCTTGTTGATTTACTGTAGGCCAGTCACTCCTGAAGACTTATAGCCCTATCGTTTCACCATGGCATGTCGTCATAATTTATGATTTATGACAGTGATTAAAAGTATTGACATAAGTAAAAATGACATATGATCTGACAGTGATATCACAAGAGGCAAAGTGGTTAGACTGAACATTATTTTTTGGCCAGCATTCATTTTAAATTTATTTTTAACAGTGAAACAGTGTCCATATATATATATATATATATATATATATATATATATATATATATATTTTTTTTTTAAAGAAGTTCAAGTTTGCATTTTCAGCGAATTTGATATAATAGACTACAATGAAAATGAGTAAAGGTCATTTTATTACTTGTAATATTAGAGGAAAGTGCTTTCTATCTAACGAGCCAGCTGTAGCACTGCCCTTACACTACCTCTTGAGGTCTCATTCGATGCCTCTCTTTGAAGCCTGTAGGAATTTTTGGTGTGACTCCACAAGGACTCGCTGTAATTATGTTTGCCTGTAACATTCAATAAGAGTGACGGAGACTGAAGTACAAGGTTTAGTTGGAGTTTAGATTAGGAGGAAAAAAAAAAGTAAAGAAGCCTCTGACTCATCTGGTCGGCTCGAATCTTCCCACACAGCCTGAGGACTCCACACGACAAGTCACTCCCCTGAACTCATTTTCATTCAGATTTCAGTCAAATACAGTTTGGTTTTCACCAAGTTGTAGTTTTAAAACATCAGTGTGATTAAACTTTACTTAATCACAATTCGTATTTAGTCATTATTAGTATGTCCTGCATGTGTTTGAGACGGCGTCCTGCTGTAAAACAGCTTAAGTGCAGCGTCACACTGAGGATAAATGTAAAGTATTCTAAGAGAAAAAAAACACTCCTGACATTTTACTGACCTAAAGCATCAAACACTTAAAAAGGCAGAAAACAAGATGCCGAACATGTTTAAGTATGGACACGGAGCCAGAGGAGCTCTTAGTGTAAGAGAGGGGTGCCCCTCTGCAGCCTCCCCACCCCCATCTGCATCTTTTTGCCTCCAATATCGAGTCAATTAACCTAATGGAAGTGGCAATTAATTAACTTGGCAAACACAATGATTAAGGACCTGACAATCAAGTGAGTGGCAGTGGTTTAAGTAATGCTGATTTAGAGGTAATGACTTCCTGGCTTCTCTTTGATGCAGAAAATAAAATAAAATAAATAAATAAATCCCACTCACAAAGACACACACGCACCCTGGATTAGACTGGATTTATGTCAGTTAAGCGGCGTTACACTCAGAGATGAAAATGAGTCAAAAAAGCTTTGACTTCAAAGATCTGACTCTCTGAAAACAGTCCGAGTGGACTCCCACAGTCAATTTTTCAAAAATAAAAGCACTTCAATTTGGCTTTTTTTCCTGTCTCACAGCTACAAAAAAAAAAAGCAGCCATCGGACTTGAGGCCTTACCGTGTTCCGTTGGCCGTTGGCTCCTATTGGTCCTCTGAACACCCCCTTGATGCTCCTCAGCTGTCCGTCACGCAGGTGGGTGGAACTGATCACAATGTAGTAGCACGCCATTGGATATAGTTGGGTTTCATATGCTTAAATATCTGTTTATCTCTTTATCTATCTGGACTTTGAGGGGAAAGTCTTGAAAACTGCTTCCTCTCCTCCTCCTCCTTCTTCTTCTTCCTCCTCTGTCCTCCTCAACTCTCTCCCAGTCTCCTCATTTCATCTCCCCTCCTCTGTTTTATAAAGTAGAGAATGGAAGAAATAGTCAAAAAAAAAAGAGAGAGAGAAAAGGAGGAGCGCAGGATCTCCCTCGCTGCCCTGATTTATTCTCTATCTTCTCTAAGTTTTTGCTGGTGACTCTTTGGCTCTGCCTTCTCTCTGCTCATCTCCCCCCAGCTTCTGTCTCTGTTTAAATATTTCACCCTCTGCTCCTCCTTTCTTTCCGCTCTTATCCTCTTAAATCTTAAATGTTCTTTTTTTATTCTTTAAGTTTTTTTTCCCCAAATTGGCCTCCCGCTAGATTCTCTCTGTCTCGCTTTAAATATTTCTCTTTAAGTCCTTTTCTCTCCAGATGTTTTGCTCCCATCTTTCATTCATCAATCTTTCCCTGTCATTGACTCCCTCTCTCACTTCTCCGTCTTTCTTGCTGAGTCTAAATTTCTTCCCGAAATCTCAGCTGCTCATTGATCAGTCTTGCAGCTCCTCTAACTATCTCCCGTCCGCTGCCTCCCTCTCCTCACTTCACAATCCCTCCAGCCCCCCTTTTGTTTTCCCTCCCTCTTTGTCTCTGTATCTCTCTAAGTGGAGGGGAGGGATACTTTTTCCCTCCTCTTACTATCTCCCCATCTCCTGTCCCTGTCTTTGTGTCTCCCTCTCGGTCTCTCTTTGCTCTCTGCCTCCTTGTTAGTGATGAGAAGAAGTACTCAGTCTTCTCCTCCCTCTGTCTTCCTCTCTGTCAGAGCAGGCGTGCAGCTTCCTCTCAGATGCTCCTCTCCTCTCCTCTGCTGCGCTGCATGTGTTCGCTCTCCTCCCTCCCTCTCTCTCCCTCTCTCTGCTGATCTCTTGCTCTGTGGCCAGCAGAGTGGTTTGCTCCTCAGTTACCCGCGGTTACCATCTGCCCTTTTAACGCATGGAGTGCTGACGCTTGCTCTCTCCTCCCTCCCTCCCTCCCTCTCCATCCCCATCCCTCCCTCTCTCTTTCTCTCTCTCTGCCTCTCCTCTTGCCGTCTTTCTTCTCTCTTTAATCATCTCCTTCTCTACCTCCTTCTCTCTTTCTCTCAAGCCAAAGGAGACAAGCTCCACCTACTGGTAAGCAGGAAACATACAGAGACGAAAGACCGAGGACTAGAAAGGTGAAACAGCATGAGGTATGTGTTCTTTATGTTGCGTGTAGACAAAGTGACAATTGTACAAAAAACAATATTTGACTGATCCCCTATATGGAAACACACTGCTAAACACAAACGTGAACGTGAGGCTGGTGGGGATTCAGTGTCTTGCTGCTTCTCCTGCTGTCATGGAGTCTTTAACTACAGATAAAAATAATAAAGAGGAAAACATGATTACAAGCACAAATATCGGCCTTAGTGTTGAGTAGGCAAACAAATATGTAAATAAATGAACGATTAAAATCACAGTTAAAGACAACAGCAGTGGTGATGTGTTGAAATGCCTCATACAAATTATGTTGAGTTTACCTGACAAGGATCTCCAGCAGGCGTGTGAGTTATGACTTTAAACCTGCATAAAGCTGCAAACACTGACGTATGGTCGATTTTTAAGGTTACATGGCAGACATTTGCTTATTTCCACATGTAGCAGACACGAAGCAACGTTAGCCTTCGTTTGGAGTTGTGTTTCTGGCCAGCTGATGAATGTAAAACCAATCTTCAGTTTCTTTTTAGCTCAGTTTTACTCTCCTCCATCTCCTGAGAAAATATCTGCCTCTTTTGCTGCTTAATCGTCTTCATTGTTCACCATGACTGTGACCTTCCTCGACATTCGGGCCAAATAGTTTTAGTTGCCTAAACCCAACTAAACCTTAACCGTTAAGGTGGCAGATCATATATCGAATCTTCCTCAATCTCTGTCAAAACCTGGAGCCCACATTACCTATAATGCAATTCCGATGTGTTATTCCAGTATCGGCCAATGTATTCTCGAGCTTGGGGCAGAGATGAGGAGCAGGCTACAGAGGTCTGGTTTTAAACTTGTAGTCAATATTTTATCAGACTTCACAAAGCTCCCTCTGGAGCCACAAAAGGTTTTTATACAGCTTTTGTTCTCATATGGAGTAGCACTCCCCAACACCTGTAAACAGACTTTGATGTGTAAAATTGGTGGAGTTCCCCTTTAACCAAGGAGTCTTTGTCCCTGCGCCAGACAGTTATTACCCATCACGGATCAGAAAATAGTTATTGAATCTTTTTTTTAAAGTTTGTGTTCTGGACATTTTTATTTTTATTGATAGTGACAGTGAAGACAGACAGGAAATGTGGATAAAGAGAGTTGGGGACTGATATTCAGCAAATTGTCCGGCCAGCAGTCGAACCAGGGACTCGTTGCTCAGGGCAGTTGTGATGTGCACCCTAACCACTCAGCTATCAGGTCACCACTATTGAATGACTCTAACAGTGTTGTCCTGCCAATCAGGGCACCAGCTCTAACAGCCATTTGGGTCACTTCAGAAGTCAAATGACAGATTTTATCCTTTAGCATTTTGGATCTGTTGACCCAATAAATTCATATCTCAATGAAAGATTCTCCTGAAAACAAGTTTTTTCCATCAGTTATGCTTCTATTTTACCTCAGCTTTCAAGTTCACAAGATCGAAGGATGAGGCAGCATCATTACCCTCAGCTTTATAACCAAGAGGTCAGAAAGGCTGCAAACAAATCCCCAGTCTAACCCAATTATCTGAGCTAAATTATCGGAAATGAAAGTGAAAAGGAAAATGAAATGTCTGTTACAATCATCCGTTTCATCAAAAAACTGCAGGTTTGTGAAGCAAGTACAGAAGGTCAAAGATGAACATGGAAGTAACTGCAAACTAAAAAGGCTCTGACCAGATTAGAGTAATTTTATCAGAAGATCTAAGAGGCCTGGAAGTGGAATAAGAGTAGAAGAGGTCAGAGATATGAAGCAAACACTCTTTAATAACAAAAAACACAACCTTACAATCGGTTCTCTATGGGAGGCCAGTGAGGGGGAGACACTGTGACTCTGCTTGATTCCAGTAAGATGCTGGGCAGGCAGGCGAGACAGAGCTGACTCACACAGAGAATCAAAAAAATCAAGATGGTAAGAAATAAAGGCATGTAACAGTCTCCAGATCCCTACACGAGGGAACAGTTTAGAAATACACAAAATTCCAGACAGTCTACTTTTCAGCTCAGAAGCTAAAATGGATCATTCTTTTAACATGTAAGAAATTTCAGTTTTGTTATGAATCTACAGTAATCTCTGATCTCAGCTCCCCAAACCTTAACGAAAAACTTATTTTAACCCAAACCATAATATTTTCCTAAACCTAACCAAACCTTAACCATAGCCTTGTCACACATAGATTTTCAGACATTCATGCCCTCAACAGTTTTGATGAATCACTGACTAAAACATGAAGTGTATGATGCTGGTGAAGTCAGAATAAAAACCAAATGAATAACATCAATAGATTACGTTGTTTTTCAGGCTGCTGAGACAAAGTGTGCAAACCTAAAAAGACCAAAACCGAACGGACACTTCAGGGTTTTAGAGATTATGTTCTTCTTCTGGAAGTGTGTGTGTGTGCATTTAATGATGTACTTTTAATCACACATTAATGTGATATCCTCTATGCACGCGCGCACACACACACACACACACATATATATATACATATAAATTATCAGTTACTGTTTTCACAGATAATGTGTGATGTGATATAACGGCTCATCTGCTGTGTGCAGCACAGGTGTGCTCACAGTCTTCCTCTTACCTGAAGGAGACAATCTGTGGTTAAAATGTTCTTTTTCACAGAGGAGTTAAAAAAAAAAAGAAGAATTGGCAACAAGCCAAACTAACAGTGTGTGTGTGTTTTGTTTTTTTGTTTTTTGTTTTTTAACTTTTTTTAGCAGTTTGTTAACCATCTCCAGCAGAAAAAAAAAATTTAATGTGCATGTGCCACCTGATGATTGCACATCCCAGCTGGACCTCATTAAGCTGAAGTGCACCGTACGACCTTTTGCAAGAACAACAACCCGCGATGCTTCACTGCACGAGCTCTGCTGCACCTTAAACACAAATTTGCAACTTTCTGTAAAAGAACACAACCATTAATTTTAAGTTTATCATCCCCGAGTGTGTTGGAGTTTTTACTATTACTAAATTATTTATCACTGATGAGACACACAGAAGGTGACTGGGTGTCCCAGCAGAAATGAGACACATATTATTTTTGGTAATCTTCATGTGAAACACTTACTGCACGTATCACTAAAGCCCAGTGCTGAAATTGCTTATTTTCTGTTTGTCCCACTTAGTTTTCATTCAGAAAGAAACAAAACAATTCCTTTCTTGTTTCTCACTGAATGACTCTGAATTACTACATTTGCATCAGTGTTGGTTCGTGGAAGGATTTTCCTCGACAGGAAATTGTCAGACCCCTCCAGAGTCCCTCTCTGGTTTAGTGACCGAATATTGTTGTTGAGCTCTGAGAAAATAAAGTACACAGTAAGAGGCTTATCTGATAAATTTCCTTCTATTTTGGGTCCCATGATCCAATACCGCTATAACCTTAAAACCCTCCCATCGGCTCAACTAGATTAATTTTACACAAAAACAAATCTAACTTTTTACTCCCTGTTTAATTCTTCTTGTGGCTTATTCATTGGTTTATACTGTATACACAAGATGTATCAGTTTGTTTTTATTTGTAAAAATGTGTACGTTTATATTTTCCCCTTGTATCCCATTATGTAATGTTTTCTGGATCTATTATACATATTTTTTATGCAACAGCAAGATCATGTGGGGTTGATGGTGGATTATGAGTCCTGTTTGGGGGTTGGGGAGATAAGAAGGAAATCATTAAAATATGTACCATAATAATATTATGTGTTAAATGTGTATTATGTGTTAAATGAATGCCTGATTTATTTAATCACATATGCACCCACAGGGAAAAAAAATAATAGAACTTATGCAATTCATTTTCACTATGTGCACATTTAGATGTACGAGGACAAAGAAAAAATGCTTTAGTGCAGTTTCCTGGTGAGCAGATGTTTTCAGGTTGAAGAGTAGATGATTTTGGAAGTGTCTTTTAGTTATCTTTTAAGAGGCGTGCAGTGCGTACAGATGGCTGGCAAATTAAAAGTAAAACCAACATGTGTCTTAGCAAGGTGTTGGGCCTCCAGACCAGCTGCAATGCTTGTTTTCATAGATATTTCAGGTCTCTGGACCTATAGAGGTTATAGAGGTTTATAACCCCATTCTGTCCAAAGATATTCCCTCATAAGTCATTTTGGTGATAACAATTGTGAGAGCTTTCTACCACATCACAAAATCTTCCATATAATATTCTATTTAATAACATGATATTAAATAGTTTAATATATTATGTACAAATGTGAAGAAGAAGACAAAGTGAGTGCAAGTTCGTCTATACTAATGTATTTTCTAAGATGAAAGAAAACAATAACGTCAAAATGTCAAATTTGGAAAATGATATAAACAATCTACAATAAATAAACAGATAGACATTTACATATAATTTACATGTGATGATTATACGTGATAATATGCCCTTTTATAAATGCAGATGGCATACATGCAGCCATGCGTATATGCATATGTGCTCATAATGTCAAGAAATGCTCATAAGAAACTGTCAGCAGACAGCAGCCATGTTATTTATGTTGATATTTATCATATCTAACCCTTTGATTTGTTTTTTCGATATGTGACTGATGTGTCTGATGCTTTTAGAAACAAAAAGAAAGAAAAGCAAACCAGGTTTCTCCATTGTTCACTTCTGCAGTTCCTCAAATCTAATGAAAACCAACAGGCCAGATAACACTGTACTGCTTTAGGGAAATTATTCATCATCCTGTATGTAACCTAGCTCTCATTGTTAATATTCTCATTTTCAGGCCTGCAAAGACTGAGATGGTGGTTGGACCCCAGGAGACCCTGCAGATGGGACAGCTTGTGCCATACTGTGGGCCGTCACATCCAGACGGTAAAATGTCACAAAAATGTCAGGGGAAACCCAGTTGGCTTCATAGCAGATACTCCTCAGTGATACACCATTGAACAACACCAAAGAAAAGGCCAAACTCCCCTACACTCAAGTGCTGTCACAGACTGCATATTGGCACTGTGGCCATTTGTCAGACACTGGTTCCGTATTTTATTTAACTGTTTTTCAAGACTTAAGACTATAAGAAGAAGAGATGTGTATTTATTGGACAGTAGTGTACATTTATTAGTTAAGACAAAGCCACGGGCTCCGGATATTTAGATATTAACAGTGACAGAGGACTGCTCTTGCAATCAGTCCATGGCTTTAAAGGGGTGTTAAATAATCTATGACCTTTATAGGACCAGTAGGAATTGCAACCAATTTGGCAGAACCTATCTCCTCCTCCAAGTCTCTGGCACAGAACCAACCTCCACCCCTCCGCCTCCCCTGAGCGACGGCAGCCTGCGACTGACACAAATTACAGAGCTGCATTTTCAGAAGGGGACAGATTTGCTCTCTAAGGAGAGCAGACATCCAGCACAAACGTCTCTTTTAAAGAGGTGATACGTCAAATACGTAATAATAATAATAATAATGCTAATGTACATGGCCCTTGACTATAGTTTAGTTTATATATAAACTATATATAAGATTTACCATGGTAGCCATCTTAGCTTAGCATGTTAGCATGCTGATATTTGCTAATTAGCCTTGGTTTTCATGGCGTTTGGTCATAAACCAGAGAAAATTTTAATTTTGACCTGACGATGGCGCTAGATTAAAAGACAGAGGATCACCAAAGGTTTTACAATTCACAATGAGGGCGATATGAACATTAGTACCAGGTTTTATGGCAATTTATCCAACAGTTATTTAAATTTTTTAACATTTCATCCAACTTTACTTGGAATTATTCCCTGGGCCCCATGGTATTCTGTACTATATATCATGGCAATCCCCTCAGCAGTCCTTAAGACATTTCAGTCCAGACCAAAATGGTGGGCGAGTGGACCGACAGCAGACAGACACTGCTCTAATTACAGCAACATCATACACGTGGTTAAAAATCCACCTGTGCTAAAACTGACATTTTAAAGGCAGACAGATCTAAGCAGCAGGTGAAGTAACCTCACAGTCACTGTTATTATTCATAACAGCAGCTAAATTATAGTCATTTTGTGCATTAGGGTAGTAAACGTCATGCTTTTTTTATAATTCAATGTAACACTGCAGTATGTGACCCAGACCATGCATTTTCTGATTTTCTGTCTTACTAATCGAGGCTTTGACTAATGTATTTAAATTGCATACAGAACATCTGACTGATTTGACTGTTAACTCCAACACCCTGGACATTAATCAGTCCCAATTATCATCAGTAAATGATCTCAGCTGGTTGAACAATCACACATGTGCCCAAAAGACTTTAGTTCCATTTAAGCAGTGAAGATTAGGATATGACACCTTTGTGTGCTGTGAGTTTGGAGTGTTAGGATCTCATCCCAGCGGTATTTGTTGATTAGCATGTGAGCCAACTGGATTCTCCCTCATTATCTAACAAGCTAATTACAAACTAATTATTTCAAGGAAGTGAGGTTAGCGCATCAACTTTGCAGAGTTGTGAAATTGATAGAGACAATGCAGCAGTGAGGCTAGTCATTTTAATTTATGTTGTAGCTGTTGGTATAAAGCAAGTTGAACCTCAGGAAAACGGGTACATCTTTAATTAGGAAACAGTCTATTCTGCAAAGAAAATAATTAACAAGTCTAATAGGAAATCAGTTTCTAAACAGAGTTTTAACTTGAGTTTTTCACTTACTAACTGAATTTTAGAGAAAAGATGCTGAAGGTTAAAAATAACACACTTAACTATACAAACACAAAAAAGAAAGAAAGAAAGAAAGAAGAAAATGTAGAGTCTTTATTGGCAAAAGATAATACAAATTCCTGTGTTTAACAAATATAGGAAAATGATTACACATTAAAAAAAAAAAAAAAATTTCTTCCACACTTCGTGTAGGACAAAAAGTTCTCCTGTGTTTGGAGGTACACAAAGATTTGGGTGTTACAGTCTTTTAAGGCTGGTTTTTACGCTGAACATGGATTTGTATTCCCTTATGGTTTATAGCACTGGAGTTGCTGGTAGAAGCCAGGGTTAGGGCGAATCGATGGCCTCGCCAGTTTCACCTGGCTGTATGCATCATCAAACGTCTGCCCCTCCCTCAACATCAGGTAGCCAATCACAATTGAGGAGGAGCGTGACACACCAGCATTACAGTGGACCAGCACCACACCACCCTATGGAAAGAGAAAAAGAACGTAAGACAGGAGAGGGGTTAAGGCTGCGGTGGTGGTGGTTAGCCGTAGTGCTAACCTTGAACTCACAGCAAATAAACAGCCTAAATTAGCTGCTTTTGTTGTGTTACATATTCGTACTGTATATAGTGTACAGCTCCTATAAAATGACCTGAATCGACTGTATTATTGCTAATATTGGATTTTATGGTGATTTAAATGACAGCGGTTGTACATTTGCAGCCAGTTTTCAGTGTTTTCCAGATTAAAAGGGTGAGTTCACCTTAATTACAAAAAATATTCACCTACTCCCAGTTGTACAGTTTTTATCTGCTAAGATTTTGAGATATCCATTTCTGAGATTTCCGCTGCCACTCCAGTAAGATGGAGGTAAAAGAACTTACATTTGTTGTGCTCAGAACATTGAAAAGTGACATTTAAAAAAAATCTAACAGTGTTGTCAGTGCTGCCAGAAACAATGCCATGGTTACTGCAGATATTTCACAGACCTCACTGTGAACAGTAGCCATAGAGACTACTTTCTACAGAAGAAATACTCCCCATGAAAACAGTTTTTGAATTATAATTTTCAGTACTTGACCAGCACAAACAAAATTTCATTCAATTCCACAGTATTGAGGTTGTAGCATAAAATTCAGAGGCTGATATCTTAACATTTAATTATCCACATGGCCAGATAACACTGATGTCTTTTAGTCATTTAAAAATTCTAAACATGTTCTAATAAATGAGTGTAGTTATTCACCATGTTGACACGGCATCAGGTCGGTAAAATCACAGCTTGAAGACTCATTTCATTGCATTTTTCCTCATGAAAATCTGTCATTTCTGACTTTCCAACATCTCTGACAGCAGCATTAGACAGTGCATGTAGAGCAAGAATAAATCTGTCTGTGGCCAAGGCTGTGTGTGTTAAAATTTGTGATATGATTAATATTAATGTTGATGTAATTATTTTACTGCCTACAGTGCCTGGCTGGAAATAAACTTTAAAAAATTCCAGCCACATCTTTAGACAATCGCGCAGGCTCAAGGCTCAGCTCTGAAGCTCAGCGTATTGACACATTTGTCTCTTTTATTCAACATGGAGCCTCCCATCACAGAATAAAGTCTCTTCTCGGGCTGAAATGGAGAGAAACAGAAACTGTAAGCACACTTTTGATTTTACATGTCAATCAATACCCATTGCAGGACAGAAGACTGAAATTGGCTGAAAGCACATACAGTGCTTTGGATGCTGTAACTGACATGTTATCATTGTTATTTGTGCTTTCCATTCTAAATAAAATTTAATCAGGAAGTTCCTCCGGGGAAAAAACAATCAAACAAAGCACATACAGACCACACAGAGAATGATATCACTCTTTAATAAGTTTCTATCAATCAATCTCTATCTCTGCTCCATTGTAATATTTGTGCTGGTGTCTGCAGTCAGTACAGTTACATATCAGGTCTTGTTTTCCTTCCTCTAGAAAAAACAAAAAAAAACAAAACATAAAACTTCTACAGACTGAAAATTGCCTGAGCTAGATAATCCATCACAGCAAACATGGAGACTTAATTTGGTTTTGTCAGAGTTTCTTGTTTTGCTGTTATTTCATTGCGCTTGAGCTGAGTGTTTTCATATCAGTGCTCACATCACATTATGTTCTGCTTACGGTCAATCTCCTGACACATACCCACACCCACACACCCACACACACATACACACACGCACACACACCCACACACACCCACACACATACACAGGTAGAAATGCAAGTCTCTGCCAAGAAATAATCCCTTCAAAAAGTATTACAGAGAGCATGTGAGGAAAAACTAAGTGTAAGCAGAGAACATTTTGACTTTCAACATTAAATGACCCCAGCGTGGTCTTTTAATAGGTATTCTGACCACCCACCACGCCTTTGTGCTGAGTTACAGATAACTGACTGTTAGATGTGTGTAAATGCATCACAGTAAGGTAGCAGAATAGCTGTGTGTGCACACTGACATGTTAAATTAGCCAGCAGATATAAAAGAAGGCATTTTTAGGCTGCATAAGCCTCCTGAGAGAAAGTAGATCCAGAAAGGTTTAAATAGAATTGATGTGTGTGGTTTTTTTGTTTTTTTTTTGTTTACTTGGTAAAACCATGAAATTCTGTTGTGGGTGTTTGTCTGGCTTTTGTCCTGGCTTTATGTGTCTGCATCTGTCAGTGGTGGAAAAGGACTAAGTACATTTACTAAAGTAGAATTGTAAGATACTAATACTCTCAGCAAGAAAGTGAGTAAGAAATCCAAGACTTAACTTATAAAGGAGTATTTCACATTACAATTCTACTTTAAGGATTTTAAACTTCTTCCACCTCAGTCAGCTGTCAGTGTGTACAAGAGATGATTAGATGCACATTGTGTGTGTGTGTGTGTACCTGTTCTCGAGCCTGATCTATGAAGTAGCTGCATTCCTCAAGATATGAAGTGATGTCCGTGTCTGGGAGATCCAGGATCTGGAGCGTCTTGTACACCAGCTGATCTGGGAACAGGTTATTGACTCCATAGGCCACATTTAGCACATGAGACACCTGACAGATACAAAGACAAAGGGGGGTGGGGGTGAAGCGTAAAACTCCTTGAGCAAATGACCCTTGCGCATTGACTTGCTTTTAAGGCTGGTTTTGCTTTGGCAGAGAAAGAGAGACATGTTCTGTCTGTCAGCTGCATCGATGACATGATTCAACCTGAATGTGACTGAGAGAGTGAGGACACAAAGACAGAGTGAGAAATAAAAAAAAAGGGTTGACAGGTAGTGGGGAAGAAAGATGAAGAGGAAAGAGTGAGCGAGAGGAAGAAATAGAGGGAGGTGAGGGGAAACGGGAAACAAGACAGATGGCTCCAATTCATTTTGCAGTATCTGTCTACTCTCACTTAAATTTAGCTTACCTCAGAGGACTAACTCCTCTCCTCCTCCACATTGTACGGATGTCTCCTGCTTGTAACATCTAACATAGATTCTTTTTACTCACGATAAAGGCTGAGATTGCTGTTTTTTTGTTTTTCTTATTGTCAACAAATCCCATGAGAATACCAAAACCAACCATGAATTCATCTTATATTCTGTGTGTCCAAAGCCTGACATATCTTTTCCCTCTGTGCCACAGAGCTCCACCGTGGTCCAAAAAACTACAGCCTGTGCAACCACACTGTTGCACTGGTTGACAGATTCCTTCATTATCATGAACTCACACCACAGCTTATTTTGTACTGATCCCATATATTCTGCCCTGCTGCCGGAAATACTCACTAAACAACCAAATGTGTATTAACCCGCCACTGAAAATAGAGCCCAACAAATGTACTATTAACTAATGTTTGAGCAACATTTACTTCAAACTATAATGCCCAGCCCCCAAAAATAACTATACTGTATACTTTTGAGCTGTTTAAAGATTTATGTTTGAAGTAAGAGGCATGACTGAGTGCCACAGACAGGGTAGGGACATCAGAAAGCAATGAGAGGCAGACTGTTGTTTGTTTTAGTCTTTTCATTTGATTTGTTGACAATAAAAAAGCCTTTCCCTTTAATAAGAACACTAATTGGTATAGAACATACCATGCACACTAGTATCCTAGTGTCAGACTTTTGGAAAATTTTTTCTTTATTCATTTATGGCCTAGTTAGTGAGTTAACACACATTTAGCTTACTTAGTGAGTTTCATCTGTTGTCCCTGGCCAGATGTTAAAACCGAATAAAATTACATACTTCATAAAACTGAGATATTCAACAATACTTAAATATTTAGCTTACTCAAGTTTTGAAAAACCTGGTTTTGAGAAGCCTGGATGTGCTATCTGGAGTCCCCTGATAGAAATAGAGGATACTGTGAAATATTAACATCTTAAGTTTCTGATCATTTGTGCCATGTTCACTCAAATCCACTTATGAAGTGATTAGTCAGTAAAGTAAATGATGTAATTTGGGACCATCTTCTGAAAAAAGGTGAATGTCTGATTTCCGCAATGCAGATGGTACTTTTTTTTTTTTGCTCTTTTCATCCATTACTAAAGATAAAATGGAGAAGCTAAATCCAGCAAAGTGGCAAATGCAGCAGGCAGCCAGAAACCAAACTGGGTTTATCCTCAACTGTTGAGGAAAGTCAGCCGACACAGAAATGTGTATATAATGCGTTTAACGCGTGAAAGAGTCAAACTCAGACCACCACTGATGCAGATGATCAGAAACCTGGATTTTATGAGAATCATACAGGGAATGGGGAAATGAGTAACCAGGTTTCATCTCTTACATGTAAATGTCATGTTCCACATATGATAAAACCAAAATAAGACCTTAAAACTGGGATATTAATGTGCATGTAAATGTCTTCATTGTATGTCGACTGTCTTGATTAAGGATTTGATATCCTCACAAAGAACACCTTTACTGTTACGGCCTTTTCATTTCGATACCACATAAATGTTTCTTAAATCTTTTACTAGTAAGAGCAGGTTTTTATAAAGTGTCCTTTGGGCCTGCTGTCAAGTCTCCTGGGCTTTAATAGCTACCTGGGAACTTCTGGTGGGTTTTGGTTATTAGACAGTCAAGGTTTCATCCCAGAAACAGGAAGTGGAGGTATTTGTAATCTCTCCAATTCATCATCCTGAGACTGCACAGGCAGCAATATGCTCGTGCCTGGGAGCAGCCACTGCAGAGAGGAGAGGAGTAGTCACATTTCTCTGATGTGGAGGAGCAGCGCTGAGACTTACTCTAATCATTTACTCCCTCTACTGAGCTAAACTGTCACTGCATGAGTCATGAGGCTCCTCTGGCTATTGGCTGGTTGTTGCTGCCCCTCAGGAAAGCACACCTACGTGGCTGCCTCTGATCTCATGTCACAACACATACGATCACAACAAGGCAAGGGCATGCCCGCTCTATTGATCCTGCTGTACTGACCTTATATCTCTGCAGGGTGTCAATGTCGTGGGCTGCATCCTGAGAGGCTGAGAAGGCAGAAACAACTCAATGAGAAAACAGACGGGAGGGCATGCCTCTGCTTGCCAAAATTTCACTATTTAAAAGGTGATTCCTTTGCATGAGAGACAAAATTTAGCATTTAAATTTTATACTTAATCTACTTCTTGATTCATCTGAACAGTCTTACAACAATGATGGAAATGCTCCTGGCTTTGTTAAACACTGTGAAAATAAAGTGTTCCTTATTAGAAGAGAAGAGAATAGTTGAGCAGTTTTGATCACTTTTGATAATTGATTCATCTGATAAATAATTAATCAAATCAAAATGCCAAACACTTGTTCTAGCTTCTAGAATGCTTGGATTTGCAGTATCACCCTGTTCCTTTTTTTAAGTTGAATATCTTTGAATTTCAGACTGTTGATTAAACAGATCAGGTGATCTGGGCTCTGGAAAATGCGGCAGGTATTTTTTTTATTTTCTTCTGACATTTTATCAACTAAACAATGAGTCACTTAATTGTAAAAATAATTAATGCATCAAGTGATAATGAAAACATTCCTTAGTTGGTTGTAGCCTTATTCCTAATAAAATAAACCAGGGAACGAGAGCAATCTTATCGCACATACTGTGAATACAGAGTTGTTAAAAAAAAAAAGTCAGTTCAGTGGTGTAAAAGTTCAGCAGCACAAAGCAAAAGCCGCAAGATATCAACACCTATATCACTTAGTGGGAAAACATTCAGACAGAAAACCCTTTCTGAACAGCTGCACCACCAAGGAGGAAAGATATCAGTCAGCAGAAACCAACAGCAAAATGGCTTAAAGCCACAGAAAAAGCAGGAACAGGAATCAAATGATTTGTATAGCACTAGACTAGGCTTAAATAAAACTGCTGAAATAAACATCCAATATTATTTACAGCTGCAGAGAAGGAATTTTATGACTTTCAGGAAAAAAGAGTGAGCAAAAGATTTTTTTCATGACAACAGCTTCATAAAGGCAAGAGTTTAAATGGCTAACGCAGCAGAGGAAGCAGGTCAAAGACCAATGGATGAAACAAACTGAGAAAGACCACACAGCAGGCCAACCTGAATGAAGACAGCCGATAATCACTGAAGGAGACGGTTAAAACAGAATGAGCAACAGTCTCTTTCAGTTAGTCAAATAACTCTTCATGAAGACAGCAGTGCAAGTCTTAAATAGCAGGGGTGGGATAATTATGTGAAAGAGACATATGGTCAGAAAACAGAATATGATCATGGGGCTTCCTCCAGATTTCCAGAGTGGATTCACTGCTGCAGCTCACTGCCTTCAAAGCAGCAACATTTGCACCTTTTGCATTAGCCAAGCCACTTTCACATAATGCCAAATTCATGGGGCTGAGACGTAAATCTAAATCCAAAGGATAGAAGGTCTTTGGGAATAAGCCAGCTCCGGCACATATGCCGCATCAGTGTCGAAGGGAAAGATTTAAACTGACACATCTGTGAAAAGATGCAGGGATGCCAGGATTTTTAGAGCATTTTTTAAATGCAAGTATGACATGGGACCAAATTCAGTCTACTAAACCAGAGAAGGCATTTTTTCCCAGTAGCAAATGTTTTTAAAAAATCTATATTTAGAAATAAAACTATGTATTTGTTTGACAGTTGGCTTGATTTGCTGGTTGTTAACATCTTTACATTAGCTTGAAATGAGCTGAAATTATTTCTTAAATTGCTTTTTTAGTGCTCTGATTTTTCTCCTGGGTTATAATTATACATTGCTGCTTTCCAGTGAGAACCACATATCTTCCTATTTTATCTAAAAAAAAAAGCTCTATTTCAAGATTCAAACTTTTATTGTTATATGCACAGAGAATAAGTTCCTTGTGTGTAATGAGACTATGCTTGTTGTTTTATTTGATTGCCATCTATAGGACAGAAATACTTAAAGTAAAAGTTAACTTGCCACAGAGTTTAAAAGAATAGTTTGATATGTCTGTACTGTAAGCCCATCTGCACTGGACAAATATATGCCCATGTCAAAAATAATAATCATCACTAGAATTTACCACAGAATGGCAAAGTATTATACAAGAGACAGTGAAATCGCAGAATGTACGAAAAAGAGCTGAGGGCGAGTAAAGTATGAAATCACCTCCAGTCTCACAGGACATATATACTGTACATGATATGACAACAGTGACAAGGACATCAGACAAATTGCTGCTTGTCAAGTTGAATGATGGCCTGAAAAGGACTTGGACAAAAGAAAAAAAAACAATCAAACCAAAAAAGTGTCATTGTTCAACGGCAGACTGTTACAGTCACAATGACAAAGAGGCATTTCAGGTGATACTGGAGAAGATCGTCAGAAGTGTAATAAGGTAGTTTACTGTAAACTTTTTGAGGAGTTGATCTTGTGAGGTGTAATAAGCTGATGTCACTGTGGGTGTGATGCAACATAGCTAAAGTAAAGTGTGGAGCTACGATTAGCTCGTATTTTGGGAAATGAGTAGCAGTTTCATGCTATTCCAGCAGGAGTGAAGCAATGTATGGAAAAGAGTCACCTCTACTGAGCCTAACAGATGTAATATTTCATTGATCTCTGCTGAGAAATTCTCCCTTTGATTCTCTCCAGCAGTGAGGTCAAAGCGCAGCATTGGCTACAGAAGTGAACAGCACCCCAGAGCTGGGAGGGGATTCAATGTCAGGCCCAAGGACACTACAGCAGGACGGATACATGCTGACATGTGGGGGTGTCAGCCTGCATCCTCCAGCTGCAGGGAAGATCACCATGCTCCCTGAGACGAATTCAAAATTAATGACATTGATTTATTCGTTATTAGGAAGTTATTTATTTATTATTAGGACCAGAACCGTGACTTAGTGCCTTTGTGGACTGGAATACTAAAGTGACTGAGACGCTATGAAACTGATAATGTTGGACACTTAAAACCTTGCAAGCTCCACCTTCACACTGAATCTGACACTGTGCTGCCATAAACATGTCACATCTGTCTGCGTAAAAAAAAAAAAAAAAAAGGCTTCAAGGGTGAAAGTTAGTTGAAATGAAGCCCTGCACTTGGTTAATGATAACGGAGGCATGTTTCTATCAGCTGGCAGCACTAGCAGCTGCTGTTGTTGTGGTTGTAGTAGCAGCAGCTTTAGCAGTAGTAGTAATAGCAGTGGCAGTGGTGGCAGGTGTTCAAGGATATGACTACATACAATAATCTGTTAACATGAGACCTGCTCTCAACTCCCCTGGAAAAGCAGAGAACAGCTTTAATGGCTCTTATCATGAATACAATATTCAAGTGCTCTTTCTGTCCCTGTTAGAAGTAAAGTTAATGGTAGCAGCAGCTGAACAGTTAGTAGTTGTGATACTGACCCTTGTGGTACTTGGTACCACTTGGTACTTGCTACTTGTGTTGGTGTTGTAGCAGGAATGGTGGTGGGAGTATAGCAGAGTGTAGAGAGTAGTAGTAGTGATATCAGTGGGAGGCAGTAACAATAATGGAAAAAGTACAAGGCTTAATTGTACAGCAGGGTGTACATTCATACTACGAAAACCTTTATTTACTAGTATGCCCTAGTATATATGCCCTTAGTAAACAAAGGTTAAAAACAATACTAGGCTGGAACTATTAGTAGTCGTAGTAGTAGTAGTAGTAGTAGAAGTAGTTATACATTACCCAGCAGTAGGAAGGGTCTAACGACACCAACTTGAAGGTCCAGACTTTTATCTTCTACAAATCCACATCCACTTCCCTCCTCCAGCTCTTCCACCTGCTCCACCTCTCCCTCTCCGCCATCGCTCCTCCTCTCCAGCAGCTTCCTGCCCGTCACCGTGGTAACACGCGTGCACTGCTTCTTCAGATGGTTTTTGGAGAATCCCTGGATCTCCTGAGCCAGCGAATGCATCACACCAGGGTTTTACAGCTGCAATAGACAAAAGCCTACAAGAGGCAGTATCAGGTAATCAGACTAAAACCAAGGCGATTTGTTTATATCCAGTGATGAAGAGGTAAATAAAAGAACACCAAAACTAACTCATCTTTTTCCAGGGAACAGGAATTTCTAAGAAATCTACACCAGTTTCTTTACAATACTTGCTACATTTATCTGATAACTTAAGTTACTAGTTCCTTTGCAGACTGAGATTATTAATACAAAATATAATCAACAAATAGATTATGATGTAGATTATAGGCTACTATAAGACTTTATTGATCCCAAAAGGGTGGTTTACACGCTTCCCAGCAGTTTAGAAAGTAATTAAAATTGACTCCAGCTTTACCAGCTGCTACATTAAAGTGATGTAAACACTAATGCATCATTAATTACAAGCCACTATTATAATATGCATTGTTCTGAATGGTCCATTCTGCATAACAAGTACTTTTGGTACTTCTGCTTAAGTGAAATTTTGAATGCAGGACTTGTAATAGAGTATCTCCACAGTATGGTATAACTACTTTTACTTGAGCAAAATATCCGAGTATTTCATCCACCTCTGATAATGGCTGATTCAGAGCAAAATCGCGAAGCTTTGTCGTTGTAGATCTCCCGCTTCGCGCACCCACCTGCTCTAAATGGTTTGAATTCAAGCAAAATCCCGGGCACCGTTAGACCGGTGCCTTGAGCCTACATGTGACATTACAGCTGCTAATGTTTTCAACAGCATAAAAATCTGTGAGAAACAGAAACTGCGGCAGCAACAACAGCTTCAACACCGACCCGACAGCTGAGTCGGAAGCTACGTCAACAACGCGATGCGTTCGCGGACTCCGGATAAAATAGGAAGTACGGTCACTAGGAATTCTGCTCTGCTCAAAATGTGTCCATCATTTTGACAACTTTAATTTAGAAAGTTAGACTTCTTTCTACTCCACTACATTTATTTTGACTTCAGTCATCAGTTAGTGATTCTATTCAGTATAGGACATCTGTTGATTACTGTTGATTGCTGGTCTCCTGTAATGACAAACAAACCTAAGATTTTCAATGTGATAATTACTTGACACAGAAAATTTAAGCAATTTGATAAAACACAACTGTCATAGCCAATGTTGTGAATGAATGGTGTCAGTTTCTAACAAATGAGCAAGACTTTTGACTGTTAATACCGGAGTGTGGCTACATAGTCATATGGTTAAATTCTTTCTTTTTATTTTTTATCCTTCACTTTTTATAAATATGTCTATAATTTTTTATTTCATTATTTTTACTCTATATCAATTTGTACCCCCATGGACATTATAATTGGGACTGTGTGTACTGTGTTCACAAACACAATGCTAACAATGCTGATTCTGATTTCTAGATTTCAATATTAACGTGGGACCCCTGAACGCAGCGGGAGCCAGCCTCGTTGTGAAAATCAGGACAACTCCTCATCCCTGTGACCGAAAAAGCAGGCAGGGAGACGGTGGGGTGGAGTACAGGAAGCCGCTCTCACTTAGAAACCTGAACATGGGCGAAATATAATAACTACATGAATCACTGCTTCTTTTAACGGAACCAGAGGCTGCGGAAATTTGTGATATATACATATTTTTTCCTGGATTGAATTGGAGATTTAACCGAACAGCGAGAAGATGTCTCGGGGAGTGATCCAGCCCAGCCAGCAGAAACTGGCAGAAAAACTCACCATCCTCAACGACAGAGGCATCGGGATGTTGACCCGTGTTTACAATATCAAAAAGGTTCGCAAACACACACACAAACACGCACATTTATTCCCTCATTAACCAAACAGGGCTTTTAATAGATCCATATCTGCACCTGCATCCCAAGCGAGTGTCAATATGAACGTTAGTGAGACTATGAATTCTTGATTAGCTTGCATCGACTGAACTGTAACGTCTAGATGAATAAACCCTGGTATTTTGTATATTATCCACCGTTAGTAATGTAATTTAAAAGGAAAATATGCGGCAAAAGGCAGTCAGCGGTATCCCAAATGTTTCCCCTTTGGAATCAGGATGTGGGAGGTGTTAGCCACTAGCGGTCGGTTAGCTTGCGGTAAAGTTGCCCATCGCTTTTACAATGTAAACTGATTTAATCGCTGATTAAAGACAAATGTAGACCCTGGTTATGAGCAGCATAGTAAATGAGTATTAAACATAAACCGTAGCCAAAACCGAAACTGTCAAATTAGCTCCCGAAGCCTTTTCAGGCCTGCAGCAGCGTCATTAGCTGCTAGCTAACCGTCGGCCGATAATGGCGGCGGCTGCTAGCTAAGCTAGGAGTCGGGCGTCGTCTCTGCTCCACGAAAACACGAAAGGACCAAAACACCAAACCACGGATACAGCTGGAGTCTGATACTCACGACTGTTAGCTCAAACCAGTCAGTTGTATAAAACCTAACTTTGTGTGTGGGGGGGGGGGGGGGGGGGTTCACCCAGGCAGCTAGCCATACTTAGCCTGCTGCTCAATTGCAAGAAAATAAAGCTTAAGTTAAGGCTGTCTATTGTCGTTTGATTTGTCCTTTATTCGATTAATCACAAACTTTAGCTACTGGCCAAGTATACCAACAAATATTCATCATAGGAACTTTTCAGCAGTGGTGGAAAGTAACTAAGAACATTTACTCAAGTGCTGTATTGAAGCTTAATTGTGAGGTACTTGTTTTTCAGTTGACGTTTTACATTTTGTTTTAATTTATACATCAACTCCACAACATTTCACAGGGAAATATTCTGCATTTTTCTCCACTGGGATTAATCGGTGAAATACAAAGATTAAGCTAGCGTTGTGCTGTCTTTATTAAAACTGTTGTGGGGGCCCCTGTTTTCTTTCTGATGTCCATGAATTACTAGCAGTTCCACCAAAAAGGTATTTGATCTGTCAGCTTCTAACATGATATCATTTAAATAACAGAGGCCCAAAGAGGTAATATTATGCAATATTAAGCATAAAATTAAAATGAGATAAATCAATGATCTTAACACACAGTGTCATACACACTGATGCATCAGTATTAACAATCTAATAATTTCAGTCACAAGAGACATTTTACTGCAGGATGAGTACTTTTACCTTTGATACTTCAATTATATTTAGCTGATTATACTCTTGTACTTTTTTCACTGATTTTTAGTTTTATTGGACTATATTTACATTGTTGTATTAGTGCTTTTACTTGGGTAAAGGATCTGAACACTTCTTCCACCACTGGTGTTAAAATTCTATAGATGACTTAAAACTGACCAACAGTCATAAAACCTAAAGAATTCAGTGTACTATATAGAAATCTAATACAAATATAATTTCTAAATATATATGTCTACCATAGCTATATCTAGCAGGAGTTTAGCTCGCTTTAAAGGATAAGTGATTAATAATTTTAGTTGATAAAATTTGGAATCAATGATTGACTTGTTAGTTAATGAGCGACCCGATTGATTTACTAATGGTTTCACCACAAATGTTTAGAGTAACTGATATTTTTTTCCCATACACCATTTCAGTACATTATACACAGTAATGTGGAGAATAGTACATTTATTAATGTTACTGACTCTTAAATGTGTTGCTCAAATTTTACACCAATGGTTTGTGTGGGAGGAAAAGAGTACTGGGTCTGTTTGTGTGGGACGAGCCTTTGTGCTTGGGTGTGCGTGATGAATTAAAAAAGGAGGGAGAGTGTGAAAGAGGTCAGTCATATCCTACCAAAGTTTTAGAGAGTACAGAGTAGAAGTTAAATTCTCTGAAAGCCCATATTGTTTCATGTTTATATGCATTTGAGTCATTCTAAACTGTTCGGCACTTCTTTCCAAAGCACCAGGAGCTGTGTTGGTGGTCTGAAGACTCCTTGAGTCTGTTATCATCAGATAATTTGATTCTCTAGTTATAAGCAGAAAAAAACATAATAAAATTTAAATGTTTTACCTTGCATTGACAACACTTCTGTGTTTTTATTCTCTGTAGAAGTTATGAAACAGTATGAGCAGTCAGACACAATCACAGAGATTTTGCTGCTGATTATTCTTAATACGCCCTTCCTTTCCTCCCTCCTTCCTTCCTTTTTCTTTCCGTCTGTCCCATCATCTTCATATCTATCCTGATCTGCCTCACCATAAGGCTTTTGAACATATCCACCCTGAAATATTGTACATAAGTTTATTTTAATGCTTTCTTTTCCTTGTGATATTAGCAAACTTTCCAGCATCCAATAACAGCTGTATCCCAAAGCTAGAAATGAAAGAACCAGGACAGTAATCTGTGATACAGTCACTGAGCTCATTGTGGACTGATTTTGGCACCTTCAGTTGCAAAATGGAGACTAGTTTAATCAATTTATTTCTGAAATTCCCCAAGAAATTCCCAGATGAAGTGCTTACCTGTCTCTTAACCTGTCTCTAATTTATTATAATTGGAGTAGCTGTATTATGTTTCTTAATGAAAACACAGGTGACGGGCTTGGTTGTTTGGTTTCTACCTTTGGGAGAGAGTAATTCATGCTCACTAATGGTAATATTATCATCTAAGATCACAGCAAAGCTTTCTCCATTTTAAGTACATTCATTTATTACATAACCACTGACTAGTTGCAGTAAACCTTAAAATCTGTTCCTTAAATTTTCCGTAACAGTCACCCTGATTAATCTTGGCTGAGTGGCATTAAAGTTTTTATTTGCTGTGCTTATCTTTCAGCCAGTGGACCTTCTAACATCATATTTTGTCTTGCACACAGCGCTGACATGTATTTATTTTCCTTAACCTTGCCTATATGCAGGTAACCCCCATAGTCTCCTAAGCGGGTAAGCAGTTAGTTAAAAGAAAAAAAAAACTTTTTCAAATTCATCATAAGTACAGTTAAAAAACAGAGCAGTCCTGTATATTAAGATACAGTTTAGTGTAATATCCCTACAACAGGTACCACCCTTGTGATGCTTAGAAAATGTTTAGTTTTTGAAACTCAAATGTTAAATGCAGTGTTCATTTTTAGGATTAGGACACAGTCTCAGTTAAAACAGAGTGTTTTAAACTTCACAAAAGTAGTGTAAAGTTTGGCTTTTGTATGAGAGGGCATTATATTTTACAGGAGTAAATCTACTCAGTGAAGATAAAACAGGTTTCAGGAAGGAAATAGGAATAGGAAACGTGTTGGCTTACACAGTGTAATAAGTATAATGCAGTATACCACTGTTCTTACCCACTGCTGGACACTCTCAGCAGGTCTTACAGAAGAGGATATTTCCTCCACTCTGTTTCCAACCAGTTTACCCTCTTCTGTTTCATGGTCTAGTGATTTTTATTTTTCTAAAGTACTAGTTGTTTTTTAATGATGGTTTGTGCACTGGCTGTGTGGTGCCAACATTTTCTGCTGCTTTATCCTGCTTACTTACTGGAGCTGTTTTCTAATCAACTAAATCTGCTCTTTTCTTTTTGCATTACCCAGAATACACTGGAAAGTGTAGCCTGGTCATTGGTTTACCTGTAAATGCCCAGAGAGAAGAGTAGCTGCAGCATAACTATATGAGTAATTGCGGATTGACATTTAATGAAGGGCACTCCTGGTTACCTGGGGCATTTTTATTCCTTTTTTTTTGTAATTTCAAGGGTATTTTATGAGCTGTTAAGGACAAATTCCCCAAAACCACCCCCATTAATTTCTCATGGTCTGAATGGCATGTTCCTCTGGGAAAAATGTAATAAATTAAATATATATATATATATTTTTTTTAATCTGCTGGATTTGACGAGACTAAGCTCATTTGGAGGTACTTGGGTAACAAATGGGTAGTCGTGTCATTGAGGAGTTGGGTGTGCAGGTTTTCTTTGAAAGTGAAGACTTTATCAGATGCTCAGTTTCTGCTTGAATGAGCTTCAATGAAATCACCTGGTTTGGATGAAAACCTGCACACTCTCTCCATGGCATTACTGCACATCTGTGGTTCAGATGGAAGCAGACGTCTAAATGTGTGCTGTGTGCTGAAATGTTTGCCGAGAGATTCACTTTTATCATCAGTACTTAATAATGGAGCGTGACTGTGCATAAATGCATACACATAAATACAGAGTAATTTCTGCTGTGTAAAGTGTACCATTAGAAAAACACTGAATTGAGTCAGTTTCTCATCATTGGTTTAAAGTAGAGCTAGTTATTTACTGGAAAAGACAATATTGAATATGCTGCAGAAAGGGATCAAATGAGAGTAATTTTTATTCCAAATTTGCCAAGTCTCTAACTGCATTCAGAGGAAATTATGTGGGTAAAATATAATGACTGGAGTGTTGATAACTCACCCATTTTGTCTCGTTGTCTGTTTTCCTTAACTGCTCTTGTTCTTCTTTTTTCTTCTATATCCCAAGAAGAAATACAACAGATAAGAAAACCGACCAATCAACAATGTGTATTTAATGATGCATGATAAGTTAATCCCTCATTAGATTGGTCGTACATTTACTGAAAGTTAAACTGTTCACATTGTCAAGACTGGATGTCATTATAACATAAACAATAAGGCAAAAACTATAGTGTGAATCAGAAGGTCCAGTATTATTTTACCTTACTTTCTTGAACTGCCTCATTGTGGGTTGTAATCATCCTGTGAGGAGGCATGACTAAACTCTTAACTCTCTCCTGATGCAGATTTTAGATTTTGCAGTTTGCAGCCCAGTGATTGAATGAATGTGACTGATGGAGGGAATAAAGAATTTTCTGATGACATTTATAAAGAAACTGTACTGAATGTGGATCGGTCACATCAGGCCAGTACCCGATCCACTCGTCCCAGTCTGATGGATTGGATTGGGTTGGTGCACTTGAAGTTGAGAGGCAGGCTGCAACTAATGATTTTCATTACTGATTCATCTGCAGTTTATTTTAGATATAATCAGTTAATTGTTTTGTCTACAACATATTAAAAAATTAAAACTGATTCAGAATTTTTGAGAGTTAAAAAAACAACAACATATTGGCCAGTCTTAACAGTCTTGATCCAGATCCCTATAATTGTCACTTGTCCCTGGTGGACAAACTATATGAATGACCTCAAACTTAGTTTGGTATTGCTGTATAGGAATAGTTTCTTATCAGTGGAATAACACTATACACGGATACTGCTAAATATATGCTAATATCAGGAAGCAGAGTTATCCGCCTAGCTGTACATAGAATTAGCAGAGTTGTTATGAACATGTAAAAATAAAGCTGACAGCCTCAGTTTTGCTCTGTTTCCCTGAACCACAACACAACACAAGGACTTTTTTTTGTGACTTACTGTTTTGCACTGACATTAAACTACATGCTGTCAAATCCTGCTGGCTGCCACTTCACCACCAGGCTAAACCCAGTTTCCATTAATTGTGATTATGACCAAATTCCTCTAAAAAGTCCAACCCAGTCCTGCTGGAATACAGTACAGGACATGGCTGTGTTTTTTTTTTTTTTTTTTTTTATAGGCGAGACCAGAGCCATAGATGACTGTGTCCAGATATAAGTGAATCGTGTCGCTACACGTCAAAATAACTATAAAATGGTAAATTGAAACATGTATTAGTGCCTCGGCAGCAGTGAAGCGCACAGTGCTTCAGCGATGAGGGAGCACTGCATTGTCAGTTACTAAGCAACAGCCGTGGAGCAGATATCACAGGCAGTGAAAATAGCAGGGACCAAACTTCGTCTTCACGCTGGTGTGTATAAGACAGTGGAGCTGCTAACAGTCAGAGTGTCAGCCATATTATTTCAGCAGTTCTCCACAGTCTTAAAATGGATTTGTTATTTTCAATGTGTCTAAGTGCGTAGGTAGGCACACTTCACCTTGTATTACTTTCAAGACAGAGTGCGTTAAGTGTTAATATGGTCACATGTTGGCTCAGCATGTGTTGTTTTTTTTTTTATATGGTGTGTTGAAAAGAAATGCCAGAATGGCTATCCCTAACTAAACTCTCAGATATGCAGAAACCACCTGTATGAAAGCAGCTGTTTAAGACATGCATATGTGTGTGTGTGTGTGTGTGTGTGTGTGTGTGTGTGTGTGTGTGTGTGTGTGTGTGTGTGTGTGTGTTTGTGAGCGACTGTGTGGACCAGTGATCCAGCAGTTTGTCTGGGTGGGCTCTTTGTTTTGATTTCTTCTCTTCTTCTCTCCGTTCCAATGCTTCCCCCCTCTCCTATGCAGCAAGGACAAGTTTGGAAGGTTTGCAAAGTTTATCACCTTCCACTGATGAAACCCTTCCCCTTCACCCTTCCTCAGCTCCCTCCTCTTCCTCCTTCCCTTCCCCTCTCCTCCCCTCCTCCTGCTCCTGGCTACCTGTACTGATCTGTTGGTCCTCTCCTTTGTGCCTCACTCGTCTTCATGTTTGAATCTGTAATGCTGAGCATATTGTTTTCTTTTGCGCACTATTTGGAAACAGAAAACGTTTTTCTTTAAGTGCAGATGCGTTAGTGGCTGATTTATTAGACTGAAAAGAAAGAAAAAAATCAAACTAGATTTCACATTATTTTTGTGAATGCCAGATATTTTTATGCTTGTGATAGTGCCTGGATCAGTTTGATGATCACAAATATTAAATCAAAATATGTTTTTTGATGAACCATCAAAATGTTACACAGTGTTGTTTATCTGAAATAATTTTGTACTGTTTATTAGAAGCCACCAGTTAATTGCCATTTAACCACTCCTTTCAATGTCGTAGATTTGTGAAGGAAATCTACCTCATAAATTAACTGATTTGGAGGCAGATTTACAGTTGCATTATTCCAATAAGCACATAGGTGTTCCGGTAGAGCACAAGTGCAATAATGCTGACAAATGCAAAAGGATGAGTGAAGATTAACACTGTGCCAGCAGGCAGTCCAGGCCGTCAGCCAGCTCTTAGCAGGTTTTAGTGGTTCTCTAGTGGTTCTCGTTCTAATCATGTGAGACCGTCCATTCTTTGGAGTTTTCCTTTTTTCTTTCTGCAGCAGTTAAAACCTCCTCATGAAAATGAGAGAGCTCGCACTGTGAGGAATGACAGGCAAAAACAAATTCATCTCAGTAAGGACAAGTTTGTTTTTTTGTGTGTTGTACTGGGACTCTGAAGGATTGCTGAAAAGGTGCCATGGGGTGTTTGAATATTTCATCCACTAATTAGCAGACGTAATTAGTTTTCAGATGTAGGTTTCCCTGGCCCAGTGCTATCTATTCTAGAGTCCCCTGCCATATGTTGGTCAATGTGGGGACCCTTTGAGAGGCTCAGCTCTTAATTGCTACCCAGAGTGAAGAAACGATGGTGGAGGCAAGACTAAGGTCTGTTCTGGTATCCAGGCAACAGCTCCCATACTCCTCCCTGACCACTACTGATTCTCAGCTTATTCCCATGCCCTGTCCCTTCATTCACTGTGCCCCTCCTTCCATCCATCCTTCCATCAGCCCCCACCCCACCCAAACCCAGCCAGCCAGCTTATTACACTAGCCACCACCACCACTAATGGACAATGCCATGCCATTAAATGACAGAAAAGTATTAATAAATGGTAATGCTTTTGTTCTGTGATGCTAAGAAAGTGGATAGCCAGTTTCTGAAAGTAAAATAATTAATAATAGTTGATTAAGTAACCTATCTGTGTCTAAATCGACTGATGTGACGCTGTAATGGTGTGGCTATATCTACAAATATTTAGCTAGGTCTCTAGTACATGCTACTATAATAGAAACAATCTGGAGGGATCCTTTTGGAGGTTTTGCATGTTTTAGCCCATTGATGACATTACCGCCTATCATGATTCAAATCAGACGTGTACATCCAATGTTTGTGAGTGTAGTGTTAAATGGCTCTAACTGTTCCTTTTTGGTGCTTTCAAGTGCTTGTGGGAAATTCTGATACCTAACTTTTAAGAATCAGCTGCAGCACACCATCACGTCCACAAACAGAAAATCAAATCAGAAAGACAGATGATCCGAATAATGTGAATTTGGTCGTTTTTTTGTAATATAAAAGGTTGCTTTTACAATGCAAAGAAACCTTTGAGTTTGGGCTAAAACATGGGAAAACACTCATACAGTCCTTTGAGTCAGCATACCAGTGTTAACCAGACAGTGTTTTTTTTTACTCTGCAGTTCCCCGGCGTGAGTCAAAGGGTAACTACATTTTAGTTGCCAATGTAGAGACACGTCTGTGGTGTAGGGCGAGGCTAGTGGTGTGTTGTCATCTGAAGAACACTGTGTTAGCAAAAAAAAATCAAGGCTTGTGCTTCTGCAATTGCATGGATTTCACAGTCACATCTTGATTCCTTGTTTCTCATTGAACATTAGTTAATATTCAGTCTGCCTCTCACACACCTAAACAGATTTTCTCTGGCCAGTGGCTGATGAGTCACCACTCAGTGGCACTGACAATGAGCACTGATGGCTGCTGAGGTTGGAAATCTGGTCAGGTGTGAGAGAAGTGGGCGCAAGGAAACAAGCTGAGACTCAAGGTCCAGTTTGTGTCATTAATGGATATTGAAATCATGTTGGTGTTGTGTGTTTTCCTGTGTCAAATCCCCCCCAAGTGTCCCAGTGTTTTGTGTTTGAGACCCTGCAGTAGTGGGTGTGTTTCAGACCCAGCTCTACACGAGCTCAGCATGCCTGTTTCTGGTGTTTTAGTGAGTGAACTAGCTGCAGCAACAGACTAAACAGACAAACTGAACCGGGTTAAGTACTTAGCATTATACACACTGTTTAGTTGATTTTGCTTGTGAAGTAGACTATCCTCTTTTTTGCCTTTCAAGATAATTTTCCCAGTGAGTTAATCCTATTTTACACTTGCACCATTTTGCATCCCGTGTTGAATTATAACTGATGCAAAGTGGGAGCATGTGCTGATCAGAGTTTCTTCTTATCTGTAATCTGTAAATTTAAGCGATGAAACTTAAAATCCTCAGAGGTAGAAAAGCACCGTTGCACCGATCTCTGGTCTGAAGAAGATTTCTAAGTCTGCTGCACTGACCACACCCACTGTCAGCAGTGTGGTGAATTGCACCTGATACCACAGTGCAAAATGCAACTCCTGTGCAGCGTTGTGTGAGCTTTGCGAGCGTTAAGCAAAGTGACAATTTCAACAGAAGCAGAGTTTTCAGACTGTGTTCCATCACGTTTTAATACCCAGGTAGTCAGTGACCTACTGTGCTTGTGTGAACTAGCATGTGTTGCTGTTTGTGGTTTCATTTTGCACTGGCTGATGCTGGAAAGATTTCGGCGCCATGCAAACTGAAATCCACATTTATGGTTGTGGTGCTGTTTCAAGCCCGTTGGTTCATTAGCTGTGATATGTAATTGCGAGTAGACATTACATTAATGTAGAGTTCATTTTGGTAACTTCATGTTATTTTTTATGGCTTTTCTAAATGTGTGCTTCCTCTTTATAAAAATTAAATCTTAACCATGAGGAACTAAATCCTCAGAACGGTCAAAGACACTGACCCCTTCTAGGATTGTTCCTCTGCGTTCGCAGCCAACAAGCTTCATACATTCACTCTGTTTATGGCGCATGCATGGACCACATCTTCCTCACCATTCACTACTACACTACCCATCATGCATGAGCGTTGTTGCTTCCCTGCCAGAGTTGGGGCAGTCAGGCAGATACTGCTACACCGGTAGAGGAATAGATGAGAATACTAATATGAAGAAAATGGCAGCTCTGCAGGTGGAGTGAGATAATTAAAATGATGCTGCTCTGCAAAAAATTCAGCTCATGTAGGCGCAGATGACAGGACACAGAGAAAGAGCGCTTTCTCTGAACACTTTATCTCTGTCTCTTTCCTCACTCTGCCATTTCTCTTGAGTCATTTCTCAGATAACCTCTCTGTTTGACCCCTTTATTTATGTTCTCCCTCTTTTCCTTTCTATACCCTTCTCTTCCTCTGTGTGTTTCTCTCTCTCTGATTCATTCAGTCCCTTCTTCCCTCTGCCCATCCATCACTCTGCCTGTCATGCAGTGGCACTAACCAGTGATGGCTCAGAGACACAGTTTGAAACTGAAACCCTCCCCATTACCTGGGACTCTCTCAGTGGTTCTCAGCCTTTCTGTGTTGTGGACAACTTTTGGCACAACATTCAGTGCTTGACATTAGGGCTGCAACTAATGATTATTTTTATTATTTATTAATCTGACTATTATTTTCTCAATTATTCAGTTAATTGTTTGTTTAATGAAACATCACAAAACTGTGAAAAATGTCCATCTCAGTGTCTGGGAGCCCACAGCATCAAACCTCAGAGATCAGTCAGTTAATAAAATATAGGATAGTCGACTTTCAAAATAGTGGTTGCTTTTCTGGTTTCATCCAGTCTGTTGATAAAGTGTTATCATAGGTATTATTTGATAAAGACATTCTGTTCTATTCTGGTCTGTTTGTATTTGAAATTAATATTTCAGAATGTAGGCTCAGCAATAATATTTCTCCATAGCTCAGCGGCTGAGAACCACTGATCAGTGCGGGCTCTTACTGAGTCTTGTAGAACAGTCGAACCTGGTTTATCCAAACATGAAAACCACAGACTTCCAAATAAACAGAGTGGAAACCTACCCTGGTGACTGTGCATAATTTCTCAAATCTCCCTGTTGACATGTGCATCTAAATGTCAAATCAGACTGCACAGATCACTGCATCAAGCTTTGTGTGTGTTTGTTTTCATGTCTTGAAAATGCCTCTGGTCTGGGAACTTGTCAGTGGTGTCAGTATTTCATTCACCCCCTCAAACCCCTTCCCATACGTTGGGCTGGGATAAACCAGTTTTCACTGTAAGCACTGTTTCCCTGGTGATGACCACACATCTAACATGCCTGACCATGGGGAAAGAAAATGTTAGAATAAAAGAAATAAAAGCAATCAGAAATGCTTAGGTGATTCAGCAGCAGTTTACTTAGCCCTACTTGTTGTTTTTACTTTCCTCACCTTTTCTTTCTCCTCTCCATTCCAGGCATGTGGCGATCCCAAGGCTAAGCCCTCCTATCTCGTTGACAAGAACTTGGAGTCTGCGGTTAAATTCATCGTCAGGAAGTTCCCTGCGGTGGAAACACGGAATAATAACGTGAGTAGGCCTGCATGTATGTTTGCAGTGTGTTTGTACAGTTTAGACAGGAAGCGAATGAAAGAGTGTCCGTTCACCGTTGAAAGTTTTCGCTGAGCAGATTTGGAAAATGTGCATGAAAATCACTGCAGCAAAATCTGGTCTGTAATAGCTTTATAATTTGGCAGGGGAAAATGTAAAAATAGCAGCAGCTACTAAACAGTCACAAAATCCATTATTCAATTAAGGGATCGATCGTGTACTCTGCTAAATGTCACACATAACGCCACACCCACCGCAGGTTAAGCAGAGCCCAGAGTGAAGCCGTGAGATTTAATTGAGATGAAATCAGTTAATTTTTTGCCATTTGACAGAAATGTTAATGAACTGATCAGATCAGCACTTGCAGACGCCCTGAAAAATCAAACCACACAACCTGACCTCTGTGCACTTCACCTGCAGATTTTTTTATTTTTTTGAACACTCAGATTAGTTGGTATGAATTGGTATTTTCAGTTGTTTTAACATAACAAGACTGTGATTGTTGTTTTAAGTGTGTCTTTGAGTGTGTGTGAATGTGTGTGAATGTGTGTGTGTGTGTGTGTGTGTGTGTGTGTGTGTGTGTGTGTGTGTGTGTGTGTGTGTGTGTGTGTGTGTGTGTGTGTGTGTGTGTGTGTGTCCAAATTTGCCAAGTGAACTAAACAGTCATTGCTCATCAAATGTTTCTTTCAGCTTTACTTGTTAGCTTAGCTCATAGCTTCTGGCTTACGTGTTTATGTGAAACTGTCATTTAGCAAACAGCTCTGTTTGTTTGTGTGTGTGTGTGTGTGTGTGTGTGAGAGAATGTGTTTAAGTTTGTGTGTTTGTGTCTAGCTAACTGCTTTATTCAGTATAACTGTGCAAAAATTGTCTCTTACGTTGTTTTCTGCTTTGTTTCTGTGTTTGTTTGTGTTTTGCATGCTAAACTTGGCTTATTCCGGACTTGTGCTTTTTGGTAAGTTTTTGTATCTAAGTTTCTGTAACTTTTGTATTTTAGTTTATGTACCTAAGTTTTGCAATACTGTAATTTTTTTGTACCTGTTTTTGAAGCTGTTTGGGTCATGTTTTGCTTTGCTCTGCCTTCTCCCCTCCCTCCTCTGTGCTGACGGCATTTTTACTTTCTTTCCTTCATCCTCTGAGTGACTGTGTGGCTGGTGAACTAGCGAGTTTGCCAGCAGGCTGGTTTACTGCTGGTTGGTTGGATGGCTTGATGACCAACTGGCTTGCTGTTTGAATAACTAGCTGACTGTCTGCACTAAGGAGTGTTTCGAAGAGTGGATATATTGATCTGTTGTGTCTGTTAGGTTACTGCGCTTCTGACCATTGTCAGTTAGCAGTGACAAGAACCATCATACAGGGCAGAAAACCCTCTCATTACATATTCAAGTTATTCAAAGATAAAAAAAACAACACTCTTTTGCTTGAATTTGGGTCGAGTGACAGAGGTTTCAGCTCCTTGGTGCAGCAGCAGTGTCACACACTTCCTTCTACACTCTTCATTTCTTACACTTTTTCCACTTAACCTGGTAGACTAGCTCTGGTTCAGGCCCCAGTTCTGAGCTCAGATGCACACAGCTTTGGATATGGGTTTGATTTACATGCAGTATGCTCCAGTCATTTCTGTCATGTAAATGTTAATACTGCTTTTTACCAGCTATAGTTGAGCTTTCACATATTGTAGCTTCTTAAAAGATTGTTGTGACAGTCTTTTAAAGCTGAACTCATTTTCATCTTTTGAAAGAAATCACAGCAACCACAGGTAAACTTTCCCTGATATCAACAAGCACAGTGACCTAGAAAACACCTTCTGGACAATATTTGGTGGACTGCTTTTCTTTGATATTGAGATTTTACTTTGGTCAAACATTTTATTCTTTTGTGCATTCTTTGCAGCTGAGACACTGAACTTAAAGAACAAGCAGCTTTTGGAAACCTTTAATCCGTTTCTCAATATAACATTTAAAGTTAATCTCTTTTAAACATAAGAAACTTCTCAAATGACAGAGGTGTTTCACCAAGGTAAAATGACTTCATATGCATTTTAAAGCAGGGGCTTTTTTAAATCTTTGGATCCAGTTATCTGTGTTCCTCTCAGTTTGTATTAATTAAAGAAAAGCTAGAGTTTTGCCAGCTCTTGTTTCACTGAAATATTCAGCAACAGTCTGGTGTTAATTTAGTCAGAATTAGGAGAAACAGTCATTAATTTGAACAAGACATGCTAAAAGGTTAGTTATTGGACATTGAACATCAATCCCAGCATCTGTCATACCAACCTGTGAGGTGAGTTAGTAAATTTAAAACAGCAGCCATGTACATACGGATAAATATTTATTTATGTGACATACATATGAAGCTTTCTGCTACACAGAATCAGACCACAGTAAGGGAGGACAGTGACTGGGCTTCATTGTTTTGTAACTGTGTGTACTCTGCTGTGTGGTTTTACAGCAACAGCTGGCTCAGCTGCAGAAGGAGAAGTCAGAGATTCTGAAGAACCTGGCTCTCTACTATTTTACCTTCGTCGATGTCATGGAATTCAAGGTAGGAAAACAGGTGCACATGCAATAAGAGAAAACCACGACGGAATTTATCCAGGTGATTCTAATGAAGACATTTTATATGGACTCCTTTATCAACAGGACCATGTGTGTGAGCTGCTGAACACTATCGACGCCTGCCAGGTCTTCTTTGATATTGTAAGTGTAATACCCAAATGAGACATTCACTGTCCATATTATTAGGTACATCTGTAAAATCCAATGCAACTCAATACAACAACTCAGCCAAGAATTCTACCTTTACAAAGCTAATAATGTTCAGTTTTGATTGACACTGTCAATTTAACCTTGTGTTTGTTGTTGAGGTCGGTTATAATGTAAAATTTGTGGCAGAGCTACAAATATACAGTTTGTCCCATTTTAAAAAATGTTGTTTTGTTTTTGTCACCTGCCAGACCGTGAACTTTGACCTGACCAGGAACTACCTGGACCTGGTGGTGACTTACACTACTCTGATGATAATACTGTCTCGCATAGAGGAGAGGAAGGCCATCATAGGACTGTACAACTATGCCCACGAGATGACACATGGAGCCAGGTGACGAAAACACACACACAGCAGGACGTTGAAGCTGACCGAACGGACGTTTGGCTCAGTATCTACACAAACACACTCACCAACAGTGACTTCACATTTTCTCTTAATTACTACAAACATTCAGACTTAACCAAGACATTGCTGACACGTGTTTAACAGTTGAAAAGTCAAGCGATGACCGTGGTCTCTGTACTGAACTGTGTGTGTTGTAGTGACCGGGAGTACCCCAGGTTGGGCCAGATGATTGTGGATTATGAAAACCCTTTGAAGAAGATGATGGAGGAGTTTGTTCCACATGGAAAGGTACATGGAAAGGCACTGTGCTCATGTTCGTTTAACAGTTTTAATGTCCCAGTCTGTAAGTCTGTCTCATTAAAACAGCACAGAATAAACTTCTAAATTGGTTGTACACGTTTACAGTTTGATCTACCATGTGTGCAATAGATGTAATCTTGTTGTTACCAAGGCACAGTTGCCATAGCAGTTAAAGAGCCACATTTAGCTCAGTCAGTCAGGGTGAAACTGTTTCCTGCTCTTCATCTGGGAGCTGAAATTATCAACTGAATTAAAAACATGGTAATAGTAATGTGGTGAAAACTTTGATTCCACTCACACTTCAGTCGTTGCTTTGATCACTTCGGGTGCAAATGAATTTGGATCGTGAGACTATTTGCCATTTTAAAGTGATTTCTGTTGCACTCCTCTCATCACCCTCATCCTGTCTTCCCTCTGCTGCAGTCTCTGTCAGATGCGTTGGTGAGTCTTCAGATGGTCTACCCCAGGAGGAATCTGTCCGCTGACCAGTGGAGGAACGCCCAGCTGCTCTCTCTCATCTCTGCCCCCTCCACCATGCTCAATCCTGCTCAGTCAGACACTGTTAGTATGACGACTGCCCCGCAATGGAAATGAAACGAAATTATCTGTGAATTATTTAGTCAGATTTTCCCATCTGTAATCTAAGCAGGCATTTAAAATGTCTGACATTTTGTTTCCATATTCAGTCATCAGGAAAATCTGAATAAAAGTGTGCTAGAAAATTATCTTACATTTAGCTTTATCACGACATTCTGTTGCTCTGATGCCATAGCTCTGCTTCTCTATGCAAATAATTCAACTGTTTCTGTCTTTAGATGCCGTGTGAATATCTGTCACTGGACACAATGGAGAAGTGGATTGTTTGTGAGTACTCTAGAAACTTTACATCTAAATCGGTTGCCAGTTGATGAAATGGCTTCTCTCCGCACTTATTCATAAATCCCTCTCCGCTCTCTCTTCAGTTGGTTTCATCCTGTGTCATGCGGTGCTGAACAGCGATGCAGCGGCGTTGTCTTTGTGGAAGCTGGCTCTGCAAAGCTCCACCTGCCTCTGTCTGTTCAGGGATGAAGTCTTTCACATCCACAAGGCTGCTGAGGATCTGTTTGTGAACATCCGAGGGTAAGAGCGTCTGTATGTGTGGATGCAGGACAACACAGACTAGTAGAAACTATTGTTCAGTGATTTGTAATGAGTAACTGATTTATCGTTTAAGCCAAATTTTGCAGGTAGTTTCATATATTTATTAATTTTGGGCTTTAGGAACATTGCAAAAGACATTTTCTGTTTGTTGTTCACAATCATATTCTCAGATATCAGAAAACAATATCTCACACACACAATATAAATCCTTCCTTCTTGTCTTTTCCAGGTACAACAAACGCATCAACGACATCAGAGAGTGCAAAGAGCAGGCCCTGTCTCATGCGTACGTACATAATCTTGTTACTAATCCCTTCATCATATCCCAACCGGAATTTTCATCCCATCTTTACTTTTTGTTCCTCACACACACAAAAAAATCACATTTTATTCCTTTATTTCAGGGCCCACATTTCCTGTGTTATGAATTTATTTTCATCATGTGTCTCTCAGGGAATCTCACTCAGACAAATCTCCTCCTTCTTGCCTTTTTTTTTTTTTATCCAGTTTGTTCCTGCTTTATCATCCCCTCTTTGTCTCCCCCTCTGTCTCATCTCTGCTTTTATCCTCATTACTTATTCCATCTTACCCTTTCATCTTCTTTCTCATTCTTCTGCTGTCACTGTCGTCTACTTACTTTTTTGTCCCCTTGCCTCTTCATTGTCCTGAAAGTGTCAAAATACCATTTAATCATGATGTGTGTGTGTTTTGATGCTCTGCTCTGAGTTCCTCTGTCTGTCTGACTCTTTGCAGAGGCTCCATGCACAGGGAGAGACGCAAGTTCCTCAGATCTGCTCTGAAGGAGTTGGCTACTGTTTTAGCCGATCAGCCTGGACTGCTAGGTCCTAAGGTAATACAAAAAACACCCCACCTTAGACAGTGAAATGACACATTTCACACTAGATTCAATTTCAAAGGAGCTTAAATATCACAATACAAAAATATAAAATATATTTACATGATCATTTAAGAACACAAGTGTGTCAGGTCACCTCCAAAGAAGGAGGCTGACTGTTATGGCTGACATTTTAAAAACAATTGTGAACTAAACAAAATTTCCTTAAAAAAAAAACACAGAATACCACCTTAAATAGGTTTTAGTTTATCAGTGTAGCCCCCATGGAGATGTTTGCTATTTTAACTGAGCAACACTTATCACTAAGACCTAAAATAATATGCAATAAATCCATTTACATTTATAAAAACGTTACAACAATAAATACAAGCAGCATAACAGTGTTTCCCACACGCAGTCTTTGCTTCAGGCCCCCCAGGTATATTAACGGTCTCCAAAGAGTGTTATGTTTGGCAACCCATTTTCGCATTTTTTTCTTCATCTGAGAGAAAGACGCCATCTGTGATGGACAGTCTTCCCTCGCTTTGCCCCTCCCATACCTGTTGGTTCTATCACCATCAGGGTCTCCTGACAATCGCACGTGCTCTGCAGAGAAGCAGAGAGAGAGATGCACATTCTTGTTGTGTAAACATTTTGCATATTTGGTTCAGGGACTGTGAGGATGCAGCTGCTGCGAGCTGCTCTTGGTAATTTATCTGAGAATTATTTATCTTGCAGGAGTTTTTGCCATTTATTTTGACTTTCTTTAAATCTGCTTCCTTCCATATTTCTTTATTTCTGTCTCTCTGTCCCGCTAGGCACTGTTTGTGTTCATGGCGTTGTCATTCGCCCGTGACGAGATCATCTGGCTGCTTCGACATGCCGACAACATCCAGAAGAAAAGCACAGATGACTTTATAGACAAGTACGCACACATACACACCTGCATGAACCTGCACATTTTCAGTACAAGTGCATGTTCATCCCTTTATAAATGCAGGTACTACATCCTTGTTTTCTACTTGGTTGCTTGTGCTGCTCCAGTCTCAGGTTTATGTGTGTGTGTTTGTGTGTTTTGCAGACACATAGCTGAGTTGATCTTCTACATGGAGGAGCTCAGGGCTCATGTCAGGAAGTATGGGCCTGTGATGCAGCGATATTACGTCCAGTACCTGTCTGGTTTTGATGCTGTGGTGCTGAATGAACTGGTGCAGGTATGAACATACATGTAACTCCAAAAACAGCTAAATGCAGGATACATGACTTACAAAACGCAAAAAAAGCTTCACATCACAGAGTTTGGAAAAAGCTGACAGTGGCAGGAATTCTATAATTGATATTAAAAAGCAACTATTTTCAGTACAGTTTTGTATTGCTTTTTACATCTTAATTTTGTTTTGGAATCTTTAGAAATCCTGTGATTTTGGTTTGCTGTTGTTTTAGCCAGAAAATGAAACTACTCGTGGAGATTTCTTTGGAAAATTCAGCGGTTGCTAAAGCTAAATTGATGGTTGTAGTCTACCTTGACACTGTATAACAGCATCTTTTGGCACCGGTTGAAAAATGAGCCTATGAAACTGTCTTTTAGAAGAGACATTTTTCCACACTGCACATCTTTCTCACCAACCTTCTACCCTGTGTTTATCTAATAGAACCTGTCTGTGTGTCCAGAGGATGAGTCTATAATCATGTCTTCATTTGTCAACACTATGACCTCACTCAGTGTCAAACAAGGTAAACCATTAATATTCGTACTGTAAAAACTTAAGAGAAGGAGTAGAACAGGACCAGCAACAGTACTGCAGCAGTACTGCATAGTGGCAGCACCGATAATAGAAAAGGTGGCAGTAGCTATAATTAAACTCATATTAATAAGAGTAGAGCCTGTGATACAGGTAACTAATTATATATTATTAAACAGAATCTTGTGTCGGCTTCAGTCAGGATGTTTTAATGTGTGTGATTCTGAGTGAATTGTTGTGTCTCTGTGTTCCAGTGGAGGATGGAGAGGTGTTTGACTTCAGAGGCATGAGATTGGACTGGTTCAGACTGCAGGTGTGCACACAAATCTAGTGCTTAAATCATTTAGAAACACATTTCTAAAGGTCAGAGATGTTCTGCCAGCGCAGCATGGAACATTTTGCATATTCCTGTTTCATGGAAAGATTTCACCACCGTACAGAAACTCAAAAAGTACAAAATCTTTAGTTGGAAGAACAGTTTTACGCGTTTTGGCAAAGCCATTGTTGATGTCGCTAACCATACCTTCCACTATGTTTTCCTTTATGTAGGCCTACACAAGTGTCTCTAAAGCCAGTCTTGGTATAGCCGATCACAAGGAGCTTGGTAAAATGATGAACACCATCATCTTCCACACAAAGATGGTGGATTCTCTGGTGGAGATGCTGGTGGAGACGTCAGACCTGTCCATTTTCTGGTGAGACACAAACATTAACATACACACTAAACAAGTAGAAGGATGAACTGAGAGGATTGACCTGTTCCTCAGACATTTTAATAAGGTCATTTGATTTGAGGTATGTGTGTGTCCCTCATTTTACTGATTGCCTCCTGTGTTTTTCGTGGGTGTGTGCGTGTATAGCTTCTACAGCCGTGCGTTTGAAAAGATGTTTCAGCAGTGCTTGGAGCTTCCCTCCCAGAGCCGACACTCCATCTGCTTCCCTCTGCTCTGCACACACTTTATGTCCTGCACACACGAGCTCTGTCCTGAGGAGGTAAATACAAATACACACACATTATTTTGTTTTCTCACACACACACACACACATCATCCAATGTAATGGTTACTACATATAGCATCATTTAGACATACATACACTGTTCACACAAATGAACACACATAATAAGGATGTCAGTGATATTTATTCTTCACTCATGTGTATGTTTTTATTTTTCTTCCTCCTCAGCGTCACCACATAGGGGATCGAAGCCTGTCGCTGTGTAACATGTTTCTGGATGAGATGGCCAAACAGGCCAGAAACCTGATCACTGACATCTGCACTGAACAGTGTACACTCAGCGACCAGGTAGGAACACACACACACACAAACGCTGCAAACTCTCTGCCAGAAAGTGAGTATGTGTTTTTTCCCAAAATGTTATTAAATAATTTTTAACAACTGTATCTGTGTCGATGCACAGATAGAGTCCATATACATTTAAAATAATAATAAAAATCCTACAAACAAAAGCTAGAAACAAATGGACTTTTATACCCATTGCATAATATTACATGCTGTCACATTGATGTTGTGGGTCCTTGGCTGCTGCATGTTGTTTAAAGCTTCTTAAGTTTATCTTTATCTCTCTGCTGGTTTCACTTCTTACCTTTAAATAAAGCCACTGTACCAAGAACATCAGCCAGACCATTAATAATTGGCCTCTCCTGTCTTTCTCTGTTTCCTTCTTTCTCTTACCACCTGTCTTCTACTTGTCTGTCTCTAGCTGCTTCCCAAGCACTGTGCGAAAACCATCAGCCAGGCCGTGAACAAGAAGAGCAAGAAGGCGACGGGGAAGAAAGGCGAGCCGGAGAGAGAGAAACCAGGCGTGGAGAGCATGAGGAAGAACCGACTACTGGTCACCAAGTTAGTAACCCAGGACAGAAAAGTTAAACATCTCAGTTTCTCTCTTTTTTCTGTTCTTTGTCTGTCTCGTGCTTCTGTTAATAAGTCATTACTACTGATTCTGTCATAGTTATTAATAATAGATTAATAACCTTGTTTTTATTGTTGGTTTTACTTTCCATTAAATATCTCCATTAAGCATCCGTCTTTGTTTGTGCAGTAGTAATGAGAACAGCTGTTTATGCTCGTACAAACAGTTCATACTGTTGGTGAATCATTTGTAGATATTGAGTCAAGCTGTTGACTCTCTACAGTGCTGTCCTCATGTTCCCATATTGGTCAGTGGTTTCTACATTCTCACCTACTTTTTTCTTTACCTCCTCCATTGTTCTAATGTTGTACCTTTCCCTTCGATTCCCTGCTGCATCCTGTTCCTGTAAAGACCCATTTTCCCCAAACACATCATTAAAAGTTTCATCACATCTTGCCAAGTCTCCTTTGACCTTGTTTTCTTTTTTTTTTTTTTGTCTTCCAGTCTGGACAAACTCCACACGGCGTTATCTGAACTCTGCTTCTCCATCAACTACGTTCCCAACTTGGTGGTGTGGGAGCACACTTTCACACCGAGAGAGTACCTGACCTCGCATCTGGAGATCCGCTTCACCAAGTAAACACACAACACACAGAGGAAAGAGTCAGTTCAGTTTAGATGCAGCTCTTTTGGATATCTTTCAACTTAATTAAATACTAGGCATTTAGCTACCAATGAATAAGAAAGGGTCAGGGTCGCTCCTTTAATATCTGTAGAAGACAATAATTGAGCATGTTGGATAAAAGTGGTTGGAAAGGAAATAAGAAAAAGAAAAACTTGCAGATGAGGAAACTGTTTAGTTCTTAATGTAAAGATAGTAAAGATTAAGTTTAAGTCTCTGACCGTCCCTGTGTCATCAGGTCCATAGTGGGGATGACCATGTACAACCAGGCTACTCAGGAGATAGCCAAGCCCAGTGAGTTACTGACCAGTGTCCGGGCCTACATGACTGTGCTGCAGTCCATAGAGAACTACGTGACCATTGACATCACCCGGGTCTTCAACAACGTCCTCCTGCAGCAGACACAGCACCTGGACAGCCACGGGGAACCCACCATCACCAGTCTGTACACAAACTGGTACGTTCAATTTAAACCTGTCAGTTTAAGAATATGCAGTAATCCAGAGCAGAGGTGTCTCCAAAAACACTGTGATTTGGGATGATAAAATACCAGAAAACAAAAAAGGAAAACATACAAAGAATGATGCATACAGATTATATCTGCACAGTGTAAAAAGTGCAATCTAATACTGTAGAATCTCAGACTAATCTTTCTTGGAGCCTGTGTTCACAGATTTCCAGTTGTGAGAAAGACTTTTATTACAACGATTGATAAAACGTCACATTTTTAATGCTCTGCAAAGCAAAATCATTTCTAAAGTTACATGAGTGTTTTTTTGCCCCTGGTGGAAATTACAGTTACAGCAGAATCAGCTAAATGTCAGCCTTTGCTGCTTCAGGCGCAGAACCTGCAGGGTTGCTGTTCTTGGATTTGTCATTAAAGTTCATGACTGAATGTTATTGGATATTGTTTATTTTACTCTTTGATTGGGGGAATAGGTTCAGGAGACTAAGTTAAACTGCCTCCAATTCTCAGTAATCACCATTATTTAAAAAAAACAAAAATATAAACGGTTTAAATGAAGGAGACACTCGCCGACCTTAGTGTTTTTATGATGGGATTTGCTTTTTGCATAGAAACCTCGTACTATTTGGCAACATGATTACAGATATTTCTAAAATAAATGTGGTTTAAAAATTCAGAAAAGGTGAAGCTCCTACTGTGGAGCCATTAGCTGAAGGATAGACTAAAACACATAACCCGTACTCAGCAGGTATTTCGTGTGTTCGCGTGTTTAGGTACCTGGAGACGTTGCTCCGTCAGGTCAGTAACGGACACATCGCCTACTTTCCCGCCATGAAGGCCTTCGTGAACCTGCCCACCGAGAACGAACTGACTTTCAACGCTGAGGAATACTCCGACATCTCGGGTACAGACAGACACCCAGACTGTTCACGAACACACTTTCACACTCACTGTCTTGTGTGTATACTAAATGTTTCTGAGGGATAACAAAACTGAGTTAGTGTGTGAATACATTACTGTGCTGGTTTCCTTTTTTCCCCAGAACCAAACATTTGTATAGACAGTTCTTTTCCAAAATAATACACATTTGCGCTCACAAATATACGTCCCTGCTGAGACAGTTCAGAGGTAATCCTCTTCTGTTTGTCTGATCAAGGTTTCCCCATCGACCTCCATCCACACATTTTATATTTTCTGCTGAAAGAATGTGGAGCGCTGGACTTGTTGTAATTACCTGTGTGTGCTGCTTCACAGAGATGCGTTCTCTGTCGGAGCTGTTGGGGCCGTACGGTATGAAGTTCCTCAGCGAGAGTCTAATGTGGCACATCTCTTCACAGGTCGCAGAGTTGAAGGTACACACACACACATACATACCACGGAGCTATGCTGATACACACAGACTGAGGTTTTAACCTAACAGTATCAGGAGCGCATCAGTATGTTTGCTATTGATAAACCATAATGCGATTCAACTGCAGAGCTTTATGACTGAATAAATATATCTAACAGACTCACAAACTCTTCGCTCTGAGTATGAAACAGTTTTCCTCTGTTTGCACGGACGATGAAGAATGGCTTTCACGCCAAGTCTTGAGAATATATTTTTTTTAAAATCAACAGAAATGAAAAGCATGATCCTACTGTGAAAACAGGAAGTGAAACTTTTATCTGACACCAGCTGTTTGTGTTTGTCTCCATGTAGAAACTGGTGGTAGAGAACATGGAGGTGTTGACCCAGATGAGGACGAGCTTTGACAAACCGGACCACATGGCTGCGCTCTTCAAGAAACTCACCTGTAAGTACACACACACACACACACGCAGCCGATGAACTGATACGTGTTAGAAAGTCAGTTGCAGCTTTATTGACATATCTGTGATTGTTTTTGTGTATTCGTAGCTGTGGACAGTGTTTTGAAGAGAATGACCATCATCGGAGTCATTCTGTCCTTCCGCTCCCTTGCTCAGGAGGCTCTGAGAGATGTAAGACACACACACACACATACACGCTCACAACGGATCTTAATTAAAGTGCAATAAAGAATGGAGTTAGAAAGAAAAATACTGAACATGCAAAGGAGCTGGGCAGAAAATGATCCTGTCCTAGTTCCTTGAATTTCAGTTGTTTTTTTTGTTTTTTAACATATTGTGGAAAATGTCTGGCTGAGTCCTGATGCTACTTCACTCTCTTTCTGGATTGTGTCTCATAATCACTTTCTCCAGGTGTTATCCTGTCACATTCCTTTCCTGGTCAGTTCGGTGGAAGATTTTAAGGACCACATTCCCCGAGAGACGGACATGAAGGTGAGACACACTCACAGACATGTAACGATGAAAAACAGCCTCTGAGCCTGATGTTCTTACTTGTTTATGTGTTTATTTATTTTGTCTGTCTGTTTGTTTGCAGGTGGCCATGAATGTCTACGAGCTCTCGTCAGCTGCAGGTTTACCCTGTGAGATCGACCCGGCTCTGGTAGTGGCTTTGTCCTCACAAAAAAGTGGTAAGACACAAACACACACACAAATGAAAACAGAATCCATCGTCCACATATCCCACCTCCTGATTACCTTCTGCATGCATCTGTGCAGAGAACATCAGTCCAGAGGAGGAGTATAAGATCGCCTGCCTGCTGATGGTGTTTGTGGCCGTTTCATTGCCAACGCTGGCCAGCAACGTGATGTCCCAGTACAGCCCCGCCATCGAAGGTAGGACATCACATTGTTGTAAAGTCTTCTGCATGCAAATGAGAAGGACCTCACGCCCTCAGATTGAATCACTTGCGGGCACACGAGCCACATCGTCGTCCCCGTTACGTGCACTCTTTAATTTCTGAAAATACTGATACGTCTTTAAAGGTCAGTTTACTCGTCGTGACCTGTGTAACCTTATTTGTTGCATGTATTTCAGGGGGAAAAAAAAGAGTTATTCAGTTAAATAAACCTGATCTTATGAGTAATGATTGAGACACTGGTGCAGTTAAATGAGGCTTTTGATAAGGTATCAAAGAGTTTCATCACTCAAGGATGAATTACCAAGACACTGCCTCCTAACAACCTTGAAATGAAAGGCGCCATTGTTAATAAGGGACATTTGAAAAGGATAATGAGTTGTAATGGGCTCCGTCATTGTTAGTATGCAGACTGCATATTGGCCAGCAATTGGTTTTCCGACAGCACATCTCAATACACGGCGCCGGTGCAGTCACGCTAACCATTTTGTCAACTTACAATTACATGCACATATTTTATATTTAAATACTTTCAATGCATGTCACACACGCACGTAATGGCCGTCATCTGCATGAAATGCAAAAATGAAAGGAGAGTTTCACCTCCGCATACTGGAGCATGTCTCCGCTGTGGAAGTCTGAAAGAGCCACACGTGTCAGAGAGTAACCCAGAATTAATTGATTTGCAAATACAGGTGATGTCTTCTTATTGTCATAGTGATCTGTGTGCGTTTGCTGCCCCCTACAGGCCACTGTAACAACATCCACTGCCTGGCCAAAGCCATCAATCAGATCGCCGCTGCTCTCTTCACCATCCACAAGGGAAGCATAGAGGACCGCCTGAAAGAGTTCCTGGCCGTAAGACAAATAGATATTATTTAATTTATAATTATATTTTAAGCTTTTTGTTCCCCCCCGTAAGACATTTGTGTATCATGATGCCTCTGCATGACATCATGTCGTCATCTTGCCACCTGGCTGTGGTGGAAAAGTTGGGATTCTGAATCAAGTCACATCCTCTTAAATACATTTGAGTAAAGGCAGCTGATGGAGCAGTGTCTGGCTTAAAGCACCAGCAAAAACATAAATGAAAACAGAACTAGTGAGAAGCAATAATCTGCTCTACAACTCTCTAACATGTCTCTGTGTGTGTGTCTGTGTGTAGCTGGCCTCATCCAGCCTGTTGAAGATCGGCCAGGAGACGGACAAGATGACGACACGTAACAGAGAATCTGTCTACCTGCTGCTGGACATGGTGAGAGGGAGAATATGGACAAAGGAGACTTTATACGCTTCCTAGTACCAACACAACATGCCAGCATGGTCCTGAGAGCGAGTGTATTTCTGTTATCTAACTGTGTGTGTGTGTGTGTGTGTGTATATTATCTTTTGTGTTTTAGATCGTGCAGGAGTCGCCCTTCCTGACCATGGACCTGCTGGAGTCCTGTTTCCCCTATGTCCTGCTGCGAAACGCCTACCACGCCGTCTATAAACAGAGCATCAGTGCTAATGCATAGAAACACAGTAAACACCATGCTGTCTGCCATTAGAGCGTTAGCGCTCATACAACCACAAATACACACTAACAGCATACACTAAAGACAAACACACTAAACTATGCCTACAACGCCTCAACGTACTATCCTGACAACAAAAACACTATTTGTGTCGACATGTACACAAAAATGTCGGCACATGTAACACACTAAACGTGTAGCATATAAACAAGACCACTCTAAACTGTACACTACAAACTCTACAAAAGAACATACACACATTTCACTGCACAGAGATGACAACAGACAAACACTGAAATTAGACAAATATGAGCAGAAACAAACACACAGACACACACTAGCTGGGTGAAGTTGGGGGATCAGTGTCTTTATTTTAATCATTGTACTTTTTTCATGATGTTGCCAGGGACCATAACCATAGCAACACATAATATACCATATGTTTGGTTGGTATAAAAGAACAAAAAATATAAATATATAGTATATATATAGTTGACACTAAAATATTCTCTTTTTTTGTTTGATTTAATTTTTGTTTTGTTTTTTTTTTCGATGAAAGATTTGAGATTTTTAGTGGCCAGCTGACGACTTCTACGTGGTGATGGATTTGGATGCTTACTTTGGGAATGAAAACGTTTCTGATGTGATGTGGGTTTTTTTTTTTTTTTTTTTTTTTTTTGAGGGTGAGGATTCCTGTGCTGATAATGAAAGACATGTTGCTTGTTAATGTCAGTTTACACTTATACACACACACACACACACCCAAACACACACACGAACAGACCAACATTCTAAGCAGATATAAAACTACAAACTGTAATCTTTCAGCATTACACGGTGAACATACACACACACACACAGACACACACTTGTATAACATGGTGATGTTTTCTTTCTTTTTTTCTAGCTAGTCGTAACAAACTTTTTGTGGGTAAAGATATAATATCTGTATTCTACTTTGATGTGAACTGAACTCGTCTGTTTTTAATGTTCATGTTTTGTTATTTTTATGATGACGACAATGATGATGACGATTTGCCAAATGTGTTGACACTAAAAATTGTGTATCAGGGGCTTGGAAGTGGTGGAGTGTTTGGGTATTAATGGGTGAAATGCCATTTTAAATGTTTGGACGATTCTGGGAACAGTCCGCCTGACTCAGCAGCAGCTCGGTTAACAGAAGGTGTTACACGAGAACTTTTACAGTGGGAACAAACTTAAAAAAAAAATAATAATAATCCTGCAGTAACACTACAGTAAAGGCCTGAAGCAGGCGTCCCATCCTGCTGTCAAAGACCCTCAGTACACCTGCAAATATTCCCCTCAGCTGTTGTTGATCCTCATTAAGTTAAGGTCCAGTAGGTGCTACTGTTTTTCTCCAGTGGTGTGAAGTAGAAATGAACAAACCAGTACAAAATATACTTTTTATGATTTCTCATAAAAATCATTTCTGGAAAACTTTTGGCTTCTGGGAAAAAAGAAAAGGTTGAAATGTTCAGTTTTCACCTTTTTATTGAGGGAAATTTTGCTTCTTTCCTGCATCTAATTTCTAACCAGCTGTGGAGCTGTCTAACCATCTACACGCCATAGTCACATAAACATGTTAGTACTTAACTTTGAATGGAACATTAAAGTAAAATCAGTCCGATTCCTGTGCTGACAAACCACTAAATCTGATCTCAGACCTGTGAAAGTCGACAAAAACCTGGAGCTGCAATAAGACGAAAAGTGAATAAATATATAATATATGTACACTCTTGATGATGTTTTCACTGGATTTGTAAACTGCAGTCGATGAGACATCCTACAGTGAACTTTCCGTATGAGCGGTTACATTTTTGCGATGGTTGTTTGGGACCTTTTAGGACAGACGGATGACTTTTACACAGTGCAGTCTCTTTTTCTTTTTCTTTTTCTTTTTCTTTTTTGTTTGCTCAATCGAAGCATGGCAAAGGCTACATACTGAGACACAAACCATGCTCTCTTTATGCCAGCCCTCTGCTAATGTATTACTAACCTCAGGGCTCTGTCTGAGGGCTCATACTGCACACTGCTCAGGACTGTACTTTCACCCAAGACACTTTAAAATTAAAATTCAGACGCAGCTGCAAAGTGCAAAGTCACATTTAGCGTATGTAGCAGGGATACACTAAAGTCTGGTATATGGAGTGTGGGCGCTTCACAGTTGATAACGTCTGTTTGTACTGTGCACCTGGTCGGTAGTTTGCATTATGAGCATGTAAGGACAGATCCATGGACACGTTCTGCCATTTAATGTGGAATGGTTGCCGTTTTCTTTCTAACCTCTTTTTTGTGTCTCTTTAATTCCACCGTGTAACTTAAATGACATGAATAAAATAAACTTTAGGGCTGTGTCAGACCTGAGCTGTGAGTGTGTGACGGTGGCTCCTGCTCGTGGCCTCGGCCGAGATGAGATCAGGCGAAAACCGGTAAGTGGGAACATTTTGTTTTTATAATTATTTTATAATGTCATCAGGTGACTGTTGTAAGACTGTATGAACAGATGCTTTTACAGTGGCATGTTAAAGTCAATTGAACTACTCTAAAACATATCTGTCCTGTAGGTTTTAAAATGAAATGAATCTTTAAGCTCTTATGTGATAAAAGTCAGAAATGCCAGATTAAACAAATGGTCACACTAGCTTCCAACGTCAAACCTTTTTCCCTTAAATTAAGATCTGGCCTCTTTATTATAACAAGTTCATCAATATCCAACGCCATTTTAATTTGTCCCCATTTCATGACATCTCTAACAAAATTAGGTCTATCAAGTCTGAGATTTAAAAAAAAGTCAGGTGTTTATATCCAGTCCTGCTGTGTCATACAATGGCCACCAGGGGGCTCCCCAAGAAAACATACAAAACTCTGGAATGAAGGCATCATAGCTTTAAACCTCAACACTGAAGTAGCCTAATGTTTAAATTCTCTTTATTGTGTACAAAATCAATGCTGACACTTTATTGCTGTTAGTGAAATTATAAGTCACAAAGACACAAACTGCATATACAGATAAAGAAAACATGACTCTTCTTATCAGCTGATCCATCATCCTGTAGTTCTGTGGAAATTCAATGACGTTGTCTGAACAGTCCAGTTCATTTAAAACTGAGTCAAACCTGTGCTGGCAGAGGCAGAGCAGGCTGCTCAGTCCACGATGTGAAACTCCAGTTGTCCACAGCCTTTTTCACAGCAGACATTTTGACATGTCGCAGCAGGAAAAACACAGATCTGTCATTAATGATGGACCCAATCCACATGAGCTCCTCCTGCTATGTGACAAAATATCTGCGTAAAAAATGTCTGTACAGTGCTAAAAGCTCTAGTTAATAATGATTGCGTTATTTTTGTGTTTTATTCATTTGGCTGTGGTTTATTTTACAGGTGTTGTGTCAAACACCTGCAAGTTTCTGATCACACTGTGGACACGTTTAAAGCCTGAGGCAGCAAAAAAATCAGCTAAAAGTCAATCAGTCGATCGACAGAAGAACAATCAGCAGCTACTGAGATTTTCAGGCAAAGACGGTGAAAAAAATGTTTCTCTGGTTCCAGCCTCTTAAATGTGCTGCTCTTCTTTGTCGTACAACATTTTAAACTGAATATTTCTGGGTTTCAGACATTTAAAGTCGTGGCCTTAGGCTCTGGGGAGTTTGTGTTATGGGCATTTTTTTCCACAGATCAATCGACTAATGAGTGAACTGAAAAAACTAATTGACAGATCAGTGGATTATAAAAGGAATCAACAGTTGCAGATCAAAGTAAATTAGCTTGTTTTACATTTATTAAATTGTTGCTATGAATATTTTTATTGTTTTTAATTAGTTTTTTTTAGTGAACTGATGCTTTATGTTGACAAATGGCTGCACCTGCTGTCAGTTAGTTAGCTAATGTTGGTTTGACCAAGTATAAAATAAAAAGATTTCTTCCTTTTGATATTTGAAATGAAAAAATTGACAGTGTCAGTGTTTTGTGTTTCATGGCTTTAGAACAAGTTACTGAGTTTCCTGCTGAAAGCGTTAACGTGTTGGCGGTGTGTGTTTGAGGTTAACTGTTGTGACGTTTTCATTTTAAACTCAGGAGTCAAACTGTGAAACTCGAGTCAGTGACAGTCAAGTTGGATATTTCCTGACCAGTTCATGAAGAGTAAAGGAAGCTGGTTTTACTGGTTTCTTTTACCTGCTCTTATTGAAAACATTAACTGCTCAGAGGTCACTGTCCTGTCATGTAGGTGCTACACTCGAGATGGACGCCGGAGTCCGTTTGTTGGTTTGTGCGGAATGGCGGAGATAAGATGGCCGCCCCTTTGTGCTGAGATTCTCTCCGGGATCAGTCGTCCTGAGGGATGGTTTCCTCCTCATCCTCCTCAGGTACAGAACCCTCCAGCTTACCTACACAAACACACACACAGCTCAAATTTAACATCACTGAGTGAATGTACTCAGTTAAACTCACTTAAATTAACTACAGAGGCAATGGTAGAGTACTCTGAGTCCCTCCAACCCCCACCACACCCACCTCCCACCCCTCCCATACATCATGAAAATGTAAAAATGAAGTGACAGCATTGTAAGAAAACCTGCCAAACAAATCAAACCTTAAACAGATGATAAATAACATTATTCTGAGTCACCACATGCACACAAACACCATCATTCACTGAAGGTTCTTTTACAAAACAAAACCAAATAAGTGTTGGAAGAAAAGGGTGAACAGAAAGTCCCTCGAATAAATCGTCCTGTTTCCAACTGCACGTTGGACGAGGCATCAACAGGAAATACCTGCTAAAGCCTTGAGGAAGAGCAGGAGAAAGGCAAAAAAAAAACAAAAAAAAAAACTTTTGTCTGTGATAGAAAACCAGAAATGAATCACTTTAAAACTATTTAATTCAAGGTATTAATGAATAAAAGAACACATACATAGTTTGGTCAGAGATTTGAAGATTGTGATTGTGCCTTTTCTCACATTTCTTTCTTTTCCATCCTTTTTTCTCTTCCGGCAGTTCGTCCCATCTGTGGACATTTAGCCTCCGACGGCCATGTGATTAAAAACACTGGGACACATGTTGCATAAACCACACGCTCATTCACAAACAGAGACATTTCAGACGCCTATCTCCAAACAGCAGGGTCACACAGATGTGAGGAGGGCAGACATATAACGCTATTTATTCCACTGTTGTGGAATTCTGTCTGTTCTAAAAAATGATTTTTCTCTTTGATCTTGTACACTTAATGTTTCAACGCTCTGTTGAGTCCCTGCACAGTTTACGTCACATTGTTCATTGTCATCTGTCAGTGAATTACCGTCGCACGTGCAGTACAGTCGTCACTGTTATCCTGGTTTTAATCTCATTCAGGAGCATAACCTGGTTAAATAATATTTCTGTGTGGTTCTAACATTATCCGGGTCTCTGATGGTCTGTCCAGGAGTAGGACTGACTCCACAGAGCTCGGCATTAAGAGAATATAACATGTTTGTTTCCTGTGTAGTGTGTAATACAGAGAGGATGTGAGTGTGGATCTGGTGCAGGGAGCTGAGAACAGGATTTAAACGACAGCAACATGAACAGAACACTTTTATTTTTAACAAACATCAGCACTTCAGGTGTTTTTCACCATAAAATGTCACAAAACAACCACTGTGCTTGAATTATTCACTGCTGCTCGATGTCGTGTAATTAACTGCAACTACTTTCCCGTGTTTGTGATATATTTTGTGACCTCTTACCTCACCTAGGCCTAAAAATGGAAATGGTCTAGGAGGATTATCACTGAAGGACAAAGAAAACTCAGACATTCTGTAAATGTTTGAATATAATACATTTTTATTCACAAGCACAACCTCACCACTGTCGCCTACGGTATTTTGAATTTACACTGATTCAGTACATTTGACTGAAATCTGTATGTGCACGTGTCGGCATGTGTGAACGGAAAAGAGAGGGAGAGCTGTGTGGCATCAGAGTGAAGCAGTGAGTTAATGATGAGCAGCAGCGAGGAAGAGGAGCAAAGTCGGTTACTGAGAGATGAAAGGGAGCAAAGGTGGCTACCGGGAGACGGAGTCAGGACTGGACGCTTCCTTTTTGTGGTCACATGACAAATCTGAGAAAGGAGGAGAGAGGTGGGGGGGGGGGGGGGGGGGGGGTTTAGATGGTTAATAGAAAATGGAAAGATCATGCAAAGCCACAAGAGGAGGGAAGACAAAAGAGGGAGAGACGGAGGAGTTAGTGCTGTTAGTCCACAGAACACAGACTGTTAGAATGGAAACATAAACACAGACTGAGAGTGTTCAGGACGTGTGTGTCAGTGTTTATGTTCCACAAATTATAGAAGTGTAGAAACTAGACTAAAAAACATCAGTCTGACAGACTGAATAATAACGTTATAATGGTTGAAGTGTGAGCAGAGAGCTGCCTTTTTAAACATATTACTGACACTGACAAACATTAGCATCCATTTAGAATTAAGTTTTCTGTCCAGTGTTCCTTCTCCTTTTAGCTGCTAGATGTTCAGCGTGTCTCTGACTGTCTCTGCTTGCTGTTTGCTGCTGGGCAGCTGGTGCTCAGTGGGTTTATCAGGGGGTTTTTAGCTGAAAACGGCTGCATGCAGGATTTGATAAGAGCAGCTGAGGCGTAACAAGCTGCTCAGAGAGACTCTGCTTTAGAGAGATTTCAGAAGCTCCTTAAAGCTGCAAAGTTCAATTTAATTCATGTTACATTTGATTCAGTGTTGATAAAAACATTGATTAATGCGGTTTTAAGTTGTATATCACACAAATTAAATGGCCGGTTTTTATCATTTTAATAATTTGAATATGATTGAGAGAAACTATTTTTGTTTTTATTTGTAAACTAAGTTTTGGGAACGATGTAGTTTTGCAAAATAATATGTTTTTTTAACATGTTTCATTGTGTGTGTGTGTGTGTGTGTGTGTGTGTGTGTGTGTGTGTGTGTGTGTGTGTGTGTGTGTGTGTGTGTGTGTGTGTGTGTGGACAACAGAATACTCCAAATAAATCTTAATATCTTAATACGACGTGTTTGCAGAATATTTTGGGTTTTATTGCCAAACAGAAGAACTGGGTGTCCTTTACCTGGTGAGACAAACAGAGATTTTTGTGCATCTGTGTCCGGTGTATTTTTGTCTTAGTTCCAAATAATAACTCTAATTTTATTTCTCTCTCTTTATGTTTTTTTAAGAACCTTTATCTTAAAGCGCTTCTAGCTGGTGTGAACGACCTTAAACAAACGGGCCTTGAAGTCACGGTGAGTACAGCTTTTAGTTTTCTTTTTTTTAGTAAATTTTTCTGTAAATTCAAAAACAACAAAAATCTAAAAACAAATTCTGATTTATTTTGGAGTATCCTGCTGCACAAAGCGTGTACGATTTTCTGTCTGAAAAAGTGTTTACCCCCCAAACTGTTGCTCTCTGCCACGCCTCTCTCCTGATTGGCTAACAGCAAACTCGCCTCATTCCCATTGGCTTCCTCTGGCCCATTGTGATTGGCCCACAGAGAGGCAGCATAGAGCTGTGCTGTGATTGGGCTCAGCTGGCCGTCTGTCTCACAGAGCCCTGCCCCCAGCAGATGTTGCTCCACACCCAGCTGAAACTCTGAGGAGAGAAGAGCACCTCTAGTGGAGAGACGCTTCAACTACAGGCACGTCACAACAGGGGAAAAATGCCACAATAACTAAATAAAAATTCATTTGTGACTTAAAAATGATAACTAAAATTAAAAACAGGGAAAATATCAGCACTGAAACCGAAGGAAAAAACTAGAAGACAAAAAAGTGCAACTGAAGATCAGCAAAACAGTTCAGTAGATTTCCCCTGACATCTTTTAAAAACCGTAAATATCCAGCTCAGCCACGAGTGCTGGGGCAAGACGTCAAAGAAATTTGTCTCACTTGCAGAAGCTTCGCAGTGTGTTTACGGAAACTACCAAATTCCAAATTTATCCCCAGTTATCCAAGAGCATTAAACAGTAAAATGGACCCAAACAAAAACAAGCCACAGCTTTTTAAGGTGGTAGTTTTCTTGTACAGCTGCTAAGAGCCTATAACCTCCAGCTAATTCCTCCAGAGTCAGTGTTATATTCAGTTTTGATTTGCAGTGCAGAATCCTGCACCGTGAGCCATTTCACCTTCGACATGAAAAACTGATCCTAAAATACTGTAAAACCACAGTGTGAAAATAAAACCTAATCAGATTAATAAATAAAACATGTTTTTTTCCCCTGATCCTACAGAATGTAAATGCCTGCTATGCATTAGTTGCATAGGCAGTTACTCACAAGGATATTCTCTAACTACTCCACACACACGCACACGCACACACACACACACACACACACACACACACACTCTCAGACGGGATCAATAAGAGAAAAGCTTTTATGGTCTCCACTTCCTGGAACCCAGTCGGTGCAGCACTCAGAGCTTTGCACACTTACATTCATTATGATTTTCTTCCCTCTTTTCTCCTCGTTCTTTTTCCCACCTTTTTCCTACACTCTCACTCAAACAGAGCTCAAACACACACTGTAGAAAACACGAAGCCCTTGCTCAGTCAGGCTCTTTAAGCAGAAAGCCTGGACAGCAGCAGCTCTGCGTCTTTGGCTCCATCACTGGTTTCCAGGGAGAATCTCTGCAACAGTTTTATAAATTATTCAGCGCGATGATTTAAAAAAAAAAATGACAACAACAAGTCTTTTAGTGATAAAAGCCACTAGGCAGGTGCTCTTTGCTGGCTTTGTGGGTGAACACTCACAACTTTTTCCAAATTGTTTGATCAAAACATCAATCACCTGCTCATTAATGCAATTATCTAATCAGCTAATCATGTGGCAGCAACGTAAGGTCGTAAACACAGTTTACCATCTTCTAATGGCTGCTTCCAGCCCGATAAAGCTCCATGTCACCAAGCAAAAGTCGTCTGAAACACGTTTCATGAACACGACAGTGAGTTCAGTGGACTTCAGTGTCCTCTCCTGACACCAGATCGGACAGAGTCCAGTAGAACACCTTTGGGATGTCAACATGGAGCAGAGTCTCCAAGGAAATTTTCCAACATCCCGTGGAATCCATGATAGCAAAGGGAGGAACTAGCCAATCTTTGCGTTGTGTTCCTAATAAAGTGCTCGGTGAGTGTATATGGTATAAAAAAAAACCACCACAGAAGCACTGAAAGGCTGCGGTTATTTTCCTACAGATCTGAGACCGAAAAACAAGACTAAAGAACGAAGACTTAAACCAAGACTAAGAAAACAGACGTGGGGGCGAAACCAGAAATAGCCACAGATATACAGAGAAAGACAAACAACATGTAGGAAAACAAAACAAACAGGACTTCCATACTGAAGGCAAACACATAGATACCATGACACTGAGGAGAGGAGGGAGGAGACGTGTGTGTACGCAGCTGCAACAGACCTTAGAGCACATATGAGCAGAAATACATATAAATATGCTGTAATTTTATAGAAGAACACAAATGCACATATATGTTACTGAATGAAAAGGTATTTGTGTAAAGAAAAGACAAACTGATGCATCTCTGCAGCTGGCATTTGTTCGTTAAACAAAAAAACAAAGTCATTCAAGTCCTTACTCTCATTTCAGAAAACCTTCGTTTGATATGTAGCTTATTAAATAAGGTTTTCCAACAACGTGCTGATCGTTGGCCCCGTCACGCTTTAAATCCACTTTGAGGGCACGTCATTTCTGAACAAGAGACGGCTCTGTTGCTAATTATTCACAATTAAGAGGTCTTCGGCGTGAAAGACATAGACAGTGGACGGATTCTTCACTGTCTCTGTGTCTTTTCACAGACATTAACAGAAGGTCAGGCAGTGCCATGTGTTTTTACTTTGTTGTGGCATCACTTTCTCTGCTTTCCCATTGTCACTCCCTTGTTTTCCCATTTTAGATGCATATTAATGGTCACTGATTGTGGCAAAAATGTGTGAATGCTCCTCATATACCTGTCCTCGTGGGGAAATAGCTTCCTCTGCATCGTTTCTAAATTTTCAGACATTGTGCACATGTTGTAAAATCATGGCAGGCCGGGCTGTGTTTACCTTTCATGGTGGGTGGGGCGTAGGTGCTCTGCTTCCTCTGAGAGGAATCTGAAACCTGCAGAGCAGAATGAAAAAACATAAGATGTTGACTCACACGTCTGTGAAACTAAAAGACAAATGATGATTTAAAAATATTCTCAGCCTATTAATGTGCCTATAAATATAATGTAAAAACGAATCGAAGCTCTGTCGCTCCTGATTGAAAATAGTTATCCACACGGGTCAGCAGGAGACAGGATGCACCATCATCTCCTTCCTAATCTTATTATGCTGAAACAACATTGACTCTGCAGAGAAGCCGTCGTTTATCTGGCAAATCGTCTGCGCACAGAGTCTGCTGTGAGCGCTCTGAAGAAATGTGTGAGACACGGAGAATAAAACTGTCTGTGTGATGAGCTCATGCCAAAAAAAATAAATAATGAGTCACGTGCTGGCATGTCAGGTATAAAGCATCAGGAGTCAATGTACCTTTTAGTTAGAATGGGTTTTTCCTTTCTAATCCATAGTTTAGTCGGCTTTAGATCATATTTTTTAATACATTTTGTTATTTGACTGGTTTGTTTTTAACTTGCATTGTTGAAGTATCAGAGATTTACTCCAGTAAATACCGAGGGTTGTTCCCTGGCATTGATCATCTTGTGGTTTGGAAGTGACTGCAGCAGACGAGTGTTCACCTGCATCTGTATGTATTTACAACCATTTATACAAACCTGTGACTCTCCACTGGCGTTGTTCTGATCTCCAACATCTGCAGGAGAGACGAGACAGAGGCAGTGAGCTCTTTCTTTTTCTATTGATTTGTCCCTCGTTCAGTTTATCAGCTGATCAATTTTTAAATCTTCATGACAGATGATTTGGTCCCAGAAATGAGCTCAGGGATCTAATGATGTCTAACAGTGTGTTGTTCAATCAGTCTGCTAGTTCAAATCACACTGGTCAGGTTGGGTAGTGGGACTTAATAGTCTTACTTCCTCTGTGTCCTGAAGCCACGCTGTGATCGTGTTGGAAAAAAAGCAGCTTTTGGACAAACTCCACATGATCAGAACAGTGCAAGTGCAGTTTGTAAACTGTAAGTGAAGTTTGCCAGGACCCAGTGCAGGAATTCCTGGAACTGGTCTCAGTAATAAGTACTGAGCAATAACCTTTTTAACACCTGCAGGTGATTATAGTCTCTGTAAATAAGGAGGCTGTTGACCAATGACTCAGCTGAGCCAGGAGCTGAGATTTCTGTTTTTCAGAACCCTTTTTTTAAAATGGAAAAATGTGTCTTTACTTCCCTTTACTTTCCCTCTTGCCTCTGTTTTTTTTTTAAAGCTGGTGAAATTCTATATTTTTATTGCCAACAAATCCCATGAACTGACCAAAAGCAACAGTACGGGATTATTTTCAGCGGCACAGAACACAGAATATCACCACACTTCTCCTGATAAATGACAACATTAAATTAAATCAAAATCTGACCCCAAATTCCACAACTTCCTTCCAGCTCAGGGTTGATGTTCTTAATCTCAGCTGTGAAATTCAAAACAGCGACTGTGAGCTGGAAGAAAATCTTTGGCTCAGAGGGAAATGAAACAAAAATCTGGATCTCAAAGAGGGACTAATCACAAGTCCCAGAGGGGGCGCAGTGGAAGCCAGTGAGAGTCCTACAGTACTTTACTTTCAGAAAATATCATAATTTAATGAAGACAAAATGTTATTTGAGCAAAATACTAAAAAAAACCAACAACCTGAGATGTAACATCTGCTCGTTTTGTTTTGATGATCTTTGCTTTGAGGCTTAGAGCACGGTCACTGCTTGTTTTTCCAGCTGCCAGCTGGCTTCCATCGTACAGACTGACCGTGCTTTACTGTCTAAGAATTAAGAAAGAACTTGACTTTGAGTCCAGGAACAGCTGATTAGAATTTTGTGACGATCCAGATCTGCAGTGATCCACAAAGGTTCTCTCTCTCATTAACTGATCTGAGTTGTTATAGATTTCTTTCTTAAAACTGAAGATAGTTAAGTTGTGTTGTGGTCTGTAAATGTTTATGTTCCCAGTCTTCCTGTTGTGTTTGATACCAACAATCTCTGATCTGAGGAACAGACAAAATGGCTGCTTGAAAACACCTCAGGTGCCAAACAGAGCTCTATACAACTATATTGGAACCAGGCTCACTGAGCTGAGCTCACAGAATGGAATCAGGCCGGTTATTCAGTCAGTCGGTTCCTGTGTAGAGGGATTTATAAGAGCTGAGAGCCCACACACACACACACACACACACACACACACGCACACACTCGCACACACACTTTAGGCATCCATCAGTCCAGTCTGAACACTGAGATCACTTTACCAAAAGCTGCAGCACAAATCTAATAAAGGTTCCATTATAGTTGCTGCTTTTCAGTTCTCGCCGTCCTCCAACCCACTCCTCACCCCACCCCCAATCTCCTCTCTCTCTCTTTGTCTCTCCCTCTCCCTCTCTCTCTCCCTCTCTCCCTCTCTCTCTCTCTCTCTCTGCAGTTTTACCTGAGCCAGGTTGTCTGTAGATCTGCAGAGTGGCAGGAGTCGGTCTTCTGCGACGGATCTGAGGTAAACACACAAACATCTTTTCACTGGTTCGTTCCCCTTTGACTTATTATTGAAAAAAAAAACATCTCTTGTGCCGGGTCAGTCTTCTTTCAGCCTTCTGATGCAACACCTGGGTTTGAAAACACCAGTTTTTATCGTCCGGATAATTAAGCTTTAAAAACACTATGAGTCAGTAGGTTTTAAAACACGAAACAAATAAAAGTTAATTAAAGATACTAACCGACTCTAATGGCCTCAATTCTTATGCTGTGAAAACACACAGTTAAACTCACTCTTGCGTATTTTTGTAGACTTTTAATTGAGAGCATTTCATTGGCTGCCTGAGTATTTAAGGCTTTAAAAGACTAATTAAGTTTATTATCTCAAATGCATCTTAAAAATATGATTTTCCACTTAGTTTTATTACCTATTTAATATAAGTTTTTAAAAAGACAGCTTTCCCACATTCTGTAGAAAATGGAAGGAATAACATGATAAACACTTCCTATCATCCTGCTTCAGTCTTTCATTTGTAAATCCCCAACTTTAAAATGAAAATCCTGATTTATAGTCCCCAGTGATTTACAGACACCTTTTGCTGATTACTCTTATGTGTCTTACAGAGATCCATTTTACAGTGGTAATAACTTCATAAACAACAGAAAACAATGTAAAAATGGGATTTAACCCACTGTTAATTAAAAAGCAAAGAAGACGAGTTTAAGTTTACTTTGCTCACAGCTTCACTCTGATGGGGTGAAAAACATCGTCACACTGCAGGAATGTAAATGTTCATTGTCGTCCTGCAGGAGCGACTTGGTTTACGAGATGGTATCTCATAAAACCATTGCTAAAATTTATCTTCGACTTCTGGAAACAGACTTCTGACAGTTTCCAACACTGGGACTCTCCAGATACCCACAGAGGGGCCCTAATTTGCCACCGTTCATTTCCCAGCTTCCTTAGAAATGAACGACTTCCGGTTTCCAGCAACTAAACAGTTCATAAAGACGTCAGCAAGGCAAACACCATCACTGAAACCTAACAGCCAGCAGTTTGAACTCCCTGAAAGAGCAGCTCCTGTTTCTCTTTACTGTAACAATCTGCACCACAGATGACTTTATATCGGCCTGTGATGCTTAAACTGGCCTTTCTATCGCACCTGACTTTATTTATGAAAGGTCAATTTATTTATTCCATGTTTCCCAGAATGCCTTTCTACACACCCTGAGAGAATGGGCGTGAACTTTGTTGTCAGTTGCAAATCATCCATGACAGGAGTTTAACTGAATTTATGTCACCGCTGGATAGTCACATTTATAACATCAGCTACTTGCAAAGTAAACAAATAAAAACATAAGTGATTCCTGGAAGAGAAGGAACATTTTCTAACAGTGTAAACATGTTTGAAACGCTCACATTTGATAGTAACAGCAGCAAATATTTCAAGAATAAAGAAAACAAAGAGTTTTATAAGTTATTTTATAGTGGATTTCACATTTAATTCTCCATATTGTCTGCTCACAAACACACAGATATCACCCCTTCAAACCGAACGAGCAAAATACACAAAAGCCTCAAAAGTGTCACATGCAGTGCAACTCAAATACAACAGACCCATTAAATACACACATCAGAAACATAAACAGCAATTTTCATAAGATCCGACTTGTACGCACACATGCTGCTCTGCACCCACACGCAGAAAATTCCAGTCAAGACTCACAAGATCACAGATAGAAGCCCCATTCAGCCCCATGAACCCACACCCGTCCGGCCCCCCCACTCTATGACACACACATGCTCAGATACACTCACATGTTCGGCGGCCTGTGGGTCCAGCTGTCCCTGCAGCGGAGGCACAGCAAACTGGATCTTCTTCGGACTGCCGGGCTCCATTATTACTGACTGAGAGATAGAAAGAAAGACAGACAGAAAGAGAGAGTGTGTGTGTATGTTTCTATGTGTGTGTGTGTGTGCGTGTGTCAAGGAGGGAGGGAGTAGAGAGGGAGGGAGTGGTCTTCTCTTGGCCAGCGGGGTCCATTATCACTAATTGACAGACTTAGAGAGAGAGAGAAAGAACAGTGGCTCAGTCACTGCAGCATTTTCCATAACATACACTCTGATGTAGCATGAAGTGGTGAAATAATGTCAGAAAATATGGATTTTTTTTTTTTTTTGTGATTTTATTCTGCACTGTGGAAACAAAAAAATGAAACAGTCATATTCAGTCTGATTCCTCATGACTTCAGCTGCTCAAATGTAACAGCCACACTTAGTCCAGGACGCTAATTTAACACTGTGATACAAGGAACGTATAAGTAAAGGGTTTGTACCAGTTCATGGCTCATGATTTTAATTTTTTATTTATTCGGGCAGATCTAAATGTTGTTTCAAAGCCAGATTCACACCTCTGGCAGTAAAAAATCTTTCTTTCTGTATTTTTTTATTGACCTAATAGTCGTTCAGTGTTCGGTTAAACACCTAAATTCCCAGAGAAAGCACAGAGGAGATGATGTCAGTGTTCAAAATAGTGGCTGCACCTCTGAGTTTATGTACATAACATTATTTCCAAAGGATTTTTCAAAGTTTACCATGAGTTCTCAGACTTATGAGCCTCACCGGAGCTGTATGGTATAAAAATATAAACACAGTGACGTGGACATCCATGCACACAGATTAATACACTGAGATCCAGGACAAATAAACAGTTTTAACAATCCATGTGCACCAGTAAATAAACTGTAAGGTGAAAGATGATTTGGAGGAGTGTTTAGCCAAAAGGTGTCTGTGAGAGGCGACTAAAAATAAAGCAGATCAGTTTTTATTTATGGGTTTCCAGTTCAAGGCTTTAAATCTCTGCAACGAGTTGCGTCCAGTTGAACAGAAACCAGGGGTTGTGTGGAAGGTTTGAAACCATCCACAGATTAATCTGAGTTTGACACTTGCTTCTTTAAAGGTTTTCTGTGTGACCAAACTTTCACTAAATAATCCCCTGTAAAGTTTTCTGTAAAGGTATCAACTCTGTTTAATCCACTTTTAACATAGATTTATGTCCCAGTGCATCCAAAAGATACTGATCATTGCAGTTTATGTTAAACCACTAAATAAGATTGTATTTGAAATCATTGTGTATTTCCTGCTCAACAGTGAACCTTTGGATTATAGCTGGAGACAAAGAGGAAGTTTTATTAACTTTATAATCGATAATAACAGACGAGCAGAAGTGTTCAGATCATTTACTAAATATGAAATGCTGAAAAGAGGCTCCTTTGAGTGAGTCACTAACGTTATTAGATTATCACTGATGTGTAAGCAGCATTTTCCTGTTTTACTTTGTGGAGGTGGAGCCAGTCTGAATTATTTTACATGATGTTTCACGTAGAAAAGTCTATCATTTGTTCCCTATGATTTTGTACGGACTTGTAACTTTAGCTGTCTAAAAAACGTTGTCCTCTAAAATGTAGTGTAGAGGAAGAAAGTCACTCAGATACTTGAGTAAATATACTTTCCTCTACGGTGGCCGAGAAAGGCCACGCAAATGCAAACGCCGCAACACAAACGCAAAAGCCGCAACACAAACGCAAAAGCCTCACAACGGAAGTTGTTACCTGCTGGATACGAAGTGGAAGAGGAGGAGAAGTAAGTGAAACCTTCAGATACTTACTTATACTTAAGCTAACTTATACTTAAGCTAATTTCGCGGCAACGTTAGTTAGCTTCATCGTAGTTCAAAGTTAGACGGCAGTGTACATAAATATTAAATTTTAAAGGCAATTATTAGCATTGTTCATTTGTGACAATCACATAATGACAGCAGTGATTGTAAGTTTCTGGAGAAGGTTTCACTTGCTGCTCCTCCTCTTCCACTTCGTAGCCAGAAAGTAAGTTGTGGCTAAACTTCCCTTGTGAGGCTTTTGCATTTGTGTTGCAGCTTTTGCGTTTGTGTTGCGGCTTTTGCATTTGCGTGGCCTTTCTCGGCCACCGTACTTTTTTTTTCTTTTGATGGGATTTTCAGAAATACCTGATGATTTTTTATGTTGGAGTTGTTACTAATCTCCATTGTTTCCGCCGTTGTGAGGCAGATGGAAATGCTGTTTCTCTCAGCATATATTGTTAAAGAGACCTTCATTGTACGGAAAAGTTATTTTCCATTTGACTTAATAATCAACAAACAGAGCGTAATGGAGGCTTCTCCTTGTCCTGCCTTGTTGTCTCTGTTCCTCTTTGTCTCTGTTATGTCCACTGGCATTTTCTACCCCCAGCTCACAAACCTGCATCCTTTGCCACTAATGACATCAGTGTGTGTGTGTGTGCGTGTGTGTGTTTGCGTGTGCGTTGGCAGTTGTAGTGGAAACACTGTCTCAGTGGAGACATCTGGAGAGACTTAGTGGCTACTGTAGGTGGAACAAACCACACACACATTGTACAAAGAGCCTCTTGTGTGTTGTTTTTTTTTTTTTTCATGCTTTTGGAAACTGTCCCATCTCCGCTCTGTGGAGGTGAGACAGAGGAGACTGCTCTGTTGTCTCTGCCTAACGAACACCTGCACTTTCTGCTCGTACCAGCAGCTGCAGTAATTGACTTCCTCCTCTCAGGACATGACGCGAGGTTCTGGCTGAGGAATATGTTTTTATATTCATTATTAAATGATTCGATGTCGTAACGCAGTCCAAAGTACTGCTGATCGCGCTGAGAAAGAAAGGACGTCCATGTAGTTTTGATTCTGATGGATGTGTAATGAAAGTATGTTCTAACAGCTCTGCAGTGAGCACTGGATAAGATGACGAGTCAAAGTGAAACAGCAGAAGAAATAAAATCACAGAGGTGACAGCAACTGTTGGGTGGTTTGCCGTGAAATGTGGTTCACACGTTCATGTTCCCCTCAGGATGAAGTGTTGGGTCATGTTAGCATGTGACATTTGCATTTAGCTCAAAGCTCTGTTGTGCACAGACACAGAGCTGCTGACGTGACTGTGGACTCTAGTTTAGACTCTTGTTTTGATAAAGTCAGTTAAAAGCCACAGTACACCTGCACACAGTTGTTCAGGTACTGGACAGGCAGGTTGTTCCAGCATTTTGGAGAATCATGTCACAGGTCCACTCAGGAGCTAGTCTGTCTCTGTGTCTCTGACTGACTCCATGATGTTTTGATCCGGTTCTGGGGGGTCCAGACCATCTGCTGCAGGACTCTTTGTTCTTCTTGTCTCTGAAGAAAGGTCTTTAGGACTCGGACTGTGTGTTTCACGCTGCAGGATGAATGTGGGATCGGACGCTTCCCTGATGAGACTGTGTCATGATTAAGAATCTAAACATATAAAGGGCCTAAAACATTTGTGCAGGAGGCCTGAGCTTGGTGTGTTTATTGGATGTTTCACGTGTTCACTGGTCGTATGTGAGACCGCTGCACCGCTTCACTCTGGTTATCTGGGTAACTGTCCGCTGCTGTAATGACTCCAGTATGTGTAGGGAAGCTGCATACGGTAACAGTACCAACACGGCTCTGGAGTGAGTGCATGCAGATGTGTCTGTGGTGCATTCGGTGCCTGCAGGGGTGTGTACAGAGTCGGGGTGTGTAACACAGGAAGTGTGTGTGAGGGTGGTGGTGGTAACCCCTGACCCTGAGCGAAGGGGGGAGGGAAATGTTGAGGTTGTTGTTCTTGGTATTGATATGACATTAGCTGATGTTGTTGTTGTTGTTGATACTGGTGTTGCTGTAATGGTGGTTGTGACCTCTGTTGCCATGGTAACCCCATCTGCTCCCATTGAAATGGCTGTGGAAGCAGCAGATTGTTCATGCTCCCCAGCCGTCCTCCTCCTCTTCCTCCATAACCTTCCTCTGTTTTCTCATCCTCTCTCTCAGACAGGTGCTGGCGAATGGTGAAGACGGTGTCATCCTTGCGTTTCTCGGGCAGCACCTGCAGATGGAGGGTGGAGACAATCGTCGGCGGGCGAGGCAGGAGGGAGAGAGGGATGAGGCGCGGAGTAAAGGAGGGAGGCAGGGAGAAAGACTTGACAAGTGGAGCTCTTCGAATCATCCCCTTTGTCCTGTTTGGATCCTGTTCCCTTTCCGACGTGTGTCCCCTCTCCTTCTGTCCATCACCATCCTCTTCATCACTGTCCTCTTTGTCACCATCCTCTCCTCCAGATTCGGGCTCAGCAGCGTCTCCACATACAGGTGAGTGTTTCTCTGTTTCAGGCTTCTCGGGCGTTTCTGCCGCAACAGGCTCAGAGCAGCTGCTGCTGGAGCTAGACTCTGCTTCAGACTCGTTGTCCACCTCCGGACCAGAGTCTTCGGCTGAAGAGCTGGACTCCCCGTCTCCCCCCCGCCGCGACATGGAGTTGGCCTTCTGGTTGTAGCAGGCGGCACAGCGAGACAGACCAAGACATTCAGAGCCTGATCTGGACTGGACACAGAGGGAGATAAGAACAGACACTCAGGCTGAAGGTCAGTCAGTCATCTACCTAGGTATTTATGTCCTTTGCTTTGGCCTCAGAAAAAGTCTTAAACATCTGAAACATGCAGGATTAACACGTTAGTGCTGATCACCTCTGATTGCGTGGTGTTTTATTCAGCGTGCTCCTATCGATCATGGCATCAGACCAGAAAAGGCTTGTATCTGTTGTTCTAGAGGGAGTGGATCAATGGCTTATTTTGTTGCTTGATTTGCCTTCCTAAGGGTGTTTGCGATAGAATACCAACCTCAGTGCTGTTTGGACTTTGATAGAGGACAGACATTATTGTGTATATAGCATTTTTAGATGTTTCGGTTTTATCCAGCATTCAGAATTTAACAAATCTGCGAGGGTTTGGATTTTTATTCCGCTCTCGTGTTGTTGTTCTTATAGTTTTTTTAACAGATTTCTTTTTAACAGATTTCATCTCTGGTGTTTTCTGATCCACCCTTCTCCAGCTTCATCACTCCTGTCCTGAGTCATTTCTGGTTGCAGTAGTTGAAGAGGTGCAGGTGACGCCTGCTGATGTTTGTGCAAACCAGCAAACCTCCCACAAGTTCTCAGGCCAGGTAAGGAGTGCCCAGCTCAGTTGTATGGAAACATGCAGGATTTATCCTCTCCTGATAATCTAATGAGTCATGCAGAAAGAAGTTTTACCAGGATGTTATTTTTAATATGGTTCATTTAGGAAGTTAGTGAGTTGATCAGTCACTAACTTTGGTTTGTGTTTAACTAGATTTTTATCACGTTTGGTACGTGAGCTTCTGCTCTCCTGTGAGTCATCAAGTCCTGTATTTACCAAATGTACGATGGCCGCCTGTGTCACGTCTCACATGACTAATCAAGCTACTCATTTTGCTCATTTGAAAGTACAGAGTAAGAATTTGAACCTTGACAAACATTTGTCTGAATCCTGCAGATACAGGTAAAAGTTCATTACACACTTTAGTCCCATTTGAAACAACAGAAAAAGCCAAACTTTGCTGTGAGGTAAATTTACAGGGTGTCGTGTAGAACAGAAACAGCTGTAAGCAGCTACCTTTGGTTGTTGTGGACTGTCTGCAGACGGGTCCTCAGCCGAGCCTCTGGGCCTCTCTGTGCAGAAAAAACAGGCTGATTTTATGAATCATTACAAAGTCACCAACATTTCTGATTACTCTGCTCATTGTTCCATCTGTTTCACCACATCCATCACTGCCCTTTACCATCCTACTGGGTAAACACAGCAGAGGTCAGACTTTTCTTCAGAGGTAAGATAAGAAATTAGCAAAAAGCAGAGACATAAGAATCAGTGCAGCAAACTTAAATATATAATGAAGAGTTTTAAATAACTTCCTGTTTGAGCTTCAGTGAAGTGGTTTGCTTTACCACACTGAAGCATCAAACTAAAACTCAAATCAAACTGTAAAGCTTAAATGATTAGTCGATTAATCAATAGCTTATCGACAGAAAACTAATAAGAAACTATTTTGATGATGGATTAATCAGCAAAGTCATTTTTTAAGCAAAAATGGTTAAAAATGATCTCACTCACTTTGGGCCCCGGGGAGTTGTGATGGGCCTTTTTGACCTTTCATAGACTAAACAATTAATTGATGAAGTGAAAAAATAATCAGCAGATTAATCAATGATGATAATAATTGTTAGTTTCAGCCCTAAACACTGTAACTCCATGTCACCCCTCTTCTGTAATCTTGGCTCTTTTTAATGTCTGATACCTAAATATGATTAAACTAGTTCCCAGAGCCTGTGACTGAATGTCAGACTCGTTTACTGACACAGAAACACGGTCAAATTGTAAATAAAAAAATAAAAAAACTTACCCATGCTTCCACTTTCTTTGTCCCCCTCAGGTCCAGGATGTCGTCCAACTGTCAGGCTGTGTCGACAGCTGGTTCACGTCCCTGGGTTTGTTCGTGTAGCTGAGTGTTCACACCCCGGTGAGTGTGCGTGTCTCTTTTGTTGTCAGTTGTGAGAGTACACAGTGGGTCGCACTGAAGTCATCACTGTCAAAAAGAAAAAAAGAAAAAAAAGCCACAGACACACACACACACACCCCCTCTGTAAACACACTCCAGGATCATCCTCCAGGCCGCCCCCACAAACACACCTCCGTGGTGCTGACTGTCAGTGAGTTACCACATTATATTTATATCTGTAATGTTTGATTTATTCTAATGATATTTTATCTGTTGGACATGTCAGAGTCCTTAAACACAAAATAACTCCCACACTCTTTAACATACAATGAGAAACAAACACAAATTGACTTCGGCTTAAAATATGTTTTTTATTTAGACAATGAAAAGTCTGATACAACCACACACACGTCACTTCGTGCAGAAACACTTAAGGCATGAAACTCTCTCCACTGATTTGGCCAAACTGAACAGGCGATCAATAAAAACAACTATGATAAAGAAAATAAGATTCTGTTTCATTCAGTTATTCGTCCTCCTCTGGAAAAGCAGCCGAGCTGTTCGGCTTCATCAAAGCCTTAAAGAAATTCCGAGAAACAGGTTTACTCACTTTCTCGCATCTGTGTGCTCAATATGAAGCTACAACCAGCAAACAACCAGGATGCTGACAGGTCTAAAGGTGATAGGACAAACCTACAGGCGCCTCAAGCTCCCTTTAGATTCTGAGGTTAATGTTCATTGTACTTTTTCCCGGTCACAGTCTTTTTTTATGTCTTACTCTCAATTAGTTGTTAAACAATTCATTCGTAACTGTTTTAAATTCCTTCCTCCTGTAAGTGCTTTTACCACAAAATCCATCTTATGCTTCAGTAAAATGATCTAATTGGCAGCAGGAATACAAATGATCATGTAAAGATAAAATATATAAAGATAACATGTTGTTATAAATAATTATAAAACCACAAACTATCAGCAGCAGAACATGGAGCCAACGTGGAAAATGTGCGGAGGCTGAAACTGTTCGTCTGCAGCTCTGATCGCAGACTGAGGCGCCTGGATAAACATTTCTTCACAGTATTTCGAGAAAGTGAAGGGAAAGTTAGGAAAACAGAGGAGGATGGACAGCTGTAGCATGTTCATAGCAAATACTGAACACACAATGTGGTAGAAGTAAAACAAGAAGGAAGTCTTTACGTTTACGTACTGATACTCTTCTGTTTGTAAGGCTGCAGCAAGAAACAAACTTTCAAAACTAAGACGCTGACTAAAAACAAAAACTGTTCATTTAAACAAAACAAAAAAACAAAAACATTTCAGTTTCACAATCATCATCACTGGTATCCACCACAGTACCTCTGTCACTGTAATCCTTTTTTCAGGACACAAACATTCAACTTGTTTGAAAGTGCAAAACAACCACACACTGTACGCCGGGGACAGATAGATGTATTTTATTTTCTCTGATAACTGTTTGAAAGTGATGGGAAAATACCTGCTGACTTTTAGGAAGTCTCAGATAAAATCCACATCATTTTTAATTTGCATGTTAATATTAAAGTGTCTTTAGGGTGAATAGAAATGCTGAGGCTGAGAGTCAGGAGTGAAAAATGCTAAAAACGCTGCCACATGTCAGGATGGGTTTGTAGGTGAAGGTGCACGAAACAGAGACAAGTCGAGTGTAATCAGACTGTTTACTCTGACTGTTCAGATGACGTCTTTCGTACGTGTTCAAGCAGCAAAGCCTGTCACAAGACCGCAGACACAGGACGTTAGATGCACGAGTTGTAGCTCAGCCTGCTGACACCTGTCAGTTAGAGGACATTCATTAAAACAGTGTTTGGGTTGCCAGGCTGTGGAAAAACATGATTTCTTTAAGTCGTTAGGGAGAAGTGATGTGGGGGAAGTTCTCACAATCATCCATCATGTCTGCAGTTCTACATGTTAATAAGCTGTTCCTGGATTTTGGCCTGTGGGTCCCGCAGCACTTTCCCTGAATCTAAGCTGAGTTTTTTCCACAACCTGGCAACTCAAAAGCTGTTTTTAATAATGGTATTTAACTGATCTATAAAGCATAAGTAAATTATCTTTTAACAATTAAAAAAGCCATTAGTTACAGATCATAAACCCTTAATGCCTTATTATCAGAAACTGGCATCCTTAGCGATTCGTCTGTGGATAAGGTTCTGCTCTCGTCACACAGGAGCAGAGGCAGCTGAGTTGTTTGCTTTGGCAGAGGAAAGAACGGCTCCCAGGCCGCGACTGACAGAGGACAGCAACGAACTGCAAATAACATGTGAGTAAAAGGCATCATCTGAACTCCCTGTCATTCATTCCTTCACTTCCTTTACACACTCGTTTGTGTTGCCCCCCCCCGAGAGCTCAGCGCACTGCGACTAAAGAACACAGGCAGCACAACAAAACGCGCAGCACAGGCGACGCAGCAGCAAAGTCTTTGGATATTTGCTTTACATAAATGTTAAAACTGAAATCAGCTGAAGCAACTGGCTCATTTTGGCTTCACTGCTTTTGTTTCGTTGTGTTGTCTGTACTTACAACGTGTTTCCAGAGGTTGTCACGTTGGTGATTTGCTGTTATTTTATTTCTTTGCAGTGTCTTTTTCTCAGTGCTGTTCACGTCTCACAAATTAATGCAGATATCTTCTTCTTCTTCTTTCTTGTGTTTTTTTATTCACATGTGTTTTCTTAAGTTGCAGTGTGTTGAACTTTCAGGGCCACCGTACTTATTTCTTTTCAGGGTCACGTTTGGATGGAATTCATCACCAAAAGGCAAGTAAACAAACATCAAAAGGCCTTAACTTTCATCTGTAATTTACAGACTTCTGCTCCACCTGATCTGAGCAGGCGAAAAACAAACTTGTCTTCTGTCTCATCTTCGTCCTCTCCCTGGTTTCAAAGACGAGAACTTTGTCCTGGCTGAACGTGACCAGCTGAAGTACGGAGAAGAAGATCTGCTCGAACAGAGAACGATGGCACGTTTAATGTAGATCACTGCATTTGTGCAAACTTTGGCATCTGAGGACTCAAGCTCCTCAGCTCTCTGCGTCTGAAAACTGCAACAGAGATAAAGCGGCATCAGAAACCCGCAAAGATCCGGTCCTTCATCCTCAGCTACACTCCAGGTCTGTGCCAGACCTCACCACGGAAAACCTAAAATCTGGCAGCAAGAGGGGCAGAGTTCTTCTTTTTATGTTTGCCTTCAGCAGGTAAGCATGACTGTGGAGGCCTGGAAGAAGAACGGAGAAGATGCTCCAAAGAAAGAAAGAAAGAAAGAAAGAAATCTGGTAGGCTCCTGAACATGTGGAAAAGGCAGAAAATAATGTACGAGGCGAAGATTTCGTGGCACGGTTGCTGGATTTCGATGTTCCTGCATGTTCCACAAAATTTAGAACTTCCCTGTACATTCTCAGGTCCGTTTAAAGCAGTGAACAAGCGACCCCAGCATCTTAACTGTCCAGAAACAGGAATTCACAGTTCTTCATATTCTAAGTGTGTCAGGGAGCTGCCTAACACCATCACAGTCGTCATCATTTGGTTTCCACCAGATTAACTGGGCTGTAACTGAACCGCTGTAACAGTAACTGCATTTTCGTTCCCTCGTTCGCTCACAGATTTTTCCAGGATTTGCTCCAGGCTTCTGCTCACACTCTTTACTCTAAAGTGAATCCAAAGTGTGAATGTGGCGACCCGTAGATCTGTAGAGTTAAAGTTAAAGCACTGTACACTTTGAACTCAGACATCTCAGCTTCACTTCCAGCTGAGGACAGATCTGAGATCGCCCTCTCCTGTTATCTCTTCTCTCTCCTCATTGTGCTCTGTGCAACTTAAAGAAAGCCTCAAGGAAAAATTAAGTATGATCCCAAAGTGCACGTGTTTGGCAATCAGCTGACTTCAGAGAAAAAGAACAGGAAGGACATTCCAACAAGAAGTCAAACGTCGGTCAACTCATCCTTGTTTTAGCCAAGATGCTGTCAGTATCTCTGCTGTCACTGATAATGATCTCATCATGTTCTTGACCTCTCACAGTGTCCAAAGGCTCAGCAGGGTTTGGGTGGGTCGGGTCTTCAGATGGACAGGTCGGTGTCTGTGTCAGTGGGCGTGTTCTTCGGGCTTGCACTTCCTCCTCTCTCCTCAGGAATGGAGGACGGGTCACCGTTGAGACTTAGTAGGACACCTGGAACACACATCAACCTTCACAGGTGAGTTGTCTTTATTCAGGACTCTCAAGTTCAGATTCAAGTACTTTTTTTTTCTGTCCCAACAGCCTCAATTCATCTTCCATACAGACGACATACTGTGGGTTTTCAACCACCTGTTTTTCAACTTTAGCAGTGGGACAATCTGTTTGAATTAGTGTTAACATAACACCACTGTTGACACAGTGTAAAGACAACAAATATTGAGGCTGATATCAGTGAGTTAGATAAAAATTTGATAAAGATAAATACATAAAAATGCAGATCATCTGATTTTGTAAAAATCTTCAGGATTGTCAAAGAAAGTCAGATAAATATAATGATAAACTGATTATCATGTTACTAAAATGATGCAAAAAGAACTTTGAGCTGGGTGTATACACTCTGCTGGCAGTTTATTAGGAACACCTGGCTAAAACGAATATAGTCCAATGAAAGAGTCCTGCAATACATCCTCCTTTGTGAAGGTTTTAATGTTTTCAGAGATGTTGATTCAGCTTTATGATTTTTCATTCTTGAAGACGTAATGTGTGGTGCTACTGAGCTGTACTGCACTATACTGACAAATGACAGATAGCATTAGGCTGAATCAACACCTCTGTAAAACCTTCATAAATGGAAGATTTATTACAGGTCTGTTATATTAGACTGTATTGGTTTTAGCTCAGTGTTCCTAATAAACTGAGTGTATGTACGGGTAATGCTTTATTTTACGGGTCCCACAGTTTCCAAGAAAGGAACTGATATGTGGAAGTAATTACTCAGGAAAGTATTAGTACTAATTACAGGTACAAGGAGACAGTGTTCACTTTGTACATGGAGATTAAGATAAAGGAAGATTTAGCATTTCTTTCAAGGATATTCCCTGTTTATTAACCACTCAACTGTTTAAATGAAAGTTTGTGATTCTTCCTGAAAGGCTCATATACATGTGGCTCATTACTATCTGTGCTCCTTCAGAACGAGGTCAGTTTCTCTTCATTAAGTACCAAAATGAATTTTCCTTTCCTGGAAACTTGTGCAGAAATTATTAGGAATTTACACGACCCATAAAATAAAGCTTTACTTACTGTATGTACAGTATGTACACTGTCACAGTGTCAGAGTGTCTTACGTTCAGTATCATAAACAGAGCTGTCGGAGCATGTCCGGTTCCTACGCTGGGTTGACCTTTGACCTCCACTCACATATTCCTTCAGCACACCTGATCTGAGAAAAGAAAAGACAAACGTGATCAAAGATCAAATAGAAAACTTTTTTTTTTTTGATAAAACAAACATTCTGCACTGGGTTCATTGTTGATTATCAATTAGTAATACTGTACATTAACATCCATGTAAATATAAAAAGATTAGTTTGTTCTGTGCCCAGTGGCCCGATGTCTCGTAATCCATCTATGGCTTCAGCACATCTCCCCGTTCCAATTTTTGCATAAATATTTTATTTTCAGATCCTCCTCGTCCTTTATTCAGCACATTTTGAGACACGTGGAGGTAGAGGAGTTAAAGTGACCTGGCTTTTTCTCATTCACGTGACCTTGTCTTGCTCTCTTTCATCTGCAGCTGATGAAAAATCAGCCTGAACAAGTGCAGAGCAGTTATTAGTGTTGTAAAGGTCAATGAAAATGCTAATCAAAATGTTAGTGTCCAGACTGTGTGGATGTTACCACAGTTAACCAGAAAACCATGTAACCACACAAGGACAAGAAACAGTGAGTATAATTAATCAGTGTTAAATGTCTGCTGTCACGGTGGAAAGGTCATTTGTCTATAGGGGATTCAGACCATGTGACATTAGATATGAAATCCTCTGCAGAGGCTGTTAGATCCTGCGACATAGAAACTGTATTTTAAATCTATTTTTTTTTTAATCTTCTACAGAATGTTATGAGACACTAAAGATTTTTACTGATACTCAAACTATTGTGATGAAAAACACATCTGGTCCCTGTGATATTAAAACTCACAACAAATCCTGTGCTTTAGTCCTGTGGTAGTCTTGTTATTCAAGCTGTTGCAGTGCTGCCCCCTGGAGGCCACTGGGACTCATTAAACCTGGCATCCTAGCAGTAGTGCACACAGTGCAGAAAATCTTGAAGCTTTTTCTGTTTCCTTATTTCAACAGCAGGTCAGTTTAGAAGCTGATTCAACGTTTAAATAAACCAGATTTAACAAGAAGAACTTTTTAATCTTGTTTTTAATTTGGGGTAATTCTGCTTTGTCAGATCTATTTTTTTTAATCCTTTTTATTAAAGCACTTTGGGCCACACCGTTCCATGAACACTAACACACTAATTGTAATGGGTGGTGGCAGGAGACTAAGTATGTATGTGTGTGTTTCAACTCACCTGTCGAAGCTATATGTTCCAGGGTGACTGATCGACCTCTTCATCTGAGCAGACAGAAAGACAGAAGAAGAGACATGTTAGTGCAACAGTGTTGTACTCCTACAGACTCCTACAGCCCTGCAGATTCCTGAACGTTCAGTAGGTTCAATAAAAATAACAAAGATGTTTAAAAAAGGAAAAAAAAGCGATGATGTGAGCCCCTGTTTCTTTTGAATAACTGGGTTTCTGAAAATGCCACTGAGCGATGCTCGTAAAGGGGAAATGTGTCATTTACATTTCCAGCCAATTTAATAAAATCTAATTTATTTCCTCTAATCATTTTGCAATGCACATCTATTTAATTAGATTTCCTTTTGGCATTATTGGGGTTGTTTTTCTGGCAGAGGCCTCCATTTCAGCCTGCAGGCTTCAGGCAACTGATGGAGAACAAGCAGAGTGCAACATAATGTGCAAACTAACATAAAAACATTCAACAAAAAAAAAAAACAAGGCAGTAGAGGGTGGTATCTGGAAAGGTTCTTAGTACTGAACTATGAGTGTGTGAAGGAAGCCGAGCGACAACTGGACTGCAACTGTCCTTAAAGCTGTGCAGTAAAAGAATCTCTGGCTCATTTCTGGCTAAGTTTACTACACTGTCAACAAGACACTTTTCCTTGTAAATGTAATGCTCTTGATTTAGCTGGAGAAACCCTACCCTTTCAGGAGGTCGGAGGTCAGGGGTCAAACTCTGGTTAGCCAGCGTCATACACTCATCCAAAGTCCTGATGAAAGTTGCACAGGTCGCACTGAGCAGAGAGGCCTGGAGAAAGAGAGAGAGAGATGATTATCATCTGTTGCACCTAAATACAAGTGCTACAAAACACCCTCTCTAAGAAACAACAGATTAACCGATTAGTTGTTTGGTCAGTGAAATGTTAGTGAACCTCAAAAATATAAAAATAGTACATGATATAAAACTTTGTGAATGTTAACTGTGATTAAAAACGATGTGTCTAACTTTGTGGAAATCCAGAAAAATATGACAAAAGAAACAGGATTATTTTGGTGAAACAGAAGTTGGTCACCTCTGACGTGGGCGCGGTCTCTGAGTCGGCGGAGTGCTGTGACTGGATCGTTTGGACCTGCTGGACGAGGAGGTCGCAGTACAGACGAAGTTCAGACATCTTCGTCTTCAAACAGTCTGGACCTGGTGATGGACACACGAGGAGAAATATTAATGTAGGGACACGAAATCGAATAACACTTTTATTAGACTTCACAGTGTGGGTCAAATTATTAAACGATAGCTTCTCCCCTGATAAAATAATGGAAGTGCAGCACCAGCTAACTGTTCATAAATTTAACAAATTTAAGACTTTTTACAGCCATTTTAACACCATATAGAATGTAATTTAGTACTTTTTTCAAGGTCTAGTGGGACAAAGAATGATGGCGAACCAGGAGGGACAATAAGACCAACAAGGTTCTTTACATGTTTGCAGCTACATGTCTGCAAACAAACAGACATGGCAGGTGGACAGATTTACATACAAGCTGTGTGTACCTCTGTGTTTGTGACTGTCCTGTGTCCCAGCTTTGGATGAGCCTAAAGCCACCAGCCACCTCTGTCTCTCTGCAGCGTTCACAGCTCGGACGTAGAAATGCTGCTCACCGGGGATGATCAATTCCAGACGTGTCGGATCAGTCGGATGAACTGAAAGGTAACAAAAATATTAACAGGGTTAGTTAGATGGATGTGTTTGCCCTTGTGTGCCCAAGGCGACTGAAGGCGAGGTACAGCATGTGCAGGATATCATCAGTCTAACCTTTAATGTCACACACAGACATCTTGATGGATCCTTTGCTTCCTTTACTGACGTCGTCCTCGCTGTCATAATAAGAGATGACTCCATTTTCTAAGACGAACCAGCGGGGCTGCCAGCCTGCGGACAGGAAACAAACTCCAAATATTGATCACACTGTGGCACTGGTGAAAGGTTTTCATCAAGAGAGTGATTAAAGTATCAAACACTAACTAAAACTAATGCTGTCTAACAGGCGACAGGACGTTGACTTTTTTAATGGTACAATACGTTTATGGTGTATTTAGGTTTACTGTTGTGAAATGGAAACTCAATAATCGTCTGGTAATCGACTCGAGGAAATTGGACCGATTAGCCACCCCTGATCATAACGTTCAGCTTGTGCTGAAACTGTTTTAGGACGGTGTTGACTCAACTTTAGAGAAGGAACACAACTGAGACAAAGTTTCTTGCCTATGGGCAGTAAAAGGTGACATGACTTCACTTGACATAAAGCAGACGGTTCACATGACACTCACCTCATTCACAGCTGACAGAGGGCAAACTATAGAGGGAGTTATTATAGTCATTAGCAGAACAAACTGTATTTTGTTCTCTTCCATAATTATTTATTGACATGCCACACTGCCATCATTAAGGTAAAATGCCACTACATTCAAAACGTAAATATGGCAGTTTATCATGTAATTTTAGTTCATTTTCTCTCTACAAGCAGTGAAAATACTCCAGCCTATTTTAAGGTATGTGCCAGCCTTCAGTATTTCCTGAAATCTGGTTTCAATTCTCTTAATTCTTGTGCAGCCACATGCCTCACACTTCTTCTTTCAGGACAAGATTAGCTTTAAGCTCATTTGCATTAAAATAAACATGCTGAAATTTGTTCACTTGTAAGAAAAGAAAGTTGTTAGGACCCAGTTATAACCAGAACTGTCTTTAAAATATTAGTACTTTTGTCAACAGAGTTAAGTACTTTTACTTGTAATGAAATATTTTTTGGATGTTTCAATGGTACTTGCATTTAGATGAAAGGTTTGAGAACTTCTACCACTGTTCAATAACATAGCAGCACTGGCTGCAGATTAAATAACTTATTTTAAAATAATAAGAAATGCTGATTTCATATAGGTGCTGCCTGCTAAGCCTTATCAGTATTATTTCTGACTAAATAAACATCATACAAGTAACTTATAAATTAAATTACTAATATATCGCATTGGTGGAACAGCTACATGTCATGTTGCATCCTATAAATATTAACACTAGCTTGCTAGCTGTGGTAACTGTTTCACATGCTATCTGTCAGCTAACTGACACAAACAGCTGGCAGTGTCTATCTATGGCTGCACTGAAAGACAGTAAGCTTAAACAGGTGTTAAACAGACAGACGACTCACCCGTCATATAATTCGTCCATTTGTAAAGAATCCCCTCCATTGTTTCACATCAGCTAATTTAGCCTGTTAGCTAACTAGCTTTTCGCTGTAGCTCGGCAGGCTAACTGCAGCAGTTAGCCAGCTAGCGTTCGCTGTATCGGGTTAGAAAACAACCTTCATTCCGAGCTGCTGCTTTTCTAAAGAATCAGCAAGTCCCTCCTAAAGACGTGTGAATGGTTTGTGGTATGTGTCGGAAGCTTAATGTCATGCTGAGGGTTTGTTTGTACTGAGCTGTTCCGCTAACTTAGACAGTCAGCTGACGGACGAAAAAAATGTCAACAAAACGGCAGCTTTTGTACGGAAGACTGCAGAGGCCATTTCACAAGGAGAAGAAAACCGTTTCATAAAGTTACACCACTACCATAAACTCATACGTCTCTATGTTTCAAAGGGAATTTTTAAAAACATTTTCTGTACATTTATTTGACAGCTGTAGTTCCTCTTAGGGTTTTTTCATAAGCATGTGTTAACTGCAGTGGCCCCGAGGTGAAAAACACAACATTTTAGAAAACACATTTTACTACCAGCGGAGGTGGTAGTAACATGTAAAAAACATGCAAATAAACGGAAGTACTGCACTTAATTCTCCTCTTCGTTTGACACTTAAGATTTTTCATTCAAAACAGAGAAACTAAGCCACAAAGCACAAAAACAAAACATTTCAGAAAAAGTCACAAATGCAATGTGATTTAAAGGACTGACCAAGGTGCAAAACCCGGTAACACTTTTGTTACCATTATTGTGTTGAGTTTAAAGACCACAGGATCATACTTCAGGTGAGCTGTTCCAACCCAGGCTCTTTTCAGATTTATAAGGTGATAATATACCATTGCTGTTACAGCTGTAGTGAAGCGGTTGGAACAGCTCACCTTAAGTATGACCCTGTGGCACCCGGTACGTAGCTCACAGCTGTAGAGAAGCTGTCAGCTACGTTTATTTGAGCTACGTAGCTCAAATGAACGTAGCTGAATGCTTCACTACAGCTGTGAGGTAGGTAAAAAGCGTGAGCTACTTAGCTCAATTAGACGTAGCTCACAACTTCGCGACAGCTACGTGAGCTACGTAGTTCACGCTGTCTACGTAGCTCACAGCTGTAGCGAAGCTGTCAGCTACGTTCGTTTGAACTACGTGGCTCACGCTGTCTACGTAGTTCACGCTGTCGCGAAACTGTCAGCTACGTTCATTTGAGCTACGTAGCTCACGCGGTCTACGTGGCTCACAGCTGCAGTGAAGCTGTCAGCTACGTTTATTTGAGAAGTAGCTCACGCAGTGGACGTAGCACACGCTGTCTACGTAGCTCACAGCTGTAGCGAAGCGGTCAGCTACGGTTACTGGAGATACGTAGCTCACGCTTTTTGGCCGATTTTGACGCCTTACTGTACTATGACGTTTTTTATGACATTTTGAGCTCAAAATTTTTTTTGACTTTTTTAGGCCAAAAAAAACGCCTTACTATACTATGACGCTTTTTATAACATTTTGAGGTCAAAAAAATTTTTGACTTTTTTTTGCCGATTTTGACGCCTTACTATACTATGACGTGTTTTATGACATTTTGAAGCCAAAAAAAATTTTGACTTTTTTTGGCCGAAAAAAACTCCATACTATTCTATGACGTTTTTTATGACATTTTGAGGTCAAAAAAAATGTTGACTTTTTTTGGCCGATTTTGACGCCTTACTATACTATGACGTTTTTTATGACATTTTGAGGTCAAAAAAAATTTTGACTTTTTTTGGCCGAAAAAAACGCCTTACTATACTATGACGTTTTTTTTTTTTTGACATTTTGAGGTCAAAAAATTTTTTGACTTTTTTTGGCCCATTTTGACGCCTTACTATACTATGACGTTTTTTATGACATTTTGAGGTCAAAAAATTTTTTGACTTTTTTTGGCCCATTTTGATGCCTTACTATACTATGACGTTTTTTATGACATTTTGAGGTCAAAAAAACTTTTGACTTTTTTTGGCCGATTTTGACGCCTTACTATACTATGACCATTTTTATGACATTTTGAGGCCAAAAAAACAATTGACTCTTTTTGGCCCATTTTGACGCCTTACTATACTATGACGTTTTTTATGACATTTTGAGGTCAAAAAAAATTTTTGACTTTTTTTGGCCGAAAAAAACGCCTTACTATATATACTATGACGTTTTTTATGACATTTTGAGGTGGAAAAAAATTTTGACTTTTTTTGGCCGAAAAAAACACCTTACTATACTATGACGTTTTTTATGACATTTTGAGGTCAAAAAAAATTTTGACTTTTTTTGGCCCATTTTGACGCCTTACTATACTATGACGTTTTTTATGACATTTTGAGGTGGAAAAAAATTTTGACTTTTTTTGGCCGAAAGAAACGCCTTACTATACTATGACCTTTTTTATGACATTTTGAGGTCGAAAAAATTTTTTGACTTTTTTTGGCCGAAAAAAACGCCTTACTATACTATGACGTTTTTTATGACATTTTGAGGTCGAAAAAAATTTGGACTTTTTTTGGCCGAAAAAAACACCTTACTATACTATGACGTTTTTTATGACATTTTGAGGTCAAAAAAAATTTGGACTTTTTTTGGCCCATTTTGACGCCTTACTATACTATGACGTTTTTTATGACATTTTGAGGTCAAAAAACAATTTTGACTTTTTTTGGCCGAAAAAAAACGCCATACTATACTATGACGTTTTTTATGACATTTTGAGGTCTAAAAATTTTTAGACTTTTTTTGGCCAATTTTGACGCCTTACTATACTATGACGTTTTATATGACATTTTGAAGCCAAAAAAAATGTTGACTTTTTTTGGCCGAAAAAAACGCCTTACTATACTATGACGTTTTTTATGACATTTTGAGGTCAAAAAATTTTTTGACTTTTTTTGGCCCATTTTGACGCCTTACTATACTATGACATTTTTTATGACATTTTGAGGTCAAAAAAATTTTTGACTTTTTTTGGCCCATTTTGACGCCTTACTATACTATGACGTTTTTTATGACATTTTGAGGTCAAAAAATTTTTTGACTTTTTTTGGCCCATTTTGACGCCTTACTATACTATGACGTTTTTTATGACATTTTGAGGTCAAAAAAATTTTTGACTTTTTTTGGCCGAAAAAAACGCCTTACTATACTATGACGTTTTTTATGACATTTTGAGGTCGAAAAAAATTTTGACTTTTTTTGGCCAATTTTGACGCCTTACTATACTATGACGTTTTTTATGACATTTTGAGGTCAAAAAATTTTTTGACTTTTTTTGGCCGAAAAAAACGCCTTACTATACTATGACGTTTTTTATGACATTTTGAGGTCAAAAAAAATGTTGACTTTTTTTGGCCGAAAAAAACGCCTTACTATACTATGGTGTTTTTTATGACATTTTCAAGCCAAAAAAAATGTTGACTTTTTTTGGCCGACAAAAACGCCTTACTATACTATGGTGTTTTTTATGACATTTTCAAGCCAAAAAAAATGTTGACTTTTTTTGGCCGAAAAAAACGCCTTATTATACTATGACGTTTTTAATGACATTTCGAGGTCAAAAAATTTTTTGACTTTTTTTGGCTGAAAAAAACGCCTTACTATACTATGACGTTTTTTATGACATTTTGAGGTCAAAAAAAATTTTTGACTTTTTTTGGCCGAAAAAAACGCCTTACTATACTATGACATTTTTTATGACATTTTGAGGTCAAAAAAAAATTTGACTTTTTTTGGCAGAAAAAAACGCCTTACTATACTATGACATTTTTTATGACATTTTGAGGTCAAAAAAATTTTTGACTTTTTTTGGCCCATTTTGACGCCTTACTATACTATGACGTTTTTTATGACATTTTGAGGTCAAAAAAATTTTTGACTTTTTTTGGCCCATTTTGACGCCTTACTATACTATGACGTTTTTTATTACATTTTGAGGTCAAAAAAAATTTTGACTTTTTTTGGCCGAAAAAAACGCCTTACTATACTATGACGTTTTTTATTACATTTTGAGGTCAAAAAATTTTTTGACTTTTTTTGGCAGATTTTGACGCCTTACTATACTATGACGTTTTTTATGACATTTTGAGGTCAAAAAAAATTTTGACTTTTTTTGTCCGAAAAAAACGCCTTACTATACTATGACGTTTTTTATGACATTTTCAAGCCAAAAAAAATGTTGACTTTTTTTGGCCGACAAAAACGCCTTACTATACTATGGTGTTTTTTATGACATTTTCAAGCCAAAAAAAATGTTGACTTTTTTTGGCCGAAAAAAACGCCTTATTATACTATGACGTTTTTTATGACATTTCGAGGTCAAAAAATTTTTTGACTTTTTTTGGCTGAAAAAAACGCCTTACTATACTATGACGTTTTTTATGACATTTTGAGGTCAAAAAAATTTTTGACTTTTTTTGGCCGAAAAAAACGCCTTACTATACTATGACGTTTTTTATGACATTTTGAGGTCAAAAAAAAATTTGACTTTTTTTGGCAGAAAAAAACGCCTTACTATACTATGACATTTTTTATGACATTTTGAGGTCAAAAAAATTTTTGACTTTTTTTGGCCCATTTTGACGCCTTACTATACTATGACGTTTTTTATGACATTTTGAGGTCCAAAAAATTTTTGACTTTTTTTGGCCCATTTTGACGCCTTACTATACTATGACGTTTTTTATGACATTTTGAGGTCAAAAAAAATTTTGACTTTTTTTGGCCGAAAAAAACGCCTTACTATACTATGACGTTTTTTATTACATTTTGAGGTCAAAAAATTTTTTGACTTTTTTTGGCAGATTTTGACGCCTTACTATACTATGACGTTTTTTATGACATTTTGAGGTCAAAAAAAATTTTGACTTTTTTTGTCCGAAAAAAACGCCTTACTATACTATGACGTTTTTTATGACATTTTGAGGTCGAAAAAAATTTTGACTTTTTTTGGCCGAAAAAAACGCCTTACTGTACTATGACGTTTTTTATTACATTTTGAGGTCAAAAAATTTTTTGACTTTTTTTGGCAGATTTTGACGCCTTACTATACTATGACGTTTTTTATGACATTTTGAGGTCAAAAAAAATTTTGACTTTTTTTGGCCGAAAAAAACACCTTACTATACTATGACGTTTTTTATGACATTTTGAGGTCAAAAAAATTTTTGACTTTTTTTTGCCGATTTTGACGCCTTACTATACTATGACGTGTTTTATGACATTTTGAAGCCAAAAAAAATTTTGACTTTTTTTGGTCGAAAAAAACGCCTTACTATACTATGACGTTTTTTATGACATTTTGAGGTCAAAAAAATTTTTGACTTTTTTTGGCAGAAAAAAACGCCTTACTATACTATGACGTTTTTTATGACATTTTGATGTCAAAAAAAGTTTTGACTTTTTTTGTCAGAAAAAAACGCCTTACTATATACTATGACGTTTTTTATGACATTTTGATGTCAAAAAAAGTTTTGACTTTTTTTGTCAGAAAAAAACGCCTTACTGTACTATGACGATTTTTATGACATTTTGAGGTCAAAAAAAATGTTGACTTTTTTTGTCCGAAAAAAACGCCTTACTATACTATGACGTTTTTTATGACATTTTGAGGTCGAAAAATTTTTTGACTTTTTTTGGCCGAAAAAAACGCCTTACTATACTATGACGTTTTTTATGACATTTTGAGGTCGAAAAAAATTTTGACTTTTTTTGGCCGAAAAAAACGCCTTACTATACTATGACGTTTTTTATTACATTTTGAGGTCAAAAATTTTTTTGACTTTTTTTGGCCGAAAAAAACGCCTTACTATACTATGACGTTTTTTATGACATTTTGAGGTCAAAAAAAATGTTGACTTTTTTTGGCCGAAAAAAACGCCTTACTATACTATGACGTTTTTTATGACATTTTGAGGTCAAAAAACATGTTGACTTTTTTTGGCCGAAAAAAACGCCTTACTATACTATGACGTTTTTTATGACATTTTGAGGTCAAAAAAAATGTTGACTTTTTTTGGCCGAAAAAAACGCCTTACTATACTATGACGTTTTTTATGACATTTTGAGGTCAAAAAACATGTTGACTTTTTTTGGCCGAAAAAAACGCCTTACTATACTATGACGTTTTTTATGACATTTTGAGGTCAAAAAATTTTTTGACTTTTTTTGGCCGAAAAAAACGCCTTACTATACTATGACGTTTTTTATGACATTTTGAGGTAAAAAAACAATTTTGACTTTTTTTGGCCGAAAAAAACGCCATACTATACTATGACGTTTTTTATGACATTTTGAGGTCTAAAAATTTTTTGACTTTTTTTGGCCAATTTTGACGCCTTACTATACTATGACGTTTTATATGACATTTTGAAGCCAAAAAAAATGTTGACTTTTTTTGGCCGAAAAAAACGCCTTACTATACTATGACGTTTTTTATGACATTTTGAGGTCAAAAATTTTTTTGACTTTTTTTGGCCCATTTTGACGCCTTACTATACTATGACATTTTTTATGACATTTTGAGGTCAAAAAAATTTTTGACTTTTTTTGGCCCATTTTGACGCCTTACTATACTATGACGTTTTTTATGACATTTTGAGGTCAAAAAAATTTTTGACTTTTTTTGGCCCATTTTGACGCCTTACTATACTATGACGTTTTTTATGACATTTTGAGGTCAAAAAAATTTTTGACTTTTTTTGGCCGAAAAAAACGCCTTACTATACTATGACGTTTTTTATGACATTTTCAAGCCAAAAAAAATGTTGACTTTTTTTGGCCGACAAAAACGCCTTACTATACTATGGTGTTTTTTATGACATTTTCAAGCCAAAAAAAATGTTGACTTTTTTTGGCCGAAAAAAACGCCTTATTATACTATGACGTTTTTTATGACATTTTGAGGTCAAAAAAATTTTTGACTTTTTTTGGCCGAAAAAAACGCCTTACTATACTATGATGTTTTTTATGACATTTTGAGGTCAAAAAATTTTTTGACTTTTTTTGGCCCATTTTGACGCCTTACTATACTATGACATTTTTTATGACATTTTGAGGTCAAAAAATTTTTTGACTTTTTTTGGCCCATTTTGACGCCTTACTATACTATGACGTTTTTTATGACATTTTGAGGTCAAAAAAAATTTTGACTTTTTTTGGCCGAAAAAAACGCCTTACTATACTATGACGTTTTTTATGACATTTTGAGGTCTAAAAATTTTTTGGTTTTTTTTGGCCAATTTTGACGCCTTACTATACTATGACGTTTTTTATGACATTTTGAAGCCAAAAAAAATGTTGACTTTTTTTGGCCGAAAAAAACGCCTTACTATACTATGACGTTTTTTATGACATTTTGAGGTCAAAATTTTTTTTGACTTTTTTTGGCCGAAAAAAACGCCTTACTATACTATGACGTTTTTTATGACATTTTGAGGTCAAAATTTTTTTTGACTTTTTTTGGCCGAAAAAAACGCCTTACTATACTATGACTTTTTTATGACATTTTGAGGTCAAAAAAATGTTGACTTTTTTTGGCAGATTTTGACGCCTTACTATACTATGACGTTTTTTATGACATTTTGAGGTCAAAAAAAATTTTGACTTTTTTTGGCCAAAAAAAACGCCTTACTATACTATGACGTTTTTTATGACATTTTGAGGTCAAAAAAATTTTTGACTTTTTTTTGCCGATTTTGACGCCTTACTATACTATGACGTGTTTTATGACATTTTGAAGCCAAAAAAAATTTTGACTTTTTTTGGTCGAAAAAAACGCCTTACTATACTATGACGTTTTTTATGACATTTTGAGGTCAAAAAAATTTTTGACTTTTTTTGTCCGAAAAAAACGCCTTACTATACTATGACGTTTTTTATGACATTTTGAGGTCAAAAAAAAATTTGACTTTTTTTGGCCGAAAAAAACGCCTTACTATACTATGACATTTTTTATGACATTTTGAGGTCAAAAAATTTTTTGACTTTTTTTTGCCGAAAAAAAACGCCTTACTATACTATGACGTTTTTTATGACATTTTGAGGTCAAAATTTTTTTTGACTTTTTTTGTCCGAAAAAAACGCCTTACTATACTATGACTTTTTTATGACATTTTGAGGTCAAAAAAATGTTGACTTTTTTTGGCAGATTTTGACGCCTTACTATACTATGACGTTTTTTATGACATTTTGAGGTCAAAAAAAATTTTGACTTTTTTTGGCAGATTTTAACGCCTTACTATACTATGACGTTTTTTATGACATTTTGAGGTCAAAAAAAATGTTGACTTTTTTTGGCAGATTTTGACGCCTTACTATACTATGACGTTTTTTATGACATTTTGAGGTCAAAAAAAAATTTGACTTTTTTTGGCCGAAAAAAACGCCTTACTATACTATGACGTTTTTTATGACATTTTGAGGCCAAAAAATTTTTTGACTTTTTTTGGCAGAAAAAAACGCCTTACTATACTATGACGTTTTTTATGACATTTTGAGGTAAAAAAAAATTTTTTGACTTTTTTTGGCAGAAAAAAACGCCTTACTATACTATGACGTTTTTTATGACATTTTGAGGTCAAAAAATTTTTTGACTTTTTTTTGCCAATTTTGACGCCTTACTATACTATGACGTTTTTTATGACATTTTGAGGTCAAAAAAAATTTTGACTTTTTTTGGCAGATTTTGACGCCTTACTATACTATGACGTTTTTTATGACATTTTGAGGTCAAAAAATTTTTTGACTTTTTTTGGCCCATTTTGATGCCTTACTATACTATGACGTTTTTTATGACATTTTGAGGTCAAAAAAACTTTTGACTTTTTTTGGCCGATTTTGACGCCTTACTATACTATGACCATTTTTATGACATTTTGAGGCCAAAAAAACAATTGACTCTTTTTGGCCCATTTTGACGCCTTACTATACTATGACGTTTTTTATGACATTTTGAGGTCAAAAAAAATTTTTGACTTTTTTTGGCCGAAAAAAACGCCTTACTATATATACTATGACGTTTTTTATGACATTTTGAGGTGGAAAAAAATTTTGACTTTTTTTGGCCGAAAAAAACACCTTACTATACTATGACGTTTTTTATGACATTTTGAGGTCAAAAAAAATTTTGACTTTTTTTGGCCCATTTTGACGCCTTACTATACTATGACGTTTTTTATGACATTTTGAGGTGGAAAAAAATTTTGACTTTTTTTGGCCGAAAGAAACGCCTTACTATACTATGACCTTTTTTATGACATTTTGAGGTCGAAAAAATTTTTTGACTTTTTTTGGCCGAAAAAAACGCCTTACTATACTATGACGTTTTTTATGACATTTTGAGGTCGAAAAAAATTTGGACTTTTTTTGGCCGAAAAAAACACCTTACTATACTATGACGTTTTTTATGACATTTTGAGGTCAAAAAAAATTTGGACTTTTTTTGGCCCATTTTGACGCCTTACTATACTATGACGTTTTTTATGACATTTTGAGGTCAAAAAACAATTTTGACTTTTTTTGGCCGAAAAAAACGCCATACTATACTATGACGTTTTTTATGACATTTTGAGGTCTAAAAATTTTTAGACTTTTTTTGGCCAATTTTGACGCCTTACTATACTATGACGTTTTATATGACATTTTGAAGCCAAAAAAAATGTTGACTTTTTTTGGCCGAAAAAAACGCCTTACTATACTATGACGTTTTTTATGACATTTTGAGGTCAAAAAATTTTTTGACTTTTTTTGGCCCATTTTGACGCCTTACTATACTATGACATTTTTTATGACATTTTGAGGTCAAAAAAATTTTTGACTTTTTTTGGCCCATTTTGACGCCTTACTATACTATGACGTTTTTTATGACATTTTGAGGTCAAAAAATTTTTTGACTTTTTTTGGCCCATTTTGACGCCTTACTATACTATGACGTTTTTTATGACATTTTGAGGTCAAAAAAATTTTTGACTTTTTTTGGCCGAAAAAAACGCCTTACTATACTATGACGTTTTTTATGACATTTTGAGGTCGAAAAAAATTTTGACTTTTTTTGGCCAATTTTGACGCCTTACTATACTATGACGTTTTTTATGACATTTTGAGGTCAAAAAATTTTTTGACTTTTTTTGGCCGAAAAAAACGCCTTACTATACTATGACGTTTTTTATGACATTTTGAGGTCAAAAAAAATGTTGACTTTTTTTGGCCGAAAAAAACGCCTTACTATACTATGGTGTTTTTTATGACATTTTCAAGCCAAAAAAAATGTTGACTTTTTTTGGCCGACAAAAACGCCTTACTATACTATGGTGTTTTTTATGACATTTTCAAGCCAAAAAAAATGTTGACTTTTTTTGGCCGAAAAAAACGCCTTATTATACTATGACGTTTTTTATGACATTTCGAGGTCAAAAAATTTTTTGACTTTTTTTGGCTGAAAAAAACGCCTTACTATACTATGACGTTTTTTATGACATTTTGAGGTCAAAAAAAATTTTTGACTTTTTTTGGCCGAAAAAAACGCCTTACTATACTATGACATTTTTTATGACATTTTGAGGTCAAAAAAAAATTTGACTTTTTTTGGCAGAAAAAAACGCCTTACTATACTATGACATTTTTTATGACATTTTGAGGTCAAAAAAATTTTTGACTTTTTTTGGCCCATTTTGACGCCTTACTATACTATGACGTTTTTTATGACATTTTGAGGTCAAAAAAAATTTTGACTTTTTTTGTCCGAAAAAAACGCCTTACTATACTATGACGTTTTTTATGACATTTTCAAGCCAAAAAAAATGTTGACTTTTTTTGGCCGACAAAAACGCCTTACTATACTATGGTGTTTTTTATGACATTTTCAAGCCAAAAAAAATGTTGACTTTTTTTGGCCGAAAAAAACGCCTTATTATACTATGACGTTTTTTATGACATTTCGAGGTCAAAAAATTTTTTGACTTTTTTTGGCTGAAAAAAACGCCTTACTATACTATGACGTTTTTTATGACATTTTGAGGTCAAAAAAATTTTTGACTTTTTTTGGCCGAAAAAAACGCCTTACTATACTATGACGTTTTTTATGACATTTTGAGGTCAAAAAAAAATTTGACTTTTTTTGGCAGAAAAAAACGCCTTACTATACTATGACATTTTTTATGACATTTTGAGGTCAAAAAAATTTTTGACTTTTTTTGGCCCATTTTGACGCCTTACTATACTATGACGTTTTTTATGACATTTTGAGGTCCAAAAAATTTTTGACTTTTTTTGGCCCATTTTGACGCCTTACTATACTATGACGTTTTTTATGACATTTTGAGGTCAAAAAAAATTTTGACTTTTTTTGGCCGAAAAAAACGCCTTACTATACTATGACGTTTTTTATTACATTTTGAGGTCAAAAAATTTTTTGACTTTTTTTGGCAGATTTTGACGCCTTACTATACTATGACGTTTTTTATGACATTTTGAGGTCAAAAAAAATTTTGACTTTTTTTGTCCGAAAAAAACGCCTTACTATACTATGACGTTTTTTATGACATTTTGAGGTCGAAAAAAATTTTGACTTTTTTTGGCCGAAAAAAACGCCTTACTGTACTATGACGTTTTTTATTACATTTTGAGGTCAAAAAATTTTTTGACTTTTTTTGGCAGATTTTGACGCCTTACTATACTATGACGTTTTTTATGACATTTTGAGGTCAAAAAAAATTTTGACTTTTTTTGGCCGAAAAAAACACCTTACTATACTATGACGTTTTTTATGACATTTTGAGGTCAAAAAAATTTTTGACTTTTTTTTGCCGATTTTGACGCCTTACTATACTATGACGTGTTTTATGACATTTTGAAGCCAAAAAAAATTTTGACTTTTTTTGGTCGAAAAAAACGCCTTACTATACTATGACGTTTTTTATGACATTTTGAGGTCAAAAAAATTTTTGACTTTTTTTGGCAGAAAAAAACGCCTTACTATACTATGACGTTTTTTATGACATTTTGAGGTCAAAAAAAGTTTTGACTTTTTTTGTCAGAAAAAAACGCCTTACTATATACTATGACGTTTTTTATGACATTTTGATGTCAAAAAAAGTTTTGACTTTTTTTGTCAGAAAAAAACGCCTTACTGTACTATGACGATTTTTATGACATTTTGAGGTCAAAAAAAATGTTGACTTTTTTTGTCCGAAAAAAACGCCTTACTATACTATGACGTTTTTTATGACATTTTGAGGTCGAAAAATTTTTTGACTTTTTTTGGCCGAAAAAAACGCCTTACTATACTATGACGTTTTTTATGACATTTTGAGGTCGAAAAAAATTTTGACTTTTTTTGGCCGAAAAAAACGCCTTACTATACTATGACGTTTTTTATTACATTTTGAGGTCAAAAATTTTTTTGACTTTTTTTGGCCGAAAAAAACGCCTTACTATACTATGACGTTTTTTATGACATTTTGAGGTCAAAAAAAATGTTGACTTTTTTTGGCCGAAAAAAACGCCTTACTATACTATGACGTTTTTTATGACATTTTGAGGTCAAAAAACATGTTGACTTTTTTTGGCCGAAAAAAACGCCTTACTATACTATGACGTTTTTTATGACATTTTGAGGTCAAAAAAAATGTTGACTTTTTTTGGCCGAAAAAAACGCCTTACTATACTATGACGTTTTTTATGACATTTTGAGGTCAAAAAACATGTTGACTTTTTTTGGCCGAAAAAAACGCCTTACTATACTATGACGTTTTTTATGACATTTTGAGGTCAAAAAATTTTTTGACTTTTTTTGGCCGAAAAAAACGCCTTACTATACTATGACGTTTTTTATGACATTTTGAGGTAAAAAAACAATTTTGACTTTTTTTGGCCGAAAAAAAACGCCATACTATACTATGACGTTTTTTATGACATTTTGAGGTCTAAAAATTTTTTGACTTTTTTTGGCCAATTTTGACGCCTTACTATACTATGACGTTTTATATGACATTTTGAAGCCAAAAAAAATGTTGACTTTTTTTGGCCGAAAAAAACGCCTTACTATACTATGACGTTTTTTATGACATTTTGAGGTCAAAAATTTTTTTGACTTTTTTTGGCCCATTTTGACGCCTTACTATACTATGACATTTTTTATGACATTTTGAGGTCAAAAAAATTTTTGACTTTTTTTGGCCCATTTTGACGCCTTACTATACTATGACGTTTTTTATGACATTTTGAGGTCAAAAAAATTTTTGACTTTTTTTGGCCCATTTTGACGCCTTACTATACTATGACGTTTTTTATGACATTTTGAGGTCAAAAAAATTTTTGACTTTTTTTGGCCGAAAAAAACGCCTTACTATACTATGACGTTTTTTATGACATTTTCAAGCCAAAAAAAATGTTGACTTTTTTTGGCCGACAAAAACGCCTTACTATACTATGGTGTTTTTTATGACATTTTCAAGCCAAAAAAAATGTTGACTTTTTTTGGCCGAAAAAAACGCCTTATTATACTATGACGTTTTTTATGACATTTTGAGGTCAAAAAAATTTTTGACTTTTTTTGGCCGAAAAAAACGCCTTACTATACTATGATGTTTTTTATGACATTTTGAGGTCAAAAAATTTTTTGACTTTTTTTGGCCCATTTTGACGCCTTACTATACTATGACATTTTTTATGACATTTTGAGGTCAAAAAATTTTTTGACTTTTTTTGGCCCATTTTGACGCCTTACTATACTATGACGTTTTTTATGACATTTTGAGGTCAAAAAAAATTTTGACTTTTTTTGGCCGAAAAAAACGCCTTACTATACTATGACGTTTTTTATGACATTTTGAGGTCTAAAAATTTTTTGGTTTTTTTTGGCCAATTTTGACGCCTTACTATACTATGACGTTTTTTATGACATTTTGAAGCCAAAAAAAATGTTGACTTTTTTTGGCCGAAAAAAACGCCTTACTATACTATGACGTTTTTTATGACATTTTGAGGTCAAAATTTTTTTTGACTTTTTTTGGCCGAAAAAAACGCCTTACTATACTATGACGTTTTTTATGACATTTTGAGGTCAAAATTTTTTTTGACTTTTTTTGGCCGAAAAAAACGCCTTACTATACTATGACTTTTTTATGACATTTTGAGGTCAAAAAAATGTTGACTTTTTTTGGCAGATTTTGACGCCTTACTATACTATGACGTTTTTTATGACATTTTGAGGTCAAAAAAAATTTTGACTTTTTTTGGCCAAAAAAAACGCCTTACTATACTATGACGTTTTTTATGACATTTTGAGGTCAAAAAAATTTTTGACTTTTTTTTGCCGATTTTGACGCCTTACTATACTATGACGTGTTTTATGACATTTTGAAGCCAAAAAAAATTTTGACTTTTTTTGGTCGAAAAAAACGCCTTACTATACTATGACGTTTTTTATGACATTTTGAGGTCAAAAAAATTTTTGACTTTTTTTGTCCGAAAAAAACGCCTTACTATACTATGACGTTTTTTATGACATTTTGAGGTCAAAAAAAAATTTGACTTTTTTTGGCCGAAAAAAACGCCTTACTATACTATGACATTTTTTATGACATTTTGAGGTCAAAAAATTTTTTGACTTTTTTTTGCCGAAAAAAAACGCCTTACTATACTATGACGTTTTTTATGACATTTTGAGGTCAAAATTTTTTTTGACTTTTTTTGTCCGAAAAAAACGCCTTACTATACTATGACTTTTTTATGACATTTTGAGGTCAAAAAAATGTTGACTTTTTTTGGCAGATTTTGACGCCTTACTATACTATGACGTTTTTTATGACATTTTGAGGTCAAAAAAAATTTTGACTTTTTTTGGCAGATTTTAACGCCTTACTATACTATGACGTTTTTTATGACATTTTGAGGTCAAAAAAAATGTTGACTTTTTTTGGCAGATTTTGACGCCTTACTATACTATGACGTTTTTTATGACATTTTGAGGTCAAAAAAAATTTTGACTTTTTTTGGCAGAAAAAAACGCCTTACTATACTATGACGTTTTTTATGACATTTTGAGGCCAAAAAATTTTTTGACTTTTTTTGGCAGAAAAAAACGCCTTACTATACTATGACGTTTTTTATGACATTTTGAGGTAAAAAAAAATTTTTTGACTTTTTTTGGCAGAAAAAAACGCCTTACTATACTATGACGTTTTTTATGACATTTTGAGGTCAAAAAATTTTTTGACTTTTTTTTGCCAATTTTGACGCCTTACTATACTATGACGTTTTTTATGACATTTTGAGGTCAAAAAAAATTTTGACTTTTTTTGGCAGATTTTGACGCCTTACTATACTATGACGTTTTTTATGACATTTTGAGGTCAAAAATTTTTTTGACTTTTTTTGTCCGAAAAAAACGCCTTACTATACTATGACGTTTTTTATGACATTTTGAGGTCAAAAAAAAATTTGACTTTTTTTGGCCGAAAAAAACGCCTTACTATACTATGACGTTTTTTATGACATTTTGAGGCCAAAAAAATTTTTGACTATTTTTGGCCGAAAAAAACGCCTTACTATACTATGACGTTTTTTATGACATTTTGAGGTCAAAAAAAAATTTGACTTTTTTTGGCCGAAAAAAACGCCTTACTATACTATGACGTTTTTTATGACATTTTGAGGTCAAAAAAAATTTTGACTTTTTTTGGCAGATTTTGACGCCTTACTATACTATGACGTTTTTTATGACATTTTGAGGTCAAAAAAAAATTTGACTTTTTTTGGATGAAAAAAACGCCTTACTATACTATGACATTTTTTATGACATTTTGAGGTCAAAAAAATTTTTGACTTTTTTTGGCCTAAAAAAACGCCTTACTATACTATGACGTTTTTTATGACATTTTGAGGTCAAAAATTTTTTTGACTTTTTTTGTCCGAAAAAAACGCCTTACTATACTATGACGTTTTTTATGACATTTTGAGGTCAAAAAAATTTTTGACTTTTTTTGTCCGAAAAAAACGCCTTACTATACTATGACGTTTTTTATGAAATTTTGAGGTCAAAAAAAAATTTGACTTTTTTTGGCCGAAAAAAACGCCTTACTATACTATGACGTTTTTTATGACATTTTGAGGCCAAAAAATTTTTTGACTTTTTTTGGCAGAAAAAAACGCCTTACTATACTATGACGTTTTTTATGACATTTTGAGGTAAAAAAAAAATTTTTGACTTTTTTTGGCAGAAAAAAACGCCTTACTATACTATGACGTTTTTTATGACATTTTGAGGTCAAAAAATTTTTTGACTTTTTTTTGCCAATTTTGACGCCTTACTATACTATGACGTTTTTTATGACATTTTGAGGTCAAAAAAAATTTTGACTTTTTTTGGCAGATTTTGACGCCTTACTATACTATGACGTTTTTTATGACATTTTGAGGTCAAAAATTTTTTTGACTTTTTTTGTCCGAAAAAAACGCCTTACTATACTATGACGTTTTTTATGACATTTTGAGGTCAAAAAAAAATTTGACTTTTTTTGGCCGAAAAAAACGCCTTACTATACTATGACGTTTTTTATGACATTTTGAGGTCAAAAAAATTTTTGACTTTTTTTGGCAGATTTTGACGCCTTACTATACTATGACGTTTTTTATGACATTTTGAGGTCAAAAAAAAATGTGACTTTTTTTGGCTGAAAAAAAACGCCTTACTATACTATGACATTTTTTATGACATTTTGAGGTCAAAAAAATTTTTGACTTTTTTTGGCCTAAAAAAACGCCTTACTATACTATGACTTTTTTATGACATTTTGAGGTCAAAAAATTTTTTGACTTTTTTTGTCCGAAAAAAACGCCTTACTATACTATGACGTTTTTTATGACATTTTGAGGTCAAAAAAAATTTGACTTTTTTTGGCCAATTTTGACGCCTTACTATACTATGACGTTTTTTATGACATTTTGAGGTCAAAAAAATTTTGACTTTTTTTGGCCGAAAAAAACGCCTTACTATACTATGACGTTTTTTATGACATTTTGAGGTAAAAAAAAAATTTTTGACTTTTTTTGCCCGAAAAAAACGCCTTACTATACTATGACGTTTTTTATGACATTTTGAGGTCAAAAAAAATTTGACTTTTTTTGGCCAATTTTGACGCCTTACTATACTATGACGTTTTTTATGACATTTTGAGGTCAAAAATTTTTTTGACTTTTTTTTGCCGATTTTGACGCCTTACTATACTATGACGTTTTTTATGACATTTTGAGGTCAAAAAAAATTTTGACTTTTTTTGGCAGATTTTGACGCCTTACTATACTATGACGTTTTTTATGACATTTTGAGGTCAAAAAAAATTTTGACTTTTTTTTGCTGAAAAAAAAACGCCTTACTATACTATGACAGTTTTTATGACATTTTGAGGTCAAAAAATGTTTTGACTTTTTTTGGCCGAAAAAAACGCCTTACTATACTATGACGTTTTTTATGACATTTTGAGGTCAAAAAAAAATTTGACTTTTTTTGGCCGAAAAAAACGCCTTACTATACTATGACGTTTTTTATGACATTTTGAGGTCAAAAAAATTTTTGACTTTTTTTTGCCGATTTTGACGCCTTACTATACTATGACGTGTTTTATGACATTTTGAAGCCAAAAAAAATTTTGACTTTTTTTGGTCGAAAAAAAACGCCTTACTATACTATGACGTTTTTTATGACATTTTGAGGTCAAAAAAATTTTTGACTTTTTTTGTCCAAAAAAAACGCCTTACTATACTATGACGTTTTTTATGACATTTTGAGGTCAAAAAAAAATTTGACTTTTTTTGGCCGAAAAAAACGCCTTACTATACTATGACATTTTTTATGACATTTTGAGGTCAAAAAATTTTTTGACTTTTTTTTGCCGAAAAAAAAACGCCTTACTATACTATGACGTTTTTTATGACATTTTGAGGTCAAAATTTTTTTTGACTTTTTTTGTCCGAAAAAAACGCCTTACTATACTATGACTTTTTTATGACATTTTGAGGTCAAAAAAATGTTGACTTTTTTTGGCAGATTTTGACGCCTTACTATACTATGACGTTTTTTATGACATTTTGAGGTCAAAAAAAATTTTGACTTTTTTTGGCCAAAAAAAACGCCTTACTATACTATGACGTTTTTAATGACATTTTGAGGTCAAAAAAATTTTTGACTTTTTTTTTGCCGATTTTGACGCCTTACTATACTATGACGTGTTTTATGACATTTTGAAGCCAAAAAAAATTTTGACTTTTTTTGGTCGAAAAAAACGCCTTACTATACTATGACGTTTTTTATGACATTTTGAGGTCAAAAAAATTTTTGACTTTTTTTGTCCGAAAAAAAACGCCTTACTATACTATGACGATTTTTATGACATTTTGATGTCAAAAAAAATGTTGACTTTTTTTGCCCGAAAAAAACGCCTTACTATACTATGACGTTTTTTATGACATTTTGAGGTCAAAAAAAATTTTGACTTTTTTTGGCAGATTTTGACGCCTTACTATACTATGACGTTTTTTATGACATTTTGAGGTCAAAAAAAATTTTGACTTTTTTTGGCCAAAAAAAAAAACGCCTTACTATACTATGACGTTTTTTATGACATTTTGAGGTCAAAAAATTTTTTGACTTTTTTTGGCCAAAAAAAACGCCTTACTATACTATGACGTTTTTTATGACATTTTGAGGTCAAAGAAATTTTTGACTTTTTTTGTCCGAAAAAAACGCCTTACTATACTATGACGATTTTTATGACATTTTGAGGTCAAAAAAAATTTTTGACTTTTTTTGCCCGAAAAAAACGCCATACTATACTATGACGTTTTTTATGACAGTTTGAGGCCAAAAAAATTTTTTACTTTTTTTGCCCGAAAAAAAACGCCATACTATACCATGACGTTTTTTCTTCTCGCTTCTACCACTGTGCGGTGGAGAGCGTCCTCTGCACCTGCATCACCATGTGGCATGGCAGCTGCACTGCTGCTGAGAGGAAGGCTCTGCAGAGGGTGGTAAAGGCTGCACAGAGGACTGTGGGGAACAGCCTGCCCACCACCTCAGACCTCTACAAAGCACGATGCAGAGGGAGGGCCCTCCACATCATGAAGGACTCCACCCATCCCGCACACAATCTTTTCCAACCCCTCCCCTCAGGCAGGCGGCTGAGGAGCATCCGGAGCAGGACCACCAGGCTCAGGAACAGCTTCTTCCCTGAAGCTGTAAGACTGCTCAACTCTAGCCCTGCCCTGTAGACCGACCTCCCCCCACCACCACACACTGACAGTCCTGCACTACAACACTTTATCTGTCTCACTAAGTGCAATACTTGGCCACCATAGGGCAACATGCTCATATAGGTGCAATACACGGACTACATCTGCACTACCACTACCTCCTACTTGCACATGAGTATTTATGCACGTGCTAACTTCGGCTTCCTTATCTTATCTTATTTTCACTTTATTTAATTGTTAATTGTTTAAATTTCACAGTGTTTATATATTTCTGCTCTAATGTTTATTTTTATTTTCTCTAATGTTATATTTATTTCTCTACTCTAATGTTTATATGTTTATATTTTCTACTCTAATGTTTATATTATTGCCCTTATGTTTCGATTTCATTCTCGTTCACGTCTTGCTCTGAATGGCTTAAACTGGGACCTGAGTACTAATTTCGTAACATAACATGTAAATGTCCTGGTATGACAATAAAGTTCCTTCATCCTTGATCCTTGATCCTTTTATGACAGTTTGAGGTCAAAAAATGTTTTCCTTTTTTTGGCTGATTTTGACGCCTTACTATACTATGACGTTTTTTATGACATTTTGAGGCCAAAAAAAATTTGGACTTTTTTTGGCCGAAAAAAAAGGCCTTACTATACTATGACGTTTTTTATGACATTTTGAGGTCAAAAATTTTTTTGACTTTTTTTGGCCGAAAAAAACGCCTTACTATACTATGACGTTTTTTATGACATTTTGAGGTCAAAAAAAAATTTGACTTTTTTTGGCTGAAAAAAACGCCTTACTATACTATGACATTTTTTATGACATTTTGAGGTCAAAAAATTTTTGACTTTTTTTTGCCGAAAAAAAAAAACGCCTTACTATACTATGACGTTTTTTATGACATTTTGAGGTCGAAAAAATTTTTGACTTTTTTTGCCCGAAAAAAACGCCTTACTATACTATGACGTTTTTTATGACATTTTTAAGGTCGAAAAAATTTTTGACTTTTTTTGGCCGAAAAAAACGCCTTACTATACTATGACGTTTTTTATGACATTTTGAGGTCAAAAAAAAATTTGACTTTTTTTGCCGAAAAAACGCCTTACTATACTATGACGTTTTTTATGACATTTTGAGGTAAAAAAAAAATGTGACTTTTTTTGTCCGAAAAAAACGCCTTACTATACTATGACGTTTTTTATGACATTTTGAGGTCAAAAAAAAATTTGACTTTTTTTGGCCGATTTTGACGCCTTACTATACTATGACGTTTTTTTATGACATTTTGAGGTCAAAAAAAATTTTGACTTTTTTTGGCCGAAAAAAATGCCTTAATATACTATGACGTTTTTTATGACATTTTGAGGTCAAAAAAAAATTTGACTTTTTTTGGCAGATTTTGACGCCTTACTATACTATGACGTTTTTTATGACATTTTGAGGTCAAAAAAAAATTTGACTTTTTTTGGCCGAAAAAAACGCCTTACTATACTATGACATTTTTTATGACATTTTGAGGTCAAAAAAATTTTTGACTTTTTTTGGCCGAAAAAAACGCCTTACTATACTATGACGTTTTTTATGACATTTTGAGGTCAAAAAAATTTTTGACTTTTGTTGCCCGAAAAAAACGCCTTACTATACTATGACGTTTTTTATGACATTTTGAGGTCAAAAATTTTTTTGACTTTTTTTGGCCGAAAAAAACGCCTTACTATACTATGACGTTTTTTATGACATTTTGAGGTCAAAAAAAAATGTGACTTTTTTTGGCCGAAAAAAACGCCTTACTATACTATGACGTTTTTTATGACATTTTGAGACCAAAAAAATTTTTGACTTTTTTTGTCCGAAAAAAACGCCTTACTATACTATGACGTTTTTTATGACATTTTGAGGTCAAAAAAAATTTTGACTTTTTTTGGCAGATTTTGACGCCTTACTATACTATGATGTTTTTTATGACATTTTGAGGTCAAAAAAAAATGTGACTTTTTTTGTCCGAAAAAAACGCCTTACTATACTATGACGTTTTTTATGACATTTTGAGGTCAAAAAAATTTTTGACTTTTTTTGGCAGATTTTGACGCCTTACTATACTATGACGTTTTTTATGACATTTTGAGGTCAAAAAAAATTTTGACTTTTTTTGGCAGATTTTGACGCCTTACTATACTATGACGTTTTTTATGACATTTTGAGGTCAAAAAAAATGTTGACTTTTTTTGGCAGATTTTGACGCCTTACTATACTATGACGTTTTTTATGACATTTTGAGGTCAAAAAAAAATTTGACTTTTTTTGGCTGAAAAAAACGCCTTACTATACTATGACGTTTTTTATGACATTTTGAGGTCAAAAAAATTTTTGACTTTTTTTGTCCGAAAAAAACGCCTTACTATACTATGACGTTTTTTATGAAATTTTGAGGTCAAAAAAAAATTTGACTTTTTTTGGCCGAAAAAAACGCCTTACTATACTATGACGTTTTTTATGACATTTTGAGGCCAAAAAATTTTTTGACTTTTTTTGGCAGAAAAAAACGCCTTACTATACTATGACGTTTTTTATGACATTTTGAGGTCAAAAAAATTTTTGACTTTTTTTGTCCGAAAAAATCGCCTTACTATACTATGACGTTTTTTATGAAATTTTGAGGTCAAAAAAAAATTTGACTTTTTTTGGCCGAAAAAAACGCCTTACTATACTATGACGTTTTTTATGACATTTTGAGGCCAAAAAATTTTTTGACTTTTTTTGGCAGAAAAAAACGCCTTACTATACTATGACGTTTTTTATGACATTTTGAGGTAAAAAAAAAATTTTTGACTTTTTTTGGCAGAAAAAAACGCCTTACTATACTATGACGTTTTTTATGACATTTTGAGGTCAAAAAATTTTTTGACTTTTTTTGGCAGATTTTGACGCCTTACTATACTATGACGTTTTTTATGACATTTTGAGGTCAAAAATTTTTTTGACTTTTTTTGTCCGAAAAAAACGCCTTACTATACTATGACGTTTTTTATGACATTTTGAGGTCAAAAAAAAATTTGACTTTTTTTGGCCGAAAAAAACGCCTTACTATACTATGACGTTTTTTATGACATTTTGAGGCCAAAAAAATTTTTGACTATTTTTGGCCGAAAAAAAACGCCTTACTATACTATGACGTTTTTTATGACATTTTGAGGTCAAAAAAAAATTTGACTTTTTTTGGCCGAAAAAAACGCCTTACTATACTATGACGTTTTTTATGACATTTTGAGGCCAAAAAATTTTTTGACTTTTTTTGGCCGAAAAAAACGCCTTACTATACTATGACGTTTTTTATGACATTTTGAGGTCAAAAAATTTTTTGACTTTTTTTTGCCAATTTTGACGCCTTACTATACTATGACGTTTTTTATGACATTTTGAGGTCAAAAAAAATTTTGACTTTTTTTGGCAGATTTTGACGCCTTACTATACTATGACGTTTTTTATGACATTTTGAGGTCAAAAATTTTTTTGACTTTTTTTGTCCGAAAAAAACGCCTTACTATACTATGACGTTTTTTTATGACATTTTGAGGTCAAAAAAAAATTTGACTTTTTTTGGCCGAAAAAAACGCCTTACTATACTATGACGTTTTTTATGACATTTTGAGGCCAAAAAAATTTTTGACTATTTTTGGCCGAAAAAAACGCCTTACTATACTATGACGTTTTTTATGACATTTTGAGGTCAAAAAAAAATTTGACTTTTTTTGGCCGAAAAAAACGCCTTACTATACTATGACGTTTTTTATGACATTTTGAGGTCAAAAAAATTTTTGACTTTTTTTGGCAGATTTTGACGCCTTACTATACTATGACGTTTTTTATGACATTTTGAGGTCAAAAAAAAATGTGACTTTTTTTGGCTGAAAAAAACGCCTTACTATACTATGACATTTTTTATGACATTTTGAGGTCAAAAAAATTTTTGACTTTTTTTGGCCTAAAAAAACGCCTTACTATACTATGACGTTTTTTATGACATTTTGAGGTCAAAAATTTTTTTGACTTTTTTTGTCCGAAAAAAACGCCTTACTATACTATGACGTTTTTTATGACATTTTGAGGTCAAAAAAAATTTGACTTTTTTTGTCCGAAAAAAACGCCTTACTATACTATGACGTTTTTTATGACATTTTGAGGTCAAAAAAAATTTGACTTTTTTTGGCCAATTTTGACGCCTTACTATACTATGACGTTTTTTATGACATTTTGAGGTCAAAAAAATTTTGACTTTTTTTGGCCGAAAAAAACGCCTTACTATACTATGACGTTTTTTATGACATTTTGAGGTAAAAAAAAAATTTGACTTTTTTTGGCCGAAAAAAACGCCTTACTATACTATGACGTTTTTTATGACATTTTGAGGTCAAAAATTTTTTTGACTTTTTTTTGCCGATTTTGACGCCTTACTATACTATGACGTTTTTTATGACATTTTGAGGTCAAAAAAAATTTTGACTTTTTTTGGCAGATTTTGACGCCTTACTATACTATGACGTTTTTTATGACATTTTGAGGTCAAAAAAAATTTTGACTTTTTTTTGCTGAAAAAAAAAACGCCTTACTATACTATGACAGTTTTTATGACATTTTGAGGTCAAAAAATTTTTTGACTTTTTTTGGCCGAAAAAAACGCCTTACTATACTATGACGTTTTTTATGACATTTTGAGGTCAAAAAAAAATTTGACTTTTTTTGGCCGAAAAAAACGCCTTACTATACTATGACGTTTTTTATGACATTTTGAGGTCAAAAATTTTTTTTACCTTTTTTGGCCGAAAAAAACGCCTTACTATACTATGACGTTTTTTATGACATTTTGAGGTCGAAAAAATTTTTGACTTTTTTTGGCCGAAAAAAACGCCTTACTATACTATGACGTTTTTTATGACATTTTGAGGTCAAAAAAAATTTTGACTTTTTTTGGCCGAAAAAAACGCCTTACTATACTATGACGTTTTTTATGAAATTTTGAGGTAAAAAAAAAATTAGATTTTTTTTGCCCGAAAAAAACGCCTTACTATACTATGACGTTTTTTATGACATTTTGAAGTCAAAAATTTTTTTGACTTTTTTTTGCCGATTTTGACGCCTTACTATACTATGACGTTTTTTATGACATTTTGAGGTCAAAAAAAATTTTGACTTTTTTTGGCAGATTTTGACGCCTTACTATACTATGACGTTTTTTATGACATTTTGAGGTCAAAAAAAATTTTGACTTTTTTTTGCTGAAAAAAAAACGCCTTACTATACTATGACAGTTTTTATGACATTTTGAGGTCAAAAAAATTTTTGACTTTTTTTGGCCGAAAAAAACGCCTTACTATACTATGACGTTTTTTATGACATTTTGAGGTCAAAAAAAAATTTGACTTTTTTTGGCCGAAAAAAACGCCTTACTATACTATGACGTTTTTTATGACATTTTGAGGTCAAAAATTTTTTTTACCTTTTTTGGCAGAAAAAAACGCCTTACTATACTATGACGTTTTTTATGACATTTTGAGGTCGAAAAAATTTTTGACTTTTTTTGGCCGAAAAAAACGCCTTACTATACTATGACGTTTTTTATGACATTTTGAGGTCAAAAAAAATTTTGACTTTTTTTGGCCGAAAAAAACGCCTTACTATACTATGACGTTTTTTATGACATTTTGAGGTCAAAAAAAAATTAGACTTTTTTTGCCCGAAAAAAACGCCTTACTATACTATGACGTTTTTTATGACATTTTGAGGTCAAAAAATTTTTTGACTTTTTTTTGCCGATTTTGACGCCTTACTATACTATGACGTTTTTTATGACATTTTGAGGTCAAAAAAATTTTTGACTTTTTTTTGCCGAAAAAAAAAACGCCTTACTATACTATGACGTTTTTTATGACATTTTGAGGTCGGAAAAATTTTTGACTTTTTTTGGCCGAAAAAACGCCTTACTATATTATGACGTTTATCATGACATTTTGAGGTCAAAAAAAAATTTGACTTTTTTTGCCCGAAAAAAACGCCTTACTATACTATGACGTTTTTTATGACATTTTGAGGTCAAAAAATTTTTTGACTTTTTTTGGCCGAAAAAAACGCCTTACTATACTATGACGTTTTTTATGACATTTTGAGGTAAAAAAAAATTTTGACTTTTTTTGTCCGAAAAAAACGCCTTACTATACTATGACGTTTTTTATGACATTTTGAGGTCAAAAATTTTTTTGACTTTTTTTGTCCGAAAAAAACGCCTTACTATACTATGACGTTTTTTATGACATTTTGAGGTCAAAAAAAATTTTGACTTTTTTTTGCTGAAAAAAAAACGCCTTACTATACTATGACAGTTTTTATGACATTTTGAGGTCAAAAAATTTTTTGACTTTTTTTGGCCGAAAAAAACGCCTTACTATACTATGACGTTTTTTATGACATTTTGAGGTCGAAAAAAAATTAGACTTTTTTTGCCCGAAAAAAACGCCTTACTATACTATGACGTTTTTTATGACATTTTGAGGTCAAAAATTTTTTTGACTTTTTTTTGCCGATTTTGACGCCTTACTATACTATGACGTTTTTTATGACATTTTGAGGTCAAAAAAAATTTTGACTTTTTTTGGCAGATTTTGACGCCTTACTATACTATGACGTTTTTTATGACATTTTGAGGTCAAAAAAAATTTTGACTTTTTTTGGCCGAAAAAAACGCCTTACTATACTATGACGTTTTTTATGACATTTTGAGGTCAAAAATTTTTTTGACTTTTTTTGTCCGAAAAAAACGCCTTACTATACTATGACGTTTTTTATGACATTTTGAGGTCAAAAAAAATTTGACTTTTTTTGGCCAATTTTGACGCCTTACTATACTATGACGTTTTTTATGACATTTTGAGGTCAAAAAAATTTTGACTTTTTTTGGCAGATTTTGACGCCTTACTATACTATGACGTTTTTTATGACATTTTGAGGTCAAAAAAAATTTTGACTTTTTTTTGCTGAAAAAAAAAAACGCCTTACTATACTATGACAGTTTTTATGACATTTTGAGGTCAAAAAATTTTTTGACTTTTTTTGACCGAAAAAAACGCCTTACTATACTATGACGTTTTTTATGACATTTTGAGGTCGAAAAAAATTTTGACTTTTTTTGGCCGAAAAAAACGCCTTACTATACTATGACGTTTTTTATGACATTTTGAGGTCGAAAAAAATTTTGACTTTTTTTGGCCGAAAAAAACGCCTTACTATACTATGACGTTTTTTATGACATTTTGAGGTCAAAAATTTTTTTGACTTTTTTTGTCCAAAAAAAACGCCTTACTATACTATGACGTTTTTTATGACATTTTGAAATCAAAAAATTTTTTGACTTTTTTTTGCTGATTTTGACGCCTTACTATACTATGATGTTTTTTATGACATTTTGAGGTCGAAAAAAATTTTGACTTTTTTTGGCCGAAAAAAACGCCTTACTATACTATGACGTTTTTTATGACATTTTGAGGTAAAAAAAAAATGTGACTTTTTTTGTCCGAAAAAAACGCCTTACTATACTATGACGTTTTTTATGACATTTTGAGGCAAAAAAAATTTTTTGACTTTTTTTGGCCAATTTTGACGCCTTACTATACTATGACGTTTTTTATGACATTTTGAATCCAAAAAAAATGTTGACTTTTTTTGGCGATTTTGACGCCTTACTATACTATGACGTTTTTTATGACATTTTGAGGCCAAAAAAATTTTTGACTTTTTTTGGCCGAAAAAAACGCCTTACTATACTATGACGTTTTTTATGACATTTTGAGGTCAAAAAAATTTTGACTTTTTTTGACCGAAAAAAACGCCTTACTATACTATGACGTTTTTTATGACATTTTGAGGTCGAAAAAAATTTTGACTTTTGTTGCCCGAAAAAAACGCCTTAATATACTATGACGTTTTTTATGACATTTTGAGGTCAAAAATTTTTTGGACTTTTTTTGTCCGAAAAAAACGCCTTACTCTATACTATGACGTTTTTTATGACATTTTGAGGTCAAAAATTTTTTTAACTTTTTTTGTCCGAAAAAAACGCCTTACTCTATACTATGACGTTTTTTATGACATTTTGAGGTCAAAAAAAAATTTGACTTTTTTTGGCAGAAAAAAACGCCTTACTATACTATGACGTTTTTTATGACATTTTGAGGTAAGAAAAAAATTTGACTTTTTTTGTCCGAAAAAAACGCCTTACTATACTATGACGTTTTTTATGGCATTTTGAGGTCAAAAAAAATTTTGACTTTTTTTGGCCGAAAAAAACGCCTTACTATACTATGACGTTTTTTATGACATTTTGAGGTCAAAAAAAATTTTGAATTTTTTTGGCAGATTTTGACGCCTTACTATACTATGACGTTTTTTATGACATTTTGAGGTCAAAAAAAAATTTGACTTTTTTTGGCTGAAAAAAACGCCTTACTATACTATGACATTTTTTATGACATTTTGAGGTCAAAAAAATTTGACTTTTTTTGGCCGAAAAAAACGCCTTACTATACTATGACGTTTTTTATGACATTTTGAGGTCAAAAATTTTTTTGACTTTTTTTGTCCGAAAAAAACGCCTTATTATACTATGACGTTTTTTATGACATTTTGAGGTCAAAAAAAAATTTGACTTTTTTTGGCAGAAAAAAACGCCTTACTATACTATGACGTTTTTTATGACATTTTGAGGTCAAAAAAAATTTGACTTTTTTTGGCCAATTTTGACGCCTTACTATACTATGACGTTTTTTATGACATTTTGAGGTCGAAAAAATTTTTGACTTTTTTTGGCAGAAAAAAACGCCTTACTATACTATGACGTTTTTTATGACATTTTGAGGTCAAAAAAAAATTTGACTTTTTTTGTCCGAAAAAAACGCCTTACTATACTATGACGTTTTTTATGGCATTTTGAGGTCAAAAAAAATTTTGACTTTTTTTGGCCGAAAAAAACGCCTTACTATACTATGACGTTTTTTATGACATTTTGAGGTCAAAAAAAAATTTGACTTTTTTTGTCCGAAAAAAACGCCTTACTATACTATGACGTTTTTTATGACATTTTGAGGTCAAAAAAATTTTTGACTTTTTTTGGCAGATTTTGATGCCTTACTATACTATGACGTTTTTTATGACATTTTGAGGTAAAAAAAAAATGTGACTTTTTTTTGCTGAAAAAAAACGCCTTACTATACTATGACATTTTTTATGACATTTTGAGGTCAAAAAAATTTGACTTTTTTTGGCCGAAAAAAACGCCTTACTATACTATGACGTTTTTTATGACATTTTGAGGTCGAAAAAAATTTTGACTTTTTTTGGCCGAAAAAAACGCCTTACTATACTATGACGTTTTTTATGACATTTTGAGGTCAAAAATTTTTTTGACTTTTTTTGTCCGAAAAAAACGCCTTACTATACTATGACGTTTTTTATGACATTTTGAGGTCAAAAAAAAATTTGACTTTTTTTGCCCGAAAAAAACGCCTTACTATACTATGACGTTTTTTATGACATTTTGAGGTCAAAAAATTTTTTGACTTTTTTTTGCCGAAAAAAACGCCTTACTATACTATGACGTTTTTTATGACATTTTGAGGTCAAAAAAAATTTTGACTTTTTTTGGCAGATTTTGATGCCTTACTATACTATGACGTTTTTTATGACATTTTGAGGTCAAAAAAAAATTAGACTTTTTTTGCTGAAAAAAAAACGCCTTACTATACTATGACATTTTTATGACATTTTGAGGTCAAAAAATTTTTTGACTTTTTTTGGCCGAAAAAAACGCCTTACTATACTATGACGTTTTTTATGACATTTTGAGGTCGAAAATTTTTTTGACTTTTTTTGTCCGAAAAAAACGCCTTACTATACTATGACGTTTTTTATGACATTTTGAGGTCAAAAAAAAATTTGACTTTTTTTGCCCGAAAAAAACGCCTTACTATACTATGACGTTTTTTATGACATTTTGAGGTCAAAAAAAATTTTGACTTTTTTTGGCCTATTTTGACGCCTTACTATACTATGACGTGTTTTATGACATTTTGAAGCCAAAAAAAATTTTGACTATTTTTGGCCCATTTTTACGCCTTACTATACTATGACGTTTTTTATGACATTTTGAGGTCAAAAAATTTTTTGACTTTTTTTGGCTCAAAAAAAAACGCCTTACTATACTATGACGTTTTTTATGACATTTTGAGGTCAAAAAAAAATTTGACTTTTTTTGGCCAATTTTGACGCCTTACTATACTATGACGTTTTTTATGACATTTTGAGGTCAAAAAAATTTTTGACTTTTTTTGGCCTATTTTGACGCCTTACTATACTATGATGTTTTTTATGACATTTTGAGGTTAAAAAAAATTTTGACTTTTTTTGGCCCATTTTGACGCCTTACTATACTATGACGTTTTTTATGACATTTTGAGGTCGAAAAAATTTTTGACTTTTTTTGGCCGAAAAAAACGCCTTACTATACTATGACGTTTTTTATGACATTTTGAGGTCAAAAAAATTTTTGACTTTTTTTGGCCCATTTTGACGCCTTACTATACTATGATGTTTTTTATGACATTTTGAGGTCAAAATTTTTTTTTACTTTTTTTTGCCCATTTTGACGCCTTACTATACAATGACCATTTTTATGACGTTTTGAGGTCAAACAAAATTTGACTTTTTTTGGCCGATTTTTACGCCTTACTATACTATGACCATTTTTATGACATTTTGAGGCCAAAAAAAAATTTGACTTTTTGGCCGATTTTTACGCCTTACTATACTATGACCATTTTTATGACATTTTGAGGCCAAAAAAAAAAATGACTTTTTTTGGCCGATTTTGACACCTTACTATACTATGACCATTTTTATGACATTTTAACGCCATACTCAAGTATCACTTTTTTTTGGCCTATTTCGAAAGCCTTACAATACTATGACCATTTTTATGATATTTTGATGCCATACTATTGCCATACTAATTTTAAACAAACGATTCTCAGCTGCCTGTGCATGTTGTTTGTTGAGCCGGCTCTATATGAAATTCTTTTCTTGTAGACTCTACACTCTGCCTTTGTATTATCAATATCATTGAAATGGTTCCAGATTTTGCTTCTTTTCCTGTTGTCACTCATTTTCTTAACTATACCTTTCTAATGCGTCAATGTTGTCTTTTCTTGTTGCCCCTCGTTCTCTATCTTTTTGCCCTTCCTGCTCTCCTGTCCATGTGCTAGTGCTGCTGCGAGTGTAACTACCGCCCCTCCCCCCTCTACTCAGCGCAAACACAGGCCGCAAACAATTACAATATATCATTGCTGTACTTGCAGTGGTGACAGTGAAAAACAGTAGGCATGAAGACCAATAGGTGGGACATCATCGGGGACATGAAGATCGCCCGTGGCAACGTCAGCTGCTGTGTGGAGGAGTGAAACCTATGCTTTGTCAGTGTAGCTCAAACAAACATACAGTTCCTCGGCAGCCGCTGGGGGCTGGCTCCAGAAGTGAGCAATGCTCCATTGACCCCCATGTTAAAATAGCCAACTTTGAGAACATCAATGTTGAGTGACACCTCCATAGACAGGCACTGGCAGTTAGCTCTTTGCTAAAGCATCGGCTGGGCTAGGCGGCTACATCTGGCTACTTCCAACGGTTGACAGGGGCTGCAGTGTCCGTGTTTGTTTGCCAATGGGTCCCCAAAACCATTGGGTGACGTCACAGGTGCTACGTCCATGTTTTATATAGTCTATGAGTGAAACCCCTGCGCTGCTGTGTATCTGTCATAACTGGCAACTATCAAATCGCTACTGTGTTGTTTCATTCATAAATTTAAAGTTCAAAACACAGACAGCATGTTAAACATGAGCGAGCCGTGACAGACATAAGTAGAAACATTTAAAACAATAATAATCAGATCGATCCAATTTTCATAATTCTTATTCTCTCTTTATTGCATTAGAACATACATTTCTCATATATATCTATATATATATTTTATAAATGTGAATTTGTACACTACAATCTTTTATTGTAACATGTTAGAAAATACTCGTAACGCTCCAAAAACATAGCACTAAAAACAGTTACCAAACAATGATTATTACATTTCCTCGTTTTGTTTCATGTTTTGTTTTGGCCACCAAGAACAGGAAAACAAGATGGCTGAGATGAAACTGTCGATCAGGAGGAGAGGAGAGGACCACGGTCGGAGACAGACGGTTGGGTCACTGCAGTTTTCAGTGACATTTTGTAATCAAACGGGGACAGGGACGAGGGGAGGGTGAGGTCTACAACAACAGGTACACAGAGGAGGGAAAATATCGGAGGTGTGGCGTGAACAGTGATGAGCATCAAGCAAAGACACGTGGGAAAGCAGGGTCACTTCTAACCATTTTAACTCTGCCACTTGGCAGCTCATTATTTCAACTTACAAGGTTGAAGAACCTAAAAGTGCCAGATTACATAAGATCGCAGGCAGCTGCTCTCAGCACACAAACTCATACAAGTCGATTAAATGCTCCCTGCTCCCAAAACTCTTCAAACCTTGGCCTTGAATCTGTTTTCTGGGCCATTACCTACATGAATAATAACAACTATTATCCTCACTAATGTCTCCATTTATTCACATATGAATAAAGCAAACGTACCTACATTTGTTTTCGATTGGACGCTGCTACAGATCACAGACACAACTGATTTATACATAACTGAAGTCTTAACTAGCCAGGACATTTCTGAAGTTTAAATAGTGCCACTTGATTTAGTAAAGTTACTCCGTTACTCAGAACTTAGGAAGGACTTTACAAAGAGCTGGTGCAACTCAATGCAGATGTTTGATGGAGGAATCAGATGCAGTGTAGTTAAAAGAGCCAAGCAGTTAGGATGGACAAAGGAGGGCGAGCAGGGTCAGCAGCTCGAGCAGGGCAGGTAACAGCAGTGTTTTTTTTTTGTTTTTTTTACTCAAGTGCAGGGAAGTTTAGTTGTATCACAAAAGACACAGCAAGCAAGTGGAGATGGAGGCAGGTTGCTGTGAGTAGCATGGAAAGAGATCTAGCAGAGAGATAGGACGAAATTGGGGTACAGTATAACAATCTAACACACAAGCACACATAGTGCGAGGCTAAGGTTTAAAAACTAGCGGTACAGACACAACAACCTGGCACTGCAGGGAGGCGAGTGGGCTGGTGGACAGATATATTTGGACGTGGATGGGTGGAGGGGGAGGAAGAGTAAGAGGAGACGTGAGGAATCAAGGAAAGTCCCCCTCTCAATAAGTCCAGAACTAAAACAGTCCTGTTTGTTTAGCAGATAAGGGGAATGGGAGTGGTGCAACACTGCGTAACATCACAGAATGATTGTCCTCTTGAACATACCTCCCCTCACCTCCCCTCCTCATGTACGCTATCACTATTCCCATCTTTTTTTTTTTTTAACCCCCCCCCCTTCTGTGTTGGTTTTACTTTTCAGGGATTTCGTCTCATTTCACATGCGCACACATACACACAAAACCCTGTGACCATAAAGGACATTTATATATACACATGTACATACACTCTCTCACACACAGCACGCACGGACACAACAGGTAGACACATTTTGACCCAATAATACGGCTGACTGGTCTGTTAGCAGAGAGCACAGGATTGGATAGTGCACATGTTGATTATAGCAGACTTGAAAACTGGTTTGCCAAGCGCACAGACACAGCCGTCTGTTATTGATATGACAATCAGTGCTACAGTGGCACAATATAACTGTACTATACAAATCATTATTAACTATTACAATTTTAAGAATTAGACTGTGTTTTTTCCCCCACCATTAGTCCAAGAAGACCTGGTCTATAAAGTTAAAATGTCGAAAACAAATGGAAACATTTTAGCGCACAATTTATAAATCAGTTAGAGAAAATTAAGAGACGTGTTAATGACTTGATAAAGTCATTTATCGAGCAAAACTGTCAGAAACTTGCTGGTACCAGCTTCTCAAAAGTGAAGATCTGCTGCTTTTCATTGTCTTACATCATTGCATGTCTGAATATCTTTGGGTACTGAATTGCTGGTTGAAAAAAATCGTTTTTTTCTGTGGATTTATAAACCAAACAACTAATTGGCTAACTGAAAAAATAATCAAATCATTTTAATAGATAGCTAAAATAAAACATTACTTGCAGTCCTAAAAAGATTTTTGTATCGATTCAAACAGAAAACCTAAGCATATGCAATCTCAACTCTTGCTCATTTCAGGCGCACTGCAGAACAGAAATGTGCAGTCAGATGGACCAACATTTAAGACATCTCATGTTTCCTTCCTTCCCCCTCCTCCTCCCTCTCCACCTCTCCCTCAGTGAGCAGTATTGTGATGTTATGATGTTAGGTTCCTAAGGCAGTATCACAGTACAGTCCATAGAGAAACAACAGCAGTACAGAATTACACTGGCCTGCCCAGAACCTTACATCCAGCTCAGGTGGGACACTGATGGCATTTGGCTTTTTTTCTTCTGCTTTTTTTTTCTTTTTTTTTCTGAGCCTCTGGTTATTTGGTTTCCAAAACTGTTGTTTCTGTTGCCAAGCGAGGTCAGCTGAAACTGTTGCTGTTTCCTGTTGTTAAAAGATTACTGAACATTCAAATCAGGAAACAACGAGGGGAAAAAAAAATTCTGAGGAAACTTAAATGTTAAAATCTCATTAAAACCTCATTTCCTGTGGTGCCCTGGTAGCTCAGCGGGCTAAGGCACATGCCAAGTTCTTGCGACATCATTGGCTTGAAACCGGCTCATTACCACTGTCGCATGTCATGTTCTCATCACCTCTTTCCTGTCATACTCCACTGTGAGAAACAGACCATGACAGCCATTTAGAAGACTGTGTTTGATCAGGATGGTATGTGTCAGAAAACAGAGAGTGTTGTGTGTAAGGTTTGATTATCTGAAATCAAAACTTTAGAGCCAGTGTTAAAAATGTGTTCTGATCTACTAGTAGTAGTAGATCAGTACTAGTTCTGTCAAAACAATACTTCAGATATTAACACTTTTTAAAATTAAAAAAATAATCGGTTAATCGTTAAAATCATTTGTTGGTACTAAAATATGAGGCTTTCCTGGTTTATATCACTGTGAACTGAATAGGTTTTGTTTTGGACTATTTGTTGGTGATGTCACCTCAGGCTCAGAGAAATAGTGACAGGCATTTTTCACAAATTTGTCTTTTATATATATATATAATTTAAAAATTTAAGTCCTGGCATCAAAGGGAAACTCATCCTACTGGCATCATTTCTGTTGCTGTGACCACAGTGGAGTGTGACATGAACCAAAAATACATTTTCTACAACAAACATTTGCAGAGCTGCTACTGGCAAATAGGGGAAGTCTCCTGCTGTGACGAGGGGGGTTTACAACTTCACGAGGCCTCCAGTTAATTCAGTGGCACAACTCTCAGATATAGGGTTCTGGGCCAGAGCTGGGCTGGGTACCGCCCGGCATGATGTGGGCTGGTTCTGGCACTGAGGTGCCGATTTCTGATTGGTCTAACGTAAGTAGAACTGGCCGGGGACAGCTCAGACAGCTCAGGTTGCCCATTTTTCTCTAGGTTGAGATGAAAGATTGGCAGAGATCAACTATTTACTATGACTATAAGACAGTTACCAATTACTAACGAGTGACAACGACTGGAGCCACTGGAGCCTCCCAGAGTGCCAGAACCAGCCCAGGTGTCTCTTGTGTGGGTGATATTGTAGTGCATGTGGTCTATAGTACAGTAGCATCAACACAATGGTCCAATAGACAGATCAGATAGAAGATATCATACAGATGGTCCAATACAGTTATAGTACAACATCTATACATCAACTATACATTGTGCGTTTTTTTTTTTTCCTTTGTTATTATTGTCAGGGGGTCTCGAGGGTTAGACTTGGTCACCATTACATCACTGCTGTAAGACAGGGAGGGGGTCGAAATAGTGGTGAGCAGAGCCACAGATAAACAGTGTTCGATCATTACAGTTTTACAATGCCACCAATGCAATCCCGTTAGCTGGCAGCTGGTGTGGAGGAGTGTGTGAGCTGTGCGGCAGTAATAGAGCAATTAAGCAGGAAAGTTTATCTTTCATAGTTTACAGGTAGAGTTTGGGAGAAGTTTTTAGATACTGTAACAGTCAATAACTGGAATCAATTCACTATCAATTTTTCAAGATGGAAGTTTCCCTGTTTTTATGAGTATTATCACAGTAAATACTGACAGATATTTTCAAATGTGAATTCACAGTAGGAAAAAAACACTTCTGAGAGCAGCTCTCCCTCTCATTGAGTTTTATTCTTGCTCCCTGCTCACAGTTTCTGTTTTCACTCCCAACTTTTCCCTCTCCACTGAAAAGTTACATAACACCAGAGTAATAACAGCAGTAGCAGTACTGCACAAACACCTACTCCACCTTTCCTATGACAAATATGTCATCATTTTTGCCCAAATCTGAATTTAACAGCTCTCAATTTCTGTGTCATGATAATGACCAGGCTTTTCTTATAACTGTACAATCATCCCTACAACACCCATTTTCAGATTTTTTTCTTGTTTTGTTTTTTAAAATCCTATATCACATATTTGTGAGAACACTTAAACCCTACAGATAAAGCAGCCATACATTTCACTCACACACTCTGTTAGAGAAGAGGCAGCGAGAGGCCGCCACAGTTAAACCAGAGCAAACCTTCTGTTTATCCATGGCTCTGGTTCCAAAACAGGGTTAGGGTCAAGGGGAGTAGGAGTTACAGGTTAAGGGTTCAGTTTACGAGGTCAGGACACTGAGGAGTTAAAGAGGGTTTAGGGTGAAAGGACTAAAGGGGTTACAATACTAAGGGTTTTAAGGAGTCTGGATGAAGAGGTGTTGAAGTTAGGAAATGACAATCAAGGTTTACAGTGATGAGAGATTCACCGAGATACAGGATTTGAGAGATTTATGGGTGAAGAGGATAAGGTTAGTATGAGTCTTATGGATCAGTAATGTTAGGATATGACCGTGGCCTCCGTAACTATAGCAGGGTCTTCTATGTCAGCTTTACTTTGAACCATCCTCAGCTCCAGCTGGGGTGGACTGGGCCTCCGGCCAGGACCTGCTAGCTCTGAGGGGGAGAGGGGTAGGCAGGGGGTGGGCAGGTAGAAATGCAAAGGCGAATAGAGATAAACATTAATTTTAAAACTATATTATGCAATTTTTAAATGTAAAAATAGTTTGGACACACTGTGCAAAGCACCTTTAACCAGGCTCAGCCAGATCTCATCCTGAGAGCTGCATGAGAAGCCAAACCTACACAACCTACATCCAATTAAAAGAAACAGAAGCAGCAGCAGCTGAGGTCCACAGATGTAAACCATCCACAGGCTGCTGCTATTCTGACATTTGTAGTAATTGGCAGAGGAAATAAAAGCTGGACAGCGAGCTGGAAAAGCTCACAGGGAAACTGGGGTCCTTGATCAGTCTTTACAGATATACTTAGAAACTTTACCACATACAGCAGATTTGAGTGATTGGAAAGGTTGTAAGCAGAGACTGCACTTCACTAAGTGCACAGGAGGGAAAAAACTAATCCAGAGAGTTAAAGTGCACTGTGTCAAAAACGTGTCTATACGGAGTGTCCACTACGTGAACTGCATTACACTGTAGATCTGCATCTCACATGCAGGAAATCTACTGTATTTTGTCACTGCAAAGTCACTTAGACATTTGTGAGTTTCTTATTATCTTCAATTATCTTAAACAAAAACTGTTTTCCTGATGTAAACATGAAATGCATTTTGTTTTGTCAAAACAGAATAAATTTAATATGTTGGAGCCAAGTCAAGTCTGACTTTTCTTACCATGAGCATAAGATATGGTCCTCTGGATAACATGGTGCATCACTGAGAAAGTCTTCTCACAGGCCGTCTGAAAGTGAGGAGTAAAAACAGAGTAATTATTACATTTTTTATGACTACGTTTACATATGTGTTGATAACTTTAGGCCACTTGGGTAGTTGTGCGTGCGTGTTTGTACCTTTAGGTCGTTAGGGTAGTGGTGTGTCCACGCTAGCAGCATAGCAGCAAACAAATCTCCGGTTCCTACGAAGACAGCGTCCACTTTGGGAACTTCTATTCGAACTCTCTGTGTTGTCCTGCTGCCGTCTGGACGAACTGAAGCACAGAACAGAGACACAACAAGTGAAACCACATGCAAATGGAATTCATTTCAAAGTCTGAACTCCTAAAGCTGTCTCACCAGCAGACACACACAGCATACTCTTTCAAACATCACCTACCATGACGCTGGCTTCCCAGCGACACCAGGAAGCGGTCTCCCAGTCTGGAGGGCAGATCGGAGGAGGTGATGACCACTGTGTCTGGGCCCATAGCATGGAGAAGGTCCATGACCTGCAGACAGACAGGGAGTGAGATATCGAGGCATGCATGAAGTGTATAAAGAAAAATACAAATATCACAGCTTATTCTGTAAACACAGAAATGATGCAGGAAAGGAAATGATGATTAGATTAAAAAAATGTTTTACCTCTACGGCATCTTTCTCCGTGCTGATGTTTTTCCCTGTCAATAATCTAACACACAAGCAAACAAACAGCCATTATGTCAATAGCTCTGAAACAGAAACACTGAAAATTAAATTATTAAAGAGAAAAGCACAGAAATTCCCATTTAAGAGTCTAAGGAATCATTATCAGAACCTTGAAATAACTGATTCTTCTCATTGTTTACTGGAACACACGAGTGCAACAAAGGGCAAAATCTACAAAGTCAAGCCTTTGAATTTCAGAAAAAACTGAGGGCAGACAGATGCACCACTAGGTGGAGCAACGTGACAGTGAAGCTGGACTTGAGTTGAGACACAGACTCTCAAACTGTGGTTCAATGTTCAGTGCAGGTGTTCAGTCAAAGCAGAAAAAAGTGGGCGACAAAAATGTGGGAAACTCTTTATATCTGCGTGTTTGTCCACGGGATCATTAAAATGTCATTTTAAACTAAACAACAAGAGTTTAGAGGTTAGAGCGAGGGAGACAAGAGGGGATAAGAGGAGAGCTAAGGTGTACCTTCTGATTATTCTTTCCCAACTTTCTGGGCCCACAAAATGGAGGTATTAGATAACAACATAAGTGGCATTACATAAAGATGGTTTGCGCTAATACTCTGCTAGTCGCATAGTTAGAAACTCAGTGGGGTGTAGGTAATTTAAAGAAAAGTCATGTTAGATCTAAAAGCACTGAAAAAATACACATTTGCAAATATGAAAAAGGAAATAAGAGTAAAACACTTGTACTCACTCAGCCTCAAACTGGTTTGGAGTAATAATGTCAGCAACAGGAACCACCTTGTTCTTATAGACCGGATAAAGATTCTGAGGAACATACTGTGGATGGAGACACACAGGTTAGAGTCACGTAACACAATAAAAACACACAAACAGAGCACTGATGAAGAACAACACACTCAGTTAATTCTGAGTCTTTCTTTGATCTTTGTTTTCATGGTTTTAAATTATGAGCACTAACAGAATATGATCTTAATCCCTGAAAATACACGTCTGCACAATGTTATATATACACAACACACACACACACACACACACACTCACACACTCACAGACACATCCACATTGAGTCACTGTGCATATGTACTTCATTCAGATCACAAAAATCCATCTGTCACTGAGAAATGAGCCTTGTAACACACACCCACAACACTAACGCACAAAAACACACATACGGATAAAAACACACACACAGGGATGAACACTAAAACCCGCCCACACACATTAAAGGCAGAAAAAAAAAACCTTGTTAAAAATCTAGCAATGTCAGACATTAGCTGAGATACACAACCACACATACAGCACATAGAGCCTGAAATTATCAGTAACCTCACCATAGATCCATGATCACCAAGGACGGGGTCACACACTGAAATGACAAAAACACACTCAGAGTCAGACACTCAGCACAGACCTGCACAGCTCCAAAAATGATCACATTACATAAATACTGCAGCGACAGGAGGCATTAAATAGGATTTGGAGATGTAAACACATCCAAGCCAGCATGAAGAGAGACAGACCTCCATTACTACATTCTCTGTAAAATGAAGACTAAAGGGCCCTGCTGCTGGCTCTTAGATTTTAATTGATTTCATGTGTTTATTTACAATCAAGCAGATGCAGAACAGCATTAGCATTTCTTTGGAATGATGTTTCATCAACATAAGCATCAAGTTTGGTTGCCAGTCTCTCAGAATCAAAGGAAAAGCTCCTCTATCCAGACAAACTTCACCATCACACTGACAAAAGAGATGCTCATTTCTCAGGTATATTTAAAAATATTTCAATATTAGAACCAACATGCCTCCTCAGATTTGGGACCAATACCAAAACAACCTATTTACTTATAAGGAACACAGGAATAAGCATCTGGCGGCAAGGACACAGTTCAGCATAGTACTCAGGTTTGATCTGCAGCGCTGAGTCTCACAGGACCAGAGTACAACACAGCCACATCTCCTGTAAAGTGTGTAACATCACAGATACTGATCACTGACCTTACAGACACGCAAGAGTATACTGTAAGACAGTACATGTACACAACATAAAAAGTACTGAAGTAAACACAAACAGACTGTGACTGTCACCCTCTGGTTGCTTATGATTTTTGAACGGTGGCAGTCGATCTTCACTGTATCGGCCTGACGCGATGTCTACAGGCCGAGCTGCAACAGCAGTGATTTGAGTGAAACTGATTGGTCAAGTATGAGATGAAAATCGTCCCGGCCTGGAGTGGTTCATCGTTAGAAGTGGATCTTCTCTGGATCATTAACATCAAGCCACATAAAGCAGGTTAAACTAATGAGTTTATTTACTGGGTTGTCGTTTAAAATGTTTTGTTAACTGTTAATTCAATCCAGTTAAAGGATTTTGTTTCACTGTCACACATAATCTTATGTTTCATCACAGGCTCATCTGAATGTGGTTTTATGCAGCTCTACAGAGTCATCACCCCACAGATGTTTTCATAAACCCACTGTATGCTACCTGTCCAACACCTCACAGCAGACAGAGTTAGTGAGTGGTGAACATAATGGGGAAGCTTGTTAGATAAAGAACAACATCTATATCTGTGGACATAGTGGAGACCAAAAAAAGAACTGCTGTAAAAGGAGTGTGAATATTAGACTTATATGCATTGGGGCAATAGAAACACGACTGAAATTAATGTCAGTGCTGCTGTGTGCATGAGGATGTGTAAATTGGCCTCTGTCTACTTACAACTTTTAACTACTTTATGAGGTGATAATATGTCAGTCAGAGTCCTTCTGCCCCCAAATGTAGAAAGAAAAACATGAAAGCAGTCTACAAGCTGAATAAGATAAAATGGTGGTGGTGCACAACAGCATCCAGAGGTCACTGTCTGAACTTCAGAGTCTTCAATACCTAGAGGTCATGTGAAGTTCAAAGGCACCAAGTAGCCTGAACAACCCTCACAGCAGTGACACAAGCTTTTACCAAAAAACTGCTGGTAATAGAATATAATGTTAAATCTGAGTAAAAACTGGATGTAACCCAACTTTTTCCCACTGTTGGGTACATTACATCTCTACTGACACCACAGAAACTGCGTGCTCTCCAAACTGCATCAGTTAACCTTTAGGAAAAAGTGCCAAAAGCTGGCTCCAGGCCACAGGAGTAAGAATTTCTCATGTGCATCAGCTACAGCTCTCCTCCAATCAAAAGCCTCTTCCAGAAAAATAATAACTCGCGCTTATGTGTTCTGATTTTCTGATACTGTTCTCCTGGCTGTGCCTCCATCGAAAAACAAATTCTAGAGTGAATACATTAAATAAAATCCTGTGGTCACGAGCTGAACACTCACCATACACCAGGTTGGGGTTGGCTCTCTTTAACTCCTGAACAATGTCCACCACCATCTCCAAGAAGGATGTGTCTCTGGTATACCCTGATAATACAACACACACACAGTCAGTTTCTATCTAAACAAGTTTAGTTATAAAAATAATAATTTCTCATCTCTATATTAGCTCCTCAAGATTTACTGTGATCTAAGTTCACGTTTGGCACAAAAAAAATCAAGCTACAATTTGCACACAAGTACAGAATGTAGGAGGGAACATTAAATCAAGATTAATTTAATCACATGCAACCTCAAGAATATGATCTAAAATATCATCAAAACAATTTCACTTTAAGATCAAATGAACATGAAACCGAGTCAAACTGAAGAAATGTGATCATGTGTTCCAATTACAGATGTTAAGCAGTGTTAAAGTGACAAAGGTAAGTTATTCACCTGTTAAAACATAGTCATAGTGGTGTACGTTGTTCAGTTTGATTCCTTCATAAAGAACATGGAGCTCATCTGCTGTCAACACCTGGCCTTTCCAATGGGAATAACCTGCAGAGAGGAGAGGAGGAGAGGAGAGGAGTGGAGAGGAGAGAGGAGAGAGGAGAGGAGAGGAGAAGAGAGGAGAGGAGAGGAGAGAGGAGAGAGGAGAGGAGAGGAGAGAGGACAGAGGAGGAGAGGAGAGAGGAGGAGAGGAGAGGAGAGGAGTGGAGAGGAGAGAGGAGGAGAGGAGAGGAGAGGAGTGGAGAGGAGGAGAGGAGAGGAGTGGAGAGGAGAGAGGAGAGAGGAGAGAGGAGAGAGGAGGAGAGAAGAGGAGAGAGGAGAGAGGAGGAGAGGAGAGAGGAGAGAGGAGGAGAGGAGAGAGGAGGAGAGGAGAGACGAGAGGAGGAGAGGAGAGAGGAGAGAAGCTATTGTGTTTGCTAAGTTGCTGACTCTCATCCTTTGGCGATGCTTTTTTTTCTTTTCCACTGGCACGTGAACAAAAACAAATACACACTTACTCTATGCACACATACCAGTGTTGATATAATTATGAGTTTAGATGAGCACATGCAGGTTACTAAGAAATCATTTCTGTTGGTGCAATATCACAATTAAATAATGAAATTATTCAAGATACCTTCATCCAGAACTAACAAATCCTTCCCCAAACTGCTTTCAGAGAGTCAAATTAACTGGACGAGCATTAACAGGATTGTTGTAGCCTGATAACAGCATGTTAGCCTGGATAAGTTGAGCCACACTTCAAGAACAAGAACTCAAAAACATTCTCAAGACGTACACATAACCACACACACACACACACATGCAGAGCAGAAGGTTTTAGCGCAGCCTGCAGCCACAGTATTTGTTCAGTATTTGAGGGGGGGGGGGCGCTGGGGGAGGATAAGGACACAGACCCCTCTACAAACAAACACACCCACTGTATTGAGTTTGTGTATGTGTGTATTTGTATATCATGGTAAACGTATGTGTTTGGTACTGTATGTACTGATATGGATGTATATGTATGTGACGTGACAGCCAATGTGAGCATGCGTTAGTGCACGTCGTCCTGCGTATGACATGTTTGCTGCAGGCTGATGATGTCGCAGCTCCAGGTGAGTCACAGCCAGGTCACGTGGTGGGGGGTTCTGGTTGCTAAGCAACAGGCCGGGAGAAAGCCAAAGGGGCTAAGAAAGAGAGATGAGCAGTCAGAGTGCTGTGTGTGTGTGAGAGGGAGGATGAAGGCAGGCCTACAGATAAGAGCTGCTTCTGTCGTCATCATTTTCTGCTGTCGCAATTCTCAACGCCTGCTGCTGTTTACTGCTGTGTCCTGTCGCCCTCTCTCCACTCCCTCTGTCTTTCTCTCCATCATCTGCTGTCTGTCTCTCCTATTCATTTTTGTCCTGTCTCTCTCTCCCTCTCATCGCCTTCTTTGTCCCCCTTGCCAGCCACCCTCTCCTTCTCAGATGCAAACGTCTTCTTCAATATGTCAGATGAAATTACACACACTCCTCGAAGGAATTGCAAATGTTAATTTCCAAAACACAAGATCTGATTAAACTAGCGCTGCAGTCTGAGGCATTTCTGTGTTCAGGTCACTCAGACAAATGCAATCTACACCACAGACGTGAGGAGTTTTTTGCCATTGATCTTCTTTTTGACATTGTCCTCGGCTGCTTCATTGTTTACTCTGTACAACGAGGATTAAACGATTAGAAAAGCCATTTTTACATGTTCTCTGGTCGAGTTCTTGAGCCTTAAAGATTTAAACTGAAGTTAGACTTTAATGGGAGCTCATGAGAATCCTGTTTAGGCTGTGGTGAGCACCTGAAAGACCTTTGTGTGTTTATTCCTCTGGTTGTGATGTTGATGTTGTGCTTGAACAAGTCTATGGATTATCCTGAATAACCAGTTGTCTGTAAATAACTGACCCATCGTCTCTTTAGACAAACCTCTCATCATAAATGTTTGGCTGAATCCAGACGACAACACTTCCAAACGGCTCAGATTTAAATTACAGGATTCCATTTCGCTCTGCATCGGATGCCACTCGCCCACACAACAACATTTATCCTACACTACTCTTACAAAAAGTCAGGGGTAATTATATAGAGTCGGTTATGGTTACTTGTATTCTCAAACTAGACCGAATGAAAAACTGGACAACCATGACACGAGGGGTCAATGTCACCCAGTCCTTACCGCTCAACACTGTGCAAAAAAAAAGAAAAAAAAACAAAAGAACAAATCAAAGAAATCTCTGTAGCAGCCTCTGGTATTATTAACTAAATACTGTGTATAGGATGCCTGAAATGGCTCAAACAGAAATTACTTTATCTACACAGGGAACTGGCAAATCCTGTCATCAAAGAGGCAACAACAACCAGGTGTCTTTCAAGTTCCATCAAAATCCTCAAAAAAGTTTGAAAAAAAAAAAACCTTTATCATAATGTGCTGATCCTGTGAGGATTTCTGCTTGTATGCACGGTGAAGCAACAGGGTAACAGCTGAGCAGATGTGTTTGTTTTCACAGCGCTCAGCTGATTCATTCTTCAACTTCACTTTGCGTGAATAACATAAGATGAGACCACCCATCAGTGCAAGACAGGGGGAAGATTCACTGGAGAATTACTCACTCGTGGGACTGGCAATTAGATTAAAACGTTAGCAGTAAATGTAGTGAATGTGACATGTAGGGATGATGCAGACACCCCCTCTGGCCCAGTTGGTAACAAGATGCAACATAAATCTGAGTTTCTTCAAAATCAGATTGTTGCCTTTTTAAAGGTTCAACCCAATCTGTCCAATCAACCAACCATTGCTGTGGCAGTAAAAAGTACGACCATATATCATCAAATCATCAAAGTATAGTTTTAGTTGAATATTATGAAGAGAATCAACAATAAAGCTCCTTCTGTGATAGACAGTTGTGAAGCAGATGTGTGAGAAATAAAATCATTGAAGCAGAAAAACAGTTTTTGTCCGTAACATGGGTCAAGACCCAAAAATCCTACATTACATCATTCTACTACTACAACTAAAGAAAGTTCCTCTAAAGCCACAGAAGACTACACACAACTGTTTTCACAGGCTGAGAAGTTTTCCTGATGAGGAAACTGATCTTGTGTTTAAAATCAGAACAGTAGAACAGAAACTAAGGATAAGTGCAAAAACAATTAAAACTAAAATCACTTAACTAAAAATGAACACGTGCAAACTCTGCACAGTCTTCAGAGTGAGCGCTCTTACATTAGCAGCAGCAGCCTGGATGTAAACAAGATCCAGAGAATTTTCTCCTCTTGTAGTAAACTTGACGTGCTGGTGGACTGCTCCCTTTACCTGCTGTTACTTATTAGCACAGAATAAAATGGAATCATTGCTTCAGCTTTGATGAAAATGAGACCAGCTGCATCTCAGATGTCCCAAGACTGACAAAGAGAGAGAAGACGGCCATATAAAATGTGAATGGAGTTTGTGCCCCACGCCGAAACTGGACTCACTCATCTGTTGACTCGTCAGCCACAACATGGCCACTGCCTCGATGACAAGCGTCTCTCCAACACTCCCTAACACCTCATCACGACACCGGGGGCACTGACTGACTCATACACACCCACACACACTCACTAAAACATGAACACACGCTTGCAAGGAAATGTGCTATTTCATCAGCCTCACCTGTATGGTTGGAGAACTGCACGGAGTTAATGGAGTCCACCTCAAACCCTAAAACCTGGAAACAGGAGGCAGAGAGAGTGGAGACGGTTTAGGCGTCAGCAGAGATTAGGAGTAACAGCCATACATGCTTTAAGTTTGACAGCTCAACTGTATTTCAAGTGTAGCTGAGCTAATAATCACACTCCTGTGCACACAGTATGCAAAGAGTACAAGTATTGGTATAGTCTTTTGTTCTTCAGGGTTTCAATAGGCTATTTCAACATGAAATAAAACAAGGGATGCTACACTGAAGTGTCAGGTCTCAGCTCAGTGAATGGGAAAGCAGTCTCCGACTTTCAGATTCCACTGTATTTGGGATAAAGGGGAAAAAAAAACCCTCCGTTTGACACTGTTTAACCCCAGTTGTGATCTGTGAGTAGAGATAAACACAACATCCTCTCAGTTTAACTTCAGCTGAAATCTGCACAGAGCTGGAACAGTTACAAAGAGCAGCTCCCCGTGCTCTGTGCTCTCCTCTTCCTCTGTCTTTCTAACAGATAATAAAAAAAAAATGACAGGAAAAAGGAAGACACATGACTCATCCACGTGCGCAGTCAATTGTTATCTGAATGACTTTATTTAATTGGGCCAAAGCAGGAAGGAGGCAGAGTGAATGAGTTCTTTGTTCTTTGCAGTTGACTGTAACTTTGAGATGCAAGAATCTGCTTTGAGAGAAAACAGGCAGTGATTCCACCCCAGGAAAAGGAGAGCACATATTAACTTTGACCTTGGAAAAACTTGTCAATGCTCCAGGTATCGCTGCCTGAATAATGAAAACATTCTCGACCGTGGCATTTGCTCTCTGAAAGGTGAAATACTGTATTTGTATTACCAGCATGATGCACTCAGGGAACATGCTAAGCTCTCAGTGGTGTCAGGAAAACAGAACATGACACCATTTCTTACAAGTCAGTACAGTACTGTCAGAATACACTGCTGGTGGACATACAGAAGTGTGAAAGAAGAAATTCTACTAATCTTTGTGACTTTCTCTTGATATCCAACAGGAAAATCCAATATTTGCCCTCCACTACCAGTAGGTCAGAGGTCAAAGGTCCTGCCATCCTGCCACTGGAAGAAATTAGTCTTACTCAGATGATGAAGGGAAGAAGGTCTGTTCTTTGGAAAACTGTTAATACTAACTGAATACAAATCCCCCCTAGATAAGACCAGTTCCTAAATATTGAAAAATGTATGTAAACTTAATTGCCAGTTTATTAGGTACACCTAGAAGAGGTAGAAACACCTTCAGTATGTCACAGCTTAACAGCACAAACTACATCCTCCAAAATGACCATAAAGTTGGATTTGCTTCTTCTAACCTAAAAAAAATAAAAATATGGAAATAACTCAGAGATGCCCAAACTTCTGCAGCAGATCAGTCCTGTGGATCATTTAGCCAAGAAAAATGTCACCAAGTCTTTCAGCTACATTTACTTTCAGTTCAATTAAGAGGTGATTTTGAGGTTTTAGTCTTCAAAGACGCTTTGATGCTAGCCTGTTAGACATATTCTCAAAGATGTCTCTATGTGCTGCTCCAGAGCCTTGAATAAAAATGCATTGGACAGTTTTCGAAACAGCATCCTTTGACATGAGAACAACCTGTTTATTGCAACATGTTCCTTTGGCTGAGCAGGAAGCAAACTGATGGTTAATGTAAAATGGTATTTATGGCCTCCTGATGTACACGGGGCTAAGAATGTGTTATTTAGGTCACATCCTTTATCACTCTCTTCATAAGCCTCAAGTCACCGACACAGATAGACTGTTTACAATGCTGCTGAATGGCAAGCTTCCACTCAAGCATCGTCAGAGGCTGAGGAGAGGATCTTAACATATTTATAAAAAGTAAACATTTTGCCTTTTGAAGAAACACTTAAAAGAGCCAAATTAAGAGTTTCTTTAATTAACATGAGTCACAGTATGGGCTGATTACATCTGAGCCAACACAAATACTGTATTTACTGCATCGTGACTTAGCTGGCAGAGTCCCTCAGCTGCGTGTTAGCTCCTGTTCCTTCTCTTTAAATTTGCACCTTATTAAACAAATGTCTGTTTCTCACCCCAAACATTTCATGTTACCAATGTTTGTTTCACTATGTGATTGCAGCATCTAAATCTTATCTCGTTTTGAGAACTCAAAATATTCAATTTGTAACATAATAAAACAGAGAAAAGCTGAAAATCCTCGCACTGGACATGTGGGATAAAATGATTATTTGATTACCAAAACAGTTGCAGATGAATTTTATGTAATTCAAATAAACAATTAATTGACTAATCACTGCAGCTCTAATGTGTTTTTACTAAAAGGTTCAGAAACAAATAAAAAACTTACCAAAATAGATAAATAACTTTCACATTGTTAATTCACTTATCCAGGTTTTATAGTCTCTCACAGAAGCAAAGAAACTACAACAACAACCTAGTTCTTCTTTCGAGCCATGTTGCCTTGTCCACAGTGAATATTAGGCTCTGCATTTGGAAGGAAACCAAACTAACACTGTTAATACTCACGTTCAGTCAGTATTAATATCTACAAAAGATTAAATCCTTGTTTTAAATTTCACCAGAAGACAGTACTCACACTTGAATTTTGTCTCTATGTGAAAGCTGAATCTATCCAGTCTGGCTCTACGGCAGCCTGTCTCCATCTTCAGTGACGTCATTAGGAGGAATCCTGCAGCAGCCAATCTGAGCCCTGCTTCTTCATACCGCTGTCTCCTGCCTCCTGACAGGCCTGAGATTCTCTGTCCTGACAGCACAGTGAGAGGGATACCCTGCACACTCACTGACGACTTCATCATCATCATCATCGTTGTTGTCGTCATTTTATCCCCTATCTTCAACGCCAACTGAATCATGGTTATTACTGAAAAATGAGAGCAGCTCCTTTACTGACCTGTGGGCTTTTTGTTTCTAAGTCTATTTATAACACAGTTAGTTTTTTTTTTTCCTGCTCATGTCCACAAGCATCAGTGGGGGCTCATTCACAAACAGACCAGAAACTCACCAGCCAAACACACTTACAGTACTATACAGTTACACTTACCAAGCTGGTATCTGTTCATGCTGTACCTCTCTGACTGGATCTGACTCCACCTGTGTGTATACGTCATTATCCTTCTGAACATCACATTCAAGTTCAGAGCTGAAATGATCAGTCATTTCATCAGCAACTATTTTGACAATCGATTAATGATTTATGCCAATTTTTAAGCACAAATGCCAAACACTTGATGTCGCCACCTTCTCCATCGTGAAGATCTGCTGCTTTTCCCAGTCTTATGTTGTGGTAACCTGCACATCTCTGGGTTTTGGACAAATGCAAAAAGCTATCTGAAATCACCCCCCTGGGCATTTTCACCATTTTCTGAGCAAATTACTAATTGAACACTCAAAAACATAACTGGCAGATTGATTTGTAATGAAAATAATTGCTAGTTGCAACACTGTTCATGTTAAAACATGGTGCCTGAAGGGCTTATCTAAAGCAACAGAGAGGGATTCTGCATGACTGGTTTAATCTCTCACTAGAGGAATCGCATCTTAAGATATCACAGCATCTGTAAGTCTCACAATAGTTCATTTAAATTGTAAAACGCTATATTTAGCTGCATGCAAGACTATTTAAGGTTTTTAATTTAAGTAACATAATCTGCAGGTACTGTGTAAAAAGAGAAAATATGAAAACATGTATCTTAACTGTAGTTAGTTTCTTGTGCTGCTGTTACACCTGATTTCCCCCCAGAGATCCATAAAGTGTTATCTATACTAACACTCTTGCATATTGATATTATTGACACACAAATGGCGGCAAAATATCAGATACTTTAAAAAGCCACATGTATCAATAACGCTGGCAGTGAACTTAACTGTGAGCCACCTTGGTTAGATGTACCATGATTAGTACAGTGTACTGGTTAATATCAGTGTCTGGAATAAGCCTTAGCAGGCTGCACTGGTAAACATTATTTTAACATTAGACTAGTACAAACAGGCCTTAATCAGGCGTAGATGTTGAACATTAACGGCTGCACTGAACCCTGGTGACATGCATCAAAGCCCAGCAGCCATTAGGATAACCGCAAAATACATCCCGGGGCGCTGAAGGCTAAAAATAGACTCGGCACTTCTCACAACAAGTGACTGTCTTTCAGGATGATGGGACACGTACCGTAGGCCTACACTAGCATCGCCATCAATACTCACGACCACGCTGCTGCTCGTGGAAAATATTAAACTATAACAATCACCAGCAGCATCACTCGGCAATTAAAGCTCCAAAGCAATCACTGGTCTCTTCCTACTGTCAACATTAGGGATCATAAAGGGAAATGACTATTACTTTCATGGCCAGGAGGAGCTAATAACCTCTGTGTCCTTTCACATAATATCAAATCAATGGCTTGTTTTGAATGCACTTGTGCTTCTTGGCTCCTTATTCTGGTAGTTATGTCTTCCTGTACAACACTCTGTACCTTTAGGTAAGGGCTTTATTACTACTGTTGATGTAGGTAATGACTCAACGCCAAAGTCATTTGCTACTATTATTAAACTACAGAACAGGACACATGTTGAGCCACTCAACAGTTCCTCACCTGCAAGTGCTTTACAATCCAGGTTAATTGACTGATGCCTGCAGCCCTCTTTTTTTAATTCAGATGACCGTCTGATTATGAAGCAAGTCAGAGTTACTATTCATAACCAAAGCAAACAAACAGGAAAACTAAAAACCATTATTTAACCTTGTAACTTCCATTGGCCACTGTGGTGTAAACCTTGAGCTGTCAGTCAGTTTATGATCAACCATGAGATTAACCACTGACATTGCGTAAAGACGGTAAAGACTGTGCTTGCAGCTCACTGATGTATGGTAGAAACTACGCAGTGATTTACAGCCATGTTTGAGGTATCGCACTACACGGTTTTATCAGACACAAGCCAACAGCTAACATTACAATAAGATATGATACACGCAAGGCAGCCAATAACCACAATTAATCTAAAGAACCAAGAGCCTGGTTCCACTTTTACTGGACTATTCTGATAAGTCGTCTACAAGTTAGTGGTGTCGTCCGCTGTGTAGCACACAAAGAACACAATGTCTCATGAACTCCAACCTTAATCTGCCAAAATGCTCAACTTTAAGAAACCAGTGCAGCTGGTATGTGTGGAATAAAGGTAGAAAACGTCTCTGATAGCCTTTGTCCCATTCACGTCCTGACCATTACAGCCGTCTGCCTGTTTGTCTGCTGAGCAAATAATGGAAACCTGAGGGACCTACAACGTGGTAGCTGGGTACACATTTCCCTCTGACCCCTGGGATTATCATTAGCTCGCTTTTGCAAATCCTGCTGGCCAATATATATGCTGTCACTGACAGACCTGTGAGGGAAATGCTCTCCCCATGTAAGTTATTGTCATACCCACCATTCATCCAAGTAGGGGTCATTTGATTAACACCGGGAGGTCCATTATCAGACACAACTCTGACACCTCACAACGTCGAAGCTGGCGTTTATCATTAAGTTTATACAAAACATGTTTTGATGTGATGTTTTCTCCTCATGGACATTAAAGCCTCACAAAATAAAACCCTTTGCTCCATTATCGGACAACCTCAATGACAGGTGATGTGCGACAGTTTATCCCCGAGATAACGAGTTTCCCCTTTACGAAGAGCCTGAATGTTCAGCATCGTAAAATAAACAAGAAAACGTCCTCTGCTGTCATGTTTATCATCCCTATGTCACATTTCTTCTGTAAAAACGTTTCTAGGGGATCCGGATTTTGCACGACACCTGTCTTCGCGTTTACTGCCTGACATCTAGGTTACTATACGATTATTTGTGGCTTTTCACAGCACGTCCAGAAATGCCATCATCAGTAGCCTTTTACCCTGAAAAAAAAAAAAGAACAGGCAAAAATACAACTAACGACGGCCATAGCTTAACTCATCCAGCGACGGTGTGGATGGTAGCGGATGACCGATTACTGTTCGCCAAGATTGTACGAACTTTGTAGGCTGAAATCAGCGCGTATCATTACAAAACTCTGCATTCACGCCAGTCGGTTTAGTGTTGATGGAAAGTCGCAGTCAGATTGTGTGGGTAAAGGGGAACCAAGCGTGTCAGACAGGGTCGTGTCCGATAACGGGTGTCTAGCCAACCGGTGTCCGATAATGGGTGCATGTAAGTTGTATTTACCTGTAATGGGAAAGAGGCGCTCTTGTTGCCCACATATCCCCGGACTACATGGCTCTGTATGGACAGAACACGGCATTCCATGGCGGCTCCCGGTCAGCCGAGGAGAGATGAAGATAATCCGTTATTTCAACGATAATCACGTCCGCGCTGTACGAAAACACAAAATTTAAACAACGACAACGTCGCCGTTTAGTGGGAAGCAACGTTAGTTAGCCTGCTAGCTAACCGGCCGTGTGTCACACTCAGGATGGCGGTGTGTGTGTGTGTGTGTGTGTGAGCGCGTGTGGCGGTTGTAACGGCTGATGAACGGTGTGATGGGGGGGGGAGAGAGAGAGAGAGAGAGAGAGAGCGTGCGACCCCACACACAGACACACACACACACAGACAGGCAGCGGGACTCGGTTTAGCAGCGGCCGTTAAAGCTGTTGGTAATGTGCTGTCGTTAACGTTTAGCTAACTGAGGATCACGAGCTGACCGGACAACCGAGGGGGTCGCGTGGAGCTCCAACAACACTGAAGGACAAAACACACACACACACACACACGCAGGTATTCTGCACAGGCAAACTGAGGGACCGCCTAAACCGGATGACGTCACCAAAGGGCCAGTGAGCGCATCCTGATCAACACAGCTGGATTTGAATGGACGTGATTGGCAGCTCTCCTCTGTTTCATTCTGTCCTAGTCTATTCTGGTCTACTCTATTTTATTCTATCGCTTTACACAGCCGAATGGTTTAAAAAATCTCTTACATTAGTTTACATCTAATATTTATGTCTTTTCCCCGCAAAAATAAAAAATATATTTATTTATTTATTGCTACTTTAAGGATGAAGTCTGGTACTGCGCTCAGGTTTTTTTGTGTGTGTGTTTAAGTGTGCGTCTGTGGTTGTGACTCATACCATCTTTATTGCAGTGTCGTGACTGAGGGGGAATTTGACTTGGCAAAGACTGCCTCTGTCACCACACACAACACATCCAGCGGTGGTGGAGAGAGGCAGAGTGCATGTACAGGCAATTACAGCCTTCAAGTTCAGGTAGGAGAGGAAAATCACAGAGAGACGTTGAAGGAGGCTGCGAGGCATAGAAAGACAGAGGTGGACATAAATAAATGGAGCCAAATAGAGAGTTGTTGAACTGACAGCGCCACCTGCTGTTCACTGAGGCTTTGACCGCCCCTATTTGACACACACACAAACACACACATCCTCAAAATCAGAAAACATTCGGCTTAGTCTTTTGAATATTCTGCTTTAATAAAATTAAACAGTTTCTACTATCATTGCACAACAAACAGCCAGGAATACGTTTTCCCTTATTTTACCAACAGGTCAACCAAACACACCTTTGTGGGTCGTCCTCTTTCATTCTCTCAGTTATCCCATGGAGTAAATATGAAATGAGGAGGTAAAGGAGGAAGTCAAAAATTGAGAGGACAAAAGGGACGAGAAGAGACTGATGAAGAGCATAAAGAGTAGGAGCTAGAATTCACGGATCATTTGGAGTCCTGGTCCATTTTGGGCTCTAGAAAGAAAACAGAAGTAAGATACAGCACTTTATTTTATTTTAGTTTGACACTGTACATACTTTAATGAGTCTGTGCAGTGAAAATGCCTGTTAATCAGCTGCAGTGCTGTAGAGCTGAAACATCATGTTCCAGAGGTAAAAATACAATTCATAATCTCCATAGGGAATTGGATTATCAGCCATAATGTATTACCCAAACAAGACTGACGAAGCCTTATGTCAATGTGATGCCATTTTTTTCTCACATCCCTACTGAAAAAGTGACACTGTGCACTAATCAGATCATTTGTTATGTTACCATCGAGATTTTAACCACTCCAAAGTCATTTATTGATTAGCTCCATCAGACATAATGTGCTTCTTGTGGGCAGACATCCTCGGTCTGTTATTAGAACAAGATCAATAATGGATTTTTGAGGCCAATACCAATCAATATTTGAGAGTTTTCAAAGTCATATAACAATATATCTTCTGATAATCCTTTTTTAACATAAACACATAACATAAACATACACTGTTGGTAAGAATTCCCTATAATCTTGTTATTTAAAAAAATGTGACATATATTTACAGTTTTACAGTTGAAAAAGAAACTTGTCAGTGCTCTCTGGTGGACAAACTATGTACTGTCAACACCATTTATACATTTCTAAAACATGTCATTGGCATTTCTGCAGTGCAATTACTTGTTACTTACTGGTCTGACTTATAAGTCAATAATAATAATGATAATAACAAAAAAATCTCATCATCGCATGGGCACTATTTTTAACATATGATGATAAATGAGACTAATGACAACTAACTTGTCAGCATAGATACTGTATGCTCCACTTTCTATTTCTTTATTATATATTTATTTTTTTTAGATTATTCTCTTATGTATATGTATATGTATATGTATATGTATGTGTATCTGTTGGACTGGAAGGAAGGGGCATTTTATTCTAATGCAGTGAAGAATCTTGGAAGGCTTTAAGCACATGATGGAGGAATTTTCTGGAAAATCTATGGAGCAAATGAAAGATATTTAGATCCAGGACCTGTCACTGGTATATGAACAGTTATGTACGGAGTAATAGGGACTCTGTGGCCGAACCTTTCTCTTGCCTCACTGTCTCTCTCACCGGTGAAGGTGAACTCGGGGAAGCTGCTCAGGTCTCCTCCTCCATAAAGTCTCTGGAGCTTGGCTGTCTCCTCTGACAGGTACCTCTCATAATCTGGCTCCGCCCCCACTTGTCCTCCACTCAACCTTAGAGGAGAGGACAAGGGAGGGGACAGAAGATGGGGGAATTTAAAACAGAAATGGTTTTCACTCTGTCAACGTATCCTCCACATTACATCTAAACATCTTACTCTACCTCCAGTATTCATTCGTAAACTTCTTTTTTATATCTAATGTAAGTGGACAAACCATGTGGTGAAATTACTTATTTAACCTTTAACTAACCAGGAAGTCTCTTGAGGTATTTGACCAAACTGCTGCATAAAATGAAAATAATCACAGAGGGTCAGTTAACAACATCTGCATGTAAAACAACAGAAAAGGACATTTTTCATTAAGCATTTTCTGAATGCTGAATACAATGGCAGCCTTTCCAAATTTAGTTTATCTCAGAACAAGCAGAGTCTTACTTTGTGAACAGCAGCTAAATTTGAAACTTTTTCTAATGCTGACGACATTCAGAGGTTTGTATAATTCAAAACCTACTGTGAATTTAATAAATCACTCAAGGTCCATTAGCACCCAAAGACATGCAGCGTTACCCCCCCTGGAGGGTTTCTGGTTACTCAGGGGGAGTTCAGCAGTGTGAAACCTCCAAAGGAGTTTTTCCATTGAATATAATCAGAAACCTTTTTTTGTATCTCTACCTGCGCATGTTGTTGTATTCTCTGATCTTCTCCAGGAAGAGTCTCTGAACGGGATCCAGATCTTAAGAACACGCATAAAAACAATTCACCAGAAACATCGATGCTGGGCAAATATTTCATTTAGTAATGACATTTTTGTTGCGTGTGCTGCAGAATTGTCCGATATAACCTACAACTATGTGCGTACACATGTGCAAGTGTATTTACCTGTGTGTGTCCCTACACCTTTTTCATTCCCCAAGGCTTCAGTCTGTGCTCCCTTCTCCACCGTCTCCCGTCCCAGCAGCACCTCCTTCGGAGCTTCTGTGGCATCTGTTTCCGACCCTGTGGCAACTGTTGCTATGGTAACAACCCCCAAAACAGGACAGTTAAAAGTCCAGCACCTCTAAACCTTACAAGGCTTTTTTTATTTGATTTCTACTTGGATTTAGGGACACATGTTGATATACCAATATGTTCAGGAAGTGTAAGTCACACTGAATCGAGAAATGGTGTCTTGTGTCTGTATGTTCAGATCTGACTGAGTTTTAACTCCAAGACAAAGTGTGATATTAAGCACTAAGTAAGAGTTCTTATTTACTACCATCTCCTCTTTACCTTTCTTCCTCCTAATGCCTCTTACCATCCAAAATATCTGCTCCTAGAACCTCCTGACCGACGCGAGCTTCTTTTCCGCCTGCTACATGCCCAGGGACGATAAAGAGCAGCTCCTCCATCAGTGCATCTGTCTGCAGATCTTCAGACAGACCATCAGCTTCAGGCAGAGACAGAGACTCAACATTCAGAACCTCAATCATCTCTTCAGACACAGTTTCCTCCTCTACCTCCATCCATCTCTCTCCAGCAAAAATTTCAGCTTCATTCTCCAGATAAGCAGCGGTGTCACTCAGAGACATGTCCTCCAGAGTTCCCAAAGAAGCCTCAACTTCAGCCAGTGTCACAGACTCCATAGACATGGCCTCCAAGACACGTCCTTCCTGCTCTCCAGGCTCTTTTTCTGCTTCCTGATTGGTCGTTTCATTCTGTCGTTCCAGTTTCAGCAGCGGAGCGTCAGGTGGCTGCCTCGGTCCTTGCTCAGAGCCAAACATGGCCTCTAACATAACGAATGTCTCAGCTTCTATAGCATCGGTTGCTTCAGAAATAAAATCTAGAGCTAAAACTTCAGCCTCTGTTGTGTCTGTTCCTGGAGTTTTGGAAAGTGCTGCAGGAACACGACAGAGAAGATCTTTCACCAACGCACCAGTTTCTCCTTCTAACTCTTTCAGATCTTCAGACAGAGAGTCCCATTTTGACAGAACTTTAGTTATAATTTCACCCTCATCTTCACTTGACTTCTCAGCTTCAGCTGCAGCTCTGTGTTCGGCCGTGACTCCTGACCTCACCAACAACTCCTGCAGTCGTTCTTCTGCTTTTTCATCAAGAATAAATTTGGTTTGGAGGAGCTCATCAGTTTTCAAAGACTCCACTGAATCCTTAACTAGATGTAGCGTCACAGACTCTAAAGTCATTTGTTCAGACTCGTTCACTTCGTCTCCCACAGCGACGTTTTCTGAGGATGATTCCACTGTAGATTCTACTTCATTTCTCAAAGGTAAGACTGCAGATTCATGTGCATTTTGGATTAAGGCAGAGTGTGACAGGTTGTCACCACCTTCAGTTTCTATTGTAGGTTCTTTTATACTTTCAACAACAGCAGCTTGAGTAGAGGTGATGGCCTCTACTGATGGTTCGACTGTACTTTCTAATAAGGGTTCTACTGTTGCAGCGTGCGAGATGTTGATCACTCCTGAGTCTGTGCTGTTGGTTTGAGCGGCTGTATCTACTTCAGCTTCTACTGTAGATTCTACTGCACCTTCAGGAACAGAAGCCCTAGTTTCAAGTGTTTCCATAGGAGGAGGGCTGGCCTCTACTGAAGGGTCTACTGCAGTTTCTATTAAGGGTTCTACTGTCATACTGTGTCCTTCCTTATCTGCTTCAGCTTCTATTGTAGGCTTTACTGTTTCTTCGAGAACAGCAGCTATATCATTCAATGTTTCAAGAGGAGTGATGCTTGAGTCTGCTGATGGTTCTGTAGCAGATGGAACAGATGATTTCTCTGCATTCGTCTCTACCATGTGGGCTGATAAAGGCAGAACAGGAGCAGCTGAGAGTTCATCTGCCTCTGTAGCAGCTTCTACTTTGGTTTCTCTTGTTTCCGCTGAAGTTTGGGAATCTACTATAGCTGCCTCTGATCCTGATGGTGCAGGTGTTGTACTGGTTGGAGGAGACGCTGAGGCTGTACCAGCAGTCACACTGGAAACACCATCTGCAGCAAACTCTTGAATAAAACCAAGAGGAGACTGCTGAGGCATTTCTGAGGAAAATGAAGTCTCTGGGTTTTTGGAAGATGCTGATTTTGGTTGAGGTGAAAGAGGCGAAGTGTTAAAAGTAGACGTTGTCTTCTTGGAAACAACAGAAGCAGCAGGAAAGACAGAAATTTCTGACTCAGCCTTTGACAAACGAGGAACCTTTGAGGTGGAGATCTTCACTGAGGAGGTAGTAGGAGGTTTGGTCGACATGGAAGAGGCTTTGGCAGGTGGCGCTGTAAGAAGAGGGTGAGGAAGAGGAGAAAAAACTGGACATGATGGATATGAAACAAGAAATAAGCAGAACAAATCAGCGTATGAGGGATTCAACCAAAGTACTGACCTTTACCTGCAGCAGGGGGCGCTGTGTCTGGCCTCGTTTGGGAGAAGAGTTGCTCCAGGAGTTTAGCAACATCTACTGCAGGCTGGGCTTTGGCTTTCTCTGCCAGTAAAAGACAACACATGTCAGGAACAAAATAGCTTATCGCAGAGACATGTTTTGAAATCTTCAGTTACTGTGTCAGCAAACGTTTCTCGCTGCCAGCCTCTATACCCGACACAAAATTCAGAGGCAAAGAGAATTTCTCCTCAGGAATAAAAAAAAAAACTACGCAGAGATATGATGTTTGAAAAACTACAAACATTTATGCCAAGTGTAGTACTGCACAGATTAGGAGGTAAACAACATCACAATACACCCTGAGAGATAAATATGTCAACAACCAGAGATTTTACCCTATTTACCCTATTTACCCTAGGACTAGAACACGGTGACAGCTGAGATCACGTGTTTTTGTCTTACTGATGTGTGTTATTCGTGGTGGTTTTCGGTCTGACGGTTTGGAGCTGAACATCGCAGCCTGCGACCTCCAGACGACTCTACACAACTCCCTGTGGATACACTGGACACACACACACAGTCAAATTATGGGATGCACTACATTATGCTGCTGCTACAGTTTGGTTTTCAGGAATGCAATACACTGAAAGTTTATTATTCCAAACTGCTTCACAACAGTCATTATCTGTATATATTCTGTAGATGATCCCATCATTTATGTGTATATTTTTTCATGTGTATACGTTTCTCATACACGTGACATTTAGATTTGAACTTCTTCACATGTTGAAGGGATTCTGAGGGGTTACATTCCCCTGGAGATCAGCTCACTCCGTTCATGTCAGTGTTTACTTAGACATTTTACAGCTGAAGACAAACAGAGTCTGAAGGTGAGTAAACACGAAACTAATGGATGCAGCACCTTAAATACACTGATGATGCTCCCCGTAGAAAATCCATTGCGTTTGTATGTGAAAGTAACAAACTAATTACCAGTACATGTACATTTAGTTGAGTGACCCCTAAATTTGGACCCACTGGCTTTAACTGCTGAACTATGAATAAAACAATCAAAAGTAGTTTCACCTTGACCAGCTGCAGCAGTAAAATAATAATGCTTATCCAAATACTGATGCTCCAGTATCAACGATTAAAGTCATTTATAATAATATCTCAGTGACAGGAGACACTGTTCTGCAGGATGGGATTCTGACTGCAGGATTTTTACTTGGATACATAAGTATTGGTAACACTTTGATTTGATAACTCAGGTCCTTTACAGAAGCAAAAGTATATACAGACAGAAAAACAAACAAACATGCAAACAAGCAAATAAAGTACTCACTCTTACACATGGTCCTGTTCCTCCTCTGAACAACGCAGCAGCCATGATTGTTTAAATAAAACTGAAATACAGAAACACAGTTTGTGGACTAATTTACGTCTTTAATGAGATGTGACGCTGATAAATGTCCAGCCGCTGTGTGAAAGTACTAAATGTCCTGGGTCTGTCTCTCCTCCGTCTCCATGGCAGTGTGTCTCATCGAGGAAAATTAACGTGATAAAACGAACCAACTACCAATAACAAACCGTCTGCTGTCTGTTTGTTTGTTTGTTTGCTAGGTCTCAGTTTAGCAGAGCTGTCCTGTGTGTTTTTAAAGCCTTTCACTTACATAAAGCTTAAAGCCTTTAAAGACAGTCAAAGTAAACACAATAAAACAAGTGTTTCCAGTGAGGATTATCAAAATAAAAGCTCAAAGGGCAAGCTTGAACATGAGGTTTCAGGGAATGTTACTTGCCGAATTCACAGGTTAATTAAATCTATTTGTACGGCACATTTCAAGAGGGGGATTTACATAAAAGTGATTTAGATAAAACATAAAAGGCATTAATGACCAAAACACATGACAAAATCAAAGACACGTTTACACAGGATTAACAAGAGTAAAATGAAATAAATGATAAAAATGAGTTAGAATAAAATTTACAGTGGAGTTACAGTGTAGGACAAGACGTGACTGAACAGACTCAAGTTTAATTTAATAAGAAGCAGCGGCAAAGAAAAAAGTTAATCCCTCATTTTAAATGACTCTGTTGGAGCATAGTGTGGTGCGTTACATTATTTTTTATTTCTTTACACTGAATTAATCATTTGTGAGCAGGACTCGGTCACTTCTGTGCTCATGCTTTTTTTTCCAAGTAAGCTATTATGATATTATAATTCTCATCAGTACAATTCATGAGCTGTTTTTTTTTTAAATCGACAACTATAAAATAAATAAATAAATAAATAACACTAGTAGCGGTAGAAACAGTTAAAGGAAACTGGGCATGGGCAATACTGTTTTTTTTTTATTTTGAAGGTTAAGTTAGTTAAATTCCGGTTTTGTTGTGGATAAATTCGTCTACATTGACGCAGCTCGTAAAGTCAAGTCAACGCCCCCTTTGACTGCATGTGCACAGACCTGGAGTTAGTCCGATTCCCCTCACACGGCACCAGAGGTGTGGATTTCATTCACACTGACCGGGAGGAAGAAAAGCTGCTTTACTTCTGTCTTGTTTTTGCAAAACTAAAACCAAAAAGTTTTTAAACCAAAGATTTTGAAGATTTTAAGTTTAAGTTTGAAAAAAGGTAAAAAGGATCCAGGATTTCTCTGGAAAGCAATTATTAAAGAAAATTGTCAAAAAATTGAATTGTCTCTGGACGACTCAGATTTTTGTTTCCTAACCTGCTGGTACCTCATCACTGATGTGGCCTGTATCTGAGCGTGTTGATTCAAACTGAACTGTTTGCCACAGAAACAAAGCAAAGCAGACAGACGTAGCCTTGGTCCAACTGAAGTTTATCTGAACATTGAAAGACAACAACGTACATCATCTTCTACAGTGATAATTAACAGCAGGCTGTCTCTATCGCCCCCGTAGCGCTCATATATTAACTCTCAGATAGCAGTAGTATTATACACAACCTGGAAGATAGACAGTAAGAACGGGTTCAGACTGGATTAGGTTAGTTTCAGTACAGTGTGGAGGGGAGGGGAGAGGAGGATGAGGGAGGATGGGGGAGGATGGGGGATACTGGAGAACAGTATGGAGGGGGTCATCCTCATCATCATCAGCTTCAGTCTGGGGAAAAACATTCATACACACCTTCCTCCACAGTCAAGATGGTGCAACTGGCTGAGCCTCGCTGACTTCTGATTGGACAGTGGCTGGTCACTAAGGTAACTATCGGTTGTCTCAGTGGTAATTCAGTACATTACTGTAACCGTGGCATTAAATTCAAAATGACTAAACTGACTAACTGTCCAAGTAGCTAACTAACTAACATATGTACAACTCAGCTGAGTGAACAAACTGGCGTTTCCTCTGTCTGACTGGCCAACGCGGCGGCCATTTTGAACACTCAGGTTGGGAAATTCAGTGTGGAAGATCAATGCTGCCTCCAAAGTGACTCCTGAGTTTGTGGTTTCAACAAAGGAAAACAATTCTGATTCAAAGCTTTTGACTCTGCAGCGAAGGGGAAAGTTAAATTCTGAACAACCGATTCTGACTGACTGAGAAAGAGTGACAGACAGACTTCTATATTTTTCTACTCTCAACAATTCTCATGAAAAGACCAAAACCAACACTGAATGTCTCCTACAAACAAGTACTGTGTGTGCATCCGAAGCCTGATGTACGATTTCACACAGCTCCACTGTTCCCAAAAACTATTAAAAACACATCAGTGATCCACACTGTTGAGCTCTGTGACACGTTCCTTCATTTCCATAACACACACACACACACACACACACACACACACACACACACACACACACACACACACACACACACCGTGGTTTGCTTTGACTCAGTCCCACACACACCGTCCTGCTGATCCAAACACTCACTGGAGCATCGAATGTGGTTTATCCGCCACTGAAAACAGTCCCCAACAAATGCACTGTTTCCTCCTGTGTTAGTTATGTTTGCTAAAAACTACAGTTCCCAGCTGTTTTAAGAAATGACTGAGCCTACTTTAAAAATAAATCTATACATTTGTGAGCCATTTTTAAAGATTTATGTCTTCAGTAGGAACCAGTGGGTTTGGTGTGGACAGCCACAGGCAAGAGACAGACTGGCACATTGTTGGTTTTGGTCTTTCGTAGGATTTGTGGACAGTAAGAACAACACCAGTCTTCTTTTTATTACTCTCCCAGGTAACGTTTCCTAATTTGACTATTCAAAATGGCCGCTTTGTGACACACGTCAGCCGCGTCGTGTCCTGCTCTGCTCTAATATCAGCGACAGTGTCTGTTCTAAAAGTGCTGGGAGTGCTGACGCTCAGTAAAATAATTTCTACACTGAGCTTCCTCAGGGTCAGAGTGTGGAAATGATCTGTTCCTATAAAATACATTTCTGTAGTACCGAACGTGTTCGAGGGCCCCATTCCATCCAGCTCTGGGCCCCCTGATTCTTTCAGGTTTTTCCCTCCCTGCATAGTGACGGCCACTGTGACAGCTCCGCACAGCAGCAACATAACAACAGAGGCTGAATGTGACAAAAATCACCTACAACTAAAAACCCCTGTGTGCGTTCAACATCAAAAAAAAAGGAAAAATTAAGACATTCTTCTTTCCAGTTTAAATTAGCTGTCACATCTGTTCCCTGTTTCAGCCACATTATCATCAGCATCATCATCATCGGTACATGTAAAAGGGACATTTCGCCACGCCTGTAATTTATGTACACCTGACACCTGTCACATACTGGGGTAAAGTCTTTCTATAGTTTCAGCTTATTAGCATGGTTAGCATTTCTCATTAAACCTGTACATATTTAGCACTTTCTATGTTAATGTGGCAAATGTTCAATGAAGGTCAAAACAGACCAAAATTCAAAATGTCAGCGTCCCCTTTTCAAGCAGTACCTCAAAGCTGAAAGCCCGAAGAGTTGATCTTAAGACTCTGAGAGACTCTGTAAGACTCCACATACAAAAGAAAAGAAAATGTACACGGCACCGTACCATTAATTAGTCTGTCCACCTTGACACTCATACAGTCATCCAAATCAGCAATCTCTCTCTCTCTCTCTCTCACACACACACACACACACCTACAAACAGGGGTTTGGGTTTGTTGGGACAAAGAAGGAGGGCTGGGATTGTCACTGGAGTGTCTGTGAGACTGTCTGATGAAGTGAAGGGAGAGAAAACAGTAAAGACCCGGTTGATCTCCAGGAGGACTGGACTGGACTAAATACTGCACTGGACCAAACTGGAGGAGGACAGAAGTGGACTGGACTGGAGAAGAAGCAGGCCTCGGATTTTCATTCCTCTGAAGTCCTGCAGAGACCCAGTTAGAGGTTTGGGGCCTGGGATAATCCAGATTTGCTGCTCCTGATAGACTAAATATTCAGATTTTTTTTTTTACAAGAAGTAAAAAAAAAATCTGAGAAGTGATAAGAAGTCTCCCACAGGTGAATGCACCTCCCTCCTAACAGCCTGTAAGAAACTGAACCAGACCAAGAGACTAAGACTAAGAGAATCCAGACCTGTCCATTCTAATCCAGCCCAGCTGTCAGGTTCACATCACATCTCTTAGTTCCTTTTCAACCCGGCCTGGTCCAGTCCAGTCCAGTTCAGTCCAGTCCAGTTCAGTCCAGTCCAGTAGAGTCCTGTTCTGGTTTTATGGTTCTTCAAACAGCTGGAGGTCCAGCCTGACAACAATCTCTCCTGTGGGAACCTCGTGGAGCAGCAACCGCTTTGTGATTGGTCCTTTAGAGCCCTGGTCCTTCTTTATTTCAGCCAACCGGATCTCCGTCCTGCCGAGGAAGTCTGGGAGTCAAAGAGACAAAGTGTGTGATGAAAATGTAGGATAAAGCCATTTATCTGCTCGTGGAGAGCAGGTGATGTGAGGCAGAATCTTCTGTATCAGCGTTTGATTATCACTGACCGTCAGGTGAGAACTGGTCTCGTTCAAACACAGTGACACAGAGGACGTCCTGTTCCAGGTCCTTTATAAAAAACTGACAGTTGGAGTTCCACTTAGGATTCAACGTGTCCTACAGAGAGCAAACAGAAAGAACAACCCAGTGACCATTTCAGTTAACACAGCTCTATTATTCAAAACTTTAAATAATAAAATGTCAAATCAGGAAATGCTGGCAAATAATTAATATTAGCCTTGACTGAGATAATTAAGAGAGAAGCACAGTGAGTTTTCACACCATTCGTCTCTCATTAGTTTCTAAAGGAGGATAAAAACCTGGAAATGTCTCTTTATCGCTCATCAGTAATGTAACACAGTACAACGAAGATCACAGATGTGGTGGCCACAGTCCTACCTGTAATGTTTTTGTGATATGGCATTGGGAACCCATGGTCACCTCACAGTATGGGTTACTTTTTCCTGGAAATACGACAAACAGGTTTTTATCTACTGAGCAGGACAGTTCCAGCCCAACTCGACTACATCAGAGATTCAGATTAATGACACAGAACATAATCAACAAATAAGTTGTGATGTATATTGTAGGTTAAGATAAGACTTTAGAGATACTGAAATTCCCCGTACGTACCATGGGAGCGACAGGGTTTCAGCTCAATTCCCTCCACAATGTTGACCATCAGTCTACCAATACCTGTCGCCCTCTGAGACCGAACTGAGACAGAGAGACACAGGGAGATGAGACGCTGACACCGAACATCATGAAGACTGATCAGAGAAAATCAGTTTGACTGTCTACACTGTTTTTCTAAGCACAGAGCAAAGAAAGGGAAAAGGAGAGGATACCTAGATACGCCTTCTCTCTCTTCTTCTTCTCTGTCTCAATGAAGAGCTCTGAAGCTGCCTTAATTTTCTGAACCCACGCCGTCCTGCACGAACACACAACCAAAGAAACAAAACCACAGGCTTTCACAGAGTCAGCTTCTGTTCAGTATCTCAGCTGATGAAGATTTTCCTCGGGACTGTGACATTTCAAAAACATGTACATGCTTATCCAGCTCTGTCCTCTGTCGATGTGGGTGTTACCTTTCATTAATGCTCTCGGCTCTGAGTGTGTAAACTCTGTCTATGTGAGAGATGTGGAACAGAGGTTCATCTCCTGACGGGTCTGTTGGCAGCTTCACTAACACTTCATTTAGGAAGATTGGCTGAAAGACGCAAGAAAACCCAGTTAGAAAGAGTCACACAGTGTTACACACAGCGTTACACACAGCGTTACCGTGGGTCCAGCTCTGCAAACTAAACACTTCTACATATCAAATCAAAGTGTAGCTGCACAACATGATCACTGTCACCACTGTGCTGCTGTCTGCAGTATGAAATATAACATAAAAACAAGGTATTTCTCATTTTGTGAGTTTTGAAACAAAGGACAAACTAAAATTAATTCCAAGTAGTAACACTGACATATGTTTAGTCACACACATGCAGAAGACAAGAGGGAAACCAGCGGAAATACTGCACTCTGTTTTTCCTGTTAATGTTTTAGTAAATGCATTAAATTTTCAGATATTTTAACTCTGTTGAAATATCTTTAAACTTTAAAGTGTGTGTGTGTGTGTGTATGTGTGTGTGTGGTCTCACCGTCTTGTACATGCGATACTGCAGGTGTGTTTTCGAGGAGAAGACTTTGTCCGAGCCAGACGAGCCCAGAGGTTTGGTCACCTGCGAGAGGGACGACGAGAAAGACGGATTCAGAAAAATGGACAAACAGCTTTCAGTGACACACACAGTCACCGAGACGAAACAGAGCAACGTCAGGCTCACCTGCGTCAGCAGCAGGAAGTCGTTGAACAGGAAGCCGTACAGCTCTTTGCTGCTCTTGGCTTTAAACAGTTTCCCGCTGTGCAGGAACTTCCTGGGACCCAGGCAGTTGGTGACGGAGTTAAACACCAGTTGCTGCAAAACACAAGATGATTGATGACACTGATGAATTCAGTGAATATAGTCAATGAAATCATCAGAAGTTTCCAGAATCCAAAGTCAGATGGCCAATTAAAAAAACATCTAGAAAACTTTTCTGTCACTTGTGTGTGAATGTGTTGTGTGTGTTGCGTCACCTCGGACAGCCCCTCACACTGAACGTGAGCCTGAATCCACTCCAGACGATCCGAGTTCTCCTTCTCCCTGACGCCCTCGTTCACCTACGTTACAGACAAGAGATGATTTTAGGAAAACTTAACTGAATTAATGCTTTTTCTTTGGTTAATCCATCCATAGATGTTCGTGCCAGTTATCCAGGTTGTGTTAATTTAATTAATTACATTATTAGGAATTTTTGCAGGAAGTACTCAAAAACCTGCATTCTATGTGGTATGAAAACCCTGTAACCACAGCTATTTTACCTTTCCAGGTTCGCGGGATAAATGATTAAATGACTCAGTCTGTGTAGGAAAACACAAAATGGTAGTCTAAGGATGTGTGTGTGTGTGTGTGTGTGTGTTCACCTGTGAACACAGCTCCTCTGCCTTCTCCAGAGCAGCTTTCAGATGGCTGTGGTCTGGATGTGACTCTGGAGTATTTTCTAAAGTCTGCAGTAAATAACGACAAACAGAAAAAGACTGAAGACTGAAGTGACTGTAAGTTTACAGACAGCACGGCTCCTATCATACAAGTGAGGTGTGTGTGTGTGTGTGTGTAACTTACATTCTTGATGATGAGTGGGTAGCGTGTGACTCTCTGCATGGGTTTGAGCAGGAAGCTGGACAGAGGCATTCCCTTACACCTGGGATCCATGGCTAACCTCTGACAGAGAGAGAGAGCGAGTGAGCATCAGGAACAATGCTGGATCATTTCCAACTCGAACGGACTTTCACTTTTCCATTGTGATAAAAATATCGGCCTGGGCTCCTCCGAACCCTGACGTTCAGGTGTGGTAGTTTTAAAAAATGCCTTTACTTTTGGAAGCGTTTGCAAAGACCAACAGATAAAAACACTAATATCTGACAGTGTTAAATAGCTGCAGCAGCGCTTAATGCTGAGTGTTTAACTATTAGATCTGTTTACATCATGATATCAGATCATGATACACTGATTATAATTATTAATTTTACGGATTAACTTCAAAATGAGGGAATTACTGTGAAATCTGCCTTTTTATCATAATTTACCGTCCTTATTTCTTCAGAATTACTCAGACTAAAATGCTGAAATGCTCCACTCTGAGCGTGTTCGTGTTTTGTACCTTGAGGAAATCTTTGATCTCTGGGTTGTCGTCAGTTTTCTGCTGAATCAGCGTGGCTCCGTTCAGCTGACACGAACAGAATCTGAACACAGAACGGATCAAAGAGCCAGAAGACATTTGTAACGTTTACATCAAACTTGGACGGTTTGAAGAACAGAATCAGCTCAGTTCCAGACTGATTAAAGTCCACATGACAGACTATGTCAGATGAGAGACTGAACCTGATGTAGGGCTGCATGTGAGGCAGCTGATTGGTCAGGATGTCACCAATCATCTTCACTGGCATCCGATCGCCTGACATCTTCTTCCTCACCCTCAGAGCCCTGCCAGGGAAAAGAGATGGTGAGAAGTTTGGTGAATTTATTTAGGTAGATTCTTGACTGGTACTGAATGAATATTTAACTGTGTGTACACCTGAAACAAATTTATTCTGAGAAAAACCTTATCAACCTGTAACTTATTTAAAATTCTTTAGAAAAGCTTCCACAGTTTGCAGAGGTACCAGGTACACGTCAGCACCAAACCTCGCTGACCTTTATGTAAATTTTAGAAACAGCACACTGCTCTGTTTCAGGTAGAAAACAGGCCCTGGGGCATCATTCAAAGCTAAACTTTACAAGGCAAAGCTGCGCTCAGGCTGACGTTATCTATAAAATTCAAATGAAAGCTGCTGTTTGTGTGTTAGATGCAAATATCTGCAGCAAATGTAAAACTATGACCTGCTGTTTGCCTGTGTGCACGAGTGTGTGCAGGAGTGTGTGATACAGCAGCGTGCCCGGTGTGTTTCTCTTTACTTGAGCAGTTTGATGTTGCACATGATGAGCTCCTTCCAGTTGACGAAGATCATGGCCACTTCCTTCTCCGTCAGCAGCTCGCTCTCCAGCAGAGGTTTGTGGAAAATCTAAAAACACACACACACATACAGAAATATACATTTTTCACATTTTCTATTTTACTGGAAAATGGGTTTTCTACTTTAAATCAGCTGTTTATTGCTTCCCGAGGATGTTATCTTCTCGTGGGTGTGTCATTTCATACTTGTGTTGAACCATTGCACAAGTTCAACAGAGTTTAACAGTTTTTTAAATATTTTTTTTCTCCATTTTTAATCAATTTTATTTAGAGTATTTTATTTCTTTAAGAACAAAACACCATTTTGTTTTAGGGCTGTATGCAGCTTGTGAGTGTTACTATAATAATCATTGTTTCCTACTCTAGTTTATTTTCAGCACAGAGGAAAAATGAAAAAACATTTCAAGAATCTGTGACGTTAAAAGTTTCCTCTGACCTCTCATCTAATTACTGTTTATGTGCGCCAGAGAAACAACATCCTTCAAAGTAAAGTCTTTCCAGACTAACTGGTGAATATTGTGTGTGTTATGTGGTGTAGTGATTAACGTTTTTCTGTGTATCTGTCGTTTGTACCTCTGTGACGAGCTGCAGGTCGTTGACGTAGTTCTCCTCGGTGACAATCAGCTCGTGGATGTATCCCTGCCTCTTCCTCTCCATGGGACTCAGCATGTCCAGCAGATGGAGGTCAGCACACCCTGAAACACAAACATCACACATGCAGACACACACAGCTGTCAATCAAATATCCTCAGGCATGGAAGGAGTGAAACTGAGAAAAACAAAATGAAAACAAAGCAAGATCCATTTAAACCTGTATTAATACGTTACCAGCAACATACATACCTGAGATAAACAAACAGGCAGTGGAGATAACAGTGGTGAGCTCTGGAGGAGTGTTTGAGTCAAGAGTGTCTTTTTTTTTTTTTTTTATTAAATGTGAGTCTATGTTGTGTAGAGAGATTGTGTTTCTCACTCAGACCTATAAAGGTACAGTGGCTCGGTTTCTTTTCCAAATATAGTGAAGCTTCCTGTTCAGGTTTCTGTTCTGACTGCAGGACAAAGATCTTTAAACACTCAGTCTTTCTGGATATTGTCGAGCATATCTGCACTTAACATTACACTCCATCAACACTGTGATTTAAAGTAAAAATTGAAAAAAAAAAAAACTTGTTATACTCTCAGAGCTGCTGTGGAATCAGTTCATTTCTAAACAACAACATTAAATTAAAATGTGATGAGACTCAGTTGCAGTTATCAGCAGCTTAATGTAAGTCAGTGTGATGGAAACATGTTGTGAGTGTGCGTGTGTGTGTGTGAGTAATGAGGCCAGTCGACTGAAGTCTGTCTCAGAGCGTTTAATCATCAGGACCAGTCAGATTCACTGCTTCATTAAAGTCTCCACCAATAAAACCTCAGGACATGTTTTACTATCAAGGCTACACTAACATTCTGTACATTTCATTCATTTGTTCATTCACTCACTCAAGTGTCCTTTTTATTCCTTTGTATATCCATCTGACTGTTCATGTCCTTAAAATTGCTCATTCATGCTTTATTTTCACTCACTCACTCATTCATTCATGCATTCACTGACACCAAGTGCAGTCTGGTTACATTTGGCTTGGCTGCTAATCCATTCATCCATTCATCAGGGTTGCTATTTATATCCATATGAAGCATCATCCATTACCATTCATTAGGTTAAGCATAGACCATACAGAGCTTTTCTTGTTTCTAAACAAACCAGACTAGACCAGAGCCAAGCTTCAGAGCAGTGTGTGTGTGTTTGTTTGTTTGTTAAAAATGGTTTAAAAAAAACAAAAACAAAAGAAAAAACATAAGCGATAAAAATTTTCCAAACGCAAAGTCTGTGCTGCTTCCACCCGAACCATAACGAGTCCCCAGACGATTTAAACTTAATGCTGACAGGAACACGAATGGCTGCGGGCGGGAACGTTAGCATGTAGTAACAGGCGGAGATACGTGAGCAGCGTGGCTCTGGTTTAGGTGGGTCTTTGTTCTAATCTAAAACACTCGCTCTGACTGTGAGGAGTCCCGACCACCGCTTACCAAACTGACCTGAAAACCAGGGTCGCTTAAAAACTAATGACCCAGTCTGGGCCTCCAGCCTCAGTTTGTTCAACAACAGATGGTCTTTGACTTATCAGCCAATCAGAGAGCTTCACCTCCAATACTGACACACTGAGGAGCCAATGGGATCCAAGCAAGTTAATCATAAAAATCATAATCATAATAATAATAATAATAATGATGATGATAACTCTATTGCTTGTTGTATAAAAAGTTGCGTAGTTCAATAATTGTTTCATTCATCATTTTGTGTTCCTGAAGGTAAACATTAAAATCACAATACTGTCATCTGGATAAACAAAAACAAAACAATACACATCTGATATGGCAACCACTATAATACTAGTCTGCTGCTATGGGAACAAAGAGAAGTATGGTTCTGTTGCTGTGGGAAATGGCAACGATACGCCAGTGGGAGTATGTCACCATGGTAACTAGAAACATAATGTATATATACTGTTTGAAAGTGAGGCTGTGCTGTGTGTTTCTGTCGGTATGTGTGAGTCCATCTGTCTCTGTCGCTCCACACACACTTGGTAAATCAGTAACGCGACATGATAAAGTACGATATTTGAGGTTTTACGTAACGACTTGGTACAGCTCGGTAAAGATATGGTTCTTCTGTTTGGCTGCTTGTTTAGTGGGAACAAACTGATAAAATGCTTAATATGAGGCGCAAGAAAACTGAGGCTGCAAAATCAGACTTGTGAACTGAAAGTAACGGAGCAGGTTTTGATCAACGGCTACAGTTAGGGATGCCTTTTCTCACGTCCCAACACAAAAATCTATTCAGATACAGCATTCAGTCCAAGGAATCTTCAGTCCTGTGCCTCGGTGCTGATGTTTAACATTTCACAGGTTTTCCTTAATATTACACAGGGGTGAAATGATTTTTGAAATGTTCTGATACAGCAGATTTGCAGTGCAGGGGGAAGCCAAAAGCCTAATCAAAATCAGCCTTTTTGCGCATGAAGTTTGGTGACAATGACCAAAAACACTTTCACATGTGGATCACAGTTTGGATAATTTGCTTAAAGGTATAAACCTTTGAGAAAGACGAGCTATTTAAAGGAATAGTTTGATATTTAAGAAAATATTGTTATTCACTTTCTTACTAAGTGAGAGATGAGAAGATACTGCTCCCGTGTGTGCTAAACATGAAGCTGGAGCCAGGAGCTGATTAGCTTAGCTTAGCATAAATACTGAAAGCAGGGGGAGACAGTTCACCTGACTCAATCCAGAGCTGAAAAACACCAAAAAAAAAACCAAACAAACAAAAATACCCACAATCCAACACCTGTAATTCTCACTAATTAAAATGCTGGATTTTGTTACTTTAATCTGTGCATAAACAGAAAAGTAAAAAAAAATAAAATAAATAAAGTTGTGGTATTACGGAGCTTTATATGGGGCTTAAAAAGTGTTTTAGACGTATGTTGGAGCTGTGGAAAGAGCCGGGAAACTCATCACTTCCTGACTCAAGCTTCACACCTCATCTAACTCTCAGCAAGAAAGACAATAAGTCAATTTCCAAAACTATTCATTTAACTGTAATGATCTAAATGAGAAAGTTATTTTTTTTTTAAAATGACAAATCGTTTCACCCCCACGTATTTAGTACCAAATCTGTCAGTGTTTAGCCCTCAACATTGTGACAGCGGCTCATCATCATAGCAACAGACAAAACAATAAACATGTAAACGAACAAAAAAAACAACAACAACAGAATGTAAAACGGATCATTCAAAGTTAATACATATTCAGAATGTTAAACCACTACGGATAAAAATGATTTTAACTGTGTTTGAGTGTGAGAGAAATGTGTGTGTGTGAAATCTGTTCCAGGCTGTGTGCATTCTCCAAACTCTGTACCATATTGTTCTTTGTGTGTGCATGTCATTTGGTTAGCTCGTATGCTAAGCAGTAACAGCATAGCTTTCCATTCTAGCCCTGAGCTACGGGCTGAGTCTCATTCCAGCTGTTCGCTCCCTTCTATGCCTCCTTGCCTCCTTTACTAGCACAGACAGATGGGAGGAGAAACAAGAGGACTCAGTGGAAAACCATAGAGGGGAGCAGCAGTGTGGATTTGAAACTTAGCTTTTAACTGCTGTGGGACGTGTCTCAATACTGCCTCATTTCATCTCCTCTCCTCTCCTTTCCTTCATCTCCTTTTGAGTTGGGGGGGGTGCAGGAAAGAGGAGGGATGAGTCTTTGGTATTGAGGAGAAGAGAGGTGAGGAGAGGTGAAGAGAGCAGAGTAAAAGACTTAAACATTGAGACTTGTCCTCCGGCAGATAGTGGGTCTTTCTGTGAAGCTGTGGGAGGGGAGGGGTTAGTGTGGGAGGAAGGGTGCAGCCAGCGCTTGTGACTGACTGAATGAAGCTGCTGAACCAATGGGAGCAAGGTTAAAAAAAAAAAAGAGGAGGGAGGGCGATGAGCTGAGCTACTGATTCTAATGACAGATTCTTCCATAAAGCCACAAAATGACCCACTATCCACTTTACCACATTAAGATAGGGCTGACTGTGCGTTAGTGTGTGTGTGTGTGGATATGTGTGTGAGTGAGTGTGTTGTGTGTATACAGTCACTGTAATCCAGTCAAAACATGTTCATCAGTCCAATCTGGGAGAGAGGAGCTCAATAATCTCGTCTCCTCTTTTGCTCTCCTTTAATCTCCTCTCCTCCTCTCTCTTCCTTCCCTCCTCATCTAAACGCCTTCCGACTGAAAAGAGAAGGGGAGTGACAGAAGAGGGAGGAGAGGAGAAGATGAAGAGGAGGTGGAGGAGAGGAGGAAAGATTGAGAGGAGTCCTGACTACTGATCTCCCTCCTGTTGAACAGTGCTGTTTGGAGCCAGAGCCTTAGATAAACAGAGTTTGGCCAAGTCCAGTCAGAGCCATGCATAGACAGAGTTCTCGCCACCACTGGGCGTTTTAACGTTACAGTCTGTCTGTCTGTCTCTCTCTCTCTGGCTTCTATTGGTGGAGAGTCGCCATTTCCGGGTCATGTGACCTCTTGGTGCTGTCCCATTGGTTGAGTGGCCTAGTGGGCGTGGCCTAGTGGGTCTCTTTGAGGGCTTTGAGGAGAGGGGGGTTCTGGGTAATGATATGATCCTAGAGAGAGGACGACAACAACAACATCAACAAAAACAACTAAACAAAACAACAACAACAACAACATCCAATCGGGTGCTAGGTGGGTGGAGCGTGCAGCAAGACAGAGAGTGTGGAGGTGTGGTCTAACCTAACATAGAAATAGAGCATCTAGAGCGGGCAGCACATCAGCAAGCGGTGACAGAGCTTGTGTTTGTAGAGATGGTATGTGCTTAATCACTTTCTAAGGGCAGGCAGGCGGCGTATGAAGTGATTCTTTAGACACAACAAATCTTTTTTAATTACATTTATTTAAATCAGGGACCACGAATACATTAATCTAAGAAATAAGGAAAAATGCTTTGTATCAGATTTAGCTACTAGCTAATTTCCATCTGCAGTCCCTGTTAAAGGCGGCTTTGAACTGAAACCAGTTGTTATATTGAACACTGAACTGTTCACCAATGTTCAGAAAGAGGTAACAGTGAACTAGTCACTAATATGAGAAGCGACCCATCAAAGAAACTGCTTAAAATGTGCATCAAATGATGTTTCTTCTAAAATTTAACATCACAGAACGTTTTTTTTGGTCATCCAAATATTTTGTAGCTTGGCTGAAATCAACATCACAATATTTATAAGAATATTTTCCCTCATATTATAGATTACAATATGAAAAATCATGTAGAACTCAGTGACCTGTGTTTCGCATTACATCAAACTCTTCATGCGTGTAGGAGAACTTCATTAACTTATTCTGTTTGTTTTTAATTACAACTGGTTTTCACTAATTCACTTTGTAGAACAATTAGATAATACTGTCATATTATCACAATGTGATTCCACTAAAAGTAAATAAATAATAACACTGAATTATTACCCAGCTTTAAAGTGGTGTGTTCATCATGAGCTCATATGTCCTTGCATCTCTGCATTTGAATATTATATTTAGTGTATTTCTATCACACTATGGCTCAGTTGTGCTATAAATACCCCCGAGTCTGTTGGTCAGCTTTCACTGTTCTGCACAGTACAATCAGCATCTGCTGGTGTCTCAGTGCTCTGCTCTAGAAACTCTAAGTCTATGGTGGATCATGCTGAGGGAACACATGCAGGAAAAGGGGAAACACTTTTACACTAATAAGCGCGCATATATATGTACATATACATATATATATACACACACACACGCATGCACATACACACCATACAAACACACACAAACACCACCCAGAGGTGGTGCATGACTGGGAGGTTATCAAAGAGGCCCAAAGGAGTGTCAAGGTCAAAGGTCAAAGGTCAAACCAACTCAGGGTCAAAGATTGAGAGAGGGACAGCATCTCCACACCTGGCTCTGGGGTGTGTGTGTGTGTGTGTGTGTGTGTGTGTGTGTGTGTGTGTGTGTGTGTGTGTGTGAGGGAGAGAGTGTGTGTTTTATTGTGTAAGTGTGACAGTGTGAATGTTACATTGAGAGTATGTTCATTTTAGTATATCGTGTATGTGTTGCGTGATTCATGTGAGATTATGTGTGTGTGTGTGTGTGTGTGTCTGTGCGCACTCACACTGCGTGCTTGGGTCCGTATCCGTAGTAAGCTTGACGTAGTTGCTGGGAAACAGACCCTCCCTCCCGTTGAGCTCTCCTTTCCACCAATCACAGTCGTCTTTGTTGAGCACTGTGATCACCTGACCCTTCTGGAAGGCCAGCTCATCATCGTTCTGGGCCACGTAGTCGTACATGCCGATCACCTGACACAGAGCTTCAGGGCCAGAGACAGACATGATGGAAAAGACGTTAATATTTCCAGCTTCACGTGACAGTGACATCCTCTCTTAATATCACCTTTATCATCTTTTATTTGTGATCCATAATGTGCGTGTACCTGTGCTGGCAGGGGCCAGTTTAGGAGGCGTGGGCTCTGTGGGCGTTGTCTTGCTGGTGCTGGGACTGAGCAGCTTCACGTAGTTAGCCGGAAACCAACCTATCTGGCGCTTTTTCCCCCGGGCCTGAACCAGCCAGAACACCACAGAATGTTATCAGTCATGATTCACGTCCCTACGTGATGAACCTTTTTCTAACAATAAAAAACAGCCTCATAAATCATTTATGATACATTCTTAGAAGCAAATATAAAATACACCTTAAAATTCAAATGAAACCAGTGTTTAGTATTATTAAGGATAATTTCATGAGGTTACTGGCCTCATGAAGTTTAGGTAGATTATCTTTTATTCCCCCTTTAAATTTCTTTTTACGCACAGTCAACAACAGATGGTCATTTCTTTACTTTAGAGTTTGTGCTGGTGTACCTGGAGCTCACCCTCCCACCAGCCCCCTGGGTTCTTTTTCCTGATGAGGATGAGCTGTCCAGGAGCTAACGTCAGCTGCTCTGCTCCTGTAGCACTGTAGGGGGCGATCACCTGAGCGATCTCTGAAGGTGTAAAGGAGAGGAGGGAGAGGAAGATGCAGTTAGTTCTGCTCCTGTGAAACCTGGTCTTTAACGTGTTGAAACAGAAGTCAGCAACTAGTCAACAAGCTAAGTTGCTTTAATCTTGAAATTCCAAAGGCATAAATGTATGAATTAAATGTAGATTTCAGGTTTGATGAACTGGAACGACCACTGGCTTAGCTGCACATTCATATTTATACATAAAAAGGGCAGAGAGTACAGTGGAGAGCAGAACGTTCACCTGGTTTCTTTCCCAGGCTGCCTGTCTTCCCTGCTGGTCCCAGTGACTAAAAACAGAAATACAGTTTAGAGTAACAATCATTTCAAATATTTCTTTCGCCCTGTTCAAACTTTAAAACACACCTGGTATCCAACCTAATTTCTTCTAAATTAGCCCTTACCTCTGACGCCGAGTCTCGAGGTTTGACGTAATTGGACGGGAAGACTCCAGTCTTCCCTCCGACCATGCCTGTCCACCAGTCCCCTTCTTTCCTGGTCACCATGACGATGTCTCCTTGCTGGAAACTCAGGTCCCCTTGTTCGCTGCTCTCGTAGGTGTACATGGCCACGTACTCTGTACCGATGCACGCAGACAAGTGGACAGAGTCAATGACAATTACCCACCTAACGTTCAAAAACATATACATCTATATGTTTGCATGTGTTACCTTCTCCAGACTCAGAGGGTTTTGTCGGGGAAGGGGAGGGTCGTTTTCCGTTGGGAGGGCTGTCTGATACTCCAGACTCACTAGAAATAGAGAAAAATAATATTTAAACTGGTCACTGAACCCTGAAGCAACTGAAGATTAATACACCTGATCTGACCTGATGCAACATTCAAACCTACCTAGTGTTTTTGCTGCGTACTGTGGCACCAGCAGGGGCCGTCATGGTGGCGGAGATGAGCTTGACGTAACTTTTGGGGAACCATCCTCTCTGTCCAGTCTGCAGTTCACCTAACCACCACATGTCCTGCTGCTCCAACACTGTTATAATCTATATTAACAACAACAATAATGATAACATTAGTTATATTCAGCACAAAAAATTGCACATTTAACAGAATTTAACAAAAACACACAATTAAAACAGAAGAGAGGTGGGAGAGTGCTAGTCTACCTCGTTTTTGTTGAAGTTGAGGTGGTTTTCCTTCTTTGCTCTCCAGGGATACAAGGCCTGAGCCTGAAGACCCTCGACCTTCTCCCCCTGACAAACAGAATTACAGACAAAGTTCAGTTCAGAAGCTCACGTAGACACAGAGCAGCAACTGATCACCGCTACCAAAAACAAGCTGCGTCAGCATCTAAATCCAAACTGCAGACCCAATTTGATAAACATTTATGTCCATGAGTTTAAAGGCCAAAGAGAGCTGTTACCTGTCCCAGTACAGGTGAAGGAGAGGAGCCTGTTGTCATGGTAGCAGGTGTGAAAGCGGAGCGTTGCCGTAGCTGTGCCGAGGGAACACTGAGTGATGGATTCTGACTGGTCGAAGAGGTCGGCCATGCGTCCCATCCTTCGCTGTCTGATTGGCTGGCTGTGTTTGACGGCCAACTGGAAATGTATGCCCACATGACACATATACATTAGTAGTACTGCAGGTTGAAAATTAAGTGTGTTTAATGTTTTTGACGGTCAGCAGTACATCTCTGATCACATCCAGGTCAGGGTGAGAGGGCAGTGAAACACCTCTCAGCCTGGTATCAGGCTACTCTTTAAATGTACCACTGAAGCCAAATGAACCCCGAGTGATAATACTGAGCAGGACTCACGTGGTGCTGAAGTCGGCCCAGTTACTATTGGCGGAGGATGTGGAGGAAGAAGTGTGTCCAGGTGCTGGAGGAGGCGTGGTAATTGGCTGCTTGGCAGAAGAGGGTGTGTCAGAGGCTGAGGCGCGCAGGCTGATTGGTGCCTCGCTGTCAGGTATCCGTTCTGCATAATTGGCTGGGAACCAACCAGTCCTCCCCCTCAGCTCTCCTCCCAGCCAGCCAGGTTCACCCGTTTGGGACTCATCCACCTGTCAGAGCAGAGTGGCGGGATTAAGATAAAGTAGAAGCAGATAAGCAGACACAGGAACAACAATTCACAGAGATGTGTGCGCTCAGATTCATAGTAGAAAAGAGCAGCAGTGTAAACAATAATGTCCACAACAGGAGCCACTGTTCAGAGCCGAATTCCAGGAAGCAGAATGACCAAGTTAGTAGATGATCAAGTGGAAGAAATAACATAAACTGGATAAGTCGAAATCTGTAACTGTTAATGTTGTGCCCTGGTTCTGGGGCTGTCTTGTTTCATGTCAACAAGGCTTGTATAATGAACAGGGACCCTTTCAATTACCTGTGTACTACTATAAATGAGCTCATGATAAAAATTTGTGTCTGTCCCCGTCACTAAAATTAAGAAATATGTTTCCTTTTTTTCCATTTCTGTCAGTCCATCATGTTGCTGTCCATTACATTTTTATTGTTATATTTTCCTTGACAGGCCTACAGCAAACACTTTTGTGTTGGACTACTGCTGGATTCTTTGTAAAGTAAACCTCAGCTTACTCCATCCATGTCGAGACACACCACACTGCAAAGCTGCCTTTATTTACTCAGAGAAGTCAGACTGTGAAGGTTTGTATTTCTTTGGCTCATCAAGTTTACATTAACAACACGTACAGGTCTGATTAGAATGACTTGGTTAAATAAAAAAAAAGCCAAACACATTCATCCACTGGCAAATGAATGTACATGAAGATGACATGAGATGACAGTAAAAAGTTCAAATGAGTGCTGGCTTATGATTGGTGGAGGCACAACACTGGGCAGGGGGCAAGAACTTACCCATTCCCCCTTCACCTTCAGTTTGCACAGCAGAGGAGAGAGGAAACAGTTAATACACACACCACACAGTCATACACACACACACACATATACACACACACACACACACTGCACAGAAGACACAAACAGAGAGGACAGAATCAAAGAGAAAAAGACACATACACACACACAGGAGGCTTTAATACAAACACACAAGAGAGGCAAAAAACATCTGATCACACACAGATTACTGTATGTATGTAGGTCCATCAGTGTCCATCAGCAGGTGAACGTATTAAAGGTAAGATCACTGTACACAAAACTCCCTTTGTTAAACCATCATAGTGGAAACTGCACACACTCAAAGTCTGCATCATTATCAGCCCATGTTTTTGTAGCAGGGTGGATGCCTGAAGGATGCACCTCTACAGATTCTACATTTGTGAGTATACTACATACCATGATTACATCTCCGGGAGCAATACTGATCTCATCATGGCTGCGAGCATCAAACGGATATAGAGCCCTGTAGTAGACCACCTTCACTGCCTGCTGCTGCTGCTGCTGCTGGTCGAAGCCACTGGTTGTTGCTTTCTGGTCAAACAGACTGGGTCCTGGAGCCTTCTCCACTGGAAACAAACAGGGAAACAGATATTAGAACAGGGTTTCTGCAAGGTTAACTGAGTTCAGTTTAACACTTTCAAAAATCTTTGTCACATTTCTTTCAGTACTTACCAGCAGCATATAAAAACAACACACCCAGGGCCCAGACAAACAGCCTAAAATGAATCACCTCATGTCTACACCCTAACAGCCGTAACACACCTGCTGAAGCCCAGGGGTCTGCCGGCTGGCTGAACAGCTTGTTCAGTTTATCTTGCATGTCCTTCTTGCCTCTTCCGTCATCCTCCTTCTCTTCTATCGATCCTGCTCCCTTCCTGCCCTCTTCTTCTTCATCCATCCCTCTCCTCTTCCTCTCTTCCTCTTCCTGAGTCACTCTGTTCAGCCAGGCGTCAGGTGCAGAGACCGAGGCCGGGCTAGGGGCTTTAGGGGCGGAGCTTCCCGCTTCATCCCTCCAGGCCGCACCTTCCTCTGATGACAACCTGCAGCATGACAGGCAAAGATAAACTTAAAATACAAACAAAACTTTTCATGACATATACTGAAAAACAATTCTATTTTAATATTATAGCTTGGATAAAATTCAAGACTCAGAAATGATCAATTGTATTTCAGTCCTACCTGCTCTCCTGCAGCTCAGCAGACTTTCTCTCACTTGGAGTGTGTATGTGAGAGTGTGTGTGTGTCAGTGTGTGTGTGTCTCCCTCCAGCTCCTTCTGTTTCTGCCTCTGCTGCCGGCTGTGGATCTCCCGCAGCTCCTGCAAAGTATCATGGGATACAGGAAGGAACAGCGGTGAGGAGGAAGTGGGGTCAGTGGGGCTGGTTGCTACGGGTTACCATCGACAACAAACAAGAACAACAGCAGCAGCAGCAGCAAGTACGGATTAGTCAGGTGATCCAGGCAAGCTCCGCCCCTTCACTGAGGTGACGACACGCCCCTGCTGGTAGCCATGGCAAATACCTGAATGCTAAATATTTGTAGATACGGGTGGCGAAGTGCTCATTGCTTTTGAAGTCAAAACCGATGCTTTGCAGCAGATGACACTTTATCCAATAAACCAGTTCTGAAGTGCACTGACCAGTGCAAGAGATAAACAGAGGTAATTTCTGTCTCCTCTGTACACGACATCTAACACATCTGTCCACACTGGAGGAGGGAGTCATCTGTTTCTTCTCTCCTTTTTTTCTCATTAAAGAGATTTTTGAGAGTTTCTCTAAGATTGGGGGATTGTGAAGTCCTTGGAGGCAAATTTGTGATTTAGGCTATATAATAAATTGATCTGATTTAACAGAAAATTAGCTAGAAACCGTCCTTTATGTATTGAGAAACCAGTTTCACATTTCTCTGACTGTAACAAAAAAAATGTACACATGCCACTTCACCTACCACTCATTACACAACCGCCTGCAGTTGGTTAACACAATTGCTACCTGTGGTATGAACGAACACAAAAATATTTCTGTCACTTTAGTTGTTTAGATTCTTCTCTATCATACATCACCTGTTTCCTCCCCCTCTTTTTCCTGTGTGACGTCCAGCCACAGTCAGTGCACTGGCTTTTAACAGCACTTTCAAAGCTTGTGAGAACCCGCCTAGTGTTTATTCTGCTTTTTGTCTAGTGCCATCCAGCAATAGAGGATCTCAGTGCGATCCCAACAAAATGGATGATGTGTGCTAATCACATCTGACAGGTAGAGGATATAATTGTTTCTTCATCTTGGCATGTTTAGCAGACTAAAGTGAACCTAACCATCAACTCTGGAGAATGTTAAAAATGACATCATATATATTTCTTCAAGTGGGAGGAGGACATCACTGGAAGGGGGTCTCATTACTACTGGAGGGCTCCACAGTGGTGGGGCAGAGCTTGCACCAGGCACAGTATGTTTGAGGGAGGGGTTAGAAGTAAACAAACAAAAAAAAAAGTGGTGGTGGGAGGGAAAGGATGCGGTGGGGGAGGGGGGCAGTTCTGTGAAGTCATGACAACCAGCTGTGCCATTAAAACACACTGTTACTATAACAACACAAGGCAGCTGTCGTGTTTCAGCCAAACACCCAACGTGAGGAAACCTTCAGAAAACAAGCAAACCAATCAGAGAGAAGAGACTGACGGAGTAAAACTACAACTCTGGAGAGACGGAGAACTCCAAATCACCTGAAACAGGAAGTGGGGGACTTAAGAGACGACACAGCATGCGGAGCACACACTCCTGCACACACGCAGTAGACACAAACGCACACTCACCCAAATTAAGTTTACTGGCCTATTAGCCTAGTAAACATCTAACAGCTTCTACATGTCTGGCTGAAACATCCTCTGGTAGCACACAGGCAGCAGCATTACAGTACAGTGTGGTAATCTGGTGAGGTGGCCTAGTATAGCACCAGCATAAAGTCACCCCATCTAGTTACACCTACTGACCTAGCATGACTGCTAGCTTAGCACCACAACTGCATACAGCATTAACTATGAAAGCACTGTTAGCCAGCTGGCTAAGTAGCGAGCTAACACCAGCCTGGCAAAGAAAAGATGGGGCGCAGAAGAGGACAGAGGGGATTATTATTATTTAAAAAAAAAAAAAAAAATCAGGGACAGGGCAGAGTAGGGATAAGAAGAGGTCAAAAAAGGAAGAAAAGGAGGAGAAAGTATAGAAGAGGTGATTTGAGAAAAGAGACGAAAGAAAGGATGAAGAGTCACTGATGGAAGAACAGGAAAGAAAGATACAAGAGGTGAAGAGAACAGAAAATAATGAGATAGATAGAGGGACGGGGCAGGTAGGCTGGGTTGTTGTGTGAACCTTTATAACGTAGTCTAGCCGAGCCAGACACACCCTGACGGCTGACACACACTCCTGTAGCTGTCCCTGCTCCTGGCACTGAAACATACATTTACATATACACATACACATACACAGTGTCAACCATTCTATAGACACAGACACACACTCACAGACAGTTAAGGTCAGTGATGTTTTACTGGGTAAGTTTACTTGTTAAATGTTGATCGTGTGCGTTCAACTGTAATTTCGTGTTGGTTTAACATTTGTAAAACATCCAGAGGTTACCTCGTAGGTGGAAATTTGCTTTCCCAGTTTATTTCAAACTGCGGGATGAATATTTTAATCCCTGATGCAAGTGTGATGATTTTCTTCAGTTGAGATTAAACAAATAAAAGCGAGAGCTCAGTAAGGCCTTGAGTCATCGTAGGAGAGGCTCTCGTGACTCACTGTGATGAGTAATGTGCTGTTGTGTAGCCGGTGTTACAGCCAAGTTGTCAGCTTACAACAGATTCTTTAACTGACCTATCCACACTGCATAGTAGATAACAGCTTGGAACCCAAAATGTTTTGTAGATGTATTTTGAGTGTTTTTAAGTATTTACTACAGAGTGAGTAATGAGGCTGATACACTCTGTCCATGTTTACTCAGTTTCTGGCTACAGACTCCTGGTACATGTGCTTAGCTTTTACATCCATGTAAAATAAATCTGGTGAATTAATATCTCTGAAGGTACAAAAGAAGATTTCTCCTTTCCTTTCTTTGGAGTTCTCAATCTTGTTCTTGTTTTCAAATTTGCACTGGATTAGTGTGTATTAAGTACTGCGTGCCTCCTCAACAGAGGTGTTACAGAATCTGACCTGTGAGATTAGAGAAAACAGTACAACCAGAATCAGTAGTGCCTGAGTATCTGTAGTCACAGCATTCACAGCTTGACAGTTACAGTCAAGCCTCAACTGGTCTCACTCCATTTAGCTACCTGGCAGTGGCAGCACAGTGCAATACACGTGTTAAGCAGGAATGTCTGCACAAACCAGGTATTTTAAAAGTTTGGTTTGTTGGTGTTAAAGATGGCAAAGCCTTCTAAAAGGACTAAAGTACTTGCTTGCAGGTTAGTGGTCTGACAAGAGGGTGAAGAGTAACCCTTTCTCTGATGTTTTGCCAAATCAGACCGTGCAGGTCTAATGCAAATGCAAAACCTGCTCTGTGGGCCCAGTTTGCAGGTTTGGTCATCACAGATTTTGATATTTTATGTTACAAATTGCATCCCAGCTGCAGTACCACCCCAGTCCAGCAGTGGCAGTGTGCTCTACCTGTCTCCCTCTCTGTTCCTCCTGAAGCTGGCGTCGCAGGGCTTCTATCCTGGCACAGTGGTTGGCATAGAACTCACACAGAGACTGGCATGGGCAAGGGAGCAAAAGGCCAGTGTAGGAGATAAATAAAAGAGTAGAAAATATAGAAGGAAGGGTTTATTATGTGGATCAAACAAAGAATATAATAGGGAGAAAATGAAGGCAAGAGGTCAAGAAACGCAGGTCAAAAAAGCAGGAATGAAACACAGAGGAGGACAGTGAGTGGAAGCAGAATAAAGGCAGGAGGAGCATTGAAGGGTCCCAGTGGGAACAGAGGACAGAGGAGGCACAGCAGTGTGACAAGAAAAGATTTTGGGGAAAGGAAGTGGTTCAGAAAGGAAGGCGGAGGGCAGCATAGTCAAACATAATTCACATCTCAGTGGTCTATGCCTGTTTTGCAAAGAATTATACCACTGGATCATGGCTGCACCTTGCTCTGCATAAAACTGGCATCCAACACTGCTGGTCTTGTTTGCTCTCGGAGGCTTTGCACGACTTTCCCAAATAGCCGTGTCATGTTATCTACACTGAATAAAACTCAGAAGCAACCTCATTAGATTAGCCATTAGAAAATCAATTTATTGTGGTCTGTGCTGTCTCTGCTTTCCTCTCCTTCATCCCTTTTTCTTCCCATCCTCCTCACTGGAACAAACCAGAGAACTAATCCTCCTCTCTTTGACCTGACTCTGTGTTCTGGAGATGTTAGAAGAAATTAAGAAAAAACAAAGCAGGGACTATGAAACATTAACAGGCTACTGTGTTCCAACCCTAAGAAATAAAATTACAACAATCCCTCCATCTTCCTCTCTCCACAGTAAATTGTTGGTGAAGCAGCTGACTGGAACCACTCACAGCTAGCTCCCTCCAGAAACACAGCAATCAACATTAATACACACAATAACACATCGCCATGAAGACAAACACACATATACTAGTTAGATATCTGTAATATCAAACCTTTAACACATCAGTTAACATGAACACTGTGACTATATTAAACTAGTTTGAGGATGAGGTTATGAGGGATGGGACAGGACATGATTTAAAGCTACAGTCACAACACAAATCCAGCGTTTTGAACATGGACAATGCTTCATTTAGCAAAACAATTATTGGCTTAGCAAGCTAGGAGAACAGACATTTTAAAGAATCTTTTTAAGTTTTACTAAATTTATTAGCACATGAGCACTAGTACATTTTCATGTTACGTTTTGAATGAGGTGTTATCATGGATTTTGTTTTACTTTAGTGCTGGAAGTTCAATTTAAATATCTTTCAAAGCCATTAAGGCTTTTACAACAAGCATAACACTTCAGGCCTCTTCAACAGATGTGGAGTGGAGTGGAAGAGTGTAATGTGTTTTTAACACAGGAGTTAATCTATGAAAACTTGGAAGGAAAAAAATGAATACCTTCTGACATTTGTGAAAACTTGTAGTAGCTACAATAACTGTGATCAATCAAAGTTATTTCATATTTCATCGGTCAGTTTATTATGGCAAATTACATTATTATTATTTGACCATGTACTTAGCTGGTCTTTCCCGCCTGGCCTATATTAATGTCTTGGTTTTTTACCTTCAGCTGGGTGTTGAAAGCATCTATTTCCAGCAGTTTGGCCCTCGTCTCTCTCTCCACAGCATCCAGCTGCTCTCTGAGCTGCTGTCTGCTGGTCTCCTTCTGCTCCACAGCCTTCTGCAGGGACGACAGACTGTCACCTAAATACACAGACACACACACACACAGGGTGATATAAGGTCAGGTTAATGAGTCACAGATAGAGCACAATCTCTGAAATCATGGCAGGAATAAGCATAGTATGTGATGTACAGAACATGTGAGTGTGTGTTCAGTGTTTGTAGTACTCACGGTGCAGACTGTTCTGTTGAACCTGTTTCAACTGGTCATTGAGACTCTGTTTATCAGGAATCAGCCTCCCAAGCCACTGCTGGGAGTCCTGAACAGTAAAGTCAAGAAAAACTATATTATTTTCTTCTAAATTCTCGATTTTTGTACCACATGAACTAGAAATTAATCTGAGACCACTTTGTCCAATTTGTATTGTGTTGTGCTGATGACTCAACATTTGCTTTGCGTACCTGTAGCTGCTGTTGTAGCAGGGTGATTTCAGCAATGCGTGTTTCTCTGGTCTGATTGGTCTGCTCCACCTCTCTCCGCTGAGCCGACAGACGAAACCGAACATCCTTCAGTTTGCCCTCCAGCTGGGTCTTCTTATCATTCTGGAGAATGGGAGAGAGAAAAGAAAAGGAATATACTTTTACGTTTCAGCAGCTGTATTTAGTGACAGAAGGAATTAGTCATCAGCTGTTCTGTTCTGTCTGCTGCCACTAGCTTTTGGTTTTTCTTTAAAGAAACTTTCAATCCCATCAATGTCACACAAATCGACATGGCCTCTGTCAGCCTGAGGAGTCATTGATTACCAGCGCCTCCAGTTCAAACTCCAGCGTCTTCTTCCTGGCTTTGAGCAGCACTATGCTCTCCTGCTCTCGGTTTCTTTGCGTCAGAAGCTCCTGCCGACGTTGACGCTCCCACTCCAGCTGGCGCTGGCGCTCCAATTCGCGCTTAGCAGCCTGGACAGATGGAATACACACACACACAACAAAATTCTGTTTATTTCCACAACGTACTGCAGTTCAAAGAACTGCGAGATCAGATATTACATCACATCACATTATATTCCTATATTACACACTTACGTATTACACAACAAGCCATCTGCTTCACAAGTGTAAATTATACTCTTACTGTAAGAGTGGAGATGTAAAGAGGGCGGGGTGAGAGGTGAAACTGCGACAGATGTACTTACAGGTCTGCAGCAGCTGAACGTCAACTCAACCATCACTCTTCAATTAAAATGCAGATACTTGGTAATGATTTCCTCTTCTCCTCACTGCCTCTGTTCTTACCTCTCTTCTCTCTATCTCTTTGCGTCTCTCTTCCTCTCTTTGCCTCTCCAGCTCTCTCTGTTTCTCCAGCTGTTTTTCCAGTTCCTGTTGTCGCCTCCTCTCCTGCTCTAGACGTTCACGCTCCTGAAATACAAACATACACAACTGAGCCGACTGAACAAAGTGATCCACGACTCCAGTCTACTGATACATTTTAAAGCCATGAGATCGTGGTTGGTACAGTGACAGCAATGAGACCACGATCGCAGCAGAAATTTTATGGCCTTATTAACAAGCAATAAAGAAAAGGAATAAACCATGATCAATTCAAATTTTGAATGCACACATGAGGAACCATTATAGTCAATATAGTCAACCTTTCTCTCCTGTTCCTCTCTCTCCAGCGCAGCCAGTCTCTCCTGTTCTTTCCTCTGCTGTTCCTGCAGAGCCTGACGTCTCTTCTCCAACTCCAGATTTCCTCGCTCAAAGTTCTCCCTCTTCTTATCCTCAAACGTCACTGTTTAGAAACAAAGGGCATTAATACAAAGAACGTAAAACACGATGCGGCGTATAAAAGATGTGAATTCATAATACAGAGCAAAAGTCGGCTGAAAAAGTGTTGGTCTCTTTACAGAAACAGTGGAATGAAAAACAGTGGAATGAAAAATAACAATCATCACAAAAATTATTTTTAGGTTGAACAAGAGTATTAGTTGCTGTTGTTGAAGCATCTCTGTTCATCATAAATCACAGATTAGGGTCTTCATGCTAACATTACTTATTAATGAAGAAGTCTGAGACACGATCTTGTCCCAGTTTGAACAGTAACATGATGGTGACCAGTTCTAATGTTGGCGACGACCAAACCTGGTAGTTTCTTTTCTTGGCTGCTCTCAGTCTCCTCTTCCATCTCCTCCTGGACGCTCTTCTGGTCCGACTGAACACTGTCGCTTCGCACACGCCTGTAACACACAGACAAACACAGTGTGAACAATGCAAACCATCAAGACCTGCTTGGTTGATACCGTCACTTGTTTGGGGGACCCACTGTATTACTTCAATTTCTGTTAAAAATAACCAGTGCAAAACAAACACTAACATTCAAAAATATTATTATTCATCGTGTTTCTTTGTAAAACATGAAAAGGTAAAAGTATATCTAACACCCAGCTCTCAGTTAACTGGTTCACGTGGTATTTGGTCACAGTACCTGAATGTGGGTGGGAGGTATTCTGGGGGTAACACTGGGGGAAGCGGTAACCCTGACATAGCCATATCGATGAGGTGCATGGCCAAGATAAACTCCTCAGCCGTTAGCTTTCCATCCTGGTCAATATCTGATAGACTCCTACAGGAGAAAAAGATTGATCAAATTCCCACTGAAGCTCTAATGTCTTTGAAGTAAGTCTCCTGCTTTGATAAAGGTTAAATGATTGAATTTCAGGTGATTGTGTATTGTTGTACTGACCATATCGTGGCCAACTGGCTCTGAGGAAGACTAGACTGCATCAGGATAGTGCGAGCCTGGGGACCTGGAACATGTGCACACACACACACAAACACATTTAAATGTTGTAGCTAATATGAAAGGCAAATTACCACAAATGATGATATCTTTGTGTGTTTTTGCGTGTGTGTACCTGTGAGGTGTCCACTCATCATCTTGTCATGGGAGTTGAAAAGCTGTCTGTACTTCAGCCTGGAGGACTGAGGAACGGCCCAATCAGGGGGGGGCTGACTACTGGGACAAGAGACAGAGAGAAAAAACAAACAACAGAGTGCAGTGATATAACTTACAGCAGAAAGAGATGCAATAAAAAGTCACACCCAAAAATTCCCACAGAGCAACGCAAAAGGAAAAGTAAAGCGTGCTGTAGTGTTGCACAATCAAACCGGTCGAAAGCTTTTTCAGTTGTTTAAGTTTACAGCCTTGAGTTATATTAACTTGATACAAAAATGCCAAGAGGCAAATTCAGTAAGTTCTAGGAGAAACACATGTTAACCATGACCAAGCTAGAAGTTGTATGAAAAAGATGTGACAATGTTTTACTTTAAATTTTCTCATTTTATTAGAATGTTATCGGGGCAAAGTGGTGATAACATTTTGGGTTACTTGGCCTACCTAGTAGTGTCAAAGGATGAACCCTTCTGTAACTTGGTACTTGAGCGATTAAACGAAGACGACTTGTTGGCAGATGAAGCTGAGGGAGACAGAAAAGAGCACAGTTTTATCTGCAGTCAAATACTCCACTTCTTCACTTAACTTCAAACAGTGTTAACTTTTTTTTCAAGCATCTGGCTCACAGCAAGATTTGCTGTCTCCTCTAAAAAGCTCCAACTTAAGTTAAACACAGTGACATGTTACTTAGATGAGTAAAGCATTCATACAGATATATCCATCACCTGTCTACAACGTAAATATGAATGTGTACATTGAGTGTAAATGGGAGCTTAAAACTGAGACCTTTGCCAACACACACGACTGCAACAGATGCAACACAAACACTTCAGCACTCTCCTCCCCACTCCTGTTATGTTACCTGGGTGGGAGAAGCCCGAGATAGGCTGCATCATGCCTGTGGGAGGAGCTCCGTTGGCAATGGGCTGAGGGAGGGGGGGTGGGGCAGATGAGACCAGTGGGGGAGACACCCCAACAGGGAGAGGGGGAAGAGGGAGAGGGGGCACGCCTGGCAGGGGAGCTGTGATGGGAGCCGGGATGGGAGCCATGGGGGGCATGCCTGAAGATAAACAGATGTACATGATCATCAGACACAGACTTTGCACATATTATCTGTTGAAAGCTGCATGAGGCATTAGAGAAAGACGTGAGCGGAAACTACAATCAATATTTCTTTACTGCCTTATTTGACTTTATATGTTTCTAGCAGTAAATGGGTACGAGAGCCACAGTGCAAGCCTGAGAGAAAGGACCATTATTACTTTATACTGGCATCACAACTTTACTGATCAGCACTGAAGGTGCAATAAGCAAGAGGTAGAGCTGAAGCAGAGAGCAAACTGTATGACCTCTGGAAAAGAACATGTGGATCATCCTTCAAATACATCTGCAGTGTTTTACCAGTACACAAAGTTTCACCCCTGTCAGATTGCATCTGTTATGACATTAAACTGTGTACCGTGTTTCTTCTGTACACTGTGTGATTCTGTGTGTGTCTTACCAAAGCCCGTCTGTGGAGGTAAAGGCAGCGGGGGTTGTTTCATACTAGGAGGAAGCGAAGGGGGCAGAGGGTGACCCTGGAGTTTCAGTTTGATGAGTTTCATGGCAATGGAGAACTCGTGGATGTCCATACGGCCATCACTGTTCATGTCAGCCAGAGCCCTGCAGGAACGCAGAGAACAAATGACTCCAGCAGCGTTCAGAAAGAAATGATGCACTGCTGGACAGAAACTGGAACCACCTCAAGAACCATCAAACTCTGGTATGCATTTTTTAAAATAATGAAATGAGTGAATTGGCTATTTAATATTTGTTAGCCTGTGAGCTAGTAGCCACTTCCTGGCTATGTGACTCACCAGATCTGGGCCAGGATGGGAGGGGGCAGGCCTGATTGAAGGAAGAAGTTCTTGGCCTGGTCACCTGACAGACAAACAGAAACAGGATATGAGCACAGACCAGCACAGATCTAAAAAGAAAGGTCACTTCAGACCATGGCTGAATCCAAATGTCCGGATTTCATCACACCAGCAGACTTCCGAGGAATACGTCTGTTTAGTCAGCAAGTACCGAGGGCTGTCCAAATCCACAATTCGTGAAGTCCACAGGGGGCTTCAAGCAGACTGTGGACTTCCAGAGAGCCCGCTTACTGCAGGTGTGGTGTATAGATGAGGGGGAGGGAGAGGGAGACCGTTACCTGTGATGTAGCCCCCTGCAGTTGGAGAGAGGCTGTGAAACTGCTGATCATGTTTGGCTCTCTCATCCACTGAGATCAGAAACACATCTGGACCTACCACACCCACAAAAAAGAAAAAAAAACAGACACACACACACACAATTAGAGATTAGATACCAAAACCAAAGTCAGAGAAGTGAGACACAAGAAGAAGCGTTTCAGTTCCTGTTAGAGGTTTCCTTTTAAGTAACACTTGATAAAGCGTGTCACAAGAAAATTAGGATGAATGGATGAGGGACTGACAGTCAGAGCCTGTTGCCTTTCCTTAGAAAGTCAGTGTGAATCATTAACATGGGAATTTAATACATTTATCACGTGCTGACACAGACTATTTTGATTAGTCACGTCATCTAAAACGTAGACAACAATTTAATCAAAACACTCGTGGACGGGTGTTAACCAGTGTCTCACTATCATCTCAACTGTCACAATATAAAAAATCTTGACAATTCAGTGTTTTTCGGTCTGACAGTCAGTGGATCCCAGGAGCCAGTACAACACTGACTCCAGTCAGTTTGACTGGTCTGTCAAGTTACCTCTTTGCTCCCCAAATTGCCCAGTTTCCACTCTGTTCCATGTTTCTAGACTAAATTAATTAGATGTCAGATCAGAGTTAGTTAGGAGCCTAGCTAATCGGAGTAGTGGTTCCCTTTTAGTTCCAACTGACAGATGCATCCTGTACCATTTACTGGCAAACTTACACATTTAGTGAATCATGCTGACTCATTTTTGAAATGCAAGGATAATTACTGCTGACAGAAACCTTCCCCTTTCTCCTTCTGTTAACCATTGTGGGAAAAAATGCTTCCTCAGTTGTCTTTACATATACACCCGGAATTCAGGGTGTATATGTTCTTAAATGTTCTTAAAGAGAGAACACAGAAAAAAATCACATAAAAACAGCTGTGGCAATGAGCCTTTTCACTCTAATTCATATTTTGTGGATACAGTTACTTTCCAATTTGTCCAATATATTGATAAAATGAATAATCCATTTTAAGACCAGATGTTCTGTGGAGGTTATGCCTTCATTTACAACTTCAGCCTTGGTTGTTTCTCTTTCCCTAAGTACAGCAGATGTTTTGAGTGGTAAGTTCTCATTCAGCAGACAGACATATTACACAACATGCTCTTACAGTTACAAATATGTTTAGCGTGGATGTTAAAACGGTTATGGAAAACCAGAGTGGATTTAGGGGACGCTATGGTTTGTCTTCTAATGGACTTGTGGAGTATTACGGTGTATTCATGGAGCAATGTGCTGTCATGTTGCTCAAACTACTCACAACCCTGAGTGAAAAATATAAACATTAACTTCCATTATGGATCTCTTTCATGTCAGTCATGCACACACATACTGACCTGTGAATGTGGTGGGGAACTGTGCCATGGTTCACTCAGTCGTCTGCAGCTACACAACACCTGGAACACATTTAGAAAAACAGAAGAAGAGTTTGTCTGATCAATATCATCCCACCTCACTGAGTATTTACCTGCTCAATGATCCAGTAACATAACAAAAGAAATGTAGTAATGTAACCACTTCACCTTAACATTTCACTGGTGAACCACAGAAATGTTTTTATAGTGAAGGAGCTTGCTTTTGTCAGCAAGGTTGGAAATCCAACCAGATCCTTGACAGCGCATTAAAAAGACCAAATAATGGCTGGTCACCTGCCAGAGGTGCTGATACAGTAGACAAACTGTGTCAGAGGAAATGATTTTCCAGCACGAGTCTGGAGTTAATTTTCCACTCTGCTGTCCTTCAATGCTGAAGTTGTGAATTTCTTTTTGGTCTCCAGCCCAGTGAGGATTATGGTATGCTAGGTTTGTTTTGATGCAGTGATTTATGCACAAAGACACAAAGCAAATACACACCATGGTTCTCAATAAGGTACGTACAGTTGTATGTTTTTACATCCCACATCTTGATTTAGTCAATATATAAGGGAAATGAATGAAGAAATCTGCATCAATCTGCTGCTGTCATCCAGTATTCAGACTAGTGCCAGTCAACAGGAGACTGGACGGTGTGCCAGTCATGCTTGTGCATGTCAACAGGGCAGCAAACCTTTATTTATGCAGGGCAGGTCGCCTGAGCATACTTGCTTGTTTTCAAAACCACTCTGCCTCACACTCACTCATTTACACACATTCTCACTTGGGAGCCGACCACAGTGAACACCAGTTCTCTACTGTTGGTCTGTGAAAAGCTCAAATGGAGTCTTTTTAAAGTGAGCATTTCTTACAGGCGATACAAACAGTAAAGTTACAACCTAAAAGACACCAAAAACAGGAAAATGGTGTTTTTAAGATGATGGACTTGTCTTGGACAGAAGACCCATCACCCTTGAAAGTTGCTACAAACTCAGCAATCTAACTAGAGTAACAAAAACACTCTGATGGGTGCTGATGGGACACATCTTACCCCTGTTAAAGGGTCAGTTCACCCAAATCACAAACAGCCCATTCCCCCTGGGCCTTTGTAGTACTGTGGACATTTTCATTGAGACTATTTCTTCAGCTGAAAATTGTCCTTGGCCTACTGAAGGGTGTAATAGAAAAAGAGTGTGTGAGTGTGTGTGTGTCCCATTATCATCAGAGTGGGAGGACAAAGTAACCAGCTTAACTAGGTCAGAGGAACAAAGCCCACCCTACGCAAACACACACAAGCACACATTTTCACGGCTGCCACTGAGAGAATATTGAAGCAGCTGAGCAACTACAGTAGATTTTCCACCAAGTGAAACTAAACTAGTAATGAGAGAGATTAAACTGCTTGTCATCTATGTTAAAGCATATTAATTTAGTCACAATATGATCTGAACAGACTGCAGAAAAAATTCCCCAGATCATAAGGATTTATGGGAGATGCTCAACAGCTGGTCATAGTTGGAAAGCTTGGCTTCATTTTTTGTTAAATTTTATTTTAGCATGTGCTCTAAACCTGAATGAACACAAAGGAGGTGCACTGCAGCACAGAACATAGTGTTATTCTCAGGTGAAGTTACAGGAATTGCAACAAAAAGTACTTCTACTTTTCCTGCTGCCAAAATCTAGACAGAGGCAGGTTGCCAAAACTTTGATCCACAACTCAAAAACCGTGAATCAAAGTGGCTTTTGTTCGTGAGCATCAGTTTACCACCATGCCTCAGGCCAAAGCAAACTAACAGCAAGAAAGGTCAAACCCTTTGTGAAACCTGTAAAAATGCAGAATCGGCCAGAAAAAGTTTTAGCATTAGAAGATATTCTGAATCCATGACATTAACCTTTAAAAGAAGATGAAATGGATACATGAATAGGTCTGTATTGCAACCATAATGCATCTGTTTCCTCTGTTGTCAATGCTCTGTTCTCCCTGTGTACATGTATTATATCTGTGGGATTAGTCTGTATAATTAGAGCATTGCGATGTAACTGGAGTGTTGGTCTGTTATCAAGGCTTGTGGCAGATGCCTGTTTAAGCCCTTCACATAAACACACACACACACACACACACACACACACAGTAAAGGCAGCTTCAGAACATGATACAGATTAGGGTCCAGACTCTTCTCTTTGTTCCACCCCCTCACTTTACTGCTGACCCCTCCAACATTCCTCTTTGCCTTCTTCCATGAATGAATTTTGGAACACTGTACACAAACTGACATTACAGTGTTGTATATTATACTAATATTTCTATATTATCCAATACCCTTAGCCTATCTGGTACAGTGCATTCCATAAAAAGTGCTGTAGTGTTGCAGTTTATGCTTTCGGTGCTCAAGCAGCCTTACGTTTGATTTCCTTCTGTGTACAGTGAACAATCAGAGCAGTGAAAAAATACTCAGTCAAGTAATTTTATGGACACAGCAGCATGTTTAAAAGCACACTGCATACGCTGCATTCAACATAGGAAATGTAAAATAAAGCATCCCTGTGGCAACAATGGCTGGTTGTGAGTCTCTCTTGAAAGATTCAGCATCAATACACAAAACGTTTAGCCTTACAACTAACATATAAAATCACACTGAAACCTTTTCAGCTGGAGTTGGAAGAGAAATACCATGCTGTTGATGCCAAACAGATAACCCTCGAGCATGAGAGAACATATTGTTATGGAGAAAATTGGAGCGAACAGCAGTACTTACACACCACAATCAATAAACAGTAACAACAGCAAATTCAAAAAGAAAAGCAGGAAAATCAAAAACTGAGATGCATCAAAATGCACTGACATTAAATGTAATAAATTCATATCATGTGAGGTCAAAACTGAATAAACTCACAAATTTATTGAGAGTTAAGGGATAATTTCTCAAAGTAGTATAAGATTAAAATTTGAAAACAATAAGGTAATATGAGAGATTGGTAGAAAATTTAAATTCTTATAATTCCATTGCTTGCTCCTCCAACATTTTCTGCTTTCAGTCCACCGTGTCCTTACATGTGTTTACTATATCTACATGACATCATCCCAATTATGTTTGGGAAGTTAGCTACAGAAATTAAAAAAAGGCAACACTAAACACAAAATGGGCCCAGAAATGCAAGATACACAAGTATAATAATATCAAACCAGACAAGGCATCTGACAATGTCACCTTGGTCTGTGGGAAATTATAATGGGCATTTTAATTTACAGCCATATTAATTAATTAATCAAAAAAAAGTAATCAGTAGATTAATCAATAATGAAAATAATCATTAGCTGCTACCTAGACTTTACCTTGTTTGGATGGTTAAACCGTGATGGTGTTGGTATTAATAACTGCAGCCTCTTCACATCAGCATTCTCACACTCTATATACTCCCACACACACACACACACACACACACACGCATTTGCATTTAACACGCACCCCCCGTCTCTAACACACACACTCTCCTTCTTTCTCACTCACATATTAAGACACACCCGCTCTCAACACACCCTCTGACACTGACCCTAAGCTCTGCATCTCCCTTTCTCCGACACACACTACGACATTATTATCACACTGCTGTCAAGTGGCGAGGCCTGAGAGGTGACAGAACCCCCAACCATGCAGCATGCATGAGTGCACACACACACACACACACACACACACACACACACACACACACACACACACACACACACACACACACACACACACACACACACACAGGGTTACCACTGCAGTCTCTCCATCAGCTCCTCCTGCATCACTCCATCCTTCCCTCGGGCTGCCTCCTCCCTTCCCTCCTCACCAACATGTTCACCAGCCTCCACAGTTAGCTAATGTTAGCACTAACACAATTTAAAATAACATGGATGTTAACAAGCACAACTGAAGCACACCACTGGGAAATTGTAAGGGTCATTAAGTCATTTTCTTGAGCATACTACAAGGAAAATGGCAGTATGACATAAATTCACCTTCATGTTTAAGCCCAAACAGCTTTACAGTAGAAAAACTGTCTATTCATGATGCAAGTATGAATATAAAAAGGTGCTTAAACTTAGAAGTCCCCAAAACAACCAAAAGCAGCCTGACCACTTCATTACTCCAAAAGATTGTAGTTAGTGTATCCAACCCCTGATTGTTGTGGGGAAGGAAAACTTTACACAGCACAAACAAAAATTAAATGGTGATTCATAGCATAATGTAAGAACACTACACTACCTTTACATTTCTACTGTTGAGAACAAACAAATATAACATAAAACAGCTATGAGCATGGCTCTGTAGGGCCACATTGTAGTAGTGACATGACAGACTTTATATGAGAGGCATGTTAGGTTCTAGGTTATCATTTTCATACAAAATGTAAGTGTATAATATGGATTTTAAAAAATCTATCAAAAAGGTTAACCACCAGATCTATCTGCCTAATTTAAGCCTGTTTAACAACACACAGCACTTCTGTTCCTGATGGACAAGATTATGAATTCTTGCTTTTGAAGCTATTAGACTTGAATGAAATAAATAATTCACTGTGTTGCATGGAGTCCTGGGATATGTTAGAACAAACTGTATTATGTAGTCTTGATTTATAGGTCACATGGAGCAGGAAGACAAAGTCACCCTCCCAAACACAGCTGAACTCTCTGAACTGTGACTGAACCTAGTTTACTGCTGACAAGTGAACTTTTGAACTTTCTTAAGTATGATCAATATACGTAATATACACTTTTCAGCAAACCAGGATCTCAGAAACATAAACATCTTTGATAACAGAACTTAATTAAAGTGGTGCACTTCCCTTTTAACATGAAATTTACCAAAACTGCCACATGTGTACCTCTAACTGAACTACATTAATAAAACAGGAAGTACAGGATTTGTCACACACCAAAGCTGCAAAAGTTTTAGTGGCGGGGTCACATCAATTTAAGCCAAGAAGTAGCATTCAGATGGAAATGGTTGTCTACATATACAACTCCTTATTTGTTTTAAGCACAAAAGGACAAAAGCTGATGAGGCTACAAGGCACACAGAGAAGGCACACAGAGAAGCACAAACCACATGTTTAACATACTGCCCTACTCCTGCACATATATGAAATAACAGGAGTGCTGATGGTATAAAAATGCCTGTTACAAGTTTTCAGAGCCCAAGGTTTCATTTTCAAAAGCCTTGTTGTTAGGACTGCAACTAACAATTCTATCCATAGTGACAGAAAATAGTGTAAAATACCCAACACAGATTCCCAGAGCCCAATTTGACTTCTTTAATAGTGTTGTTTTGTTAATCTACAGTTACATAAAAACCGAGTTAAAAGGAAAATCCTTAAACTGAAAAAGATGGAACCAACTCAAATAATTATCATTATTATTAGTTGCAGTCCTCTAGACAATCGTTAAAAGTGTCTCCCAACTCAACCAACAACAGCTTTAAAATGTTACTTAAGTATGTAAATACCCTGTTTCATTCACCTTGGTTGTTATCTACAGGTGGTGCTCATGAAAAACAGACATTGCATGCAAATGGGTCTTTGCACTTTACAATCGAAAATAACACAGAAAGGAGTTTGTATTGGTGCCGGATGAAAGGCATTATTCTATTATAGAATAGTATTTTATTTTTACGAACGTGTTGGTCAAACAAAACTTACCACCCTGTGTACTTTAACTGGACACGATGTTTTCATCTGCAATCCTCCCACCTTTAAGAGGACCTATCAGCATCCACGTTACCAGGGAAACCTTACTGATCCTTACTGACGGAGCGCGGTTACCTCTGTCAACCAAAATGCTGAAAGTACACCTGGCCTCATGCGGGATGAGTGTGCTAACTTCTCTTACACGACAGGTCTGTTTGACAATTCATCCTCACTTCCTGCATCATTTCCTCGGGCACGCCTATGATGAAACCGCAGGCTCTTTTTTTGCTTCAAACAGATGATACGGTGCTCGGAAGGTGTTTTGACTGGACGGGTAGCTAGATGGGCAGCTGTGACTATCATTTGGTGTGAACAATATTAGCGAACGCTAGACAATCTGAGAAAACCTCCGCCCTGGAAGTCGCTGTTTGCCCTAGCACTGTCAGCAACCTCGTTGGTTCATACTTTGATTCTCAACCGATCCCGGGTACTAGCGAGGCTAACCTTAACCACCGAAAACACCTTAACGTTTGCCTTAACGTTAGGTCACAGGCAGGCAGGGCAGATGCAGTGATTTAACGTTAGCATTCTGGCTAGCTTTTAGTGGTAGCTGGACTCCATCGTCTTCCAATTTTTGTTGCTCTGGTATTGTTACACAGACCAATATCAGGCAGCTGCCAAACAGGTTAACGTGACAGTTAGAAGCTGACATTACTAAGCTACACCGGGTAAAAGCGACCAACTAGCGGTGCTAACGTATATCTATCAACGCAGCTAGCAAGAAGGCTAACCAGTGAGAAGCTAACGTCTTTCACATCACACATACTACACTCTGCTCTTACCTCATAGTTCAGCCTCCATTGTGAAATACTGGATAAAGTGGCTCGTTGCGCGTTTATGTGGCCATATAATGTGGTATCTTCTCCCAAAGTGAGCTGTTTTATCACCAAAACCCTTTCGGGTGATTCTCCTGTGGTTCCGAAATCCCGACCGACTGAGGGACAGCTGAAAATGGGGTAACGCTACTGACATATCGCGAGATGTCATGGTGTTCATGTGGGCTTCGATGGGTAGTCTCGCGAGAGTTTATTAGCCGTTGGCTTGCCTGGATCACTGGGATATTGTGAAGTAAAAGGATTAGTAGCGCTCCTGGAGGCTGCCGTTTATTAGAGAGAGAGAGAGAGAGAGAGAGAGAGAGAGAGACAGAGAGAGACAGAGAGAGAGAAAACGTTTGTTGAAATATTTCCAAAGGAATGATACAACTCTGATAGAAAATATGAGAAAAATACAGTAAAGTTACCAAAGTTTAAACCTATGCTGTCTGATCCCAGGATATGGAAAACGTAAACGGGAAAGAGCCCGATGAAATGTTTTTAAAGTCCCAGCTTTATAATCCACATGTTGGGAATAAGCGTATTCTGGTGAAACTGATACCAGAATTTTCAGAATCAGCAAAAAAAAAAAAAAAAAACAGAGCTACGCAGTCTACCATAGTGGATATTTGTATTCAGAGCAAGTAAGCAAATTGCGCAAGAATGAAAATCATGTGTATTGCCACAGATAACGATTTAGAAAAGAGTATGGGGAAGTAACGATTATTGAATAAAGCATCTGTGAGAGCACTGGATGTGGCATATGTCTGAAAGTGACACGCTATTGATTCCACCTGATTAATTGATATATTGCTCATAAAATAGTTGCAAACTGATAGTCGCATACATACTGGTTACGTAGCTTAGCTGATACTGACGGTCAATTCTAAACGTTAATTGAAATGTTAATAAAAATAAATTCAGTGAGAGGTTGTTGAAGATTGTAGAAAGTTTCATCTTTGCTCCCCTCACAAGAAGAATGTCTGGTACTTTTAAGGTGTGGTAATTCACAACTTCCAGTAGTGGGCGGTATTGTAAAAAATGTTAATTTAAAATAACATGGAACCGAAGAAGAAGCGGTCAGCTGATTTCAAGCTAGTTGGTACAACTGGGATAGGAAAGTAGCAGTGTCTTCTATGGGAGAAAATAAATAACTAATATATGAAAAGGATTATTGGCAACAGATTTTATCATCCTGAGATCCTCTGTCTTTCTGTGTGCATAAAGTAACGGTGTAACAGCATGAAAGGTTTATTCTGCCGAGCTGGTGTGAGTGATGCTGAGCCCAAGTTCGTTATTCAGGAAACGGTGAGTTTGAGTTTTTATTCCCAGGCTGCCCGACTGGACCATGCTGTTATCAGATAAAAAAATAAATGAATTGTGCACATTTAGTTTCCGCATGTGTGTAACCGTGCCTCCACCTGCAGATATCACCGCTGCTGAACAGAAGGTAACAGATGACATTTGTTCAGCACCTTGAGACTTGGATCAAATTGAAAGCAAACCAGTCACTAATCAGTTGGATTGGTAGATAGATTGCAAACTATGATGAATTGTAGTTTTAGAGTCTTTGTTTGACAGAGGACTGATAACTGTTGTAGTAGATAGGGTATTAAAGTGTTCAGAGGAGGAGAGTATTGAATGATTACTGACTTCAGGTAACCATAATATACTATATGCCTGACAATCTGTTTTTCTGTCTGTTTCTTTATTAAAACTATTCTTAATGTTTTGTTTCTGTCCAGAGTCTTCCAGAGGTTCTAGGCAGCCATCAGGTCAGGGTTCAGGTAAAGGCATGTGGACTCAGCCCACTGGACCTCAAGGTACTTAAATCAAGTCAGACTTGATGTGTGCATCACTGTTAGCAGATTAGAAAACAATCAGACCGTAGAAAAGAAAACTTGATTCATACAAAACTATATTCAAAATGATATATTAAAAAATATAAAAGAGCCAGCAAGCTTACAATAATTAGTTAAATACACAATAATAGAGTAAAGGCCTAATTACCTCCAAAAGGTCTACTCAGAGTTAACCATTGGAATTACAGATGATTCAGATGATCAGATGATACAAATGATCATTAAGATGATTCAGATTTAACTCTTGAGTGCATTACTAAATTTTCTAATGGTTGAATCACCTTTGAAAATCTTTATATTTTATCAGGTATCATAATATAGTCCATACAGTACACTGTATGGCTTCAGACCTATAGTGTCATGTAACATGACATATTTTACCCTCACCAGCTGCGTAGGAGCTGAAAGGCAGTTTGGAACAGTACTTATATTCTGTCAGTATTGTTTCTTAACTTTTGTGCCAGTGAAGGTCCCCGAACTTAGTTATACACACTTTGTACAACTATCGTGATCACTGCCGACTCCTCATCTGTCCCCTCTGCTCATCTGTCCTGTGCACTAGTTGCTTGATGATGTTGGGATCCAGAGAGATTTAATTCCTGTGGGCAGGGAAGTGGCCGGGGTCGTCCTGCAAGGTCATAAACACACAAACACAAGGAATACATGTGATTAATAGTGAGTGTCCTTACAGGCCTGAGTGAGCAGTGGTCTAACTGGTGTTTGTCTGGTTTGTTTTTTTGGCAGTGGGCCCCAAGGTCTCCTTTTTCCAGCCGGAGGATGAGGTTGTAGGTAAGACACATTTATTAATCTCACCTGGTTTGTCAAAGATAGAGCATGTGATGTTAAGCTAACTACTTGGTGATGATTCATTATTATCATTATTATTATTATTATTAATACGATTGTAATAATGCTTTCATAGTGTCCATATTCAATACCCAGTATACATTATACCCCACTGGTGCACCTGAGTGTGCAGTACATTATCATGTCTTACCGTCACTTTCCCTTTCCAGGTATTCTTCCCCTGGACTCTCCCTGCTCTGGGCTCTGCGATGTCATCGACATAGATGAACACTATTTGGGTAGTATACTGTACACACACCCCCACACAAATGCAGGTCATATAATATGACTTTATTTTTCAAATGAAGAATCAGCCTGAAGTAATTATTTTCTACTAATCAGACTCATTACTTCTTCTATGGTCTGTTTTCATCTTGATGCCTTGACTTTACAAACCTCTCCTGTATTGTACGTGTAATCGGTCAGCTCACAAAAAGGCAGCCCGGCTCTCTCTTATCTAAAAGGTCAGACTGTTCTCAGCTGCTCCACTCTACCCTAAAATATCACAGCAAATGCAGTGGTTTCCTGAAGTGGTTGTTTTTTTTTTCCCATCTTTCATCTGCACCTCATGTACTTTAAAGCCTAAGATTAAGTAGTTCTGGGAGTTTGAAAACAGCAGAACAGTGTAAAACGTGCACACATTGCCCCTCATTTACTTCTAGTTTCTGTCTGAATTAATTTTAAAACCATGGACATGAAAAGAGAGATTATTATGCTGTAATTTTAGGTGGTTGAAAAATCGTCATGAAAACATGTCAATCATCTGAAGCTAAACTATTTAAACTGATTCAGTAAACAAATGCGTGTTTCTGTTTCTGTTCTCCAGTTCAGAAACCAGAGAAGCTCAGCTCAGTGTGTGTTGCGGCAGCGCTGCGGGATGGCCTCTGTGCTTACACTGCTCTACACACACATGCTCGCATGGCGGCTGGACACACACTCCTGGTCATGGACGGAGCCAGTGTATGTAAAAAACAACAGAATCAGATGTCTGAAATGTAAAATGTGTCTGAAATGTAAAATTCATACCGTGTAACTGCAGTATCATCCAGGATTGCATCAGCGGACCTTTGCTGCACGGTGTGGTTGCACGTCTTCTTCTCCTCACTTGTCTGATTAAATGCCAAAGAAACAAAACAAGAATGTCAGTATCGCCTGAGTTTCAGTGCACATACATTTGTAATGAGCCCATCTCCTCTGCCTCCACAGTCTTTTGGCCTCATGTGCATCCAGCTGGCCTGTTACCACGGAGTGAAAGTTCTGACGACGTCACATTCGCCACAGAAACACACCTTCCTGGAGCAGCTTCGGCCCAGCGTAGGTCTGTACGTGCGGTCTGAAGTGCATTTCAGAGACTTTTTGTCAGTGTCTGAAATTTAAAGATTTAAACCCACTCTCCATTAAGTGTCTTTGAAATGTTTCAACTCCATTTTCTACAAAATCACAGCAGTTATATTAGTAACTTACTACTGCTCTTTCCTGATCATTTCATGCTCTTATACTTACCTTTCAACCTTTTTCATCTTTGCTTCCTTTTCCTTTCCTTTCTCTCTCCTCACCTTCATATTTTCCTCAGGTGTTCAGGATCCTTTAGTAGGTGAGATCTTTTCTTTCTGTCTTTCAGACTGACTGACTGACTTACTTGCCTCCTTAATTTTTTTTTTTTTTTTTTTTACATTTTCTTCATTTGTCAGTTTTTCAGTTTGACATGTATTAAGAACTACAGTGACATCATGTGGCTGTGTCTTTGTGTATGAAGCCAGGGTTATTAAAGCCTATAATGGCTCATCGGACCTGCTGCCACAGGTTTTGGAGGAGACAGGAGGACTGGGAGTGGATATAGCTATAGACTCTGGAGGTAAAAACACTGGATGAGTGTGTGATTGTAAACATGGAGATCACATCTGTCAGAGATCTTTGGGTTGATCTATGATCATGTCACTGTGTGTTTGTGTGTTTCTGTGTGTGTAGTTCGTCTGCAGGAAGTGGAGGAATCAGAGGAGACGAAACTTTTCCCACACAAACACGACATCATCAGTGTGCTGGGGGTGGGGGGGCACTGGGTCACATCCCACCAAGACCTGCAGGTAAACTTGATATTAAAAGTGAAGGTAAACCTGGTCAGTCTGCCTGTTTTAACAGCAGTTTTATCTCCTTTCTGTGTATTCGTATTGTTACAGTTGGATCCTCCAGACTGCAGATTATTGCATTTAAAATCAGCCTCTGTATCTTTCCTCAATCCTGAAGTCTGGACAGCGTCATCAGCTCAGCAAGGAAGATACCTCCGTATCCTCTGCTCACAGTGTGAAATTTAAAACATACTGCGTGCCACATGATTGGGGACATACGCTGTCTTCTTTAAGGTTTTTATGAGTCTTTAACAGCGTTTCACAGATATTCTAAAGGACATAGTGGAGAAGATGTCAGCTGGAGTACTCAGGTAAGTCAAAAGACATCACCATTCAGTGGGGTTGTGAGGTCAGTCACATTCTTCCTACAATGGAAATCAAAAGTGGTTCAGAAGTTGCCACTCATGTGGCTTTACTTTCCCCTTCTGTGCAGTTCATCCCAAACCAGCTCCGTGGGGGTTAAGTCTGGGGACTATTTCTTTTCTTCGAATGTTTTGGGTCATTATCACAACATGTTTTCTGGTCATTTTAATTTTTCCAGCTGACCTGAAAGAAAAATAAGGCAACATAGGGTAAAGGCTATATTTTAAGTGTCACAGCTCTTTACTATCTGTTGCCTATGTTCAGGTTTTGAGACTTATCACAATTCACAGCTGAGTTTAGAGTAACTGCAGATGTTTTTTTACTCTTCACTGTCATGTTACCTCCCACAAAAACTGCCAGCACAATATAAGGATTTACGGCTCGCTTGTTTCAAGATGCGCACACTATAATCAAATCATCCTAAATTTGGTTATACACAATTCTAATCTAATCATCATCATAACTGAATAAAATCCAATCTGTCTGCCTGGTTCCAACCTGCTTCTCCAGACCTCAGCCTGAGGAGGCAGTCCCTCTCTACGAAGCCACAGTTGCCATGGAGACCGTCCAACGTCACCAGAAGAAGAAAGCTGTTGTTCAGCTCTGACCGAAATAACCACATTCTGCTGGGATGTAAGACAACGCATCCCACAATTCAGCAGCATCAGTTCTTTTTGCAGTCAAACTGTTCAATGCAGCAAGTGAACACTTACAGTTATTGTTTTTACTTGTTAACTTACTTGTTTTTATCACAACACGCATCGTATGGAAGACACAGAGCCTGTTGGCTCTCTGTAACAAGGCTAACACTGAGAAACAGACACGAATATTAACACCTATAATTAGAGTCTCTGGACATGTTTGTCTTTAAAAAATGTCTTCTTGTTTTGAGGAAACCGTTCTAACCACTGAGCCAGTGGGTCTTCTCCAAATACAGACACGTTTGGCCACATTTACATCTGGACTCTGAATATGTGTGATTTTATGTGAGACTGCAACCCACATGAAAGCCTCTGCGGTCAGTGTTTGTTTCATAATACATTCCTTTGAGAATCCATAAACCTTTGTTTGACTCAGAAAATACATTTCATTAAAAAAAATGACAGCAATTCTGGTGATTTAATGAGTAAATAAATCAAAAGTTTATGTTTTTAAATCATCCAAACCACAATATAAACAGGAACTGCAATTTATGTTGCTGTCATAAAATGTGTATTGTGTGTGTATTGTTAAAGTTGAAATTACTTGAACAAAATCCAACTCTTGAATGAAAATAAGAGTTTTTTTTTTTACTGTACTGTGCCATTTAAGCCGAAAATAAATAATAAATACAACAACATGACTGAGACCTGAAGATTTCTCTCATTCAGAAAAACGTATTTTTCTGACAGATCTGTCACTGTGTTATTTTCCTCACAAATCTGTTGTACATGAGTCCAGAAGTGTACAAGAGTAATTTTAGTGAACTGAATATGAATCAAATGATGGTAGTGAGCCTCACTACTTTGCTGAGGGCGGATGCTCTTTCAGCTTACGTGGAATAAAACCTTGTTACAGGACGTCCAGCAATCCTGCTGCCTTTGTCAGTCATACAGGTCGACAAGCAGAACAAGAACATGGAGACTGTCCAGCAGTTCAGTACCTTGCTTCTTGTAGAGACCACTAAGCAGATGTCAGCTCACAGTGTCAACGTCAGGTTGCGATGACAACAGTTCATCTGGTTGCCTCATCATACCTTGCAGCACCTCGAGACAGCATCCCAGGATGCAACTCTCCTCCTGTCGCAGTGATCTGACCACATGTAACTGCTCCCTGGCTGACTGGTCACTCTGCTGCAGGAGGTCGGAGATCTAAACACACAGAGCACCAAAAAAAAATCGGGTAATGTGTACCTTCACTGGAAAATGGTTTGATATTTGGTGGAGTGTGTGTGTGTGCGTGCATGTACACACACCTTATCCAGAGCTGTGTGTGTGTCCTTTAATAGTTGCTGACAGAGAGTCTTTGCTGTCTGAACGCTCCACTCCTCCCTCTCTTCACACACTGCCTGGCCAAGCAACACTGCCTTCCACTGGTGACTACAAAAATATACACACACATGTATTTAGAGCAGAATAAGCAAGTGGACCTTAATTTTTGTGTGTGTGTGTGTGGACTTACTACAGTGTTTGTGGCATGGACAACAATCTGAGAGCCGTCATCAGCCTCCAGCTGGGGCCTTCGCTGGACACTGTGAGATTACTGAAAGGAAGAGGAAGCAGAGTCTGAATGATTTCATCCATCAAATTTTAGATTCATTTTAATTTTATTTAAAGTCTATGTGACAAATTCACACTGGGAAACTTCCAGGAGATGAAGAAGAGCCTTATAAAGGATTGTTCCCTCATCTTCTATAACACTACACCAATAATATGCACAAAAGGACTCACTGAAGGAGGCTGTTCTCCTTGAGGAACCTGATCTTCTGGTTCAAGCATCTGTCGCCTCTTAAAACGTCACAAAGGAGATCTGAAGGATTGGGGTCAAACGTTAAATAAGGAAAATTACTTTAATACCTGAATCTTTCGCTATTTATTCTCTAATAAAAATTTAAGATTTACTACATTCTACATTAAGACAACAAGGTTGTGTAAAGTAAACTAGTATCAGCAATTATAATTATTATTACAATTATTATAATTATAATTATATATATAATTATAATTATTCACAATAAGAATTGATAATTTTCAGACATATGCTGAAACCTGTGTTGCCTTTAAGTAAATCTGGAGCTGCTTCAGAGGCAAATTCACAAACAGCATTTTTCTACTGTTTCTGTCTTTCCAGCTGTAGATTACCTGTGTCTACATACACCACACTGTGGGGGTTGCCGGGGGCGACAAAGCCGTACTCTAACAACAGGCGCTGGTTATCATGGGAACCGTAGTTTATGAAGGCCTGCTGGTAGCGCAGCGTCCCGGAAACGCTCCTGATTTCGTAACATCTCGTCACGTCATTGAATCTTGCTTTCACCTGGTGAAAACATATTTTTGATGGTATTTGTGAAAACTCACTGGAGGCTCTCCATCTTTCCAACTGTCCACATCACCACTAAACTCAGGATGCAGAAGACATCATGTCTTCTGTATATGAAAATAATACATGCTCAATAATTAGATACACAACATATACAGTATCTACTGAGTGGTTTTAGACAGTGAAGCATGTGTTTACCTCCACGTCAGGTTGGTGGTTGAGCAGGTCCAGGAAAGGAGCTAAAGCATAAACATCCTGTCCAGACAGGAAGCTGTTGGATGGGTGGGACATGAAGACAGAGCGTGTGTTGACACTACACCATGCCCACCTGGAGGAAGATGGTGGAGGTAACAGTTTAATAACCTGACAGATGAACAGAACAAATTTTAGATCTTGAAACGTTTTCATTGCCATAAACCTTAAAATCTTTGTAGTTAACTCAGAGATCTATCATTAAAAAAAGTTACAAATATATACTGAAATAAATAAAGTGCAGCTGTTTTCTCAGATTTCTTTAAAGCATGTGTGACTGAAGTGTTACACTGGGCATGTATGTGTATACTTGTGCATACCTTAATGCTTCATAAGTCAACACTTCCTCCACAGGCTGACTCAGGATCAGCTGAAGGGATCTAGATCAAAAATAAATCACTTACACCTCGGTACGTTTTATAACAAATAACAGATAACATAACCTGATTAACCTGCTTCAGTGACCTGTGCACCGGACTCACCTGAAAAAGTCCTGATTGGAGGAATGGATTTCTCGCACCGCCTCCCTCTGCTCTAAGGCCCGCCTCCGCAAACTGGTTGGCAGAACAGCCATGACATCATCAGTGAAATAGGCGGGGCAGGTGTAATTGGCGGGCAGCGCGTCGATGTAAGGGAACCAGTCAGAGGTGTCTCCCCGGTGCTGCTCACACACCAGGAACACACAGAGCACCAACAGGGGAGAGAGACGGTATTTCCAGCTGTGGAGGGAAAACAGCGACAGATGGATATTCTCATTCTGGCTCCTTCACCCGGTCCACTCCACCTGTATCTGTGCTTTGGGTTTGGAGTGAAGAGTTGTGGAGTTCTGGAGTTGCACTGTTGTAGTAGGAAGTGGAAGTAAACTATAAAAACCTCTGAACAGGTTTTAGCAAGAACCAACTATAAGTGAAATCCAGCATGGCAGAGAATGGAGGATTTGACTGTACAGTTTTTACTGGGCCACAGAAAAGATTATGTTTGCATCACAATATTTTCTTCACTGATGTGTAAAGGTGTACTTCTGTGTTTACCTCTTGATGTACTGTCCCAGGTAGCTGTTCAGAACAGTTGAGGTTGTGAGGAGACAGGACTCTGGCAGAGAGATTACCAGCTGGCCAGGCTGACAGAAGAACAGAGTCAAATAAAGAGAGATTTAAACACTTTACCGCTGTTATTCACTCTAATCACTCTATCACAGAGCATCGCTGCTTTCATGCTTCTACACTACTGAAGCACATCACTTGATCAAGGACAGATTATTAACATCTGCATGAAACATTGAACGCCTGAAGTTTGTTTCTCCTGCAGCACATATAGGTGCAAAGACATGTCTTAGTAAAGTTTTAAAAACAAAAAAAAAAGGCACAAAATATTTTTTGTTGGTTGCTTTGTTCTATATGATACTTACTGTAATTACAGTAATTACTAGGAAACCTGGATTTCCTATATAGCAACTTCAAAACCTATTGGTCTGTATTAGCTGGCATACCTTTATAGTTTTGAGAGTCTGCAGTCCTCGGCCTGTGTCTGCATAGAGAGGGGCAGGACACACACACACACACACACAAAAACTTTAACAGGGTTTCTGTCCTGTTTCATCCAGTTAAATTAAAACCTTTTTAATAAATCACAGAATGAAACTCAAAACCTGTTTCACCTTCATACCAGTGGAAGAATGACAGAAAACAATCAATAAGTCCTACGGTTATTTATTACATACATGAATTTATTATATCACATCACTGTCAATACTCCACAGCTGTATGTAACCATAATTCCTGGGATTATAATTAATTAATTAACATAACTTGGAGCCATGTATGGATTATTGAGAGGGCCTGCAGTGCACAGCCTCTGTATGAAGAGACTGCTAATATTTCTTGTTCTTATTGTCAGGAAATGCAAAACAACTAGAAAGAGAACAATCTGGCAATTTAACAGCTAAACCTAACATCTAACAAGAAAAGAAACCTACATAACACTCCTGAGGATATGTAGGACAAAGTAGGACACCAGAGTCGTACCAGTGAAGAGGGCTGGCTGCAGCAGTGTTGAGGTGAATCCTCGTCTGTGAAGAAACTTCATCAGCCTCACATACGTCAGCTGGTGACACAGAGAGACTGAGGAAACATAGAAAGAGACAGACTGGTGACGGAAGAGACCAGCAGGGAGACCAGCAGGGAGACCAGTATGCAACAGACCACAGCCGTAAACGTTTTCATACCCGACTGGACAATGTTTTCACATTTTTTCCTCCTCTTCCTCGCGGTTCGTCCAGCCCGACGGCTCATGACCCAACATGAACCTGTGACCCCCTGTGGTGGACAAACACATAGATACACACAATAAAAACACTGTATTCACAACTTTTCTACAACACTGGGAAATTTTCTTAAGTTATGGAGTGAATTTAATTCACCCACTTATTTACCTTCAGATCACTATCAGCAAACTATAATAACCACATATAAGCAAGGGGTCCTGCCTCCTACTTACACTCATTTACTTACAACCATGAGAACAGTTCATGCCTTGTTCTTGTACACTCAGCTGCTAGTTTAATACAGCAGTCCTGTAATACGTCCTCCCTTCATTAAGGTTACAATGATCAGTTTCACCATAAATCTTAACTGGCGCAATGACCAAACCCCGCGTTTGCGTTAGAGTATCAAACATCAAAACACTCCCATCATACACCGCGCTCAGAGAGGCACCAAAGCGAATGGCAAAGTCTGTTGATCAACGTTTTTACTCTGGATGTAACAGAGTGAAAAATCAAATATCATACTTCTATAATATTCTATAGTGTTCTGTGTCAAATCTTCGTCCTGTACGGTGGAAACCTCACTACGTCTCAAACCCACGTGGTCAGTGTGTGTTTTTCCGGGTATGCGCAACAGTAATGCGCAAAAGTCCCTCCATGTTCTCTCCCTCTTTTTTCCTCTCATAGTCCCGCAGCGCTTTCGCTCCAGTCTGCAGCTCCACCACCGCAGCTTCACCCAGAACAACACCACCAGATCACAGTAAAAAAGCCTCCGTTTCACCTCCGAGTTTGTTAGTTAACGGATCGATAATGTAAAAGTGCGAAGTGTTGGTTTTAAAAATGGGTCTGCTATCTGGAAAACGCGCACATCAGCCAGTCAGCGTTATGTAACTGAAAGGTTCCTCACTTAAAGCCAAAATGCATGAAGAAAAAGGCAACTCTTCATGTTACCTCTTTTCCTGAACTGCAAGATATAGTGAAGTTTACTTTCAGATCCTTGTTTGCAACAGTAATCTTGCATAAATCCTTGCAAAACCGGTTTTCATAGACGTTTGTATCAGGGCTAGAGGTCATAACAGGAGTCTGAGTGCTGATGGTATGACTGTGCACATTTTCCCATTTGAAAAAAGGGGAGTTGTGTAGTTGAAGCCGTGGAGATCTTTTTGGTTTTAGACCCACTGACCATAGATTTATCTGCTGAGACATTAAGCTTCTACTTTAAATGTCTAAATTATAGTTGACTATTTTTTTTATTTTCTTTATTCCAGTTGTCTTAGATTATTACACAGTATATTGATATTTGGACTTAGCAAATCTTCTCTCCTCTCCATCGGCTCTCCAACATGGCTGATAACAAAACAGACTCAGAGTTAATTTGTATCGAGGTTTGGAAATGGCTGATAACTGTGTGAGTGTGTGTGTGTTTGATGGGTATCCAGTGCTGTTATAGAGCCTGTTCCTACTGTTAACAAATACGTGAGCTCATACACTGATGTCTCTCTTTGGACAGACATGTCCACCAGGGTTGCCGTGGTAACGGGCAGTAACAAGGGGATCGGTCTGGCCATCGTCCGAGCGCTCTGCAAGCAGTTCCAAGGAGATGTTTACGTCACCGCCAGAGACGTGTAGGTAGCTGACCGGGTAACACCTGGACCAGGCTGAAGCATCGGCCTCTACATAGTGCAGTATCATTACACAGATTTACCAAAGTGTATTTCAGAGAGCATGTTTAACAGGTTTAAGTATGACCTGAACGCTGTGAGTTGACCTCACCCGAGATGGGAATCTGAGCTCTGTGTTCACAATGAGTTATGGAAATGAAATTTAAGTTAAGTGAAATTAAATTCAGATGTTTTGCTCTTGTTGCAGCGGCCGTGGTCAGGAAGCAGTGAAGTCTCTGGCCTCAGAGGGACTGAAGCCAATGTTTCACCAGCTGGACATCAACGACCTGAACAGCATCACCACCGCTGCTGCTTACTTCAAAGAGAAGTATGGAGGAGTGGACATCCTCGTTAATAATGCTGGGATAGCATTCAAAGGTCGGAGTAGAACGATATAATGAGCTGTCATACTACACTAGAGCCACACACTCAAGAATGTTAACATATGTTAACAATATTACTGTAAATTGACTGTGAATTGAAGGACACTGTCAATAAGGACGTGACAGTTACATCATGTTAACTCTCTCTTTTATTCTCTCCAGTGGCAGATGAAACTCCTTTCGCAGTCCAGGCAGAGGTGACCCTCAAGACAAACTTCTTCGCCACCAGAGACATGTTGACTCACTTCCTGCCGATCATCAAAGCGGGAGGTATGGACCGGTTTTTGACTGAGAATATGAACTGAAAACAGAAACATATCTGCAGGTTTTCTTCAGCTTCACCAATAAGTTGTAAAGGTGACACATTAGTATGGGATGGTGAGCAGTTAAACAGCTTCAAACATCTGCTGTGTGTGTTTCAGGTCGTGTGGTGAACGTCTCCAGCTTCGTCGGCTCCCGTACTTTAAACCAGTGCAGCCCGGCTCTCCAGCAGCGTTTCCGCAGTGAGGACATCACAGAGGACGAGCTGGTGGGACTGATGCAGCAATTCATCGACCAGACCAAGACGGGCGAGTACAAGCAGAGTGGTTGGCCTGAAACAGCGTATGGAGTGTCCAAGACTGGACTGACGGTATGATTGATCCATCGATCTGCAGAGTTTCAACAGACAGATTCATATCAACCTCTGCAATCTCAAAGATTTGAGAAACTGTGATTGAAATGCTTCTCTAATTCCATAATGACTGTCATAGAGACACTGATTATACATATGTGTATCTATGTGTGTGTTTTTAGACCCTGTCCATGATCCTGGCTCGACGTCTGTCCAAGGAGAGACCGAATGACGGGGTAATCGCTGAACTACAACAGCTGTTAATTAAACACAAAAACAATTCATCTACTAATTTCTACTCTGATCAAAAGATAAGATTCAATCTGCTGTAATATGTTTTTATGATACACTGACTGACTTCATAATAAATGCATTGAAAGTAAAACTGTAAGTTATAAATGAAGGACGTCGTCCTTTAAGCTTTCATTCACTGTCGTTTGTTGTGCTTTGTGTCCAGTGAAGTGTCGCTGCTGACGTACATTTTTGTTGCATGGATTATTATTATTTTTACAGATCTTGCTGAACGCCTGCTGTCCAGGATGGGTGCGCACAGACATGGCTGGTCCAAAAGCCCCCAAGTCACCAGACGAGGGCGCTGTCACTCCAGTCTACCTGGCCCTGCTGCCGCCAGGAGCCACAGAGCCTCATGGGAAGTTTGTCTCTGACAAACAAGTTCAGCCGTGGTGAAAGGGTTAAAGGTGTGTGCGTGTGCGTGTGAGTGCGCCAGTGAACAGAATTCCCAGAAAGATTTACCCAGAAGCCATTTTAAAAAATGTAACAAGCATCTGGAAACTCTATTACATTAACATTACAGTAACACACATTACCTACATAAACCCAACAAATACTGATACTATTACATACATATACAAATACTATTTTCTAGCAGTTAAACCAAATGATGATGTGTGTATCACCAAAACCTAAAAACCAAACTAACTCTGATTATTCCAGGGAACTCTGCTGTGTGTGTGCGTGTGTGTGTTTAAATGCAACAGTAATCATTAATCACTCTCCATAAGTTCTGATCTAATCACTGATATTTTTGATAAAACTAAATTTTTGCTTTGTTTTGTTTGCCTTCAGTAATATGAACATTTTTATAATATTTTGCCTTAAATGAATGAAACTTAAACGTTCTGAGATCAAAGAAATTGAAATGCCTTTTCATTACATTGCTTTCATGTCAACAATAACAATAAAATACTAATGTTGGTTAATGAACAAGGATAAAAATTATTATCATCATCTGTCCATAAACAAATAACGGACGAGCAACAACAAGCATGAGGTACTCAGCGCGCACCTTATAGCAGCTGGAATGGCATCCTGGGGTAAAAGACAAACACAAAGCAGTTTTCACTCTCTGGTTCTTCTCTGTCTGAAGGACGGACAAACTTGGATGAAGACCTTTGTGGTCCACTGAGTGTTAAATTAGGAGACTCCAACTATGAACACACCATGAGCTAAAGTCTCTTTCTCTCCCAGTGATGTTAAAACTCCAGTCAGAAAGTCAACCACACAGTATTCACAACGTCTCCATGACATTTGGTGACCTTCTGAAGTTGGAGAGCTGAAATGAATACCCCCACTTACTTCAGATCAGTATCAGCAGACTGTAATAGTCTGCTCCCTGTGAGTGCTGATAGAGCAGATACATTATTTCTTGGCGGCAAATTTTGGGGTAAATTAAATCTAAACCACTGACCGGGGGCATTTCTCACAGAACATCAGCAGATGATACTGTTTTAGAGCTCAGGCCTCCTGCACACATATCTTTTATTCAACTATTTAACTGTATCTTTGACATTTATATTTCATTTTCCTGTTTAATTTTGCTTTGCTTCAACTTTTACCTCAATGAGCGTGGGCTTGGTTTGATGAAGACAATAAAAAAAAAAAAAAAAAAAAAGCAGAAGGACTTTTCCGGGTATGCGCAAACCTGCAAACCTCTGTCCAGATTTTCTCCCTTAAGTCCCATTTCCTTGTGCAGCGGTTCATTCCTCTGCGGCTTCGGCTTCATCCACACAGCTCTCGGTAAGAAGCCTCCGTTTCTCCTCTGACTTTGTTAGTTTTCGCATTTTTCTGATATAAAAGTGAAACTTTTGTTATCTTCATGTGTTTGTAATCATACTGCAGCGTGCTGCTGCCACCATAATTAAAACATTTTATTTTGATCAGTTTCTCGTTATTACGGGAAAACTTTGTCTTTTTTTAAGAAAGATATTTTTCACGTATCTTTGACATTTTCTCGCCTTTACGAGACACATATTTATTCCGTTTTTGCGGATTAAAAACAGCGTAGTCTGTCTCCTATAAATTAACATTTCTCGTTATAACCCGAGAACCTGATTTGATGAGATAACAAGAAACTTCCATAGAATGTTAAAGCGAAACGAAGGTCAGTCGCGGCCTCAGCAGACTCTGGAGTCTGGACCAATCATACAAAGGGATGGATAAACGTATAGCGATATGATGGCCAGGTGTTTTTATGGATGGCTACACCTGGATGGGCCACCTGTCCGTGACAGTGCTGACAGACAGGAGCCCTCTGACAAATACACGGAGTTTACAAAGGATTTGCTGGTTAAAATGTTTGTGTCCAGATTAAAAACTGTATGTACCACGACACAGTTATAGATCTGTATATAGATAAAGATGCAGGACATAAAATAGACTAAGCAGAGTTCAGACTGATAAACACACAGGGATTCCACATAAACACTGAAGCAAAGCGAAAGCAACCCACAGCCACAATCCATGGAAACACCCCTCCACATGTCGATCGTCGTGGAAAAGATGGACCTTTATTCCTTTAATGCCTTCTCTTAAGCTTCTTCATGTTATAGCTAGAAAAGTTTGTTTTACAAAATATGTTATTTTTTTTTAGATAACAGGAAAGTATTGTTGTTTCACAAGGTTAGATTATATTATTTTGTCATCTCATCACTTTATAATAATAGGTTTGTCTTGTCAAAACGTGCCAGGGTCACATTTCTGGTCATGGGTGGGTTTGCCAACTGAAAAAGGCTCACGTCTGCAGGCAGCGTAACGCAAAACAATGATCTGAAATCAGGCGAAAGGTCTTCACTTAAAGCTAAAAGTATGATTCTGATGAAACAGGCAACTCCTGATATTATCACTACACACCTGTATTTACAATAATAATCCAACATAAATCCCTGCACAACAGGTTTACGTTGGCTGGCGGTTTGCAGCAGGACTAAAGGTCATAACCTGAGCACTCAACGATATGACTGTGCACTTTTTCCTATTTGAAAAAAAAAAAATTTATAATTAAATTGTCATTTTAAGTTGAAACTGTGGATATTTTTTTTGGTTGTAGACCCTCTTTTTAATCTTTAAATTATAGTTAACCAAAGTTACTTTATTACAGTTTTCTTAGTTTATTATACACTGATATTTGGACTTTAAACTGTTGTCTTCCTGAAATTGTCACCATGACTAAGCAGATCACCTCTCCTTTCTGTCAGCTCTCCAACATGGCTGATAACACAACTGACTCAGAGTTTATTTGGACAGAGGTGTAGAAATCTCTGGCTTCACATGGCTTATAACTGTGTATATGTGTGTTTGTATATGTGTTTTGTGTATTGTTAGTGAGTATCTGATATGTGAGCTCATACACTGATGTCTCTCTGTGGACAGACATGTCCACCAGGGTTGCCATAGTAACAGGCAGTAACAAGGGGATCGGTCTGGCCATCGTCCGAGCGCTCTGCAAGCAGTTCCAAGGAGATGTTTACATCACCGCCAGAGACGTGTAGGTAACTGACCTGGTCACACCTGGACCAGGCTTCTTATCAATGAAATGACTACAAAGAGAAGCAAACAAGGACACACAAAAAATTAGAAAAGATGCAAAACAAGTACAAAGAGACGGCCAGTGACTGCAAAGACACACAAAACAAATATGAATAGATAATGACTTCAAAGACATGCAAAAGAACCACACAGACATAAAAACAACTAAATATAGACTCACAATGACTAAAAACAGATACAAACAGGTCACAAAGAGTCTGGGGTATTTTAACAGTGTTGTAATGCTTCTTTTATTTCAGTAATGGAACTGAATACTAATATAAAAGCAATAAACAGGGGAAATATGACTGTAAGAGTGTATGACTGCCTGTTGCTTCAGAAAGTGAAATTAAATTCAGATGTTTTGCTCTTGTTGCAGCGGCCGTGGTCAGGAAGCAGTGAAGTCTCTGGCCTCAGAGGGACTGAAGGCCATGTTTCACCAGCTGGACATCAACGACCTGAACAGCATCACCACCGCTGCTGCTTACTTCAAAGAGAAGTATGGAGGAGTGGACATCCTCGTTAATAATGCTGGGATAGCATTCAAAGGTAGGAGTAGAACGATATAATGAGCTATCATACTACACTAGAGCCACACACTCAAGAATGTTAACATATGTTAATATTACTACTTGTTCTCTCCAGTGGCAGATGAAACTCCTTTCGCAGTCCAGGCAGAGGTGACCCTCAAGACAAACTTCTTCGCCACCAGAGACATGTTGACTCACTTCCTGCCGATCATCAAAGTGGGAGGTATGGACACAGAACTGGACCAAGTCTGTTGTAGGTGACACATTAGTTTGTCACTGAGTGAGGGAGACTGAGATTCACACACAGGTTGGATGAGCAGTTAAACAGCTTCAAACATCTGCTGTGTGTGTTTCAGGTCGTGTGGTGAACGTGTCCAGCTTGGCCAGCCCCCGTACTTTAAACCAGTGCAGCCCGGCTCTCCAGCAGCGTTTCCGCAGCGAGGACATCACAGAGGACGAGCTGGTGGGACTGATGCAGCAATTCGTCGACCAGACCAAGACGGGCGAGTACAAGCAGAGTGGTTGGCCTGAAGCAGCGTATGGAGTGTCCAAGACTGGACTGACGGTATGATTGATCCATCGATCTGCAGAGTTTCAATCAGCTGTCTCACCTGTTTTGGTCTGAAAATGTAGGAAAAGTCAGACAAGACAGATTCAAATCAACCTCTGCAATCTCAAAGATTTGAGAAACTGTGATTGAAATGCTTCTCTAATTCCATAATGACTGTCATAGAGACACTGATTATATATATGTGTATCTATGTGTGTGTTTTTAGACCCTGTCCATGATCCTGGCTCGACGTCTGTCCAAGGAGAGACCGAATGACGGGGTAATCCCTGAACTACAACAGCTGTTAATTTAACACAAAAACAAACCATCTACTAATTTCTACTCTGATCAAAAGATGTATAAATAATGCTGAATAAGATTTAATCTGCTGTAATATGTTTTTATGATACACTGACTGACTTCATAATAAATGCATTGAAAGTAAAACTGTAAGTTATAAATGAAGCTTTAAGCTTTCATTCACTGTCGTTTGTTGTGCTTTGTGTCCAGTGAAGTGTCGCTGCTGACGTACATTTTTGTTGCATGGATTATTATTATTTTTACAGATCTTGCTGAACGCCTGCTGTCCAGGATGGGTGCGCACAGACATGGCTGGTCCAAAAGCCCCCAAGTCACCAGACGAGGGCGCTGTCACTCCAGTCTACCTGGCCCTGCTGCCGCCTGGAGCCACAGAGCCTCATGGGAAGTTTGTCTCTGACAAACAAGTTCAGCCGTGGTGAAAGGGTTAAAGGTGTGTGCGTGTGCGTGTCTGTTGGTTTACACGCAACGATAATCATTCATTACTCTTTGTAAATTCTGACCTAATCGCTGGTGTTTTTGATATAACTCAATTTTTGCTTTGTTTCACTTCACTTTCAGCGGTATGAACACTTTTATCATTTTTACATGGAAGAAATTTTGTCTTGAATGAAACTTAAATGTTTTTAAATAAAGGAAAATAAAATGCTTTTTCATTACATTGCTTTCATGTCAACAATAAGTGGATTTCAAAATCAAAAATACTAATGTTGGTCATTAAACAAGGATAAAGTTAGTGAAAAGATAACACCCAGACTCTGAATGGGTCTGGGTGGAGGGACTGGACACACCCACACACATACGTTATAAATACCACACTGTGTATCTGCACCAAGTATTTTAGGAACTGAATGTACATCACACAAACATGAGCAGTTAGTGTAGTTATTGTGGAGTGAAAATCCAAATATTCCTCGTAACAATAGACCTGTCACATTTGGTCGTGGGTGGGTCCGCCAGCTGAAAAACGTTCACATGTGCAGTCAGCGTAACAGAAAACAATGATCTGATACAAACAACTCCTGATATTATATCAACACACACATTTTTTGTAACAGCAATCCGACATAAATCTCTGCACAACCAGTTTTCCTAAACTGGATGCTTGCATCAGGACTAAAGGTCATAGTCACAGAATGACTGTGCACTTTCTACTATGTGGGGTGGGGGGAATTAAATAATTAAATATAATTAAATTGTCAGATATCTTATTGGCTTTAGACCCACTGTGGATAACGTTTAAAGCTGGTTTGACATAAACTGATACATTAAGCTTCGACTTTTTAATCTTTAAATCATAGTTAACAAATAATACTTTATTCCAGTTTTCTTAGGTACACTGATGTTTGGACTTTTCACTGTTCCCCTGAAATTATCACCATGACTTAGCAGATCATCTCTCTTTTCTGTCAGCTTTCCAACATGGCTGATAACTCAGAGTTTATTTGGATAGAGGTGTAGAAATCTCCGGCTTCACATGGCTAATAAATCCATGTGTGTCTGTGTTTATCTGTTTGATGTGTATTTAGTGTTGTTTTCTTCTGTTAATGATTATTTAATATGTGAGTTCACGCACTGATGTGTGCAGTTTCAAGGAGATGTTTACCTCACTGCCACAGACAGGTAGGTAACTCACCTGGTAACACCTGGACCAGGCTGATGCATAGGACTCAGCACAGTGCGGTATCATTACACAGTTTTACCAAAACTCTCAAAATGTCTGTCAAAAGGGTGACATCTACTGGCCAAATCCTTGGTACTGCATTTGAATGGTCGGATTAAATCAGACACTGTGGTAAAAACATCTTGCTGCTTTATCTCTGCTATGAAAGGCCAATATTGTGTCAAGATGTCTGATGATTTTTTTTTCACAGTTAATAATTTTGTGTAACAAGCAGTTTGATGGATCAACTGTCCAAAATGTGAAGAAGATCAGTTTCCAGTGACAAAAACAAGGAAAAGCAGCAAATATTGGAATTTAAGAAGATAGAGCCACAAAATCTTTTGCATATTTGCTTTACAACTGACTCAAATAATCAATCAATTACCAAAATGGTTGCAGAGTAATTTTCTGTCTATTTCAGCTCCACTTAAAAATGTCAACAGATTTGATTTAAACACTGTAAGTTTTGGATTGGAGCATGAAAGTACATGACCACGTTTTCCAGTAGTATGCCTTAGAAAAACAGAAATCGTGTATGGATTAACCAAAACTACTGACTGAACCAAGAAGCTGACTGAGAAAATATGTTTTCAGGGCCTTTAAAATCAAGCCCATCAGTTCTGTTTGATAAGGGAACAAAGACGAAGTGAAATTAAATTCTGATGTTTTGTTCTTGTTGCAGCGGCCATGGTCAGGCAGCAGTGGAGTCTCTGGGTTCAGAGGGACTGAAGGCTGGACATCAACGACCTGAACAGCATCACCACCGCTGCTGCTTACTTCAGAGAGAAGTATGGAGGAGTGGGCGTCCTCGTTAATAATGCTGGGATAGCATTCAAAGGTAGGAGTAGAATGATATAATGAGCTATCATACTACACTAGAGCCACACACTCAAGAATGTTAACATATGTTAATATTACTACTTGTTCTCTCCAGTGGCAGATGAAACTCCTCTTGCAGTCCAGGCAGAGGTGACCCTCAAGACAAACTTCTTCGCCACCAGAGACATGTTGACTCACTTCCTGCCGATCATCAAAGCGGGAGGTATGGACACAGAACTGGACCAAGTCTATTGTCTGCGTACTTGCTGGCTTCATAAACAGCTCAGTGCGCAGCCTGCTTTGGTTTTTCAAAAAATTGTCAGAATTTACCGGAGGTTGTGCGACTCAACATCACAATTTGAGAGTTTGTTTGGTCTTGATTCAGAAAAATTAAATAGACAAGGTTTTTTTTGAAAAAGCTACAGTTAAAAAATTATGTCAGTAAAATATGTAATCTCAAAACTCTAAAACCTAAACGTGCTGTCTCTGATGTCTTTGTAATTCATCATCTCACCAAAGCTGCTGCTTTAAAAACACAATAAACTGTAGAACAGCCCAGCCCAGCACATAAAGACATAATTCTCAAGTTCATGGTTTTCACAGAATTTAGCAGCTGATGGATAAAAAAGCCAAACTATAGATACTCAAATTATTCCAGGGTACACTGAGATATGTGCTTTTTCTACAATGCGTTGGTTTCTCATTAAGACATCACATTGCTTTTGTGTCAAAAACAGTTACTGAAATCAAAAACACTGTCAAAATGCAAATGGAAAACGACAATAGTTGTGAAAAGACACACACTACATACAATATAGATATAAAGGTTAAGACAAATGTAGGTTTCCTTGCAGTACAACGTTTAACAATATAACATGCACCTAGTAATTCTACTTTATGGACACATTTATGGAGAGAGATGTCGTGACTCACACACACAGCCATCAATAAATAACAGTCTCCATAAAGAGATATTAATAGAGCTGACATATGGCATAAACATGGAATTATTTATGAGCAACATGTGTGTTTGTTTGTGTGTTGTTCAGTGAGATAGCTGTGTAACTAGCCAAGCACACAGATAACCCCAGATTAATCTGATCTGAGAACAGGTGTCGTTGTAACCTAACATTGTTAGGGGACCAGATTTTAAGATTTTTTAGTCTTAGAATATCCAACGTGTGTGACGTGTGTAATCTCAGGTAAACTCCTGCAACCCTCCACATTCCCGTAAACATTACCGATGACTTTAGGGTCCTCGGATGCAGCACTGCTTTCATTGTGTTTATTTCTTTGCAAATTATAAGAGGAGGAAAAAACCAAAGACCCTTTTTACCAATATCACTTATTTCGCTGTGGCCAAATGTAATTTTGATTTTGCCTCGAGGTGTTTTGTATCATTATCCACCTCCAAACTGTGTTAGACATATACGTGTGCCTGGATTTTGATGTTTCTCCACGGCCTGAAATCCCAGTGCCCAGAGCACTTGTTAATGCCATGTGCAAAGAAGGTCAGAGAAGAAAATCTCATTCATATTGTTGTTGGAGTGATAAGAGCATGATTTGTACAGAAACATTCCTGTGGAAATCCAGATTTTTCTGCTTTATCTCTCACGCTTCGCTCTTTGTCTGTTTTAAGAGTTTGAGTCAATAACACAGTACACTGTATGAGGCTGTGTAGAGCTCATATATTCTGTGTGTGTGACTGTGGGAGTTGTAGTCCTGTCAGACAAGGCTAAAGCCCTGATTACCTTGTAGATAAAACAAATCCACGCAGCGAGAGAGAGAGAGAGAGAGAGAGAGAGAGAGAGAGAGAGAGAGAGAGAGAGAGAGAGAGAGAGATGGCCAGAGACAGAGGGAGAGATGATAATCCTCTAATCCCTGCTGTCTGCCGAGGGAAACCCCATCACACGCTTGCTTTGATAATCATAGTGACGGTGGTTATCATTGGCTGTAATTGCTGCAAGAGCATTATAATTACTTTATTGATCCTGCTGTGGGGAATTCCCTCGGAGCTGAAACACAAGTGATACGATATACAGAGTAATCAATACACACCAGCACTGTCCACATGTAGCACAGAATGAGATTTGAGGGGAAACTGCTCAGTTAGATACTTTGCATAATTTATATTTTGTGTGAGGTTTTTCAGACAAAAATAAGACTTAATAAGCTTATTGACCTCAGCAGTTAATTACTGGATGTTTTAAACTTTTTACTGTTTACTGTCTTTTCAAACTATGCAAGTAGTTTTTACCAGACCACCTTTTTTATAGGATGCTTGTATTATACTCTATTGTTTGTTTTATATAAATTTATTAACATTTGCAACTGCAAAATGAATGGATTACTGTAGGAGAATCTATTATTCATGATTTATTCATCAGTTATAATGTAAGTAAGCCATTAATGAAGGACCATGAGTTTCTCAAGTTAATTAATGCCTTTAAACCTCTAATAAATGGAGACTTAAAGTGATCTCCCATGAAGACATGGACTTGTCATGACTCTACAGATTAAATACAATAGTTGCAGTGACTTTTCTGATAATCCCTTTGCAGTCTGCTGTTGTCCTCTTCTGATCGGTTCTCTTGGCAGCGTGTGAGGACGCAGCCACAGACACTAATCCCAAAAATCGCAAGAATCTTGTCACAAATATTAAGACTTAAGCTTTTAAACACTTTCTAAACTGTTCTGTGCATTTTTATTTCTGTTCCTCACAGCCTGGGGTTATTTGACCCAGAGTAAACCCAAACCCAAATGCTAATTATATCTGTTTTTATTTTTAGAGAACAGAAATTTCTAACCTTCTTAACCTGTCGGAAATTATTCAGACATAGATTTGTGCTATATCCAAGTATGTGGTGTCAAGCTGATGAAAATTAAAACAATAATTAAAAATTTGATTCTTTACCTAATGATTAATGGACGTCATGACCACAACTTTCATCCTCCAGGACATAGCTGTGCGTCACACATACATGAGCTATGAGGTGCTTCTTGTGTCATGACGCTAACCTGACGCCACCCTTTTGTGTGTCTTTAATCCAATAGAGATGAAGAAAAGTCAAAGGTTGTTCTAAAGTTTGTTCCTTCTGATGGATGAGTTTTTTGTATGAATGGAACAAACACAATATCTCACGTAAATGAGTGAGATCTAAAGGTGCTGGTAGTTGTTACCTTTTGAAGGTAAGCTAGCTTCAGCACATTTATTGTTTAGATGTCAGAGTGCCATCAACCTTGAATGAGCATATTCTCAAAATAGTCCTTTAAGTGCATTGATGCCTCAGAGAAAGTAGGTCCAGTTCATCTTCAGAGGGCTCAACAGTGGCCATCTTCCATATCTTCCCCTCTTTCAGAAGGTTAATTTGGGTGCTCAGGTGAGGTCCTTTCACTCTGCCCTCTCTCTTCTGTGGTTTTCCAAAGGAAACTGATGGTGTTTGTTTGGGCCTAACCTTTGAGCCCCACCCCCTTCAGACTGACGCTTGTCAGCATCACTTTAGGCATGTAGAGGTCTGGTTTCATGCTCTCTCGCTCAGTGTTGCTGCAATTTGTACTGTTCACCACTGGATGTCAGTAAAGCAGTACATCACGTTACAGATCTTTGTAGATGCTGCTCACGAAAGACTCCTGTTCCCTGCATTTTAATACCTTTCCCCTCTGCATTTGGTGTCTCGGCATGATCTTCCTGCTTCCCCCATTCTGCCTCTCTGTTAGCTGAAGTCAAACGTTGATTAAGCAACATAAATAGACATTATGCAGCCAGTGACTGTGTGTACAAGAAACATCTATTGGTGTGTGTTCTTGAATGACCTTTATCAAATTGTGACATCCTCAGAAGGATGAAAATGTAAGACTTGGAGTCATTTTAGGTCAGCTGCCATTTATACCTATATAAGGATTGTTGTTTCATGTTTGAATTTAGCTCATGTTAGGTTGAGGCTAAGGGTTAGTGATTAAATGTCAGATTAAATGTCATGTTTATATGTCAAGAAAGAAATCTAAGTCCATAAAATACAAGACAACAAAAGAAAAATCTTGCTTTTGTGCCATTTTGTGCCGGCTCCTCTCCAACAAATGTGCACACCCAGATTTTTTTCTTTTTCTGCTCTCTTGCAGGGACATAAACGTAACATCAAAGTCAGTAGCTGCTACACAGAGGGAATGTTGAACCAAAATGACAGGAAGGCTGCGTGTCCACTCCCGAGACCTGTCCTTACAGGACCAGCTCCTTTTTTCTTCTGCTTTGTCTTGGAAAAGACATCGTGCTGACACAAGATACAGCTGAGTGTCTTTTGAGCCCTGAAATGTAGAGGGAAAAAAAAAAAATCACAACATCTGCAGGGGATGCTCTTCAGTGTAAAACAGACAGCAGGGAGCAGGTTTTTAGAACAGAAGAAGTTTGAACATGTCTGAAGTTGCAGGAAAATATCCCCACCCAGTGGACAAAGGAAGGAACATACAGAAAATGTTTTCATTGTGGATCTTAAAGTCATAGGTATCTTAGTGTTTGCACAAAAAAACACAACATGTGTGAAAGCGATAGTCATATTAGCAATGGATCAAATGAATATGTGTATGTGAAACAGGTCAAACTGTATAATGAAGCCACAGAGAATTATTACTCAACTGTGCACTCTTTTGCAGCTTTATGGAGCGTTTCAGTCTCTTCTAACTCATGTCTTTAGTTTTGAAGTTTGCAACTGTTATGTTTGGTTCACTCTCGTTGTTCTCATCAGTGTTGTTTTCAGCCACGGCAGCTGTTTTCATTGAAAAAGCTATATAAACCCATTTTAAGCATTTTTCCCCCCAGCACCATACGTACAGACAGACAGTTTGCCGCCTGCTGGTGAATAAAATTTGTAATTTGGCAGAAAAATGACCAGATATTTCTTCTTGGGATATGGTGAAGACCAAAACAGAGCTAAGAGGTGAGTTTACATTTAAACATTTGGTATCTATTTAGTGTCTAATTGCCAATAAAACCTGTTAAAGTATATTCAGGGCAGATGCTTTCCTCTGGTGATGAGTCTATTTTGGGGCCTTGGAAAGATTTTGAAACAAGACTGAAGAAAGAAAATTGATTTGAAGTCCATTGTAAAGATACTTGGTGACATGTTTAATTGATATTGAAGTGTTCAGCTTTTTTCCTGCATGAGAAATAAATCTAAGATGATATATCTGTCCTTGTTTAACTTGGTCTAAGTGAGTTGGGTGTGATTTGTTGAATGTAAATAAGTGGTCTACCAAGACAAAAAAAGAAGGTGCCACTTAACTCTGATCTGTTGTGACAGGAGCAGCTGTGTTCCGCCTGGATTCTGTTGTTCTTTCACCTGAATCTGGTCTTGACTGAGGCTTCTGGAGATAAACAGATATCACTGTGGTAGATGTTCTTTCAAAAAGGAGCTTATGTTTTAAAAGAGGTGAAAAGACGCCTCGAGGAGAAAACAACCAGAGATCAAGGACAGGTGTGACAAAAGAATAATCAAGTGTCAAAAGAAATGAGAAATGATTAGCAGTGAAAGAATGACTTTTTTCTTTTTCACTTTGCTCTTCTGCCACATGGAGGCCTAGTACGTTGAAAAGGAAAAAGCCTTAAAAGAAAAAGCACAGTGAAGTAGGAGGATGTGGTGATGATGGGGTGATGATCCTGAATATTACAAAAGATTTCCTGTACACAAAGACTAATTGGAATAGAAGCTCACTCTGACGCACCTTGTGTTTAACATAAATAAACTATGCACTGGGTATGCGTCTAATGATCTAACAGGAGATGTTGCATGGGTTTGAATGTGTGTGGGCACTGACATGCATTTGTAGATGAAGTGAAAGGATGTTCCTGTGTAAGTGCATTTGTGTGTATGTTTATCTGTTTGCCCCTCTGAAAGCTGGAAAGAAAGACTTAAAGAACATAAGAACCTTTCCTTTAAAGTAAGTTGCACTTTAATGTGCCTGCGTAAAAGAAGCAATGCTACATTTTCTTTAGTCTTGTATCACATAACTGCACAGTGTACCAAAATAACAGGTTACGGCTCCTTATCATGTTGCCTTTAAATTCTTTTTTTGTGATTTACTTACTTTTTCTTGAAACTATTATGTGTAGAATTCATATTTCTGTCTTTGACACCCTTTCTGGTAAAGCAGGACAATGGCACCACCCACTGAATGTGCTGAGGACAAAGAAATCAATCAGTAAGAACTAAAAGCAACCGATTAAAAGAGTTGTTTTTTTTTCCCAAAAAACCCGACAGCTAAATGTGTAATCTACATACATTTGAAATATCTTAATTAAGATCATCCTTCTAGAGTTTTCTTTTAGTATCGCTACTGTACATTATCCATTTAGACATCTAATTTCTTGGGAACTGTGCACTCGGCCTGCTCTAATGCCTGAGGCAAAATTGTGGCAGCCCCTGAGAATCTGAAGAGTAAAACATTAATGGTAATTTGAGATAAAGGATAATTAAAGACTAAACAATCTCCATTACAACATATTGTGAACATGCACTGTGATGTCAGGGTTTTTTCCAACACCCTTGATGTTTGCTGCCGTAGTAGTATGGTTAAATGCATTTGCTTTCAGCTGAAAAATTGCACCAGTGTCTAATTATCCTTTAGAAGAAAGTGTGTTTAGAGACACTGAAGTGCTCCTGCTGTGGCCGTCATGTCGATAACCACGCAGCAAATTCTCTGGTGATACGTTTTGATTCTTGAGCAACTGATTATTTGGTGTTGACAAGTGCTGATCAGACAGTTGTTTGTTCCCTGAAATAGCTGATATGCCCCTGAGGCTGCTAAATTAACTGATGGGGTGAATTTATGAACACTGGCACCGGATATTAAGTATATTCCTAAGGTGCTCAAGAGATATAAGAGTGTTCAGGTTTAAGTCACATTAGATTCCATGATTCTGCTGCACTGATATTAAAAGCAGTCCTTCCAAGACTAGTCCTTGCATGAGGTACCTGAAGAACCAGCCAATCACTGGGTTAGGTAAGTTAAAAGTGGACCAGGGTTTCAATAAACATAGGTGTGATGTATGATGGTAATTCTCCGACCGGGGCTTTATAGATACACAGACACCAGTGCTTATTGTGTCTCTCAGTCAGACAAGGCCAACTGATCTTATCATATAGGTTCAGTGGTGAGTATTTTAGCTATCACCAGAGGTAAACCTCAGGGCTGAATGGCAAACAGAATCTAAGTGTGAAGGCAGCAGCATGTCTGTAAATTACATCCCCATAGTCCAGACCTGAAAGGAAAACTGATTCAACGATCTTCGTCCCACAAGTCAAAGAAAAGCTGTTTTTGTTTCTGTATAAAAAGCCAATTTTTTTGTCGTAGTTTGCTGACAAGGTTGCAGGCACAAGCAGATTACACTAGTCTGTATTTGGATCGAGAAAACGTGATTTTCATTTTATTTGAATTAAGTATCAACTTTTTAATAAGAGGTTAACAAGATTAATGAGAGGATATTGAAATGCATGAAACAAAATGGTATCGTCTGCGTAAAGATAAATTTGGCAACCACACGGGGGAGAGACACTTTAATTAATTTCGATGGTGAACAGAACAGGGCCCAAAACAGATCCCTGCAGTATGCCCACTGTAACCGGCAGGAATCCAGACTGGGCTCCGCCTCATTCTCACACACTGACGTTTGTTAGAAGTTTTAAAATTTCTTTTGATGACTACTGAAGATTGGGTTCTTTTCAGTTTTGTGTTTCTAAACAAGCTGTTGGGACTTTATCAGTGATACCCAGGTCAAACACACCAGACGCAGCCATTTCATCATTTCTGTTTGAGAGGATTAAATCTATTAGCGTCGATTTTATGTGATCTTTCAGATGTGCCCTTGTTGGATCCATAATTAACTGTGTGAAATCAATGTTATTGCACATATCTTTCAGGTGGTCAGACACAGTAGTCAGCCAATTTAGATTGAGGACACCCAAGATTAGTAACTCTGAGTCACAGAATCTAGAAAGTAATTTATGGCGGTGGGATCTGTGGATGGGGGTTTATATACACACACTACAGGGACTGACTCATCAGACCCCATGTTGATTTTCTGAGCCAAGAGTTCAAAAACATTTTGGAACAGTAGCAGCATGTGGCACTATGACTGAGAACTGGGATTTTACATAACTAGCTGCCCCACCACCCCTTCCAGATCTGTCCATCCTGCACTGATTGAAACTCAGAAGTACACGACCAGTGCTGGAGAAAGATTTCTGTTTGAGATGACTCTGATGAGTCTGTGGTCGAATGTAAACAAGAGCGTTACTGTCCCGGCTTCGCTCTGTAATGTCGTCATACTGAGGTTCTGATACCAAAGAGACAACTTCCTATCATCATACTTCAGTGAGCACTGATGATTTTGCTGCATAGAGATAAAACTGTGTTGGATATCACTGTGGTGGAGCTCTGACAGTCACGCTTGGTAAAAATCCTGCGGTTTGAGGAGGATTATAGTGAGTTTCCAGCCGTGGAGCATGTCTCAACACCGCAACATGTAGCTGACATCTCATACTGCCAAGATGCATCCTCAAAGCCACAACGTCCAAATGTGTTGCATAGTATTATGTTTTAAAACCTGATATTAGGGTTGAAGATCTAAAAGTTTTTGTCCTCTCGCTGGGATCTCTCCAGCACTGCCCCCCTGTGTGCGTGTGCATGTAAGATGTAGGAGGAACAACACAAAAGCTTTAAACAGCATGTGAAATAAAGAAAGAAGAGACGAATCTGATACAGAAAGGAACATCCAACTTAAAGAGGGGAAAAGGAAAAAGTACAGGGCAACTCATGTGGAAAAAAAAACCTGAAGGGATGAGACAAGTGCAATTGCTAATCAAGAAAAGTGCTCTCTTCTTCTTCTTCGTCTTTTATAGGACATTCCTGCTGGGGATTGGACTGCTGAGTTTCAAACTGCCCAATGAGGGTTGAACACAGGTGAGACAAATTAGCTGATGAGCTCAAGAAAGGGAAAAGTGATCAGGAAGATGAGATGAGAAGCAGGTGGTGAATTAAAAAACACTACAAAATACCAATGCCCTTCAAATGACATGTAGCAAGTTCAACAGCATAAACTTTTCCTACATACAGATACACACTTTAATCAGATGTCTACAGTAAATGTCCAGTTTGTTTGCAATCTGACAGCTTTCACTGTTCATTTACCCTTTTCAAGATCTCAATGAATGATTTATCAGGCTACTTTTGCGTAAGGCTTTGAGGAAAGAGTGTTGTATATTGAAATGTGTGGGAACAGGTGAACAGTGTTTATGGTTATGGGAAATGTGTGTGTGTTTTTGGGAATGATGTAAGGGTGTGGGGGTTTTTTTTGTGGCAAGTTTTTGTGTTTAAGCAATTGAAAAAAAAAAACCCAAAAAACTGTAGATACTATATGGAGCATGGTACACTATTTTTAAAGTAATGTTATTTCCTGTGTATCTGCCAACAGCACTTTTCAGGCTAAATGAGGCTGAATTCTATTGTAGATTAGTCAGGCAGTGTCTCATTTCAGGACCATGATGGGCAGAAAATTACCCGTTTCACACATCTCCACTATTTATTTAGGCTACTATTTCCACTCTGAAGAGCCAAATGATAGAAGGGGAAGATGAGTGAGTGTCTGTCATGCAGATAGTTGAGGCGTGCAGAGCTGTTTTTATACGAAGCTCCCGTTAACCTGCAACTCTGACACACAGGCACTGTCTCACCTAGAGACTAGAAACTCTGTGAGCAGGTTCAGGCTTAAAAAAGGACCTTATTGGATTTTTTTTTTGCAAAGTTTTTGCAGCTGAAGGCTTCTGAAAATGTTCTCACAGGTTGTCATATTTGGAAAAAAGGAAATATATGATACATAAGAGTTGGGAAATGAGGAATATGGCACAGTATGGCATTTGTGTGTTTTTCAAATACATCGTTTCTTTCAGGAATTAGGTCACTCATGTTGAAGTCTTCAGATCATTGTCAGATCAAGAATCCTCAGTGGACAAAAAGCCACCACCCATGTGACTGAGAGACTGTCGGCTCATTCCAGTGTAAGTAGGTCAATGACAATCAAGGAGCGTTAGTGAGAGATAATGCTGACTGCTGATGACTTCTCCTGCGGAACTTATACATCATAAACCAATGTGAAGACAAACTTGTTTATCTTATAGATGCATTTCTATACACTGCATTATCTCATAGTATTCTATTGTCTTTTCATTTTGACCTCACTTTGGTCCCTTTATGAAATGTCTGTATAACCACTTACACTAATCTGGTTGGTTCTCATAGCCAATGAGTTGGATGAACTGGACAGGTGCAAAGGCCTGAGTGATTCTGGCAAGGACCAATCATTATGGCTAGACCACAAGGTTTGACCATCTCCAAAACCGTGAGGCTCATGGGGTGCTCCTGGTGCTCCTGACTGTCTGTCCTGTCTGACTGGAACAATGGGAGAAGGCTGCCAGGTCTGATCTGTCACATTTTCTTTTACATCATGTGAATGGCCAGGTATCTGTGTGCTGTTTACCCAGGAAAGAGATGGCACCAGCATGCAGACAAGACAAGCTGCTGGAAGGAGTGTGATGCTCTGGCCCATGTTTTGCTGGGAAACCCTGGTCCAGATGTTTAATTTGAAAAGTCTTACCTGTCTAAACACCGTTGCAGAACCGGTACATCCCTCTCACACTGCTCACATTGTTTGTTAATGGTCTGAGGAACATGGCAAAGGGTTCAAGGTGTTGCCCTGGCCTCCAAATTCCCCAGATCTCAATCTGATCAAGCATCTGTGGGATGCACTGGAACAACCGGGCCGATCTGCAGCAGCTCCACCTCCACAGTGTACAGGACTTACAGGATCTGCTGCTAACGCCTCGGTGCCAGATACCACAGGCTCCTACCACGTTTTGGCTCTGAAGTGTAGACCCTACAGTCATGTTTCAGAATCTGTAGTACCATTTCAAAACTGTGGGATCCCCCTGAAGGGCCATCTGGGAAAAATGCAGAAACAGAAGTGTTATGTGTCTCATCTGGCAATCAAGACTCATGTTTGCAAAATTTATTCAGATAGAAAAACAAACCATGAAGTTTAACATCTGATGATAAAGAAGAAAAGCGTTAATGCCCTTTGATCAAACGTGTCAGTCAAATCCAATGTATGAGGAAAACTTTCTTCCTCCCACATTCACTGTCAATACAGCAGGAGAACAGTGCGTTGTTTGTGTTTGAAACCTCTGGGACCAAGCAAAAGGTAGCTTGTGTTGTTTATTTCCACAACGGAAATCATGAAAAACAACTGTGAAAAAAGTTTATGTTTATGTTCTTGGTACTTTGTTACTGTTGATGCTTGAAAAATGTGTGCATCAGGATGGGAATTTGGGTGAGAACTGGCAGCTGAGGCATCGATATTTTTTAGCTTCCAAAGTGGGGAATGATGGACAATTGTGGTAACCTCTGCTATAAAGTAATCTGCTGATTCATGTGTTGCTTTCCCTGGTGACGCCCACATTACTGCAGTGGTAAATGAATATCAGTTTGACTGACAGACAGTTCAGTGTTAACTGGATACTAACCCTAACCCTCCTTTAATGGATGAAAATACTCATGAATATAGAGTCTCAAGACGTTATCACTTCTGACCAACCTAAGATAAACTCACAATCCATCATTTCTTTATTTCTAACAATCTTATTTCTTCTGCAGGTGGATGTTTTCTGTTTCATGAGGACTGGAAACGCTGTAGATTCCTCCCTTTAAACCTCCCTCTAAAAGGAGATTTGGAAAGAAACTGGCTCCTCATTTGGTGCAGAGGAATCATAGAGCTGAAATTTTGAAAATCCCAGTTACATCATGGCCCAGAAAGCCTGGTTTTGGAGATTGTGTGTGTGTGTGTCTGTGTGTGTGTGTTGGGGAGTCAAGTAGATTCAGTTTCCCAGGCTCTTAAAGCTTCACTGCCCTATGGGAACTCAAGCGGGGAGGCAGGAAGTTTCTCTGACACACGGGACACAGTCCTGCTGTCAGAAAGACGTATAGACCTCAGAAGAAAGACACTGAACTCGGTAAAGGCTACCTGAGACAAACACACACAGATGAGTATACACACACACACTGCTGTTCCTTAGTGAACACACACATTTTCATTGTTTTTAATGATTTTTGTTTCCCCCAAAAGAGATCACATGACTGGCAGTGAGCTCTTTCCCCGGAACACAGCCTGCATGTCTTAAAATATCCTATTCAAAATTACAATTATTAAAAGCTATTGATTTGTCTTATTTATGAGTCCATGATATTTTAATTTATATTAATGTCTGAAATTAATCATTAGTGACTAAAAGCACAGATAATTCAGGTATGTCGTCTCACCCCTGGATGTCCCATTATTTTGATGAACATAATAAAACTGTGCAAAGAACTAAATTCTTTCTTTCTTTCCTTCTTTCTTTCTTATTATTTTAAAAAATACAATGACCACAATGAACCAGAACTAAAGCGTTTCCAGTGATTTCAGTGGACACACTCAACCAAAAAGATGTGACACAGTGACTGTTGAACCACTACTGGTTTGTACTTCTGGACTGAGATGTTATTTTATCATCATCTACAGTGGAAACACACACGCACACACACACACCTGCTCACAGTCTGTATCTGCTTCCCTGGTTTCCCATCCTCCGCCTTACAGCAGCACTTTTCCTCCTCCGGTCCTCAGTTTCACCTGACATCCCAGGTGTAAAATAATCCCCGATTAGATCACTGGAAGGAAAATCAGCAGGGCTCTAAGTTCTGACGATCAGGATCAATAACCACTGATTTATATTTATACCTGCATGCACACACGTGCCCGCCTTATTATACTTGTTGGGACGTCATTGATTTCATTAATTCCCTCAGCCACTAACCCTGATCTTCACCCTCACTACTCAGTGTCAAACCTTAATCCTTGGCATAATCTAAATGTAATCCTAATTAAAGTTCAAAGGACTAGTTTGGTTCTTTTAGCCCATTAAGTATAAACCACATACATTTTACTTTACCGCAAATTGATTCTAGGCAGCCATTTGTTTCCATTTGTGTCTGTGCAGGATAAAATCAATTTGCAGAGTGGAAACTTGCAGTCGTCTTAAAACTCCTCTCTGACATGCATGCATGCAGCATGGAAGTTGAGTCTTGACTTTGGGAAGAGTCACAAAATACTCATCCAGCAACTCAATGGTCCAGTTCTTGGCTTTTTCAGAGCTTTTAGATGCTACACTGGTGAAACAAAGACCCGGGACAAGAGAAAGATTTTGCACTGGAACAAGGTCCAGCTGACTCTGGGTGGATCAGCCTGCAAGGTTAGGGCCATGTGACCAACAGAGACAGGTAAAGGCATCAGTGGGCTTGGTTTTTGGTAGCCTTTCTGGCTCATTTCGTGGTGTGTGTACATGTATAAGGTGTGAATTGTAAAAGGTTGTTGACAAATTCATGCACAATTTTCATTTACAAAATTAAGGCTGTGTAAATAGAAAGAAAGTTGCGGCTTGAGTTTAAAAAGTTTTCAACACTGTATATTTTCCTGGTGCTTTGCTCTGATCTCCTTCAGCACACACTCCCACATGCCCACACAGTCAGCCTTGTTTAAAAAAAAAAAGAGAGAAAGAAAGAAAAGATCCCTCCCTCTGCCCTGATAGTCTTCCTGCACTCTTCATGCTTCACCTCCACAGACACAGAGGAGCCTGAATGAATAAGAAACAGACAAAAGTGACGACTAATGATCTGAGATATACTGTACGGGGTAACAGGTCTCTTCATTGCATATCAAACAGACCGTGAGCACAGATTTCCTAAGATCCTTGCTCTTGTAATGCCATATGAACATTCACTTACTCCACCGCGCTGGGAGGGTACATCAGGGTTGGATTATGCTGTGGAAATGCAGTGCAGTGAAATTCATGATGAATCTTTCAGTGGTGCTGTATAGGATTCATCCTGCGCCAGAGGGGCAGAGGGAGCAGGGGAAGTTCAGTTCCTTCACCCAGCAGGGTCAGTTGTCTCTTAACTTCCGTGCAGTACAAGTTTTGAGCTGCTACGTGGGCTTAAAGACATCTGATCAGCTGTTACGGTTATCTTTAAATGCATTTATTACTGTTGCTTTTCTGTATGAAAGTGAACCCTGTGTTTAAACAAAGTATTTCACACTGACTAACTGATCCCTGTGAGCAACATCTTTAAATGCTTTTTGTTTTTCAGTCACCGAACCATGTGTATTTTGAAAACAAGTATATACATATGAATAAATAACGTACCCCATCGTTTATAGAAGAATAAGCTGACATGTCCGCTCGATCTGCCAGGAGCTGCCTGTTTATTTTATTTTCTAAAATTTTATTTTTCTTAAATGTACAGGAGCCAGAGTATAAACATTTTGTTTTAAGAGCCAGTTTTCTACATCAGAGTTTGCACATTGAATACCTGTGCTGTCAGACAGAGGTAAATCTTTTTCATAACCTCCTTCATAGTTATTGTCTGGAAAACAGACAAATATGTTTTACAGGATACACCTTCCAAAAAAATCAATACACGCATTTGGATTTTTACTAATTAGAGGTTCTACGAGACAACGCTTCACATTATCAGCATTCACATGTCGTTTTCTGTTGAACATCAAAACATGTAGATCAACAGTAAAAGCACAGAAACAAACCACATGACCCTTGTGGAATTCATTATCCTTCAAAGAAAAGCAATTTACAACATCAACAAGAGCCGATTTCACATCTGCATATTTATCAGCAGCCATTTGTGCCAATCCTCTGCCACTTTCCAACACATCCTGTCTGATTTTTAAATCTAGAACAACATCGTGTTCTGTCCATGTCATGTATTTGCATTATCAACAGCACCACACAGCAAAGTTCTCATCTCATACATCACATATTGAGTTTTGCATAATTAAGCAGATCAGACATGTTTCCTGAACCACTGTGTTCAGTCTTTATTTTCCCCTAGTTAAAGCAGCTTGAGGCAGCTGTTGTTTGTAGAAGCCATAATGTGACGTTTTGGATTTAAGACACCAGAAGTGATGCCTGTCTCTCCTGTAACGATGGCCACAGCACAAAGTGAGGGGAAGGTCTCAGCGCTCAAATCTCGGTGTCACAGTCATCGTTTAGTATCAGATCAGACAGGAAAAAACTCTTTATAATGCCATCACAAAACCAGTCACCCCTGTTTTAATAAACATTTCCTCCGGTGTTGTTTATTGTTTAAACACTGTGCACACGTAGTTTAAGAGCAGCTTTTACTTTTGATAGAAACTTGTTTTTGTGGATTTCGAAGGTCAGAAAAACATGTTTTTTTTTAGTTGGTTGTACACACTGCTTGTTGAGTATAATTGTTGAGTATAATTTAACCTCAAATTGCTTGAATTTTAATAAATGCTACTGTTTATTAAATTTAATGTGACTTTCACAATGAAGTGTTTGCTCATTTAAAAATCTCCCTCAGATATCACTGATATCACTGATGTCTGTCCCAGCTCAGCTCAGAATAGGTTTAAAATGCACAGGTACCATATTCATTTGCTCTTGGTGAGGCTGGGGGTGGGTGTGGGTGTGTTTTAATCAAAAGTCAAAATATTCTTGTAAATCACGCAGATTAAGTCAAAGTCTGAACATGTGAAAACATGTCTGTGGCATCAGCTGACTCCAAGGACTTTCCTCCTGCCCACAGATGCCTCCACAGCTATAGCATGACCCAGGCTCAGGTGGATCTCCAGGGATCTCATTGGCTGTCACATCCCATCTCATCACAGCCTGGTTGGCGCATATGTTCCTGTGGCAGGTGTCCTCTTCTCTGCCACCTTTGTGCCCTGTAACCTTCCTTCGAACCTGGAAACTAGAGTGTAATCCATACGGGATGCACAGCAGTGCAGCGGAGGAAGCGGCTATTTTCAGGAGCGGTCATATGTGAATAAAAAAAGTTCATATGTTTCTCTACGTGCACGTTCGGGGGACAGAAATGTGTTGGCATTGAATATTTGTTGTCCTGCTGAGAGGTTCAGTGTAACAGGAAATGAACATTTCAGAGAAATAACTCGTTTTATTCAAGGGTCACAAAGCTTTTATATCTAATATGTACAAAAAGGCTTTGGATGTTTATTTGAATTCAGACATTAAACCAGTTTTATCATATATTTTCATTTTACAAACAAGTGGATTCCATTTGGTACTAAAAATATATCTGCAGAGTACTATTATATTAACAAAGATAAAAACAATACTTAAATCTCAGCCCCAAAATTCTTTCTTTTGCTTTTCGAGTGATGTCTGATGCAAGTTGTATTTTTATGCCTCCTTGGCATCTTTCCTCCTGCCTCTGTTTTTGTTCTCGCCTTTGGCTGATGGATTGAAAGGTTGGTGAGACCTGAGCCAAATGGATTTCTGTTCTGGACTGAGATGGTTTATTGAGTGGAATTTTCTACCTGCTGGGAAGCTGTCAATATGCCAAACTTTGAAAGACTGCCTTTGATTTGTTCCTCTGTTCCATTCAACCTGCTCGAGAAGAAAAGGTCACGTGTGTCTGTATGTGTGTGTAGTTTGTTGCATCCAAAACATCACCTCCACACGTGTACGTCCACACTGACAGAGACAAACAATCTCAAATCTGGTTTTCAGTCCAATGATTTGGCAAAAAATACTGAAAGGTTTAGACAACTGGATGAAGAGTAACTAACCAATGAATTCTTCTTTCAAACAATCTTCTCTTTTTTGAATAAAGTGCAGTAAGTCAGTAGAAGTGAATGTTTAAATAGACAATATAATTGCAAGACTGTCTACCTTCTTGGCATTTTGAGGGGCCAAAGGTGACACAGAAGTTAAAGAAGGACTTTTGAGTCTAGACGCGACTCAGATATTGATTATCCATGTGGTGTGCCATTTAAGGTGGAAATGGTGGGGACAAAAGATTTAAAAGCTCTTGGCAGCAGTGGTGCAGATGGTCCCTTGCTGGTCCATACTACTAGTGGCTCAGTGTTTTATTTTTTACTTATTTTTTGTCTCGGGTGTGAAATTGCCCTTTCCAAATGGCAAATTCAAACTTTTTTTTCCATTACACACTGTTTGAACAGGGTGGGTGAATTTGGGGAGAAAACCAAAGTTAAACCAGTTCAGGATCCTCAAGACTTTTGCTGTCTGTGATTTCGGTTAAAAATGCCCCTGTAGGTTTGGGATTCTTCCTCTATCCGTGAAGACAAAGAAGAAACGCAGCGTTTGCCTTTTTCCATTGCTTTTCATAAGACTTCAGGGGTTTTTTTTCCCAGCTCTGCACCATTAATGTCATTCTTTAACTTTTTATACCATTTTGTTGTCATCACTTCTGCTTTGTTTTTCCTTTTAGTCTGAGGCTGCGCTCAATCTGCGCCCTTTTATCTTTTGTTGTTGTCTCTATGTTACAAGCAAAGTATTTTGAATTACCCTGCGTATGACTCTCTACAAACACAGCTGCTTTGCTTCACACAAAACAGAGGACTACAGCAATGGTACATTAGAAGTGCATGTGTAAAAATGTGGCAACACCCAAAGGACAGCTGGAGAAAAACAGAAAAAATGAGAAAATAGTTCAGAGAAAAAAAGAGGTCAACAGAACAGCTTCACGAAAGAAGAAGAAGAAGAAGAAGAAGAAGAAGAAGAAGAAGAAGAAGAAGAAGAAAAGAATCTAGAATGCAACTGAACCCGAGGTTAATTTCTGTGATCCAACAATCACAGTGGAGTGTGAATCCTTTGCCTGGTGTAATGAATCGTGGCTCCAGTTATTTCACATGGATGGGAACACTGGGGAAATGGATTCAGACACAGAATCAGTGGTCGAGGCTGCGTTAATCACAGTAGGAGTGACTTTTTTCCCCATCTCCTCTCGTTTATTACCAGCTCATATAGACGCACCAAACCTCCCAATTAGGTTAAAGGCACAAGAACTTCTGCATCTCAGAGGAAAGAAACTGCTCTCAGTGAAAACACAGAGCTGCTCAACTTGTTCACCACTCAGTTCTTTTCACCATGATGCCAAAAAGCTCTGATCAAGGTTCATACGCTGCCATGTTGACACTTTGATGTTTGGCTGTTTACGTACATCTGCCGTCACCGCCCCCCCCCCAAGACATGGTTGATCTGAACAGACCCAAATAGAGAGAGAACTCCATCGCTGGCAGCCGTGCAACAGCATGGTGCTCCACCAGTTCAAAAGCAGCTGTGGTTCAAAAGTAACACACGTCATTTTTCCTGCACAGTTTAATCTCAAAAACACGTTTCTCCTGCAATGAATGCGACAAATCCACACAGGTACAAGATGTCTTTACACACAGACCTGAGACCTGCAGCTCAGCGTATTAATTCATACAAGCCAAATGAACCCAGGAAGACTTCTGCATAAACTGTTTTTTTTTTTGCATATATCACTGTTTTTGTATATAAATCAGTTTGCAACTGCATTAATATTGCTACTATTAAGATTAGAAAGGATTAGATACAAAGATAATGGACATGCTCCAGGAGTCTCAGCATATATGGTGTATATTCAATGTTAGAGACTGGAACTGGAGTTTTTTTCACTCTCAGTAACAGATTTTAGGGTTTTGAGAAATCAAAACCATTTGTCAACATCAACAGTTGTGCCTGCAGTAAAAGAAGGGAACCTCCTGACACACTGGACCGACTTATGAGCTTCTGGGCCTTTTGGGAAAGACAAAAACTCTAATTTCTCTGCCTCATTCACTGAATCTCTGGCTGTTTTTAACCCCTTTCTCCAGAAACATCTACTGGTTCAACAGAGAAAAGCAAACAAAACGTCACAGTTCGAGGGAACGTGCTGTTTTCCTTTACGTACTATTACACACACAAAAAAAAGCACATAACAGCACCAGCACCCACTCAGTCACTGCAGTAAAGTAAAGCCTGAAGCAAGCTAATGCGTCCAGTGGCAGCTCAGTCTTTACTACTTCATCTCGGTTTAGACAAGTTGATTTGTAATATTAATTTGTTTCAGGAGCCTTATTTGCATACCAGGTTTTTAATACAACGTTTGCCGGGTTTCATATGCAAGACAGAATCAGATACACAACATCAACTGATATATTAAAGGCTTTAAATGGTCATTTAAATCAGCAGGTTTACCAGTGGGTTACAGAACTACTGCAGCGAGGACACAGGTGATGGGAGGGGAAAAAAATGCAGACTAAAACCTTTGGCACAGGAGAAACAGTGACCTGTCAACCACAGGTGTAACATATAACACACTTAATTGCTGCATTGCATAATAATTGTTTGGTCAAAATGTCAGCTGTGAAAAAGATTTCTGAATCCGACGCAGCTGCTAACAGTGGAATTTTAGTTGTTTAGGCCTGTGATGGTTGGCAAGTCATGATTTTAAGTGCTGTGGTAAGAAGGGACAGTGAAAACCTGCCAAAGTGAAAGAGTGACCAGAATAAGTGGCTATATGGCCACACTCCTTGAACAGGGGGTCAGATGGGGAGGCACCATGGGAATTTTGGAAGGCTTGTAAGAACTAAAGTGTTTGGTCTGAAAAAAACAAAAAACAAAAAATCAACAAACCTGGAAGCAGGTTTCATATCTGGTTAACTTGCTTGAAAACAAACGCACACTTCTGAAACATGATGGAAGTCTTAAATGCAGGGATGGTGGGATGAAGGAATTTGATGGGGAAACTTCCTGGGAAACTAGTGTTCTGGCGATACTTTGGTAGAGGGGGACAGAAAAATAGTTTGAGAGGGGGTGACATCCTAGTGCCAGTAATGGAAATGGCGGGAGATCACTTGAGGTGAGACCAGCTGAATGTGTAACTGGGAAGCCAGTGCCACTAATAGAAACAACATGAAAGTGCTGAACTGGAGTCAAATTAGCTGAGTCTGTCACTGAAAATGGCAGAAAGTCACTGAGGTGAAGCGCCATTATTGTAGACAAATTAGTGCATGTTCTTAAATTAATTGGTATTTAATCAAATTACCAATTAACATAAATTACCAATTGCCACTGGAAACTTGGAACAAGGTAGTGTTTAAATATAGAAGTACTATCTGGTTTTCTGAGGTTAAAAGAAAATGCTATATAATTAAGCTGCCATGTGGAGTCTGCTGTGTGCACTGTGCTGGAGTAGTTGAAGGTGACACATGCAGAGCATAGTATGAAGAGGTAAGCCGGGGCCTGGAGATCATTTTTGCTCCCAGGTCCTCCAGAGATTTAACACAGACATGTGTGTGTAATTGTAAAGAGCTGGTTAACAACAGGGCATTTTGTGGTTTCCAGGCAACAAGAGCAAGTGTTTCCTCCTCAGTATGTGGTTCTACACAAAGCTCCATGTCAAGGATTTACCTGCACCACTGTAAAAGTCTCCCCTCCCCTTTTGCCAGAGGATGTGTGTTGTGTAACTATTATATTTGTCAAAATGAAATTTCACCTGTTTGCAGTCACACTGCATAAAAAGCCCCCCCCCAACAAGGCAGCTTGAGTTGAAGATTAACAGCAGCTGAACTTCAGTGGAGGTGCATTCTGAAGAGTGAAAGTGTTTATTGCTTTAAAATATTGATTACTTGACAGTTAATCCCTTCTAAGGCTTTGGTGTGCAGCTTTTTGAATCAACACACTGAATGTCCTGTCTTCTGCAGCTAACTGCCGCACCATGACGGAGAGAAAAGAAATCTCTGCTGCACCTGTATCTTTCATATTTGTCCACATTTTTTGTCATGCAGGTCCATGAGAGCATTTTAATGTTTCAATTTGTAGTTGCACTGAAGACTCTTTGTAGGCAAAGATTTTAAACACAGAAGGATTTAAAGAAAAATAAGGACTGGATTTAGAAAATATATATCGCTGGTTGCTGCCTTGGTACCACTACTTCTGTAGCAGATAACGAGGTGCCTTAGATACAGGTGAAAGGATGGTGAAAGTCCACTGCAAACATCATTAGTATGTGCAGAAAGCATCATGGCAACAACACTAAAGCTGGGAGAAAACAGTGTCTTCCACCTGCTGCTTCACAGCTGGATGAAACGGGTGCATGAAAAATGGCTCCTTAATGCTGTAATGTAATGTTTCACAAAACACGTGCAAATTGTCTTCAGCAGCTTTCATCCGTGAAGTTTAGCAGTGAGGAACAAAAACCGATTTGCAGAAGTTGTGAGTGTGTGGCACTGCTGTTACCCAGAAATTCAGTTAATATGCCGTACAAACCTTTTTCTATTGAGATGATGAGCAGTTGCTGTTAGTTAATGTAACGTTGCAAGTTGCAAAAATGTACAAGTAAATCAGTAAAATGTAGAAGAATTTCTTTTCTACCAAGATATCCACTGCAATACAACACTCTGCTCTTAGCAGCTAGAGTTTATTAAACTTTATAGTTGTGTTTAGACACTGGCTGCACTTGGTTTAAAGGCTTTAAAGGTTGTGGTCTTGGTTTAATATTGAAAAAGTGAGTTGCAGTATGAGACACAATGTGTTTACTTCATAAACTTTTAATCAAAACCTTGATCCCTCCCTGACCTTAAACCATAGAGCATGGTTTTGTTGCCTAAACCAAACCAAACTCAGGATGTGAACCCTGGTCTCCATTTTCAAAATCCTGCACTTTGCACTGAACATCACCACAGACCACATCTCTGTGTGCTCTGTCACATCAATGACATCTGTGGACATAATCCACATATAAACATGCTTTGTGGGAGATGTGGTTGGGTATGGCTTAGTGAAAGAAGAAAAAACAAAACTCAGTGAACAAATGAGTGACTGTTGACTTTGTGATTGATCAGGTCAAAAGAAGAAGAAGTTCTTTAGATAACCAGATTACATAAACATCATTTCACAGCATTTCAATCATGTTATCAAGACATGCTTTACATTGAAATATATTAAATTGACTGCACTTCACTAAAGCCCGGCTTTCTGAGCTTACTGGCTCACTAAAGTGTTTGAAGGGCCACAGTTTCAGTGGCTGGAAACTTCTAAGGGGCTGATTCCATCTTCCATCAGTTCATTAAAGCTTCAAAGACAGCAAAGTCTGGTCCAAAACAAGTGGACACCTGCCAAAAGCATCCGATCTTTTCAGGAGGCATTATTGGCGAGTCCAGATTTCATGCCTGGAGCGCTCCCTCACAGATGCACGGAGGGGGGTGAACAAACATTTCTTATTTTCATGTAAAGTTAACATTAGCATTTTCATGTTGTTGGCTTCTTTGTTGTTCTTTGCTGTGCTTCATGGTTTAAGCTGATAAAGATGAACATATTTCCACCTTATACAAAACTGTTACCTGAGGTAGCTTTACAGTGGGGATTTGACCGTCTGATCCATCTTTTTATTCAGCAGCAATTATAAGCCTGGATTTCAGTTTTTCTACTTTTTGGGCGCTGTGGAGAAAAATCCAATTACAGTAGCAAGACACTGTGATGATACATTTTATTGTTCTTTAGAATATTAAGAAGGAAAAATCCATTCATAATATGCAGACTTTATTACTCTGCACTTTACTGCTACGAATAAAAGGAGAGATGGCAAATGCTGTTTGGCTCAAAGATGCTGGACTGAGATCTCCCTGCCTGTGATGGTCGGTTTGAACATCATCACCCTGCAAATCATTTCTGGAAATGTGCCTCAAAATTTCTTTTTGGTTTGGGTTTGTCCACGGTGCTGCATGCATGGATTTGGTTTTTTTTAGGTTTGTTTTTTGTTTTTAATTTAATCTGAATGAAATCTGTTGTAAATGTTGAGGTAGTAATCAAACGTGCATAAACAGCTTAGAAGTTGAAACAGTCATCTCATTAATCCTGCTGCGATTTCAAACGGTGGTGTGATCCCATGAAGCACAGTTTAAACCTGTCACGCCATAATGTCAACATGATGTCACACTGCTGACTCAGAGGATCTCACCAGTCTTTCCGACGCCGTCTGATGAGGCCTCCTGGGCAGTGACAGTCATCTTCTTTAAAGTAGACGTCTCCTGTCGCCTGTCCGACATGTTGACGGAGCGGCTCTCTGGCATGTTTACGCCACAGGAGCTGTTGGCGTCGCAAAGCTGTCACTGACATCGCTGCCTCTTCCAACGTCTCCTGCTTCTGTTTGGACTTCTTAATGATACGACAAGAAAAAAGATAAATAAATAAATAAAAAAATGCAAAGGCAGATAGAAAAACAAAGTCCTCACAGCACAGTGTCATCACGCTATGTTTACTGCACATCCTGTGAGCTGATCCAAGCGATTGTGTCTCCGCGTGTGTGGTCACTGTCATTTGTCTTCATGTTGAAATGAAGGCGACAGTTTGAAAAATGGTGACGTGAGTCAAGAAACCGCAGCTTGTCGGATTCTGAACAACATGAATAACATTTGCTTTCTTTTGTCCTTATTTACCTCACGAGGTCACCTACAAAATGATAAACCAGTTTAAAAAAAGTGATCTACAAATGTTTACAAATGATATTCTGATCCTCCAGAATTAGCAATCTTTTGATCTACACGATTAACATAATTTCTCCTGTTCTCTGAAATATTTAAATCAGCTTGCATTTTTCAGTCTCTCCAATTTTAACTCACCAAACCAGTTCACCAAAACAGAAGAATTCATGTTAATATCACCAATCACCAAGTCAGATAAATAATCAAACCTCAGTCTCCACAAACAAAATTTCTTGTAACCACAGTGAGACAGTTTGAACTCTCTCTGCATTATCAAAGCTAAACCTTTTCTGATCTAATGTCTAAATTCAACCATTTGTTTTTTGGAACTTTCTGGCATAATTATAAGAAATGAGGTTTCCTCACTGTCAACTGACTTAATTCTGGGGAAAAGTTATAGAATTGCAGATGCTGTAGATGCCACTTCAGAACTAGTGTCTGATTTTTATTTAATTTTGGTTGTAATGATGTTTTATTGCATTTGCTTCAAGGCCCAGTGTTCGAACTTCCTGAAAACGTCTGTCACTATCAAAGTTTTTCAAGCGTCAGCTTGCACCACTCTGGCAGACCATACACCCCACATTCATTACTCACTGCAAAGTGCATATGGTAAATATTGTTCGAATTTCCTCCTTCCTGAAAAAGTTGATCTATCAGGCTCATAGTCCTTGTGGAACTTTATTCTTATGGATCAGAACACTAAGAATGAGCCATTTAGAACTGCAAACATGCCAGCAGCTTCAGCCAGGTGGCAAAGCTGCTGAGAGAAATGAGCTTTTTGCTGTATGTGAGAGTGAACTAGAGATGTGGACTGAGAAAAAAAAAAGAAAAAAGAAATGAAACAAAAGAAACTGAGATTGAAGAAAGCGAGAGAATCAAATGATGATTAGAGAATGGTTCTGTAAGTGATATTGACTCAGTTCAGTCGGTGTTTCTGTCATGAAAACTTTTTTTTTTCATTCAGAACTTGGCCTGCAGCAGAGTTTCTCATTCTTCTTTAAACAGTGTGTACAGGCTCTGCTAAACATTAAGGTTTTTTATCAGAGCGTCATGTTTTGCCTCTTGGTGCAAATTGCATCTCTTCAACCAGCCCTGTAATAACAAACATTGATTTTTTTCCCTATGCCCCATCAACCTCAAGTTTCTCGCAATGATTTAGGATTTCCCTGCTTTCTTTTGAACATCCTGCTCCATAACAAAATGTCCTCTGACTGTTATTAGCCTGGTGTTCCTGCATTTTCAAATCCTCCCTGTGGCTGCTTCAGCAATGCAAACCGTGTCTTCCTTTTTATGAGAAATGGTGTTTTATGTGATTTTATAAGTTGCAGAGAAGTCCCCGAGCGATACCATACGAGAAGGAGGAGAAGAGGCGAGGGAAATTTTCAAGTGAGGTGAACAGAGGACGTGAGGGAATACGAAGAGTGCAGGGATGAGAAGAGGAGGATGTGGAGAGGAGGCAATGGGAGGGGAGGGGGAGACGACAAGGAAAGAGATCGATGAGCTGCGAGGAGGAAGGAAAGGCGAGCAGAGGAAAGGAGGAATCAAAGACACACAAGAGGTCATGATGCTAATCCACCAAGATCCCTGGAGACTTCTGCCAATGTCACTGTCAAAGCACTTGGGAAGAGCAGAGGCTTCGTGTGGAGTCGTAAAAGAGGAAACACGACTGAGGGGATATCGACGCTGCAGCAACAACAGCCACAGACAGAAAGGCTGACTTAAAATGAGGAATTGTGGGGCTGTGTGTGAGTAGAACCTTGAGTTTGAGTGTGTTACTGAAAATAAAAAAGAAGCATAAAGTGGAGTGGACACTCAATTTATAAGGCCACTAAGAAAAGAATAGAAAGACTCGTCCTGAATTTCCCAATTTCTCAAAAAAAACCCCCCAAAAAACCAAAAACAAACAAAAAAAAACCAAACCAACAAATCACAATAAATCAGGATGTGGTTTCTTGAGGGCCGAAGGCATCTGAGCACTAAAATCCCTTTTGATGCATTGGTTTATTCTAACGTTTGTCCCAAAGGAAGATGAACTCAGTTAAGATGAGAAATTTAGGTGGAACTCCTGCAGAGTAACCACTCTGATAGATTAGGTAATCGCAGTGATCCATTACGATGCTGACAGAATTCATCTGACAGAGACAAACAGACCGACTGCTGTTAAACAACCCTCTCCAAGCATCCCTCTTTCCTTCCAGCCTTGTTTCAGTACGATACCGTTATCTTCTAATTGCTTAAAACTCAAAACAAACTGTAATGTTCTGTATGTGATGGGTCTGCGGTGCTTAACATCTTTCTTAATGTCTGAGTGAATTGTATTAATTACTATGGAGAACAACCTGGGGGAGTGTGGAGAGACTTCAAGGACAAAAAGTTTGTAAGTTGCGATTTTTTATGTCCAACGGTAAAAAAAAAAAAAAAAAAAAAAAAAGACAAATGACAGATGTCTCCACCTTTTACTTCATGGCTGCAGATGAAACAACAAGTGTCTACAGCAGGGGTGTCAAACCTGTTCCACAAAGGGCCGGTGTGGCTGCAGGTTTTTGTTCCAACCAAGCAGCAGCACACCAGACTTGACTCATTTAATCAACTGATCTCAGTCTTCAGACAGTTGATTGGTCAAACTGTGTTCTCTTGATTGGTTGGAACAAAAACCTGCAGCCACACCGGCCCTTTGTGGAACAGGTTTGACACCCCTGGTCTACAGCCATGCTAGTGGCTCGGTGAGGCTGCACTCAGGCAGCATGCTAATGGTAGAATATTTACTATGTTCTTGCTTTGTTTTCTAATGAGCACTAAATGCAAAGTACAGCTGAGGCTGATGAGAACGTTAAAAGAGTTTAGCATTGGATGAATTTAAATTTTGACCTGATTTTGGCATAAGATGAAAAATCAAGGGATTAACCGCATCCTGAGGGGAACATGAATGTTTGTACCACATTTCAGAGCAATCCAAAACTCAAAACCACAAATGTCGACCTCATGATGGTTTTAGAACAAAGGTCACTAAAATCAGTATCATCACCCCTGAGGGTATGAAGTTCCTGATAATCCAATGCCAGCCACAGAGCAACAGCACAGAGAAACCAACAGGACAAAAACAGACTTCTCAGTGTGAAGCCATGAGGTGAAACGACAGAAGTTCCCAGGTGATATTTATACCTTCATCATCCCATGTGACCAATGAGTCAGGTGTTGTTAATCAAGGCAAATCAGCTTAATCAGTGTCCCCCAGCACAATGCAGTGACACAGACACTATCCATTTAAATGTCCAATCACCTTATTCTCTGAGTTCATATTATAATAATTTAAAATAATCATTTTTCAACATAAGAAAAATCTCAGTTCATCGTGTATGTTTAATATTTATATGATTCTGATGTATTAAATAAACTCAAGGAACAAGCGTCTTGACAGTTTACCAAAAAAAAGTTGTTTACACTTATTGATGAAATAACACATGAATGCTATTACAGGATGCATGATTAAAACATGATCTGGCCGTGTTGAGTTTACAGACATCGTGTTAAAACGATTCCAGGGTTCTAAAGTTTATGTTTCCGAAATAATGGCAAACTTCCAGGGTTTCAGGTTTTCTCTTGGAGTTTTGAATTAGCAGTTGCATCTTTGCGTCACCTCTCCGAAGTGCTGCTCTGAAATTTCTGCTCTTTCACATGCAGTCTCATTAGCTGGCATCCAGAGAGAGATTCAAAGAGGAGGAAATCCAGGAGAGACGCTCCTGTCTTCTCTTCAACTCTCAATGAGCACAAGCTGCAAAGTCTAAACTGTCATCATCAGGGATTATTTCAATCTCCTTGGAAAACCAGACGGAGTCGGTGATATGGATCCAGTCCTAATCCGTTTCCGTAAACGATATCAAGATAATGAGCGGTTGTTTGGACCTACACAAACAAAACCTGACATGCACGTTTGTGTGTTTGCCTCTGCATGTGTGCAAACCCTCAGGAAAGTTGATTAAGTGATTTTCTTAGCAGAAGCACACAGGAGTGCCGACTGCCTGAAGGCTTCTGGTAGGTGATGGGATTCTCCAACCATTAGACTCACTCGCCCAAGAATATTATTATTGATTTTGATCTTGAGCTACAGCCGATTGAATGCACCGACTTGTTTTTTCCACAGAAACAGCAGTAGTGGGAGCTATCGTTCAGCGCTAATGACATCATTTTGCAAGGATGCCTTCTCTCTCCTCTCTCGCCCTGTAAATATATTTATTTATCTCTTTCACAGGCAAGTTCGAGAGGGGAGAGGAGATTACCTGTCGAGATTATGCCTGATGATTAATGTTTGTTTGGGCGCATCGAGATAATGCACATTTGATTTAATGACTAAAATGAATCGCTTCTTTGCAAGCTGCAACTTCAAATAGCCTTTTTTTTTTTTTTGTTGAGGGGTGGCGCTGCTAAAATGTCTGAATTTCTAAACACAAGGAATATTAAAAGACAGAAATAGACTAAATAGACTTATCCTTCATGTATTATTGACAGTAATGTCTTGTTCACGGTCACATCCATGAAAAAAACATGAACACGAATCATACATATGAAAATGAAGAAAATATGCATGAGTCATGTATGTTGTTGAGCAATTTAGAAAACTCTAAATTTTGAAGCAAAAAAAAAAAAAAAAAAAAAAAGACCAACCACTGAAAGAAAGAGAGCTTGTTGCTCATTTGCTCATTTCATTAACTGGAAATCCTAATTTTATACGGAATATCTCTTTAATTGGGGAACTGGCCAGGAGTTCACTGAAGTGCAGTGAGTGTGTCCACTCCACATCCCAGCCTAAACTGTGGCTGATACCACGGGAAGTATCACACAAGCAGGAAATACATGCAGATGGTGTTTGTTCCTGCAGCAGAGCTGGAAGCTAATTTTCATCAGCGCTCCCATGTTCTTACAACTGTTTCCTCTGAGGCGTGTGCCTGCCACATTAGTGGAATTTATAGTAAGTGAGCCAAGAGGCTGCAGTTAACTCAGACAACCAAAAGTGATGGACCACAACCCTGCATCAGGCCTGCAGTTAGTCCCTCCCCCCAAGAGAAGCAAACCACTAATAAATGAGTCACTCTGGCTGGTTTGCCCCATGGTGGCTGTGCAGCAGTGAGTTCAACAGCCTTAAACATAGCAACACCAACAAATGCGGTGTGATTATTGTGTAATCTCTTTCCAGCAATCAAAGGTTTCAACTCTTGTATGATTTGAGTTCATGTGCATGTGTTAAGCATGAACTTCCCTGAACACCAGGAAGCTCATTCCCATTATCTGTACTGTACCTCATGGAAAGGAGAAAACACATCAAGGTCAGACCACCTCACTGTGCCAGGTCACCTGTCTTTTTTGGTTGGTTTAGTTCAGTGCATCTGCCCAAAAAAAAGAAAAAAAAAAACCAAAAACAAACTGTCATACAGTTAGAAGAAATGGTTGCACAAAACCAGTCCAGCAGTTACAACTGCTGTGTAATGCTGTAAGAGGGAAAAAAATAAAATAACACAAACAAATAATACAGACCTTTTGCTTCATACTCAGTGTGGACATGGCTTTAAAAATGTAAATTTTTCAGTTCATCGATCCTACAAGCGCCAATCATAACAACTAAAGTATTGGGAAGGTATTAATAAGGTTAGATAGTTAAAACCATGAAGTGAGGTTCAAAGTTTTTGCAAAATTATGATGAGATTCACCTGGTGGTTACCCAGGAGGACATCATTTCTGGGATCCCACTTTTCTGTGTCCCTTCCACGAGTAAAGACATGAACACAAACAAAAGCAAAATGCTACTTGGCACAATGTCAGCTTTGAGGAAAACAGGGATCATATTCTTATTAGGGTTTATCATCAGTATGTATGGATTTGCACATGCTAAGTCTGCTCGCTGCTGCACACCTGCTGCATCAACACTGAGCCTGAAGGAAACTCATTTATCCTCTCCCCTCTGTTGTTCACACATTTTCATTCTCACCACCTCCCACTACAACATGTATGTGGATAATTGGATATTAGCATCACTCCACAAAGCCTGGGAGTCAACGCAGGCTAAAAAAAACCCCCATTGTTTAGCACTGTGCAGGTGGAGTGTTAAGACTGATGCACGATTGAACGTGTGTGGAAGATGCACGATTTGAAAGCCAATAGAAGTCTAATAGCAAAGTTAATGCTTTATAGTCAGTCCTGCCCAAGTGAATAAGCTAACTTTGAGACTGTTTGCTGCTCTGGGGGGAGCCATGGGTGTATTTTATTGTCATGCAGAAGATATTAAAGCAGAATTCTGTGAAATCGTGTGGATTTGAGTGCACCCCAGAGCACACAGGCCTGTTTGTCTCAGTTCTATTAGTTTTGTCCTTTGAAACATCCTCAAAGACGTATGTTTTCTGCCATTTGCAGATCTACACGTTCTATTAATAATAGATTATATGAACATAAGATGCCAATTTTTCCTTCTAAAATCCCTCCAGATATCTTAGATTAGAAACATAACATCAAACATCAAACATCCCTGCTACGTGTTGTAACTGCTCTGCTTATTTTCAGATCCCACACACAAGTGCACTGTGATCGTTTGAGTAAGAATTCGTAAAACCCAGCTGTAATTTGAAAGCATGTGAACGATTTCAACGAATTCGCTGTGAATGTCACTAAATGTCATTGGCCTATAAACAGACCTTCATTAAGTAATTGACTGAGCAATTAAGGCGGGGAGGAGCTCATCAGTGTGGCAGTACCACCGCTAAACAAGTTTAATACAGCGGGGGAGGATCAGCTGCACACACAAAACCTTTGTAGCATCTCTTCAGTGGCCTTAAAGCTGTGGTGTTATTCTACATTCCTAATCCCAACTACTGCAACTAAATATAGAACCAATGTGTCTCAGCTCTGATTCTTCTTCTTTAGGTCTTTCACACTTCTGTTTGTCCACAGAAGCTTTTGCTTTTCCTGCACAACACGTTTACACAAGCTCACACCTGGAAACTGAACGTTACAGTCCAGGGTCTTTTACTCTTGGTCAGTTCCTCTTTGTACTTTCCTCGCTTTTTAAAAAGATGTCTGAGGTTGAGTTTGGGTTTCATTTAGCAATTCACAACACACAAAAGAAAACAAGAATATACAGTGGTGTGCAGGGAGAGGAAAATTGCCCGTGAAAGGCGATTCATTACCTGTATCGAAGTAATACAAAGCAAAATTCACGGTATCAAAGATAAGAAGAGGAACAGACTGTATGGCAGCACAACGTGAACTGAAAGCAAACAAATAAGGACTTTACAACCACAGCCTGAAAAATGAGAAAGTCAGTGTATTATCAAGAGTTGACAACAAGCCAGGGTCTCTCCCGCTCACTGGTGTTTAATCTAGGCTTTAAAAATGCACTTACTGCAGGATGTGAGCACAGCTGTGCACATACATGAATCCCTGCAAAACATTTCTTTACACAACTTTCACTTCAGTAAATCTCTGATCGAATCAGGTGTTTGAAAGTATTTTTTCAACATGAGTCCAGGTTAGTTATTAGCTTTCTGTTTCTCGAGATGACAAAGAAATTGTCTCATTGTAAATGTTTGTCACGTACAGATAATTACTATTTGGTCACTGGAAAATAAAGGAAAACACACGCTGCAGACGACGGCCTTCAATGAAAAGATGTGGCAACAGGAGGCACCAAGAATTTCTTTTTTACTCAGTTCAGTGGAAAGTGGAACTTTTGAGTGATGCTGGTTGACTTCTGGTTGTTTACAGTCATTGCAGATTTTAATTGGCTTTGCTGAAAGGTTTCAGTGTTTGGGGAAGATTGACCAGTCTAAGAATCACTGCAGCTTTTCAGCTCTGCTTATACTAGAAATCTAGATTCTGTCAGCTCCCATTTATTTATTCTGCTTGTCTATAAAAATGAAAAACCTTTGAGTTATTAAACCAAAAAAAAAGGTTGAGAATCTCATCTTCTATTGTACACTTCGCCTGCCAACGGAGACATTTCTGTTATGCTTTGCTTTGCTGTTTTGAAGCTTCTCCTCGTCTGAAAGAAAACTGTATCTCCCCTGAAAATCCTACCCTGCCCTCTGGATGTTATTCCAATTAAACACCAAAAAACAGCTCTATGGAACAGATGGTCAAAGTACGTAATCAATCATTAATCGCCACTTAGCTTCTGCTTCATCTTATTCTGAATATGTTGTTCTTGCATCTCCCAAAAAAAAAAAAAAATAGAGAAAATGAAAAAAAATTGGATTTGCCCTCAGCAATCACCGTATCTTCAAACTCCCTTATTTATCTCGAGTTTTTACTGGCAGGTATATTTTATTAATAATAAGCAGAAGTTGAGAAATTTGAATCAGGTTTTGGAGCACTGCGCAGCACAGGGGCTGCCCTCCTTTGAGCTGAGACATTTTTCTCCTCCTTGCTGCTTCTCAAATACTTTTAGTCTCAGGGGGCCATTTTACACCATAGACCATGGAATTCGACTTAATGTCCTGAACAGTGATTTGTTACCACAGACACCGGTCTCAAATGGTTCAGATCGCACCTTGCTGTTAGGTCACTTTCTGTTGTTTCAGGGACTCCATCATCCTCTGCAGTCAGTGTGTGGCTTTTCCCTGAGGGCTGATTTCCACACTCGCAGTGCTGTGAACAAAACAACAGAACAAAACTTTTTCTGTTGTCTTGTGTTTCTTCTTCTCCCTTCTTGGGAGAAGAAATTGCAGTAGGCAGTGATGGTGTGTGGTGATATATCACAAACTGAAACTATAATAATAATAATTTACATCGTTTACAACAGTTTACATCGACGTCATGAAGAGCTCACCATCAGCTGGGCTCAGACTATGTCACAAAAAGGTAGAAATTGTTATTTACCTGTTAAAGGGTGCAAAATTTAAAGAACCAGATGCAGAGGCGGACACCAGATGAAGGAAGAGAGTAAATAAGGTCACAGAGCTGTAACCCTCCAGGTGAGCCTGATCAGCTGATTACCCTCCAGGTAAATCTTGCCCCTGCCCTGATGATGCATCCATGCACTGACTGTAGGGCAGCTCCAGGAATCCCAAGCAAACCAGACGACATCAAACTGTCTCTGTATGAATATTTGGGGATAACCCTCACACTGCTGTGTTTGTGAATGAAGGCTTGACACTGGTGGTGGAGGGGAAAGCGGTGACTGGATGAGGTGGAGGCTGCTGCAGCTGCTGCTAACTCGTTTGCTGTCTCTTGGTACAGAGAGAAAGACTTTTAGAGCTACTTGATTGGATGTTGTGAACCAGAAGGGAGTTGCCTCTGAGATTTTAAATATAAAGGTTAATAGAGGGAAGTGGGAGAATAAATGATTGGAAGGGGTGTTCATAATGAATGAAGAAATAGAGGAGCAATAATTAAGAGATCCTCCTGATTAAAATTTTGCTAAGCTCTATTTATTTTGTTACACACGCAGGATGTATGACCATAAAAACAGCAGCTCTGGCAGCTGAACTCATCTCAATTAATGCAATGTAGATATAATAAGTAAGATGAAGCTTAAAGCACAGAAATCTGACTTTTTCTTATTCGGCTCACAAAACACAATTAGCCTGGTTCAGCACAACCTTGGTAATCTGTGTTAGGCCTTCTGCTGGAAATGTGATGATCTGAATTTCACTTTATATGCAAATTGATCTGATTAATTCCCTCAAAATACTAACAGATAAACATGTTGTTTTAGATGTTGCTGACCTCAAAAAAGTTACACTACTTCAGTTTAGTTTTGCTTAGTTAAGGTTTACGCTCGTTTGATTTCTGTCAGGTCAAAAAGTTTCAAACCAATAGCTCGGCGACAGGAGGACCTGGTCTTACTCGCCATTTTGGGTTTTCACTTTTTTTTTGTAATGAAATTATTTTTATTACAGAGCTGAGAACAAATGATAATGTGCCAAAACATATTTTTACCAGCCCGCTTGAATGAAAAGTAAGTGGGTGGAAAACTGGACAATTTGGAAACTAGTTCTCAATTTTGGGTAATGGCTGCAAAAAATGAGAATGAGTTTTTTTTTTACAGGGCAGCTTGGCTCACTCACTTAGGGACCAGTGAGACATTCGACACAAGCTCGGGTAAAACCTTCACCTTGAAAGGAATCAATTCAGCTGCTCAGGACATCTGATCAGGACGCTCTCTTGATTCTTCCCTCAGGAGGTTTTCCAGGCATGTCCAACTCAGAAGAGACCCAGGATAAGTCAAGAACACGCTGGAGGAATGATATATTCCCTCTGGGCTAGCGATGCTTCAGGACCTCCTGGAAGAGCTGGAGGATGTGGCTCGGGCAGAGGGACACACGGGACACACGGGACACCTTACTCCCTCTGCTGTTATCGCAACCCAGATGAGGATAAGTGGGAGAAATGGATGTAGCTTGTCTCACATCTTGCAGCAGCTCCTCCTGCATTTCTCAGAACATTATGCTCCAGCAGCACCTGTTACCTGAGTAAATATTCTATAAATGAACTGGATTGTTCAAAGCCCTGGGCTCCGTGACTGAGCTCGTGTTTATGAGTGTTTGTGACAGAAAAAGACATTTGATGAGACAAAGTGATGAACTGCGCTTTAAGGCATGTGTTTTACTGTGTGTCATATTCACATGTTCAATACAGAAGATTAGTTTACGTGCACACGTGCCCACCTACGCTTACACACACTCACTCACACACACACACACACACACACACACTCATTAAAAGTAATGAGGAGTGAGACATGGCGATATATCTTTATCAAAGAAAGAAACAATAAAAAAAATTAAAGGAACATAAAAGATTCACTATATCATTTTTAACTGTTTAACTATTAAATAACTGGTCCTCATTATCATGATATGAACAAGTCCCTTGTTTTTTATGGGCCTTGTTTAAGAGCAGCTTGTGTGGACGTTTTAAGGCCTTTGTCTGCATCAATCCAAACATTTAAGGAATTAAAAGAAAAATATTCTTACCCAGGATGAGTGTAAAACCGTGTCAACATTGTATTTCATACAGATAAAGGCAACGAGCTTTGTGCTTTAATTCTGATTGATTTGTGTCTGTCAGTTGCTGCTTGCTGTTCATGAGCAACTGGATCGTAACCCATCTGGTCCTCTTGATGTGAGCTTTTCGCATTTTGAATAACGCACTTTCATAATAATGAAATGGGTTTTGCAGCTCCTGTATCAGCTTGAGAAACTTTCCTTCCCCCACTGGGAGGAACAGAATCGTCCCAGCTTGAGAGCTGCATCTTATTTTTGTTTAAAGAATTTCAAAAACACTATGTGCACGGTTGTGGTGCATATGTGTTTTAGATGATGAATTAAAAAAAAAAAAATGACATGAGGACAATTGACTGACTAAGAAATAAAAACTTTCTCTGTTGTAATTCACATGAAAGGTTGAAACTGTGTACACTAACCCACTTGACACACGTTGCCACACGCTACATACTGAGATGTCATAATTACAGTGCCACACACATGCTCTCATTGAAACATTACACCAGCACGTTCTATCTGCCCTGCAACCATTCATTATAGGCTGCTGTATTCCTGAAACCGTGTGAAGATTAGCGGCGCTGCAGATGCAAATGGATTTGCTCCTGGCTGATCCTGACACCAGCAAATTTAGCCTGCAAATTAAAGGAAAACAGAGAATAGTCCGTCTTGAATGACAAGCTAATTTTAGCGCTCTGTGCACATCTTTCCTTCTTCTTTTCCAGTAATGTTTTGATGTTGTTTTATTGATGTACTGCAACAGCACTTCCACTGTGACGACTCAGAACTGAAAGCTTTTTAGTTTATTCATTACTGAAAATGGCAAGAGATAAAGTCTGCATGGGGAGATGAACTCTGGCTCGAGAGGACAAGATCAAGTGAACATATGCACAAGCACACACGGCTTTGAGCGTGAATTACCCGTCCAAAGCCCCAGTATCTCTCGAACACGGATTAGCTTTCCTTTCACACTCCAGACTCCTGCTTTTCAAACGGAAATAGCCTGAATTACTGCCATGCTAACAGTTTTTCATCTCCCCTCTCCCTCCATGTTTTTGGCTCTCTCTACCTGTATCTGACTTGATCCAGTTCAAAGCGTCTTTGAAAGCAAAGCATCGTTGCTTTTTATTTGTTTGTGTTTGTTATCTAGATGTGTAGCCCTCCAAGCTGCGGGGGTTTGTGTGAAGGCAGGAGGGTGGGAATGGTGAAGAAAAAGATGTTAACACACAAGCATGCATGCATGCATGCACGTGGAGAAAATACACCAACATACACACATGCACAGAAATGTTCACAGTGTCTGGGCTCACCCAAACTGAACTGGCGTGCAGTTCAGATGAGGTCTGATGGGGTTGCCTGGCCTGGCAGTCCAGAGCTTTTGGAGGATCAAGCCATAGCTCTTATCTCTCTGGCCTGATGGTCTAACCTCTATCCCCTGCCATCAGTCACTCACACATTCACACACACACACAGAGACTCACACATACACTGCCTTACTTTTTGCCACCTGACCGACTGCAGCTGAAGCAGCTAAACTGCAGTGCAGGCCATAAATCTGTGCTTTGTTTTGGGGAAGCGAGCGGTGAAGTGAGAGTGCAGGCAGTCAGAGGCTGGAATAGTGTTACCAAGTGCACAACTGCATGCCTGCACACACAAACACACACAACTGGTTACACACAGACATACCTGACGTATGAATGGATGAGGGTACATACTTAGGGCACACTGCTCTTGGTTTTTGCTGATCACACTCCTACCAAATGTCGTAGTATCCTCTTCCTCCTGCACAGCGATCAACAGTTTACAGTGAACAGAGGAAATCAGACATGAGACAGACAACAAAGCACACATCACTGAAATTATGAAACATTTTTGACATAAATGCTCATTTTAAACTCTGATTTTCACTCATATTTTTGTGTTCAAACTTTTAAATAGATTCTTAATATTCTTAATGATAAAAATACAAAACACTGATGAATTTATGGAAAAAAAACTTTTTTGGGAAAAACAAAACTAAACATGGTGAGCAGATTAATTTAAAAACAATTTCAGACAGATTTTTTACTGCAAGGTGACACCAATCTCTGTGTTCTGTGATGAACAAGCTTGTCTTACAACAATGAGAACGAGAAAAATGGAAAAAAAAGTGATTGAGCTGATGATTATGCATTAATAAACAACAGTAAATGCTTAAACTACAGAGCGTTTGCTCTTTTGAAGTCCTGTCTGTATTGGTTTTAACCCAGAAATTCAACTGTGTTAATGATCAAAATAAGCACTGTTAAATTCTGTATTTATTTAAGAATTAAAAAAAAAAACAAAAAAAAAAACTTAACTGTATACATACTTCCATTTGCACTCATACATCTCACGTACAAATACGCACCTCATAATACTTTACATAAAGGTTTGACTACAATGAAGACGGGAAGATATGCTCCCTAAATGGGTGACTTATAAAAAGAGAAGCCGGTGAGGTTTTCCTAATCGAATGCACGCCCTCATTTCTCTTCCTGTGCTGCTTCTGGTAATGTTGAACCAGCAGGATGTGAAGTTATGCTGTGAGCAATGTTCAATTACTGGCACATGTAAAAACCATTTAAAGATGTTCAGAGTGGAAAGCAGGGACGCCTGCATTAAATTAGTTTTTCCTCTCCTCTGTTGTATAATTGCCGATGTTCAGATGTACATTGTGCTGAAGTACCTGCATGTCAAAAGTAATTGCAGTTTTCTCAAGGTGCGGTAATAACTCTTACAGGACTGTCAATTAAAAAGGAAGTGCGTGCCTGGCATCAGGGCGTATGTGTGTGTGTTCCTGCTCTGTGAAGCTCCAAAGTTTGAGTTTTCAATCAGAATATTTTGTAAATGTTGTGAGAAAATGCGGCTGATGAAGATTGTCGCTGCGCGGCTCATCTCAGGTAAGAAGACAAATCCAGACAATGCTTGCAGATTTTTATCTCTGAAAAGCTCATACACTGATTACAGTTGGTCAAACAAATAAATTCACATTTTTTTTTTTTTTTTTTTGCACTGTGTCTGGACACAGACATATGTCAACCTCCATAAGTCACCAGGGTTTGTACCGGTGAGGACATTATGGATTTCATGGACATCAGTATCAAATAACCAAAACTGTTGAGGTTCAACATTTTGAAATAGAAAAGAGCCTTTTCAGGGTTTAATGGCAGCATGGCAAACTAAGCCTTCAGTAAAAAAACAAACAAACAAACAAAGAAAAAAAAATAGGAGAAAGAAAGAAAGTTCTGGGCTGAGTTTGGTGTGTGAGTGTGTGTTGAATAAGATTTAGCCTTGCCATTCAGGCGCTTATAAAAAAAGATGGCAGAGGTGAGTGGTGAATGTTCCCGAGGATCAGCCATTGTGAGATATTCGATAAATAAAGGTTGGGAGAGTGTGAATTCTTAGGTACTGTGAACGTATCCATAGTGTTGCATTATTGACTCACACATTTCTGAACTGAGGAGCGTCGATCACACACATGAGAAAGTGCCACAGAAAGATCCATGTGGACTACAACCAGATAGTAACATGTTGGCTGAAAGCAGTGGCTGGATATCAACAGGGGGCCACATTCACAAAATCTTGTAGGAGGGCGGCTTTGAGTGTTCAGTGTAAGACTGATTTCATTTCAAAAACATAAAATATCCAGGAGTCAGTTTTACTTCTGTGTCGTCTAAGAGTAAAGCTCTGAAGGCAAACTCCTAACCCTCTCTTCAGGCATTTTCCTGGAGATAAAAGCTGTTAAAACAGAAAATAGTAGCTACTCAGGCTTCTTGTGTACAAAGATTAAGCTTTTTTTACTTCACTTTTACAATTAAATTGGCTTGTTTTTCCAAATCAAAAGTCCTTTAATCAAATAAACTGAAAAAAAAGTTGGAATTTTATTATTAGTTTCCAATTTAGTTGCAAGGACTTGAATGGATGCACCAACATCCACAATCCCTCCCACTGTGTCCATTTTAACAGAACCACTATGAGTAAAGCAGCTTGGTAAAGCTCCTTAGAGGCGAAGCCAGTTTTCGTCTTCATTTGTGTAATTTTCATGACATTAGCAAACATTTAGAAAGACACAGCTGCTCTTACAAACATGATGCTGGAAGAAAAGTAAGAGATGATGCTTACGACTGAAATCAAAACCTGTTTTTAGACTCATCACATCAACAGAAACAAAGATTTAAACAGTTCTGACATGTAGATCTTTCTATAAACAGACTGTGCAATATGAAAATGGGAACTGAACCATGTTTTAAAACATCATTCCTGTATTCTGAAAACACAGAACTACAAACTACTGTAAAATAGAGTACTCTGTGGACACTGATCCCAGGTTTCTACAAGCCGCTGCAGACCAGATTGTGTGAAAAGGCTAAAAGGATAAGTACAGTATATCGGTGTAAACCAGACTGATGTTACCCAGCATGCATGTTGGACAGGGTGCTGTTAGGGAGTCAAAATGTCTTCCAAGCAATCAGCCAAAACAACTATTATTTTGAAAAATCTTTACCAGAATTGCGACCATTTTTTTAACTTATTGTCACCAGAAACATTTGGCTGTAACTTCATACAGAGATTCAAAAGCTTCCAATTCATAGGATACAACATAGAGACATTTATTTCTTGTTTCAATACTCGATACCACGTGGCTCTCTCTCCCATCAGCCCCAGAAAGCAGCATTGTTCATTAATAACCAAAAATGGAAAACAAAATAAACTAAAAAAGAAAAAAGTCTGATTAGCTCCTGCCCCTTAGCCCTCAGTCCTTGTCCTTCTGTTCATTCATCTGACCATCCACCCAACTGAAAAATAATGCACAGGTGAGCGTGTGTGTGTGTGTGTGTGTGTGTGTATCCACATATGTGTGAAAATATAATTTGTAACAGAAAAAAAAAAAAAAAAATCTAGATTGGTTTGAAACACAGGCCAAAGGGGAGTCAGCATCTGGGCTGTCTTTAACAAGCTGCCCTCCCGCATCTGACCGACTGCAGAAGAAGTCATTTCCTGTTTTATCTTCCTCTTCCCTCACTGCACCTCAGCACACACACGAGCAGCCGGGGAGTTTTTGTTTTGTGCTGTAAACCCTCAGAGTGCTGTTGTTTGTCAGAGAGGGCTGTACTGTAATTCTTGGTGGGGTAGGAGGTTTTCAAAAGGCAAGAGGACGGGGAGAAACTGGCGTGGGGGCTCCTTCCTCGTTGGACTCTGTGCGGGCTCACAGAATCGGACTCGTGGCTCGTGGACGTGCGGTGGGACGTTAATCAGGTTCGTTTGTTAGAACTGAGCCAGAACCAAAATGTGACAGAGTTAATACAAAACAGGGAGAAGAAAAAAAAAATAGTTACATCATTCCTGTGTTCTTCCACTTTGTACTTGGTCACTTTTTGAATTCCATATATTTATATCCATATATATTTATATATATATTTATATATTCTTTTTACAATTAAAAACACCATGGATTTGACAGACTATTTGGTTTCTTTTTGTCTAAGTAGAAGTGTTTCTCTTGTTTTGTAAATAAATGCATGTAAATATTTTTTTCTCTTTTTCCATACTGTCAGTCGGTGTAAAGGCGGCCACTCAACAAGTGTTTGTATGTTTGGATCCAAACATTATGCATATCATCAGCACATTTTCAGAATTTCCATGATATTACTTTTTTTTTTTCTCAGTTCGGCATTTCCATTCGTGTCCCACAGATGCAGAACACCACAGTCTGTCAAACACTATCAAACTGAAAGTGAGTGTTCTAAATCGTGTCCTCTCATTGGCCGGTTTGGCCCAGGTCTCTGTGTGATAGGCTGGGGCTGAGTAACTGCGTCTGCGTTGGTCCGTTACAGCTCAGCACCCCAGCACCTCCTCCGTTAAGGTTCAGGAAGCAAACAGTTTCTCTGGCCTCCACCGGCACAGCCGTCGATCCGCTGCTGCTGATCCCACCCTCTTCCTGCTTCCTGTGAGCCAGCGCCAACGCCCTGAGCTGCTCCTGCGCCTCCTCCAGCAGCAGCGCCACCTCATCCTGCTGCTGGCCAATGGCGGACGAGCAGGAAGAAGAGGACAAACCGTGTGCTGCCTTCTCTCTCCTCTCGGCCTTGCAGGGCGTGGCTCCGCAGGTGGCAGACGTCGCTGTGGTTGCCGGGGTCACACTGGTTTGCATACAAGACACCTCGCTGTCATGGTGACACTGGACGGAGGGGATGATTGGGATAGAGCAGGAGCGAAACGGAGGAGGCGGGGAGTGGCTGTGACGGCGACCGGGTCTCCGCAGGCTCCGGGTGGCGGGATTCAAATCGCCATGCTCTGATGGAGGGCACAGGCCTGAACGTACCTCCGTGCGACCGATCCAAGGTGACGGTGATGTTGTCCCCGTGGAAACAGGGGTTTGCATATGTAGGAGGGCATCTCTTCTGGGGTCGTTGCACAGGTTCTCTTCCTGCATTTGGCAGCTGGAGAAGATGGGAAACAGGGAACAAAGACAGACAAGACAGAGACAAAAAGACAAGGAAGGGAGCACAGGTTATTCAATGGGAGACAAACTTCTACACTTCACCGAGAGGAGAAGTCATTGTGTCTTTGAGTGTGATTTCAGCTCCATCGCCTTTTCAAACTCCCACACTGAAACCTTGGCAGAATCCACAGAGGGACAGCTCTCCGCCCTTTGCCATCTCACAGGCTAACGGCGGATGCTGAGCGGGAAGAAGATGAGTCTGACATCTTTCTTTCATCTCTTTATATCTGATTCTGTGTGCACACAAAAAAAAACCCTCCAAAAACCTTGGATCCTTTATAAAAGTCAAGAGGTAATGAAGAGTTCACTTTTTATATTATTGATTTAATGACTTTAAGCATGTTAAAAATAAGGAGTGTTGTTTTAAAGTTTGAGGAATTCGACTTCAGTCAAGGACGACTGAGGTAATCACGTGTGCTAATTTCTATTGATTCCCCCTTTTAGTAGTTCCAGTTATGGGTCTATAGTATTTATTTGAAAATCCTTTTTGGGTCACTCCGGCTCAGAAACTGTATAACAGCCCTGGTCCAAGTTATGATAGGTTTTTTATCCTCCGGCGCCGCTTCCCTTTTTCAAACACCAGGGTGATTGTTTACATGGTATTTAAATAATCTGTGGACACGAACCTGTTTACATCAGAGAATTTAAACACACCAAAAGCTTATTTAACCACTGTTCTTGTCTCTCACCCTCGTCTCTTCTTGTGCCACAGCTGCAGTACAGGGCGCTGATTCTGGAGCTCTCTGGAGCGTTCCCTGAAATTTGCACAGCTGTGGGCTACTGACTTCCCTCCTACTTGTTAAGCTTAGTGCATTTACCTGCTTGTTCCAGCTGCTTTTTGCTGAGTCTTGGAGATGCCGGTGCCAAGCTTCTCTGCCCATTCTGGCTACGGCCTCTATGGTTTTGTGTCGACTGTGGCTGAGATTTACTACATATGAATAGAAAGCTTCTGACGTGTGTTAGCTGCAGTGGTAACATTAAACCAAGTCTCAGTTCTGAGTCTAGGTCTCGAGCCCAGACATAATCTCTTTCTCCCTCTTTCTAAGACTGACCATGCCTTCAGCGTTATCAGTGTCTAAATCCAGCTGCATTCTAGAGCGGAGCCTCATTATCTCTGTGTAATAATTCATAATCCTCTGCAAAGGCTGGCTTTTTCTGCCCTATCAAAATTCACCCCCTTTCCCTTGTAATACCCTCATCACACACGCTTACATTCTCCATCAAGGTGTGCAAAAATAGAGGTGGGTGGAGAAGGTGCTCCTTCAGACTCAAAGGAAATCACATCCTCGTTTAATCGCCGCAGTATTTTTCCGAGACATGAAAACCTCTCAGAAAAGCACGGCGGAGATTTAGCGGGCCCACAGAGAGGATCCCGCGAGCGATAAGAGAGGATGATGCGAGGGTGCTAATTCCCAAGATAACATTCACAGACAAATCTCTCTTTTGATGTGTTGAAACACAATCAGATTGCAAAAATCTATGAAGCAGAGTTCAAATATAGACCCTGGAGCAACGCGGGAGCAGCTGGAGGGGTATTACAGAGAGATTGTGTGAGTGAGGTGAGATAAGTGACCGGGCTTTTATCTTTTACGGGAGCTCATTACATGTACAAGTGTTAACAGTCATTTTCATTAATCCATTCCCCTACAGATAATTTCTTAATATATCTCATCTGTTTGCTGTTAAAGTGAAATATGTATTGTGATGCAGTGACCTTGTAACACTGAGAAATGTTCCAGAGATGCAACACATGAGCCTACATGTATGTGGGCGTGCACGCCTACACACAGACACATGCAGAGGCTGTATCTGTCTAACCGAAGGCTGTGTACATAATATATCACAAAACAAACCGGCACGTTTCTAAAAAAAAAATACTGCAAACACTGGACGAAAATGCAAAAATGCGTGCAGTCTCTCCGTCAGCCCTTTTGGAGACAGCTTTATCTTAAAATAGCAGCAACAACACAGGACATTCTGTCTCCCTGTCAGCCATTTTGTTGAGATAACACTGGGATTCTCTAAGAGGCATGGAATGGAACGGGCAACCTTTCTTTAAAGCGTTTTCTAACTGTCATATTCTATCTGCACACTCCTCTATCACATCCTTTTACTTCCCTGCTGTTGTTTTTTCTTTTACTTTATTTCTGAACGCTGTCCGTCTGCGTCAGGATGAATTCGAACTTCTTGTCTCTCTATTTCTGTCTCTGTCTCTCCCTCAGTCTCTGTGCAGCCGTGGTCACATGTCTCCATGGCAACCCAGAGTACCATACTATGGGAGAGGGATGCCGTCGTCTGTCTGTCCATCTGCTGTTATGTGAAATCTTATATTAGATAGTGAATGAGTGAGTACATGGCTGTGTATGTGTGTAGGTCAGTGACTCAGTCAGCATGAGTGTGTGGTCTGAATATGTGTGTGTGTGAGTGAGCGTGTACCTAAATGTGTGACTGAGTGAGTGAGTGAGTGAGTGAGTGAGTGTGTGTATGAATAAGCGAGCATAGCCTCTTGCCTTTTTGCACAACCTGTTCATCAGTACGTCCCAAACTATGTGTGATTCTGAGGCAGGATTTTTCTTTTATGGGAGGAAATTTGAATTCTGTGCTGGGAGCAGACGCTTTAGGGGCATGAGAACAAAAAACAAACAAAAAAAAAGGAACTTAAACAGAGCAGCATTTGGGGAGTCTAAAGGACACTTGAATGACCAGAAGACATTTGGGCAAACATGAGGACACTTGAGTGACATTTTGGCTGAGGCTTGGAGTGATCATATGACACATGGGCTGAGCAGAGGATCATTTGGACCAACCACAGGTCATTTAAGCTGGCCAGAGGGCAGCAGAAGACACATGGAACACCCAGAAGATGTTTTGGCAAACTAGAAAACATTTTACCCAAACAGAAGATGCTTGAGCCACCTGGAGGACACTTGGGTAGGACAGAAAACAGTTGGGCTAAGCCAACAACACCTGTGAAGACCACTTGAGGGGCACTTTGGCCAACCAGAGGGACGTTACTCTGACCAAACAGTCACTTGGGGATGGACTTTAGTGACCAGAGGGGCACTTGAGTGGCACTGGGGCTGATGAGAAGAGCAACTGTGCTGAGGAGAGGCACAATTGAGCAGCTCAAGTGTCCCTCACTAGTGACATTTGGACAAAAATGAAGCATGAAAGGCCATGCTTTGAAAAGATTTAAACAAAATGGAACTTAACCGCTCAGAGCACAAATGGCAGGGACGATCACAGCCCTGTTTCCCCCACTGAATCTACTGTATGTGCGCTGTTGTGTGTGCCTATACGCTTAGTATGTGTGTGGGAGTGTGTGTTTTTGTCCACCGCTGTCTATCTCCTCTTCTTATTTCTATTAGTATGCATGTAGGTCATGTGGAGCTTTATCCTGAGCTGGAACCGCTGGGACCTGAATGCCTGAAGTGAGGCTTGCCAGTCCAGGTGGGTAGAGCTCTGACTCATGACCCACCAAAAAAATGGGTCACAGCTCAGCGCCTTTCACACTGAATGCATTTCTTGTAAATCATTTCCACCGATCATTTGCATCTCCCCTGGCTACTGCACATGCAGCTTGTGTTTCCCTACTGTGATACATTTGAATGCTAGGATTTAATTGTTGGTCCACCTCCTAAGCCAGCGCATTAAAAAGCAGAGAATCAGGATGTAACGCAGCCATGGCATGATGTTAGAGGGAAGGAGAGAGAGTGAGAGACACGGATGTGCAGCCTGCATCGTGTCCTTAAAAGCACAAGCACCGTTTCCTTTGAACTCGTGCCACTGTACTGCAGACCACAACATAACGTGACCTTGTTTTTATCTTTGCTCAGCAGATTGGAAAACAAAGGGATGAGGGGGAGTAAAGGAGGTTAAAAAAAGAAATAAAAACACACACACACACACACACACACACACACACACACACACACACACACACAACTGGCTTTGAAATATCCACTCTTGAAATGAAATCCAAAGCTTTGTCCACGGCAGTCCTGTATTTTTCTGTTGGTTTTCACTGAAATGACTCAGCACAGGGAGGATACAGCAAAGAAGCAAAGCCGAGACAAAAAGACAGAGAGAAGGAAGTGAGGATAAAACCTTACTCTAGATCTTTAAGCAGTAATTACTCTTAAAACAGCCTGTGTCTGTCTACATAGTAAGAGCCTGTAGATACAGCCTCTAAACACGGTAATATTCATATATAAAAATGTATAAGCAGGTACGACTGAATATTATTTACAGATAAATCTTTATGGAAGAGCTGGTTTCTTAAAATGAAAGAACACAAAATGTGACTGAAGTGTTTGAAATGCTTCTTATAACTTGGTGACAGGGATTTAAAGAGGATGTCAGGTTTCAGTACCACACTTCATAACAACATTCGTCATTTAAAGTTCAAAACTCGTATTGTAATTAACTGTAATCAGCCCTCAGTAAATTCTCCTCACCGTCTTTGTGCTTCAGTTTCCTTCTCAGTTGAGTCGACTTCTTGAAGATGTTGGTAGGCAGGGGCTGAATATTTGGATCCTCCAATCGGATTTAGCCTTCCTCTGGATATGGGTGGGGTCCTGCGCGGAGCTGACCAAGGCGCTGCCCGTGTTCTCTGATCTGGACTGTGAGACAAGGACCCACTTCTACCGAAAAAAAAAGATCCAGGAGTTATTGTTAAATATAGTATCTGTTTGAAAATGCCTTACGTATGTAATAATATATATATAATTTAATTATGTAGTATTCATTCAGTATGCACGGCGCAGCTGAGGACTTGAGTTGGGCAATGTCCTAATTAAATTCGGTTTAACAGGGGTGGGGAGGGTCCTGTTTTGCTGGGGGTCTCCGGTTTGCGTGTCAGTATGTGTAACAGTGAAGTGGATCTGAGTCGGCTATCAGCTCTAATTAAATGTCATATCATCATCTGAAGAAGGAGACGTGTTGTTTGAAGCGAGACAGACAGTGTACATTGATTTTTATTGCTACTTTTTCTGATCTCGGCTGCCTGTCAATCGCTGGTGCATCAAATTCTGTCCTCTGGCTGTTCTTTTTAGAATTCATTCACCCACTTCCATCGGTCAGTTTTGGAGCGGTTCCAGAATTTTGGACCAGTGAAAATCTCTAATAAGCGTAAGCTCTAAAGTGACGTCTGCATCAATATATGGCCTCAGTAAAAAGGCTTCATCAGACTGAACTTTCATAAAAACTGACTTGAATTAATTGTTCTTTTCGAGCAAACAGTCCCAGAGCGCAGGCACTAATTTCAGCATCTAGAACAGAAACTGTCAACCCTGTTGTGAATTTCTGGCTTTGTCAGAAACTATTTTTTTTTTTGCCTGTAATAAGACAACAACACATTCATTGTGTGTTATTTTAAACTTACTGTTGTGTGACAGTGATTTTTTTAAAAGATTCTTTTGGGCATTTTTGCTTTTATTTGTCAGTTAAGACAACGACAGGAAGAGTCGGGAGGAAGAGGGATATGCAACACGAGTCCCTCAGTCAAGAATCAAACTGTGGACCTTGAGGTTCTGTAGTGTACGTCCTACTGCACAGTGTGACTGTAATGTCTGAATGATGTTTGAATGGATGTTGGAATGTAGGCGGACAGGGAGAATAAAACTGTTTGCTCAATCTGCTCAGTTGTATTAGTGTAATTAAAAAACATGGCGTTTAAGTGCACGTCCTCTTCGCTTACACACAATCTCTCAAAAGGCATTTTGGAGCCAGGAAATGTGTACATACATTTTGACTTACTTTACTGAAGTAGCTTCATGTTTCCATTATATTTTGATGTCAAACCCCACTTACAGCGTTCTGGCTCTGAGCCCTCATTCATTTTTAACTCTGCTGTTTTGAAGGATAGATTTGCCTCTAAAAATGGGCTTCTTAGCCATAACAACTGGAAGCTCTGCTTATAGTCAGACACTTAATAGTGTTGGCAGAGTTTTATATAAAGGCTTTTAAACGAGATATTTCTGAAACACAGAATTAGCCTTGGCCTGTTTCTTTCTGGCTATTTTGGACCATGGTATCCCCCAACACACTCTGCTATCCTGACAATAGCTCCCGAGTCTGTGCATAAGCCGATGTGATTGCAAACAAATAAACCCAGATCGCCCAATAAGAAATGTCATTTGTGGTAAACACAACACACTTCCCGGCAAGTAATTCTGTGATTAACTCAGCTCTTCATGGGAAGAGAACAAAATAGCGAGTAAAGGAAGAGGAAAAGTCTTGTGGGAGTTTAGCCAAAAGGTTAGAGAAGTGGACTTTGTGGTTGGAAGGTTGTCCGATCGCATTTCTGGTTTGTCTGGGAAAATCCTCTCAACTACTGCCTGGATTCTCTTGAATAAAGGTGATTAACCCGCAGCTGCTCTGGCCCAGTTGCTCAGCAGTAAGAAGCAGAAAACCATGGGTGTACTGAGAAGCTCTCAGGTGTGAAGACCTGTAACTGAACGGCTATGAAAGAGAACAATGTCAAAGAAACGTGTGCATTTTCTTCATTTCACTCTGGGTCAATGAAAGGTTTCGATTCATGTTAAATCCAAAAATCACTCCGTCTCTTTACTATTTCTCGCACATACAAATGCAAAACTTGGGGCAGTATATCAGTCATTGAATATATTACAGAAAAAGTTGAAAATTCCTCGAAACTATAAAAACATAATACCAATAAATAGTCTGATGCACAAACCCCGCGTGCAGCCCCTTTGGCTCAGCTCTGTGAATGTGTTTGTTCGTGTGTACTGCAACAGAAAATCCAGCCCTGGCAAAGACGGGAATTCTAACTCAGAAGCAGACACTTGTGTGTGTGCTGGAGTGTGTAGCTGCTGATGAACATGCCAGCCAGCTCTAACACACCACTGAGCAGTGTGAGAAAAAGCTTGCTAGGATTTACATGTCTGCCCTGGCTCATAAATCCCTGCACATGTGCTTCCCATTTTATCTCTGTCCCATCTCTTCTGTGTTCATGACTGTTATAGATATGCTTATTAACAGGTTTATAGTTTTAATTATAATTACTATCATTCTTCCGTAAATCAGCAATTAGCTGTGGCTGCACTGTAATGTGGATAATTCAATTTCTTACTTCACTGCATCCCTGCTCATACACAGTTTCTTATTGTTTGTATAATCTGCATTACCACTGTGTCCTGCAGTAAACAGAGGGGACAGCTGCATCTCTGGGGTAACATTTCACCTGCGTGTGTCTCTGGGTGCAATTCGATGTCATACCTGTGATGTTTGGCTGTGCCTCTGGAGCTGCTGGGCGGCGTGGTGGTGATGTTGCAGTGTGCAAAGCTGGACTCACAGATGTTTCCCTGGCGAGACTGGGAGGGCCGTTTGCAGTACTGCAGGAAAAAACAAGAACAGCAAGATAATTGTAAAATTCATTTATGAATTCTTCAGATAAATGACTAAAAATGATGAAAAATAAAAAAGACGACATAAATTAAATCGATTGCGATATAAAATGTTCTCACTCATGGAAAAAAATTCTCCCGTCGTTCTTAAGCAGGGCATAGTGAGATTTCTTAGATCTCTTGTGTTAACCTCCCCCAGCTCTTTCTCTCTCAGCCTCAGGGTGGGGAGTTCCTACTGCCTTGATTCAGTGAACTGATTGTCAGCTTCTAAACGGAGTCACACTTTATCTATTTCTGTCTTTTCCCACCTTCCTGTTGCAAGATAAAATCAGGGGGAGTGTGAGATTATAAATGGGATAGGAATAAAATCAAAACCTTGTTTCCTCTCTGATCATTACTTTATTCATATCTTAAAGAAATTATGGATAATTACGCCGCTTTAGGTTCTTCTAAGGTATTAAAATGAAAAGAGTGGGAAGAAAGAGTCACTTTGGTTGAGACGTTCATGATGAATGACCACACAAGCCAAACACAAGCCAAAAAGGTTGAGAACCATTTCTCAGCTGAAACTGAGAAACAATAATAGTTACATAACTCAAATCTTCTATTCAAGCACAAATCCTGTAAAATATTTAAATGGTAAAATGATGAGATCGGAGCCATTAGCTCCACATTGCCTTTACTGCAACATAACAGTATAGTATATACATGCTCATCATTTACATATCAACCCAGCTCCACGTCTTATCTTTTCTTTAAGTTGACTATGCATCAGACAAGGCAGAAATACCATGAAATTAATCATTAATAAGCCTTTTCAAAGCCTGGATTCATCACAGTGGGGAAGCTGATTAGTAAATTAAGCTTTCAGTGCATCTTTGTACTGTGAGATATCAAGAAATATTAGGATAAAATGGAGAAATTGAACAAAAACAGCCGGCACATGCAAAATGTAGAATTCCTTTATAAACAGTGGCGTCTCATTCTGCTTTGTAAAGCTTACAATGTAAAATGATTAGTGAACTCCACTGTTATTTTTTGAGGCTGCAGCTCATGGTCTACATTGTACGACTTTCATGACATTTGGTTCAGCTCTTTCACGTTATCACTCAGACTGAAAAGTCCTGGATAGTCACGTCTGTTTTTGGAGGCCGAACTGAGCAAGTAACCTTGATGGATTCTGACACGATTTAACACGTCTTTCGTTTTGTTCTGAAATGTGTTCATCCTGTAATACTGCTGTATATCTTTGTCTTTATTGCTTTCTATCCATTTTGAATCTCTTTCTCATCCACATTGATCCTTCCTTTGTCCCCCGCCCCCCCGGCAGCCTTCATGACAGGATATCTAAATCAGCACTACAGTGGTAGTGTGCAGGCCCCATGTTCTTTCTTTTAACTCTTTTTGTGTTCATCCCCATCTCTGGAGAGACGAACATGCAATAAAACAAAGCAGGCTCTTTTATTCCTCACTTCACAATGCTGTTGACAGGGCGGAGTCACTCGGTTACACAGCAGTAAAGATCTACTGTGAGTTCCTCAAAAGAACAGAGGACAACACGAAAGTGTTTTAGGCTTCAAACTTGAAAACCCTAAAAGATGTGAGGAGAGTGATGCTGGTTTGATTTCTTGTCTACTACACAAGCCTGTCTGTGGTTTGCATCTATCTGGCAGTGACAGTTTTTTCTCCTCAGCATTATATGAGCATCATCGAGACTTTGGTAAGGTAAGAGAGACCTATTTCTCTTGCTCCACAGTATTTTTATGACTTTCCTTTATATAAAGTTTCTAGTTTGATGTCTGACTAACAAGGTTGTCAATGCAATACGTTTTTTTAAGACACCACAGGACACCAGCCTCATTAGCGTCACACATGCTGCCATGGTTATGTGACCATTCAGGCGTTTGGGGCCTGATTTGTACTTAAAAAACCAGCCAAAAGATAAACTTTCTTTTACACCTTGAATTTATACTGCATATAGAAAACCATCTCACATGAAGCAGGACTGTAGATGATTAGAAAGCAGGTTCATGAAGAACTCCTCTGAATTATCACATCTCAAACTTGGACATCTTAGTTTTAAACTTTCATGTCTGAGCTCCACTTTTACCTTCACAAAATCTGACTGTGATTAAACCTCAGAGGAAACAAGAGCTCGACCTGCATCATGTCTCATGTGTTCACATCCTGCTCATCCTGTCATAACTACGAATCATCATGTGTTGTGCTCACAGATTGGCCAAATGTCTTTGGGGAATCGCACGGATCATTGCTGGAGGCATTTTTTTTTTAGAACAATACTTAGTGGACTCATGGAGGTGCTGCAGTGTTTGATGGTTTCTACATCTGACACAATTCCTCTGACACTGCTGTTCATATTTTCCTGAAACCTACGGGAACTGCACTGACTGGCTCAAAATATGAAGAAACATCAGACGTCAGATGTTAATTGCTTTGATTAATAATTTGAGAGTTAATTATTGGTTATGTAGGTCAGATTCACATTAAATAAGCATTAAGTGGACTAATATTTGGAGCTTAAACAGAGGTTTACACTGCCAAAGTGCTGACAAGCAGTTTCAAATGTAAAATACATAAGATTTGACCTTATTAGCACAGAAATTCCCGAAAAGTCGCTTTCAACGGCTGTATCTTTAGAAGTGATAGAATGTAATGATTGACACTGATTAATTGACCAATTTACCCGTAAACATTTACTGTTTATAGGTAAACAGCCAGGAGAAGAAAAAAGTATGATAATAAATAATTCACTATACATATCTCCAATGATTTTACACACTGAGCTTACTCATCACACAGTTGTGTAACGTCTTCTGTGGCTTTGGCTGGAACTTTCTAAAGTTTGAAAAATAATTATGTCATCAGGGTTATCTCGACTTCGACTCGAGACCTAAGTTTTAAAGGAAAGCCTGAATCACAAACTGGGCGTGTGGGATTTGAAAGAAATGGGAATTGAGGTTGTACAGAAGGTCTAATGAAAGTCTGATGAAAGTCTAATAAAAGATGCTCTATAATGTAGGATCCAGTGTTTGTGGAGCTCGGTACCATCAGGATGTTTCGACCATTCTTTCCTGAAGATGCTTTTTGTGAGTCCACAAAAATTGGAACTGCAACACAAAATCCCTGGACTGTCATTTTTTTTTTTTTTTTTTACATTGCACAATTCTGTAAAATAACAACAATAGAAACATACAGTATTAATGTAATGCTAATTCAGTATATTTGAGGGAATCAGTAAAATCTAACACCACCCTGTTGCATCACCATCTGTGCTTTGACTTCTAAAATTTCTCTCATCTTTTCCACTCTCTGGTGCTCTGACACCATGCACATCCAAGCTGCTAATTGATACAGAAGCTTCCAGTGAACAGTTGTTCATTTCTCAGCCTGTGATGAAACAGGAAAGTCTTAACAGTGGGTTATTAGGCTAGTGACCCAAGAAAGATGGCTTCACTTATTCAAACAGAGAAGGATCTGTTAACACTCGCATGTGCTGTTACTTAGCTAACGAAATGGATGGTAGTTTAATCGCACCTGATAGTTGGAGCTGAAGGAATGTCCAAGTTCACTGACTCAACAATGCTCTGCTACAGTTCTACAGTTACAGATAGAAAAAAGTCTTGTTTAACTTATTTATCCGTTTTACACTAACAAAGAGCTCTGCCTTCCAGCTCAAAGAGGGAGAAGTGCCTCCAATCGGTTAATCCTGACGCTGTGCTGCTCCACGTCCTTTCTGTTTCTGTTTGAAAACAGATTCAAGCTTGAGGAAAAACCGGAAACTGTGTGTGTGTCATACAGCAATACTGACTGTTTATAGAGATCATCAATAAAAATGTGTTGTTTTCTCGCACAGCTGCAGGCAAAGAAACTTGGCTCTTTAACTCCATAAACATGCACAGATACAACGGGCGAAAGTAATCATCGCTTAGACAGTGACTTCATGCCAGGTCTGGACATCTGCAGTGCAAAGGGTGCAGGTGATGGTGTATAATAATGGATATGTATGTGTGTATGTGTGTGTGTGCTGTAATGGATGGTTTAATCTGGGAGATAGCGTGCACCGTATGGCACTGAGGTTTTTTAACACTGACAGACTATCCGGAGGGAACCAGGAGATGATCTTTATGATTTGTACAGAGATGTTGGCATCAATAACAGCAATACAACATTACGAACAGACACACACCTACACACACACACAGACACAGTAGTCTCAGACCTAAGCTTAGCGCAGTAGACGCAGGTTAGTGTTGTTCATGATAGAGAAAGATAGCACAGTTTTAATTATGCAGCAATGACAGACAGACTCTGTGGAACACCTGCAGAATTCATGATAGGGCGGTAAAACCTGACTGATAGCGAAAGACCGGCTCACTCAGAGCTGCTCTTTAGTTCGCTGCATAATCAAATACTTCCAACAAACGGCCCTGTGGTGCTAATCAGAAGTGCTCATTTTCTATAACCGGTCACCGCTGGAAAGTTCTGCCGCTTTTGTCATGACCGAGACGATTATACAGTATGAGGTGTTCGGGTACAAGCACACATACTTAAATACAATAAGAAAGAAAGTAAAAATCCTAATTGCAGTCAGATAAGGTGAAATTAAATGGGGATTTAATTATAGTGACAAAATGTAACAAAGACTGAGAGAAACTCGGGGTAACGGCCTTCTGTGTATGCTGCGTATGACGTATGATTTGTGTGAGTGCATGCTCCTAAACACCACTGACCCTGTGTTTGTTGCTTTGTGTTCAGAAAAAGTTGGTAATGAATTGCCTGCAGACAGAAATCAATGTGATTCTGGGTGTGTAGGCAAAAAAGAAAAAAACAAAACAAACAAATACGATTCATTTGCATGTGAGTTCCCCAAAGGCTCTTGTAGAAGTTAAATAAATAAAACAAGATTTAAAAGCAACATTTTTACACTAAAGATTAGCTGTGTTTTTCTAAACAACGCGTTCTGTAGAGTCAGCAAACAATAATCAGTAATTCATGAGCCAGTGCTAATAGTACAATTAGCAAAATAAGAGCCACAGGACTACTGTTCAATTCTTTCACATTATGTTTCGGTGTAATGTGATTCTCTTGTAGTATTTTATTGCATTCTACTGTAGTTTACAACTCTGTTCTTGGCAGAGGAGATAATCATCTATATTCAAAATAAGAAAATAATAATTAGTCTGCTTGAATATAAACTGCTTCACAAAGAGGGATGTTTTTTTAGACGGTTATGAGGTGAGACACCAACACACAGCTCGCTCCAAGAGCTACTCTAACCATGGTTTTGAGGGACCAGCATTTGCGTGTTCCCAGCTGGACACTGTGTTAGTGGCTCGCTCACCAGCTGCAGTAGTTCACCAGTTAACCCTTCAAGTGGTCTCTATGCTTCACCCAGCTTCTAACACAGCCCATTTTGCAAGTCAGTGTGGATTAACTTCCTGGTGTCACTAGGTCACAATGCTAATGCTAATTATACTGCTGTATAATACTGTCTTTCATACTGTCACATATCTCAGGCTGTGTCAGGAGCTGGTCCATGTGCCGTAGCATACGTTGAGCCTTTGTGCAGTGAAGCAGTCGTGCTAACCACTGAGCCGCTGTGTTGCCCAGGTGAAGTGGGCTGCAGACTAATTCACTCCTGAGGAGACGTCTAATCAGCCAAACACCAAACACCTGAGCAGATCCCAACTGGCTGCAAACTCTCAGATCGGTTTGACTGTGAAAGGACAAGGGCATCTTATCTTATTAAAACATCACAGCTTGCAAAATGAAACTTTTAATCAGCTGGAATCTTACTCTGTGAGCTGCAGCAGGAATATGTTCAGAAATATATGAAAACAATCTTTAAATAAAGGGAACTGAGGAAATAAGAAATACATATGTGCATAAAGTTTTCAGCCTTGAGTTACAAATGCAGCGAACTCATAGACCATAGATCAAAAAGCAAGACTCCTGCGGGTTTGATTTTATGTTCTGAGTTAAAGCAGGCACCAGCGACCATTTTGTTCAGAATGTTAAAGTTGACCCTCTCCAGCTGGTCAAATTCACATCTATCATAAAGTCTCAAAAACCCCGGACAAAGCATAAAACCTAAACTTTGATTTCTCATAAAGACTGAAAAAAAAAAAATCACAAAACTGAAGTGAACTGGTAAAGTGCAGAGACCCATTTAAAGTGAGAATGGAGCTTGTCCCTGTAATGGCTGCGCAATTTTCAACAATACCTCAGTAATTTGTCTGAAATATAAATGTTACTCTTCTTTATCAAAGCAACGTTGGCTTATAAATGCTCTTTTTTTTCCACTTACATTCAGTGCAGTATACTAACCCTAAATCTGTAATAATCACTTTGATGAAAGCCATTTAAATCCATGCAGAGGGCTGGATCGTTGCCATTCCCTTGATCTTGAGTTTGGGAAGTCAGTTTATTTGTCTTTGGCGCAGCACTCAGCTTGAGAGTAATATGAGGAGGCACACCTGACACACCATCTTCACAGACTCCAGAGCTTACAGATTATTTTCAAACCTTTGTTAGCTCTGTCTCCAAGCAATATCTTCGATATCTGAACCCTCTGTGAACTGAGACTCGAGTGTGGATCCTCAGGCAAGGATGTCACTGTGCTTCAAAGTCTGTAAGCCCAATATTAAAGTTGACAGGACCTGTGGAGTGCTGCTCCATTCAGAATTTTTTACTTCTGTATCCTGTGGATTCAAGTTAGGCAGTGTTTTAAGGAAGTGTTTTATAAAGTTTAGAGAAAAGAAGTTGCTCCTGTGAATCAAAGAGCTGGTCCTTGATTCTTGAAGGAAAAGTAGAACCATAAGAACATATATGGACGATACTTTATTCTACAGTTCTGCTATTAATAATTTCTTGAAAGTTTCGTGGAAAGAACCATAAAGTTTGGCACTAATAACAGGAAAACAGAGACAGGGTTCTGAGACTGTTAGTTAGATGAAGTAGTTGTGTTAATTATTGACTTCCAGATAAATTTCCATGGAAGAAATTTCTCCATTTAAACACCAGTAAATATTTATTAAACAATTCATTTCTCATCAAAAAACATTTTTCTTCATTTATGCTGAATTCTTTGTTTCTTTGGGGACATATTCCACAGTTTGCATGTTTAGATCAGCTGCTATCCTGAATAAGCTTCAGGTTGTGATAGCCTGGCACTTAACTGGAAGTGAATCAACTGATCAGCCTCTGTTTACTTCTATTTACTTCTACTTTGTACCAAATTACATGGTTATTTCCAGGAAACTTCTTAGGAGATTATTTGGAAATAAATGGACCCATAAAATAAAATGTTACTGATATATGATTGTATAGAGTAGTACGGTGATCAGTCACTTCAAATCCAAACATTGTGGAAGATTTCTAGGGCTGATATTGTAGACACATATTTGTTTAATAGATTGTTATAAAAATAAACCAAATAGGTTTGGAAAATATTAAAAAGCCTGCATTTTATGTATTTATTTGTTTTTACCAGATCCTCATTAGTTGAACAAAAAATAGGTCATATGTGCTTCTACTGTTAAAGGAATAGTTGGACATTTTGGGAAATTTGCTTATTTGCTTCCCTGTTGAGTGTTGGAAGAGACGATGGACAGCATTCCCATGCCTGTACAGTAAATATGGGACTGCCACCAGCCTCCATGGTTGTAAGAAACTCGTGTTGACTGCTGGTAGAGGATGAGATGAGAACACTGGTCCCTGATGTCACACTTTATTTTACACCGTTATCTTCTCCCTTTTCAGCTCACTTTAAGATGTACTTTCTGCTTTGGCTCAGAGTATAACCGTATTTACTTTTAAGGTGTTTCATCAAACAACCACTGCTAATGTGTATCTTCAGAGAACAGGCTATTTTTCAGCTAGCTAGCTCTTAATGGGCACAACAGGGACAAATGAGGCGAATCAGGCCAAGAACTGACAGTCAGCTGTTTCATGAACTGCCAGTGTGAGCTGTGATTATCTCTACTTCATGCAAGCTGAGTTCCACATATAGGATTTGAATTTCTGTGCATCTTCCACACTGTGATTTATTCATCCTGTGTATATTAATGTGTTGATGATGGATAGAGAGTCCCTCATGTATATAACACAGTACACATGCTTTGCTTCTTTGTAAATTTAAATCATGCCCTTGGAGGAAATATACAATTTATTTAATAAATTCTTGTGAAACCTGTGTAGATTATCTGGGTAACTTATAAGATGAGCATGTAAACATGGTTAAAAATAATTTCTGCATCACGGTGCACAAATACACACGCACACGTTCTCCTAAGGTAATGGCAGATGTGGATTTGACTGACATTCAAATTAAAGTGATGTTTTCCAAGCCAGCTACTCTGAGATGCACATCTGCCAGAGAAGTGATGACAAACAGTGCAGAGAAGATGATGAATGACACTGCCAGCCGGCACTGATGCTCCCAAACCCCTGAACGATTGCTCGCTCATAGACCTGTGAGCCTAATGGAAGTGGCCAGGTGGAGACGGGAATACATACTGATTCATATGCAGCTAAAAACTACAGGGGGTTGATGAATTCAATGATAGATGCAAATACTCTGCGGTGTAAAATGAGTGTACTGTATATGACTGTGATAATCTCTTCAGGGTTGCTGCTACCAGACATCTAATTTTGGATGTTTGTTGGCTCTAGCAAGAATCCACAAAAATGTTTAACTTTGTGCTAATAGAAACTGCTGGTATATGAAAGATAACAACTAAAGTTTGTTTTCTTGGTGGAACTGTATCTTTATACTGGTAAATATCTAAAATGTCTTCTAAACATGAGGTCATGCTACCAGTCTTAAAAGAACTATTATGTGTGTAACTCAGGGAGCAATGCTGTTTCTCAGGAGTGAGTACATGTATGGGCTGAAAGTCAAGATGGAAAAAGGATAAAAAAAAAAAAAAAACAGCGTGGTCACCTCATGCATTTGCACGTTGGTGTTCAGGGCCCTCATCTTGGCATCCAGGGCATTATGGGAATTAGCAGAGTAGTTTTTCAGACTGCGACTCTCCTTCAGATGAGCCTGGAGCTTCTCTCTGCGCCTCCTAAACAGAAAGAAAAAGAGGATGATTCACAGTTGGACCATTGACTGCCATCAGCTAAATTACTGTGAATCCTTTGTAGGTCTGCAGATTTTCGTCCCAGCCAATCAGTTCACAATTTCAATGATTATCAAATCGTTGAGGGTCAGTGAGTTGCTGAACTGTATGATATATGCATTAGGATAAAGCCCCTGCCCTAAACTGATGGCACGTCAGTCTCCTCTTGGACCACAAACTTAATATACATAGTTTTTAATTACAGCCATTATAAGGTCACTTTTCCCAGGTCAGATGGCTCTAAGAGATTTTCGCTGACTTGCAGCTTACAGTGGCTCCAGGATTTCTTTTCAAACTAAGTCTAAATAAGTCTAAAGACTAAATTTATGGTCCGGTGTTCTACTTTACTTTTGTAAATATCCATAATATCCCGTGTCATCCTTATCAAGGACACTGGGGAGTAGCTACAGGATTTTCTTCCAACCTTCATATTTAAAAAAAAACGAGTCAGTGGCAAAGGAGAATTGCATCCTACCAGTCTCATGCCCTTGAGGATGAAGAAGAAGAAGAAGAAGGAAAAGGAAGTGAGCGATTGACCAAACACACCTCTCTACACTACACCTCTCCTTTTCTTCCTGAGCAGTAATAAAACACACTCGGAACAAACAAATTTTCCACATCACAGTTCACTTTGACTCCATTTAATAATTAATGTCGAATGTATGTTGTATGTTTTGAGTCCAGGCTCTTCATTTCTCAAATGTGCTTTTATGAAAATGTTTGACTCAGAATTATAGTTTACTGCAAAGACACTGAAGAACTAAAGTCATTGACTGGCAAGCTAATTAGTTTGACCCTAACCTCGCATGACTCATGACAAGAGGCCTACAGATAATCATATTAGAGAAAGTGGAATAATTGGACCATGTGGAGCAGAATGTTATAATCAGGTTTTTCCCATTCATCTGAAAAAAGCTCCTCTGGTTTATTTTCCTGACCAGTGTACAATATGTGATCTTACCCCAGTTACCCAACCTTGTGCATTTACACTGGCTTGGATGAAAAGGCACTAAAGCCGAGGATCACGACTTCATTCTGTTGTGCCAGAGGAACGCTCATTATTAGATACAGGCAATGAAGCCTTTACAGTCCCTGTCTCAGAGACTCTCCTGAATCACAGCAATGTAATTAAGTGTTTGCAAACAGCCTCACAGTAAGCTCCTATCCTCTCAACCTCAGTGGCACTTTAATTATATTTTCTTAGAGGAGGACTGTGACATTTGGAACGCACTACTTTTGGAAAAGCGATTACTTAATATGAGAGAACCATTATCTCTTCTAAAACCTTGGCACAGTCTGGTTGCTTATTTGATTCTTTAGCATATACTTGCTCTTTATGACAGAAGCATATGCTTTTAACTGCAATCAAAAAAAAACCCATAAACTCTTTATGTTTGTTGAGAAATGTGTCATCTATCATCTTGCATCAGCCACTGTTTGTACCACGCAGAAAGTTTTTCTTCATTATCTAGAAACTAACTTGTCCCAACTTATTTATTTCATATGACAAACAAGCCAACATGGGTGTTCAGCTTCTCACAAACGAGATCAGACTTGTTTGAATGATGTCAGTAGCTCCTTTCACCAACCAGCCTGATCTCCTGTGGCTACAGCTCCGTCTAAAAATGAATGTGTCTATGAGACTTATCTAATACCATTCTGTATTTGTCAGAAAGCTCAGTATCACAGGTCATGTTGCTCACACATTGGTCAGCACCCACTCATTTGATGCTCCTGCTTATTTAGAGTTAATTATGCTAATTATTGTACAACTAGGTCTTTAAATTATATTTTGGGGGTATTTTATGCCGGTATAAGATATCGCAGGTAGTGAGATGGGAGAGAGAGAGAGAGAGAGAGAGAGAGAGAGAGAGAGAGAGAGAGAGAGAGAGAGAGAGAGAGAGAGAGAGAGAGAGTTAACTTGTAACTGTAAACAGAGTCTTTATATCTGATACTGGGTGAGATGTGAAGCTTGTTGAAGACACTTGCTGTCCTCCCTGGTATCTTCTCTGGTGATGCTCAGGTCAGGTCAGTGCTGCAGTCAGCTTCACTTCTCGCTTGTGTGAAAAGATCTTTGTCGTCAGTCTGGTCTTCAGCAAGAGAACCACATGATCAGTTGGACTGAGCGGAAGTGACTGACTTGGACAGCTGAGACAATTCAGCTGTTTGGTCCTAAAACTCTTTGAATGCCTTGCTTGTTGTATGTTTAGGATTAATGTCTTTCTGCATTGTCCAAAAATTGGGAGACTATGCATAAAAACAGATATTTTTAAATGTTAAAAAACAGACATTTAAACGTTAAAAAACAATTACAGCTTCATGTCGCCACTTAACCTAATTGTCAGTGAGGAGAGACAAAAAGGAGAAAATGTGTCTGTCTCTAAATACATACACAATGTGCTGCATGTTGCCCTTTAAAGAGAAATGTCGGCAGCACTAATTGGTGCATCATTTGTATGTCATTTAGCTCTATTTCTGTCTGGCTCCTTTTTTTCTCAGTGCAGGAAAACCTTCGACTTCATCTTCATTCAGGTCACTCAGATTTGCATGAACACTTCCTCCCGGTCTGTGTGCATCTTCTCCATTGAACAAGCAAGTTCCCCCGACTCAATTACGGATTCATTGAAAGCGCCTGTCCATCATGCCTTGATCCGATTATCTTGTTGTCAGGCTGCTCACTCACTCACATCATTATATTACAGAGGGAAGCCTATGGAATCACAGGGCCATCTATCACAGCCCACTGTACGGCCCATATACTCTGAATGACAGACTCCTGTTATATAGCGGATGTTTGACCCATCCAGTTGAGAATATAGAACCTCTCCAGGCTAGCTATGCAAAGTTCTTGCAGCTGGGGATGGATGTAGACCATTCATATGCCAATTAATGTGCACACACGGAGCATGCACTACAGAAATATGCAGATAGAGAGAGAGGGGCAGAGAGGAGAGAAAGAGAGCGCAGGAGCCACATGAGGTGACCTTTGGGTTGTAATGGGCTATGAATATGTGTGTGCACATAATGAGATTTACAAATTGTTGCAAATACCCAGTCTGGGATTTCTTTCAAGATGTTTGATGCCTCAACATGTTCCACCGGCCTTCACTAATTTAACAAAATGTCTCCTCAGGCATTTTGTCTGCCCACACCCAACACGACTTATTACTAAACACTTACCAAACATTTAGCTTACTTCACAACCTATGGCAGTTTAACCATAAATATTATCATCAAAGTCAGTCTGAAAGTTTGAAAATCATTAGAGAAACTTTCGGTCCAATTGAAAGCTTGAAAACTGACGGTTGAGATGAAATTACATGTCACTGCAGCTAAATTACCTGTCAATATATTCATAGGAAAATTCCTATGTCACATCAGAGCCCGGTTGGAAAAATGGAATCCATCTGAGAGTTGGGCAAAACATCCAATTATAGTCCTTGAACTTTGTGTGTGAGTGTCTGTTAGGCTGGTGTTGTGTTGAATATTGTTAACATATTGATTCGTGTTTCCTCTTACCTTAACTTGAACCCAGTCTTAGCCCTAACCTGAACCAGCCATCTCTGTGGTGCATTAATCATAACCTAACCTGAGCCCTAACTACAACCATGGAGGGCGGCTCCACCTGAAACACTTTTCAAGGGTAAAACAGACTCTGACCTAAGCCTGGAAAATCTGAAACACGTCTGTGTTGTTCATTATGTTCTTCATGTCCTGAGAGAATTGTGTTGTATATAGAATAACTTACATAACTTACAGTTAGTTTAGTTCTAACGGTCATTAGCTTTAGGTTGTGGCAGTAGGTGAATAAATCAAATGGATAATTCCAGTTTATTACAACATGGGTCTCATTTTTGTAGCTTAGACCATCATTTCTATTGGCTGTGTTTTGGAACTGGGATCTGGGAACATGGTCAAACTGGGTATGAGTGGTCAGGCATTTAAAGATGACGTGAACATGCCAGCAGTTTAGCCAAATGATCTCATCTGCTTGTGTTTATTGGGGGTTTGATTAATTGATGGTCTAACAGATTGTTGCAGCACTGTCACCACTCAGCAATTAACACTGGTGAACACAATGTTATTATTACTAAAAAAGGAATGATGGCCAACTATTGTAGACTGTGTGGAGCTGGAACTATTCTTCAACTATTTATGTCCTGAAACTGTTACATTTACGAGACTGACATATACACTGGAGTTTTGCTATGTATATATTTATACATATATTTGTGTGTGTTTATTGTCTCACTTGTTGCGGCAGTAGAGGGCCATACACAGGGTTCCCAGCAGGCTGATCGCCATGGCGATGGATGTGATTGACAACACCTGTCTCTTGTACACCTCTTTGCTCTCTGTGGGGAAACAAAACAGAGGAAGGAGCCACATTAATATGTGAACAACACGCTCTTGGGAAATAAAGCCATAGATCATGTACATATCCGTCAGCCTGAGTGTGAGACAGACACAGAGGAAGGGAGGAAGAGAAAAATGTGAGTGTGTGCCGAGATCCCACAGCCAATATTCACGGAGACAAAGTTAATACTAAATTAATACTATACAGCAATCTCACCATAACACAGAATTAAACATGGTTTTGAGATTTGTACTTACCCACTCTTAATTTCTAACATTGTTGTTTACAGAACCCAAACAGCCATTTTAAATCATCAAACAACCAGTTGCGGTGCAACAGCTCTCAGGGGTTTTTTTGTATCTGCCTTGCAGATTCTTTTCTGTATAACTGTAATTACTTTTGTGATAAATAAACCAAATAAAACTGAAATAAAATAACAGCTCAAAACCCATTTACAATACACAAACACCTATTTACAATTCTCCAGCACCAACACCTACTCTTCTCAGTTACCACGCAGGCTTTCAGCTCATTTTATCAGCTCTACCACATCGAGTAATGGTCCGGTAGACACTGACTGCTTTTGAAATGGATGCCACATGTAATGGAGCTTGAATACATGGAGACAAGAAGAGTTATGGCGCGGACGGACGTCATTAGTGGAGAAAAATGGAAGCTGTCTTGTTTGCTACAACTAAATCATAGTTGCCTTCAGATGCATTAATAGGCGATCAATCAAGTTTTATTAAGTCAGGCTCAGACCTTCGAAAAGCATGAAGATGACACAAGGTGTTGGGCTTTTACATTGGGATGATTGAAACAAATTTTTACTGGGGACGGGTTTGAATAGCCACTTTAGTACAAAAAAAAGATAAAGCTCTGAAACACTGACAATCAGAGATGCAGAATACAACCACAACCTCCTTAGCTTTAGAGCAACACAACTGCCGCCACTGCGTCTTGCTCAAGGGCATCCCGACAGCAGTCCGTGATGGAGAGCGTTACTAATTCACGACTGCAGAAAGATTTTCAGGCCTGTCGGGGAATTCAAACCAGGATCTCTCAGCACAAGCGTACCGCTGTAGCCGCTTAAACTAATGATGCCCACACAGATACTGCAGAACCAGTCATACATGCAGTATGTCATACATAATCCCTGAGATAACAGATGTTACCGAGTCTATTAATGTTGTGCGTCCCTATTTTTCTGCCTCCATCTATGTCTAAGTTATGTTTGGGGCCAGTGTTGTTTTGATGCTGTTAATCATCCTGAATCATCACATTGGCTCATTGGCTATAATTATATCATTAGAGGGAGCTGGGGGTTGTCCTGTGGGAGCACACTGAGGTCAGCTGCAGGGTAGGCAGAGAGACAGGCAGACAGAGCAGGAGCGAGAGAAAGAGAGCAGGGATGGGCAAAAATAGAAAAAAAACACAAGGAAGAATGAGATAAGGAGACACATAAGCCCCAACATATGGCTGTTTAAGGTTTTTTTTTCTTTTTAGCTTAGAAAGGAATAATTTTAACTCAAGAGCTGTTTATTAAGTACTGAACAATCTCTGCGCTCAGAATTCAATGACAAAAACCACGAGATGCAAGTGAAAGCTCTGGAAAAAAGCTAGAAAGTGGACCTTGAGTTAGGATCACTCATTCTGTTTTCTCGGGATGAGTGATCGTAAACTGACCTTAATTTGTAAAATTTTTCCTTTAACTATAAGAAAAGACATTACTTTTTTTTTTTCAAAGTTTGAGGTTTATAGGAAGCTTTATAATGTTGTGCTGTTATTATTTTAACCTGATAGCGATAACAAAACACTACTCAGTTTGGTCTTGTCTGGCAGACACCCTGTTGTTCCTCCCAAGAAATAATTACAGCATCAGTTGTTTCAGTAAATTCCTGAAAACAACATATGTTCATCTTCACAGCCTCTTTGATTCGGGCCAAAACAAACCACAGTCATTCACCCTGATCTTGACCGAGTCATTTTTGTGCCTAATCTAACCAAAACAAAATCATAGTGAACCAAAATGTTTTCAGTGTTGCAAAGTAATTTGTACGGAGGGAACCGGAGAATGACGCAGCTTATACCAGTAGCAGCCATAAAAAAGTTCTACGTGTCATTCTGGTTATAAACAGTGAGTTTTGTTATTTAATTTGGCAGATTTGTATCACAGTGGTGCTCTAATGTAAGGTGGAGAAAGGTGGAGGAACAGGGTGTGTTTTTGTGGTTGGCTGAGGTGGAGAAGGTGGAGAAGGTGCTACTCTGACACGGAGCAAAAGCCATGATGGAAACATCTAAGGATTTAGATGGAAAACAGGGACAAGGACTCTGACTTAAGTAAGACTTGATGTAACCCTGCCTGCAATACTGATGTGAGTGAGACTGTCAGAAATAAGCACATATAAGTGCACATACATACACTCACTTTATTCACTTACACCGTACACATACTGGGCAGAGCCTCCATTTGCTCTCAAAGCAGCCTCGGTTCTTAGCAGCATGGATTCCACATGACTTTGGAACCATTCCTTTGAGATTCTGCTCCACATTGACATGATGGCATCACATCATTTCTGCAGATGTCAGCTGACATTCAAGCTGCCAGTCTCCTGTTCTACTGCATCCCAAAGGTGTTTTGTTGGATTCAGATCTGGTGACTTGGGAGGCCACTGAAACACACTCAACTCATTGTCATGTTCATGAAACCAGTTTGAGACACGGTGCATTAGCATGCTGGAAGTAGCCATTAGAAGACGGTAAAGTGTGGCCACAAATAGGTGCACATGGCCAGCAACAATGCTCAGATAGGCTGTGGCATTCAAACCATGATTGATGGGTGTTCCAGGGCCCAAAGTGAGTCAAGAAAACATTCCCCACACCCTTACAGACACATGGCAGGTTGGCCCCATGGATTCCCGCTGCTGACGCCAAACTCTGACCATCTGTGTGCCTCAGCAGAAATCCAGATTCATCAGATGAGGCTACATTTTTCCAGTTTTCAAAAGTTTTGTGCATCGCACACAGCCAGGCTTACACGGAGAATGCTCGATGTGAGGCCAATCTGAAATATGTGGCTATATGTCAAGCTGTGCTACAACCTCACTATCCACCTACGTCCTTGTTTGGACACACCTACTGTATGCACAAACACACTCACTTGATGTGAATAAATCATATGGCTCGAGAGAGGGAAAGCATGTTCATGTTCCATCTGTGGAGCCATGAGGTCACCTCTTCTATTTATTTCCACTTCAAACCTCCAGTTCCTACCTGCAAAACCCTGATGGTCACTTATTTACAGTAACGTTATAGAAAAATAGGATTCATCTTTTGTGCTAAAGTTGCTAGAGCAGCAGCAATATAGATGGTTTCTGTGACCTTTTAGCATGTGTGTAATTTTGAACATTTGGAATGTGTTTACAGCTGCCATGTTTCCATACAGGTGCGTTGGCCTGAAAGAGAAATCAATAAATGATGGAAGATTAAAGCCTTTAGACTTTATTGGCTTCAGTGTGTTATTTATGACTCACATTGACATACTACTCAGACACATGAAAACATTGCTGAGGTGCTGATACAACACAGCGGCCGCTGCTTGAGCATATTTCTACATCCATCTATGTCAAATGACATTAAAGGGTTAGTCCAACCAAATTTCAAATAAAAGGGGCATGTTACAGATATTTGTTCTGTCTCCAATAAAACTCCCACCACTGCAATTCAAGGGAAGTGAATGGAAACCTGTTTGCTCAAAGGACTGAAAAACAGTATCCAGATATTTCTCAGTATAATCTATGTTCTTTACTGCGTTTTCTTTGGAAAACGCAGCTATCTACATGGTTAGATACCACTTAAGCAAAAGCTGATGACAGTTCAGACACAGGTTTACTGGGTTGCACTTTGCAAAATCGTCCAAACAAAATCTCTTGTGCATTAATAAATGCCAGAAATGATTTTTCATATTTCTCCTGGGCAATATCTGGAGATGTGAGATCTTACTCTAATTTTATGTGACAAGCAGTGTCAGGTTTGTGATTCAAGGATTTTTATCTAATGTTTTGGGCATATGGATGAGTCGCACAGCTGGCAGGCACTGACACTGTCAAGGTCCGTTGCAGATATTAGGTTAAGGTTTATTAAATTGTGTAGCATTTGTACAATTATGAATTAACCAGCTGCGGCTATTTTGAGGGCAGTAAAGGTTAATGTTTAGCGGCAGCACATTGGAACCGGCCCAAGGTTGACATAGCTGCAGAATTTGGATGAATGATGATAAAGGACTGAAAGGTCAGTTCTGGCTGACTGCTTCCCAACCAAACCATCTAACTAGCACATAAGCCACAGATCGTTAGCACCTTAATCACAGATAGGCATAATGTCAGATCAATGAGGTTTCAAGTACTGTTAAGATTTGCAGCCTCCAGACAGATCAAATGTCATCAACCGGAGGCACAGCTCATTGCTGCTCGAAAATAAAATCCCCAGAAAAACACTGAGTCAGATATCATGTTTAAAATACATCTCTCTTCCAACTTCAGATGGGGCCATTATGGTTTTTTGTTACTGATGTTCATTTCCAAGAGCTTAAGTACTGATTATTAAATCTACAATTCATCAATCATCCTGAAATTATTATGTTGAAGTATACCATAATGTAAAGACACTGCCATAATACAATAAGCTTTCATACTTACACTACAGTGAGTTTAAGATGGGTTTTTTCTTATATATTATACTTGGAGACTAAGGCTGCTTGGATTCAGCCGGATGATAACATGAAGTGCACAGTGTCAGCAGAATCTATTAGTGTTTACCACCCCCAAACAAGAGGCTCATTTCTCCTAAGTGCAACATCATAGGTCAAACTGTGTCACACCTGGATCTGAAAATACCTGGACTGAACCAGGGTGGACTCTGAGTGTGGAGACCAATACGAGCCATGCTCTGTATATAAAATCTCCTTCTCTGTGCCAAGAACAGGTAAGATTGACAAGAAGGGATGAATGAGAGGAATGACATAACAAGTGCAAGGGGAGATCAGAGGGACGGGATTCTCCAGCGACTACCTCACAGCCCTGAGCGTTAGGCTTTTCATGTGTGGGGCACAGGCTGCTGAGGGTGGATAAAACCTTTATTTATGCAGGTCCGCCGTGCTAGAGTAAGCATGCTCTCTTGGCTGGTCATGCTCATTTCTGTTAGTATTCGGATGGCTTTATTTGCTGATTTACATACTGAATATATTTAGGGAACTGGGGCGATTGTTTTTTTTCTGGTAATTTTCTTTTTTTCTTTTTTACGTATTCTCTCTTGCCCTAAGGTTTGAGGGAGGTTATACACACCATTTCCTACTGAGACTGTTGGACCGTGTTATATGTTGGTATTAACCCATCTTCTGTGTTCTACCAGATTGTTCACAATGCTGCTGTGAACAGAGACGAGAGACCACATCGCCCCTGTGCTGGCTTGTCTTCGCCAGCTTCCAGTGTGGGATCAGTTTGGATTTCAAATACTGTTTGTTTAAATCACCTCAAACCTTTTAACCCCTCGAATCTCCTCCAGGTTTCTGGTCACCTAAGGTAGTCTTAACTAAAGCTGCGTACTGTTCTGTGGTCTAGGCTGAAAAACTAGAGGGCGTGGGGGCAAGCCTTTGCTGTTGTGGCCACTAGACTGTGCAGACACCTCCTTCTAACTGTAATAATAGCACTGTCATGACAAAAGAGGCTTTTTACTATTTTTCTTCAGTTGCAGAATCATCTTTATCTTTCAGTTTGAGTTGTCTTTACACATCTGATTTCTACTGGACATGTTTGTACATTCTTGAGGACGTTTTAGATACTTGAGATGAAATGTCTGTGATCAGGACGACTGAGAAACTTCACAGTCAAACAGAAATGTTAAACTCTCCTTCTTTACACAAGTAATTCTACTTCTATTCACCACATGTGTGCACAGAAAGTTCTGTATTTTATATTTCTGGAAGTAGCAACAGCAGTTTATTTTAAAAGCTTCTCATTCACAAAGAATCTCTAAAAAATAAAAGCAAAACAGAAATTGTGATGCTTTCTGATTGAAATGTGATTTCAGGGAAGACACAGAAGTGATTGCTGCTTCTTACTCCATATTACATCTGACTGTCTTTCTTCTCTCCTGTTACTCATCTCTTTCTTTTCATACTGAACGAGAAAAGCCCAATATTTTACAGTCACAATGCATTTCAGTCCCTAAGTTGTCAAAGTCAAGCTGAGCGAGAGGAAAACTTTTTTCCACAAGACAGCTGAACTACATAAC